>NC_135096.1:16554247-17220497 GCF_051107435.1 Chaetodon auriga | reverse complement strand
ACTCTTCAAAGCGGACTACAGTCTCTACACAAGGGGGAACGGTCGAAACTCCGCCGAGACTAAACACAAACCACATGCACTGATCAGTAAAATAGCCTCGGTAAGCATCTACAAGATGTTTCCGCTGTAGGGAGGGGTGTCTGAAGACATAATAGTCTGCTCTTGGGGTCAGAGCGACGCAGTGCTGCCTGGACTATACATAAAAGACAGTTCCTCAGCTGAGACAAAGGCACATGCTTATGACATACAGATGCTGCCCATACACATGAAAAGTCTGCTTGTGGACTGACTGCTGCCGGGCTCTTGCATGCCAGCAGAATGCAGGCTGTCGGGTTCAATACTCTGAGCGCTTCAGTGCGGGTTTTCTATGAAGTTTTCCTTTATCATATTTGGATGTGTACCACCTGTGTCAACAGTAAACCTGAGTTTGAAGGAGCTGGTTGAATGATGTAGCGTGCATGCATGCTTTGCTGGGTTCCTGCTCTTACTGAACCCCATTTTCTCACAAAGGGTTTAATGCGGAGCACATGTGAGAGCCGATGGCCCGGTTGAGCTCGCAGGATGTTGCTGCGCAGCACATGTTCTCATTATCTCAGAGGAATTTCAGTCGGTTTACAATCACTGACGTTAAGATAAACAAGTGGAAATAAAGACAAACTTTGTCTTACATGTACTGCCAAAGGAGATTTTCACAGCTCCAGATTTTTTCAGCCAACTGTTGATCTCACAGTGGATGTGAATTTCATTTCACAGTGACGGCTCAGGTGATGACCACAGACTTGTTACTATGGCAGCAGGTAGCAGGTGTACATCAGGGATGCAATAGGCCAAGAAATCAGAGCAGTGGGTGGCGTCAAAGGCAGCACAGGGAAAGTGCTTACTGGGTGAAGTTAAAGACACTAACATTTGATCCTTTCAGCAAAAGTCTGTCTGCATAATGGCTTTTTGAAGCATCCAAATGTCATGAATCACTGGCCTCGAGTATCAAACATGCATGTAGTGAAAACGTGATCATAAGGAAGTGTAAGGTGTACATCAAACAGCTGAATTTGAGGAGTTTACACAATGATTTATGTAAAGATCTCAGCTACAAAACCTTTCTAAAAAAAAGCTGAAATGTCGCTTTATGAAAACTCCCATGAGCAGGGGTGAAGACTTCTGTTAAACAACGAGTCGATGTGGACATAAAAGTACAAGTGGAGCCAAAGCATCACCTCAGCAAACAGTTTGCTAACATCAGGCACTTTGGGCGACCGGCCATACCAGACCAAGAAAGGCTGCAGCAGCAAAACATGTGAGGGTGCCTTTTATTGCCTCTGAATTCAACACTCGCAAAAGTCGTAAGAGGAAGAATGTCCTGTTTCCTTTTTCAAAAGTCACACAGTCATCACTCATTACTTCAAAAAGCTGTCGATGAATGGACCAATTTCTCCTGCATGCAATCTGAAACAAACTTGTTTACTCACAATTTCCTTGATGACCTTTTCCACAATGCCCCTATCCTGCAGGTTGTGAAGGTAGCGCGAGGCTGGGGAGCTCGCAATTAGCCGCAGCTGAGCTACATTGGCAGGCACGTTGGCTTCAGGTGTGATGCCGATGGTGAAGAAGCGCACGCCCTGGTTTTTGGCGTCGGCCACAGCAGAAAATATGTCTGGGTTCCTGGGGTGTGAGATGCCGTCGAAGAGCAGGATGGCGACCTTGATGCTGCTGGGAGACGACTCCTCCAGGTAAATACGGGTGAGGTTGGTGATGGCGTAGGTGGTGTAGGTGCCGTGGCCGATGTACACGATGGGAGAGATTCGGGCTTTGAAGTCGTCAGGGCCCCTCCACTGTTTGAAGGTCTGCTCTACGATGACGTGACTGCTGTACTGAAGGAGGGCTGCGCGGGAGCTGAGCCCCCGGCCGGTCTGCAGCCGGACGCCCTGCAGCCGGTCCATCACGTCTGAGGCGAAGCGCTTCTCCTGGGCATGGTTGTCCTTGGCGCTCTCTGAGCTGTCGATCAGAAAAGCCAACTCCAAACTGCAGTCTTCATCAATGAGTGCTGACAAGGAAGAAGGATTAGCCGTTAAGTAACTCAGAATTAAATAAAAAGTTATTGGGAAATACGTCATTCCTGCATCGAGATAGATGAGAACATCCATACCACCCTGATATCTGTTCGCTAAATATGCAACCTTGTGTCATTTCCCACCTGGATTACGTTTTTCTGTCAACATAACAGGGAAATGCAAGTCGCAAAATGTATCAGCACATGTTCACTACCAACATATTCCATTTGTTTTCTGCCACAATATCTAATCTTACAATAAGCCAACAAATTAGTACTTCCAGAAAGGTCATTTCGAGGTGAAATGAGAAGCTTATTTTAGCATAAAGACCGTAAAGCCGAGCTCCGTCAGAACCTCCCAGCATCTCTAAAGCTCACTAATTAACATGTTATATCTTGTTTGTCTGTAAAAACAACAACTTGTGGTTTTGCGGGGAGTTTTAAGCTACATTTCTTGGCGGGGCGCAATAACTACCTGCAGTCTTGTCGTCACCATGAGGCGACCAGCAGAGACGCCAGCGAGCTTATGGATTAAACAAAGATATAACGTGGTGATTGGAGAGCCTTAGAGGTGCTGACAGGCTACCTGTGGACAGAGCCAGGCTAGCCTTCCCCTGTTTGCAGTCCTTTGTGCTAAGCTAAGCTAATCAGCTGCTGGCTGTAGATGAGAAACTGATGCCAATCTTCTCATCTAAAGTTAGAAAAGAAATATTTTGCAAAAAGCTGAACGGTTCTTTCGACTCGGCCTGTAATCCCTGCATTTTCTGTAGCCAAGCTGGTTCTCTAGACCCTTTTTCAATCAAGATATATCTTTTATTACTTTCACATCCAGCCCAGTATGAGGACACAACAGATCACAGCCAAATGGATTTCATGAGTCACAGAGAAATTTTTATCTGTGGAGCCTTCAGAAGGGATAAAGGTGATTTATTGACTGTTTAGGCTTTATAGGCTGATGCCTTTTCCAGAAAAGTGTGATAAGTTCATGAATGTGACATATAATTTTAAAAAGGAAATAAAAGTAACTCTACTTGCTGCACCAACCTTCAGCAATGGAGGGAGGTCACAGATCTAATATAGGCTGAGGATAAATCACATTAATCTTCACGGAAATATGTCACAGAGAGAATGTGCCTGGGGAAACAGGATTCTGAGCGAATAAAACATTTGGGTAACAGAGCACTGAACGGTCACACAGGAGATGGATGGCTCGCAGAAATCTGAGAGATATGATCAATCCAAGCCGATTGCATCCTCCAGCGATGTCCTTGTTGAGGATCATGTTCTATTTTTTCACCTGTGGCAGCACCGTTTTTTTTTTTTTTTCTGCTGATGACAAAAGTGAAACATGTGCCACCTGCACAAAATCCACTTTTCCAAGTAAGAGTGGAACAAACAGCCTCCAGAAAAATGCACAAATAAAGAGACAACTTGAGACTTACATTTGCCATTTTGTGGTATGAGATTGGATGAAAGTTGTTTGCCCCTCTTCCTGGTGGTCACCACCTCTTCTTCATACTCTTCCTCATAGTCCTGTGCCCAAAGACCTTGAAGTCCCCAGAGAAGCAGGAGCCAGTGCAGTGAGGGGACCATGACTTCCCTGAGAGATAAAGAGGGGACAAATGGATAAAAGACCCAGACATGTGCTCACATTTGCCTCTGAAAAAAACCTGCACATGGTCTGAGAACATGCTTTAACAAGCATGCATGTGCAAGGCATCAAGCATGCAATAACTCACAAAGTTGCTGACTTTAGTCTCCAATGTGTTCAGCTCTCCTGGCACTGAGGAAATTCAGAAAAGTGCAAATGGGGAAAAGGAGAGATTTGTCATTCAGGGTTAGTTTGGCCCCATGTCCTGAGCATCCAATTGAGGGTCCTCTTCTGCTGGATAGTATAGTTGAGAGTCTGTAGCTCAAGTAGGCAACTTATAGTTAGAGCAGCAGCAGCAGCAGCAGCAGCAGCAGCAGCAGCGTGTTGGCAAAAGTTTGGACTATATTCTGGCTCTCATGAGACTCCAATTCAAGCTAAGCTCACAGTAAATGAAGGGAAGTCCAGCCCTTTTCTAAACTCACTCCCATTTTGGAGAGGGTGTGGGAGGGGTGGCTGGGGAGACAGAGCAAGGAGTGCATTACCCCTCTTTTTATTAGAGTGTCATTTTTACTTTGTTGGCCATGCTATTTAAAACAGGAAGAGAAAGAAAAGCCCCTGGGAGTAATAGCAATTTGTCATGCTCACTATCACAGCTGACTGAAGTCAAAACAGGGCTGCACACAGTCAACGTGCTGTGTGGTAGCTACCATCAAGCACATCAAGGTCATGTCCTTGGTAATATTTCTGAAGAAGAAAGACATTTAATGTGTTTTTTTAAGGCTGATTCTAACGTTTGACTCTTTAAATGAATATCTTACAGCATGTTTATGTTACTTTTGGAAAAAGAAATGACACAATCCTCCTCTTACAGATGAAAAGCTGAATTTGAGGTCTAGTTGCTGACAGCTTTTTTTGCTGCCTGCTGCAGCCTGAAACAGCACTAATAAAGCTGAGAGACTGAGCCAAAATAATAAAGCTGCAGGCTGTAAAACCTAAACAATGAGCTGAAGGATGCTGCGAGGGGAGCAGCAGAGTCGGGTGACAGCTCTCTGTGGTTCATCACTAAAGTGACCGCTTTCACATTAAACTGTTATCTATTATAGCTGTTTTAAGGTATGTTCAATTAATGTTTTCTCTAGTCGTGCCTCCAGAGGCCTCGCCCTCAGATTAAAAGCTGGAAAAGTTTTGATAGGTGATTTATACCTTGAGGCAACACAACTCGCAAGAGCAGTGTACCATGATTCACCTGTGAAAACACCCAGGGGATCATCTGTTATTCTTTCTCTTGGCACGATTTACTGTAAACATCGATTTTCAGGAGCCAGAAGGAATGAATTGGTACGAAGGGCAGTGCCACTGTCGCAGTTCCTTCATTCATGTTCAGATATCATCAAAATGGGCGACATGTACTTAATATGCATTTGTTATATATCCTCTGCACCCCAAATCTACATTCAAAGTCAGATTCTGTAGCTCTGGACATGAAAAGCTGTAACAGTACACCTCTTCTTCAGAAACAGTCCAGTTTTTATTGCAACCTGGTGCGTGTCCTTCTGGGCACCCAAGAAAAGTCTCATAACTCCTAAATCTTATTCTAATTCTCGCGTAGTCCTGGATCAGAGGAGCCTTAACATCCCACGAGACTGTCTGCGACGGTGACGGCTGGAACTGGAATCACATAACTCTGCAACAGGGATGACGGCACGTGTTTTTATTGCCTACCGTATGACTGAAAGGAAGGAAAGCTAAGCTGTCACTCAAGAATGCTCCCCCTGAAAGACGTACCTCCTTAAATCTGGTTCAGCTCCCGCTCCTTCGCGTGGAGAGCTCATTAAGCAAAGTGAGGATTTATGAGAATTTTAATATTGTGCCTTTGCAGTGAGAAACAGGAAGCTGACTTCACAGTTTAAAAAGGTACCGCTTTGGCTATTTAGCATGAATGAATCAAACTTTTATCGCTCAGACACTTATTTTGTTGCGTAACACACAATATATGGCAAAAGTAGGGCATAGCATCGCAACATGAAATGCCTAATACAAATGGAAAACTCGTCATGGTAAGCCAAAATAGGGCAGCTGCAAATTCACATGCTTGTTATAACAATTTCTTTTAAAAAGCATTTGGTTTCAAAGTTCTCATTTTCCTTACTTCTTTCACAGCAGGAATTCTGAAATAACGAGCCTCCACGTTCACCACGCTGCATTTTAAGTGTGCATTAATTCTGCCAAAAGGTTTTCTGAAGAAGACCCAACAGTGCATCCCAACTACACCGCAATTACGTGACATTCGTTCATTCAACGAGTACCTGGGAATAAATTAATAAAGACGGTCCTATCTGAAAGAGCACAGTGACGCTCTGAGCAGATGCAGACACCAATTAAAGGCATCAATAAAAAGCAGGACATGGCATTTTTTATGTCATGCCACACAGTTTAATTTAATGAGCAAATGGTTTCCTTGGAAAAGGTGTGCGGCGTGAACAGAACGAGAGAGTCTTTCTTTTATGACACTGCGGAAGCCACCACTTAGCGCTGTGATATTCCCTACGCCTCCAGGTATCCTTCCTGTGACATTTGGCTTAACCACTGTTTTCACAAGATAATGCATGTTCCTTGAACATATAGTTACAGCACTGCGGAGAGCACTGAACACACACACCACTTGCTGTGCATTGTTAGTGGATGACTGGCAAATCATATGTGAGATTGTAAAATCAGAGCTACGAATCTGATATGTATGCCCCAACAAGCTTTGAAGGGATCCTTCCTGTGTAACTGTCACGCCGTTTGTTTGTTTTGTTTGTCTTTTGCACATAATCAGACTAAAAGTGTACAGCAAGGTGGCAGCTCTGTGATGCTGCACTGCACGCTAACGACAGCATGCTAACACCCTCACAATGGTAATATTAGCATGCTGGTGTTTAGCAGATCTAATGTTTGCCATGTTCAGTTTAGTGTGTTGGCATGCTAACATTTGCTAATTAGCTGGAAACATCAGCTTCAGCTCTGAGGCTGATGAACTTTTAGCCGGCATTTGGTCATAAACTAATAAGTTAAGGACTCATCAAAGTTATTACGAGGTGAACTGAGCGGGACATGAACGTCTTCACCAAACATCACGGTACTTCATCCAGTATTTGTCGAGAAACCTGACACAAACCCCGTCATCATAACGTCATCATGGTAACATGCAAACAATGACAACATGCTAACTTTCAGCTGGCGTATGTTGACCATGATCTTTGGCTGAAAGTTGGACAAAAGAAGCAATTTAAAAACATCAGTTTGACATTTTATAGATTAAATAATTGATTCATCGTGAAAATATTGCTCAGGTTAATCGGTATCGAAAATAATTGCTAGTTGCAGCCCTAATTCCCACATTGGAACAATAAAGGCATGTGCACTATTTTCTGCAAACAGTCCCACAATGCAATGGATCACATTTTATAGATGAGAAGTCCTGCAGTCCTACACCTGTTGGTGAGGTAAAATGATGATTAAGAGGTGTCTAGAATTCAATTTACTGCTCACAGTAAACTACTGAACATCTGTTATATGGAATGACTGAAGGAGGGAGTGGTTTAGGACAAAGGCGTCGTCTTAGTTTAGCATGTTAGCATGCTAACATTTACTCCTAAGCATTTAACACCACATTAAACGCAACATTGCCAAAGTTATTCCATATGAATGTTTGTAAAACATTTCATCAGGATCCCTGCAGTAAAACTGTGTTCATAATTCAGTTTGGACCAAAGTGCTGGGCTGACTGACAGACATTGCTCCACTGCCTGAAGCCAGGCTCCTAGCAAGGCTAAACAGACCAGGAAAAAGAACATTTACTGACACCAGTTCATCAGTGTGGCATTACAAGCTACTATCTGATTCAAATGCCCACCATAAGTGAATTCTGATCACCTCCGAGGTCTCAGATCTGTGGGTGGTCAAAGGTCACCGACTGTCAAACTGTCGGAAGTATGATGAAGGGGAAGCTTTGCAAAACCTGACAGTACACAGGTGCAGCGTTTCTTTGGAACGGGAGACGTTTGCAAGGGTTTGAATAAAGGTTATTGTTGTGGAGTTCACTCCATAGCGTAGGTCATCAGAGTTTTCCAATGGCAGATAAAGCAGACCTTTTTAAAATGGTAACCACATCACAATGGCATCTGCTGCACTGGATCCTGTCGAGGAACATGTCCGTTCCTGCATCACCTCGCCTCTCACACTGTCGTGAACTCATTCAGCCTGACTGCTGTAGCTACAGTAACTGCAACGCAAGCACAATCTTTCTAAACACTGAGGCGTAACACATGGAAACTTTCTGGGAAACGTTGGCAAGTGATCTCAGTGTTGCTCCCTCAACAATAATGCAACTTTTTTAAAAACAGAGATTTGACATTAAGTGACGTGTTGAGTGTTAACGACCTATGTCGACTCCTGTGTGTACCTGTAATAATCCAAGAACACAAACCACAAAAGCCTGCCAACACAAAGTACCCTCAGTCATCACTCATCAGGCTTTACTTTGGGGCATGCACGGGATGCTTAATTCAAATATGCAGTGTTTTCACAGACAAATACAGACTAGTAGAGCTGCAGAGAGTCAGATACTCATCTGTGTGGTAGGGGCAGTGATGCCAAGCCTTGTTCAGTCAGTTACATTAACAGCCAGCTCATCAGTAGTTCTGTTGAAATGCTGTGTTTGTGTTCAGCAAAATATTTTGTTGATTAAAAACAGCCCTAAGGACCAAAGAGTTGAATGTGTTGAAATGTAAAGACAGTTCTACCAGACAGCACGTGCTTTAAACTGAGGCTACGACACATGGATGATTTAAGCTATCCAAAATGAAACACTCACGCAGGCTCATGCAAACTTCTTGCACAAACCCATCCTCTGCACATGCTGTCTCTTTTGGTACAGCAGCGCCCTCTAGTGTAAACATGGTGGACTCACTTCTGCAGGCTTCCACTGCACATGAGCGCTGTTTCAGAGCTATCAACATTACCAAAGCCTCTCCAGAGTGCCAGTATACACACCACAACAAACTCTGGAACTGGCTCACCTAAATGGAATCCAGCCATCATTAACGTCATTAATTACACCTGTGCTTTTCCAACAATGGATTATTATTTAGCATTATGGTTGCATTATTGAGGTTTCAGCATACTGTAAAGTATATTCTCCTATCTTTGGGGCGCAGTAAATTCATTGTTTGTAACTTTCAACTGCAAACTTCTGTTAACCTACAAATGAGCTGGTCCCATAGCATAGCACTAAGCAAGGCAGTCGTTTCAATTTTAATAATGCATCATATTTTATACGGTGATCATAAGCTTTGTAATCTTTGAGCAAAAATGTAAATATTTCAGAAATATAAAATAGCATCAAGTTGAATACAACTACCTCAGGACTGTAAGTACAGTAGGGTACAGTAGTACAGGGGTGTCACCACCCAACACGTATGCTGATGATAATAATATTTTGAGTCCTCGAGTTTTCACTCAGCACACGCAACTTTTAACTGTGGACATTTTTGCAATTTCTCTGGAGAATGAGAGCTCTGCTCTAAGTGGACATGAACACATTTCAGGGGTGCAGCAGAAACATGGGACATTGTGTACAAATGGGACAGGAGGACACTAAGATGCTTAAACCATCTGCTCTGTTGTAGCTTTACATAAATTGATGCCTGTTTTAAATGATAACTTGTATTGTTTGTACCCTTTAGTTTGGACTGTTATTCAACAGTCACACTTACTGTGAAATAGGCCAACTCTGGAGGGCAGAATGTCAGCTGGACGTGCTTAACATCTACGCATGCTCAGACAGGGTTTTACCTTCTGCGCATGCGCATTTTGCCTCAACGGCCATTCATTATAAAGCCGCAACTTCCCCCGTCTCTTTCCACCTTCAGCCATTTTGACAATGTTGGGAGCTGTGGGACGCTGCTGCACCGGGGCTCTGCAGGCTCTCAAGCCTGGGGTCCAGCCCCTGAAGGCTCTTGTTGGATCCCCGGCCGTTCTTTCACGTGAGTCCCGCATGCTTGGTGCTTTTGTCGGAAATCGAACAAAGAAAAACCGCATTCACGCTCCTGTCAGAAGGGCAGGGGCAATGCTAACGCTAGCTGTTGCTAGCAACACGCTGGCTGCCCTGCCGGCGCCGTAGCAGGCCTTAACATTGAAATGTCAAAAATGAAATCTGCAGGCGCTATTCCTAAAAGTTAGACGTGTACACCTGTGCATACGTGCTCTTATTGACAGGAGTCATGCACCAGTAATTGAGTAGACTGTGTTTTTCTTGTGCTAGCAGCAATGACCTTTGAGTAATGACATGAGGCGGTTCAGAGGATGCTAAATTAGCATCGCAAGTTTCAGTGAAGTCCTAGTAGTAGCAAGATTGGACAGTCTGCAACGTCAAACCGTAGACATACCACATTCAGATAGCAACTGACAAAGTATGAAGATAGTGAGACATTATAAACGCACTTGCCATTGAATGTCCTGCGTCTGTCGTCAATAGTCGCAGCTTTAGCAAAGTTAGCTTAAAGTACGTTTCATTCATCCGTTTGTCCACGTTAACGGTATTTGGTCAGGGAAAAGGCTTGCTAGATTGTATGCTGAGTAAAATCCACAAATTATTCACCCAAGCACGCTGATTGTTTTGTTAGAGGCCGTCATTCGGTCGTTTCATGTGCGTTTTTAAAGCTAATTCGTAGTTCGGCCGACAGCTATGACTTGACATTGAGCCGGAGCGGCCAGACACGCAGTTGTCTGACTGCCCTCCGCGGTGCTTTTCAGCGGACAGGCTCATATTGTGGAGACAAATGAAAATCACCTACATAACAAGGTCACGATTGCAGCACACATGTATGACAGTGGGCTAAATGCACACACTGTCTGCGTTACTTTACAGGCAGAGACTATGTCGCACCTGCGGCCGCTGCTGCCACCGCCACCGGGCGTATTGTGGCTGTCATCGGTGCCGTCGTCGACGTCCAGTTCGATGAGGGCCTTCCTCCCATCCTCAACGCCCTGGAGGTCGCCGGCCGCGAAGCCAGACTAGTCCTGGAGGTGGCACAGCATCTTGGTGAGCAACCTTCCGTCCTGCATGAACAGAAAACATTAAATACATGCTAAAGACAGTAAATTAAAATCATGTTTGTCATGTGCTCAGGGGAGAACACAGTGCGTACCATTGCTATGGACGGCACTGAAGGTCTGGTCCGTGGACAGAAAGTTCTGGACACTGGTGCCCCCATCAGAATCCCAGTGGGTCCTGAGACCCTGGGCAGGATCATGAATGTCATCGGCGAGCCCATCGATGAGAGGGGTCCCATCTCCACCAAGCAGTGAGTTCTCTTTGAAAACAGCATCATAGTTATTAAATGTCATAATTTTTACAACAAGTAAAATGTCTCACAGAATGAGACATTAAAGTGACCCTGGCATATATACACAGAGGTTAAGGAGCCTGGCTTTAAATGCCTATTTGTCTGTAAAAGAGTTTTACACTTTAGTTCATAATTATGTTTCTCCCCCCTCCCACAGGACTGCACCCATCCACGCTGAGGCCCCTGAATTCACTGACATGAGTGTGGAGCAGGAGATTCTCGTGACTGGCATCAAGGTGGTGGACCTGCTGGCCCCCTACGCCAAGGGAGGAAAGATCGGTAAGTGTTAACATGCACATGTTTGCATTATGGTCTTTTTGAAGCCAGTTTGGGAGTAAGCCGAAACTAATCCGACGTTTCTCATGGTCACAGGTCTGTTCGGTGGTGCTGGTGTCGGCAAGACCGTATTGATCATGGAGCTGATCAACAATGTGGCCAAGGCCCATGGTGGTTACTCTGTGTTTGCTGGTGTGGGAGAGCGTACCCGTGAGGGAAACGACTTGTACCATGAAATGATTGAGTCCGGTGTCATCAACCTGAAGGACACCACCTCCAAGGTGAGGTTTTTTGCAGGCTTCCAGAGGAGACTGAAATTGTGGTATAGTAGCCAAAAAACAAATCGACAGCTTACAATTCTTGTCCCTGCTAGGTGGCGCTGGTGTACGGACAGATGAACGAGCCCCCCGGTGCCCGTGCCAGAGTGGCTCTGACAGGACTGACCGTAGCAGAGTACTTCCGTGACCAGGAGGGTCAGGATGTGCTGCTCTTCATTGACAACATCTTCCGCTTCACACAGGCTGGCTCTGAGGTGTGTGAAATAACCGTCATGTTTGTAGAAATGTCACAAGATGAATTTATAAAACAGTTTAATTCAGTTTTAAATTTCACTGTTGAATGGAAGGCTTGATACTGACTTAAGTCGTCGCTTCCTTCTCAGGTGTCTGCCCTGCTGGGTCGTATCCCCTCTGCTGTGGGTTACCAGCCCACCCTGGCCACTGACATGGGTACCATGCAGGAGAGAATCACCACCACAAAGAAGGGTTCAATCACATCTGTGCAGGTAAACAGGCCATAAAGGAGGATAACTGACGAGCTGCAGCGTGCCAGTGCACATTCAGCCATCATTGTATTAGCTAAAACCACCTTTTAAAAAGTAAGTTTAAGATTGATGAGGTCTCAATTCTTTCCACCAGGCCATCTATGTGCCCGCTGATGATTTGACTGACCCTGCCCCCGCCACCACCTTCGCTCACTTGGATGCCACCACTGTGTTGTCCCGTGCCATCGCTGAGCTCGGTATCTACCCCGCTGTCGACCCTCTGGACTCAACCTCCCGTATCATGGACCCCAACATTGTCGGAGCTGAGCACTACGATGTTGCCCGTGGTGTGCAGAAAATCCTTCAGGTCTGTACTTTCTGAAACCTATTTTTGATTTGATGGGGCTAACAAAACATTTACCAGGTTAACCAGTTTACCTTCCTCCTGTAGGACTACAAATCTCTGCAGGATATCATTGCCATCCTGGGTATGGATGAGCTGTCTGAGGAGGACAAACTGACTGTGGCCCGTGCCCGCAAGATCCAGCGTTTCCTGTCCCAGCCCTTCCAGGTGGCCGAGGTCTTCACTGGCCATTTGGGCAAGCTGGTGCCCCTCAAGGAAACCATCAAGGGCTTCAAGAGCATCCTTGGTGGTAAGTGGATCAGTGATGTGACTTGAAGTAGTTTTATTTTTTTGACGATGTGCCTTGCTACTTCTTCAGCTATATTTTTGGCACTAATGTTGCCTTTTGTACCTGTTTCCCCACAGGTGAGTACGACGCTCTGCCCGAGCAGGCCTTCTACATGGTCGGCCCCATCGAGGAAGTCGTTCAGAAGGCAGAGAAGCTGGCTGAGGAGCACTCATAAACATCCAAACTGTTGTGGGGAGGAGAAAACAAGAGAGGGGTCCTTTTGGTTAGGAGCACTTGGTTTGTAAAACATGTCAAAATATACCTGTCCTGTCATCCTGAAAGAAAGTTCTATTTAATGTTTCCAATGGAAGATGGAATAAAACACTGTCTTTACACAAAACAGCTTGTCACCTGTATATTTCCGACATGCTTTCATAGTTGTAGTTGAGTCTTGTTCTTAATGGGGGATTACATGAAAATGCTGTCCTCATCCGCTCTGACCACACGGTGGCAGTCTTGAGCCATGCTAAGCTATCTGAACTGTGTTGCAGCTTGTTGCGTGCTGAAATAAAACGGTGGACTAACAACTGCACGAGTGTTTGTCTCAACTTTGAGGGTGACACACTTTTGAGCTCATTTGCACCAAACAGTCATTTCTGTTGTGGCCTAAATCACAGAAGCAACAGTAAAATGTAATTGGAATGACCACATGCAGCTTTTATGATCAACACTGGAGGAAGTCCGTGCTGGGAGAAGACCTGCAGACATAATGGGGGACAAAGCAAGCATAAAATGACTTTCTGTGCAAGTTCTATAGGCTTCAAGTTACATTTTAAATACAACTGAATGCAAATTTATACCTGTTTCATGGTCATATCGAGCCCAAACATGACGGGAACCAACAGGAACACAAAGGCCTTTGATCATTTTAGAAAAATTTGTATAGCACATTTTTCATACAGGATTTGCACCAATGATTCTTATATTTTTAAAATAACTCCATCAGATCTCATGATAATCTCCTGCTTCGGCGTCTCAAGGGGACACGGCCTTCTCACTGTGGAGCGCCTGATAATCGACTAAAGTAAAATACTTCTTGACCTGAGCGGGAATAACCCTTTCATGACTAATGATTATATGAAAATATTACTGTAGTACAAGTACTAATACTGTGTTTGTGGTAGTCAACAGTTAAATTATGGTGGCATCAGGTTGGTCAAGGTGATCTGTGCTTCACACACGATGGCCACATCAAAATTTCTTTTTAATACAACGAAGAAGAAGACAGTTTGCATGGAGGCCAAGAGCAGCCGGCAGTGTTTGACAACTATCATCTGTTACTGTCAGAACTGACTTGTTGTATTTGGTGGTAACTATATTCTGGGATGCAGGTGAATGGAGATATATTGACTTAGGTGAGATCTTAAATTGAGTAATGCAAGTGTTTTAAACTGCAGTTATCAGTGTTTTCTTGCACTGGCAATCGGAGACTTTTGGTGACAAGATTTTGTTTGGCAGAGCATCAAGTCAACAAACAAACAGAAAAAAAAAAAACAATATTTTCCACTTCATATGAACAGCTGCTTCACAAATCCCAAGCAATCTGGAACAAAAGTGACTCAAGATTGAACTCATGTGTGACTGCCTTTTAAAGCCTTCTCCAATCAGACGAGTATCCTGGAGATATTATGGCCACTGTTGAAACGGTTACCATGATGATGGGCGTCGAGATGAGCACAAGAAACGCAGCCATGACCCTGATCAGGATTGTGGCGGGAGATGCAGTCCTGACCTCCTCTCTGGCAGCTTCACTGAGAATTAATTATTCACATAGGGACAAAATGTCTTATATTAAATATTTCAAAAACAAACATACATTTCCCTCTGTTTTCAAAGTCGGCTTAAATATACTCTGTTCCTTTAAGGGTAAGTTTTTAAGAAAAATGTCCATGACTCAATAAACAAACTCTCCAAAATTGAAATATACTGAAAATAGTAGCCTCAACATGCTAAAAACACAGCGTGTTTAGCCTCTGTGCTAGCCTTGCGCGGACGCAGTTTGGCTAGCTTAGCTAGCTAACAAGTGAACAAATTAAGAATTTAAACATCGAAATAACGCTTCTAAAACACTCAACATTTCGGCAGCAGCTTGACAAAACAACTCAGCAAACATAATTCAACGTTTGAGAGCATAAATACTCCTTTCGTACTTGGGAAAAGGGAAGGTACTAGTGAAGACGCTCGGAAACGACGCTTCCTCTCCGGCAGTTTCGTTGAGAACGAGGCACGAGCCGACAGCTCCCCCTTCCGCTCTCTGCAGGCATAGCTAATCAATCACAAGCATCTCTTTCAAAAAACGCTCAACAGGTAGATCAAAGATCAACTCTCATGGCAATAAGTATTATTTAAACTTTTTACAGATTGAACAAGCTGAGAAAAAAGTTTGTTTTGTTTTGTTTTGTTTTGTTTTGTTTTTTTCTGTTTTGTTTTGAACAGGCCTATGTCTCTAAGTATTGACCAGTTTCAGGGATCATGGCTGGACACCAAAGAAAGCGATTCCCATGAATCTATTGATGCAAACCATTTCACAATATAATCACAGCATGAGAGACAATACGAAGCAAGAGCAGACAAACAACCACATTTAAAATTAACGCTAGATTGAGGCAACTCACCGATGACGTCTCTCAGCGATCCACAGTTCAATTACGGTCTGGTCACCTCTAAACTTTGGTCTGGCTGTCATGAGCTCAGTAACTCACACACACTTTGATCTGGAGAAGGAACACACCATTCATCTGCACATGAGCTGAAATTATGCTTTCCATCATTTCTCCTGTCAAAACATGAGCTGCTCCTCCACTGATTGGCTGTTACCTTGTTTCACATCAGTGTCAGCTGAATGCAGACAGCAGTGTGAGGCAGAGCTGCTGTAGTTCTACTATCAGTCCACCAGATGGCGCCATAAAGCTGCAATGAAGTGAGGCGCAGCCAGTACACACTTTAAGCATGCAGGTCTGTTTACATTCACTGATACTGTTGAATTAAACAGGAAGCTTTGGTTTCTTTAATGTTCAGTAAATTCTACATCACTGGAAGTTTCTTTATGCCTGAATGATTGTTGATATTAACAAGGCCGTCCGAGTGTGCATGATGCAAAAGTGTCAGCCATTTGTGAATTTCTGAATTATTCTGTTATGTTGACAACAGTACCATTACCTTTGCGTTGCCCTCATTCCCACAGTCTCAAGTTTTGCACTGTAACTTGCATATTACACTGATGTTGCACATTGTTCATGTTTTTGTGTGTATATATAATAATAGTAATAATACTAAAAACTTTATTTGTATAGCAGTGAGGGCAGTGAGGGCTTTGCATAAAAAGACAGATAAAAACATGAATGTTATAAAAGATGATAAAAAGGATGAAAATAAAAATAAAAGGCAATGCAGAAAACCACATAATCAAATACAGAGTAGAATGAGGATGGAAAAAGGATGAAGCATCAAGCGCACAATCATGAGGCAAAGCACAAACGTTTCACACCTGTATCAGGAAGTCAAAGCTGGTTGGAGGCTAAAGTGAAGAGAGAGTTTAGGTCGTAGTCGATAGTTTGTTCCAGAGCATCGGGGCGTAATGGACAAAGGCTGCAAACACAATTTAATTTGGCTGTTGCTGGAAACCTCCAATAAACCATCAGCAGATGATCGCATTGAACAGCATTTCTCTTTGGTTTTAGAACTGACTAGTAGGAATTATTGCTCATCCATTTATTTATTGAAAATTTTGTGATGGAGTCTATAGCTGTAGTATCATTTGGTTCAGCACAGATGTATAGTTGTGTATCATCTGCGTAACTTTGCTTCAAGCCCCTAAAAGGCTATCAAGTATCAGCAACCTGTGAGGGAGGCTCATGAGGGAACACTGTCTTACTGGGTTCAAGGCCAAGGTTATAGTATATCAACATTTTCCTCTACGAGCAGTAGAAACCAGTATAGTCCCGCTTCATACATACTCCATATCAAGTCTGAATCAGGCTGCTCTTTTACTACTCTTTAACCTTTCATCCCAAGCTATCATCAAGGCTGAACACATCAGTCTGTCGATAAGGTATAAGATAAGTTCCCCTGCATGTCAGAAAAGCAAGTCTATAGAAAATAAACAGAAGGGAGACAGACAAAGACCTTCTTTAAATTGTGTTGTTTATGTCACAGAAGTACTCCATGATTGCCTTCAAGCTCAATAAAGGTTACAGAAAAGTGCATGTGAATAAGGCTTCAGTCGGGATGACAGTGATTTCACTGGTGAGCTGATACTGTTTGCATAAAATCTGCACAAATGGACAAGAACAAGCACGATTTATTGCTTCTGCCTGGCAACAGGAATGGCTTCTTTGGCCACGATGTAGTCAGAGATGCAGGTTGGCATGTAGGACAGCGGCAGCCAGAAGAACTTGGCGTCCCAGCCGGGGGAGTAGCGGGTGCGGGGCCGGACGGCGGACACAGCGTGCTCCATGCAACTGACCACCTTCATCAGATCTCCATCACTCATCTTGGCAATTTTGTCTGAAATCATATCCAGCGCTAGGAGGCAAAGTGAGGGGAATAAATAAATAGATGAACTGAAGACAAACATATAAATGAAGGAAAAAGAGGATCCAAACTTACCCCTTTGTAGATACTCAGGTCCATAGTCATCTTTGACCTCCTGGGGAAGTCTTTCCCACAGCATCTTGACATTTTTGCAGAGGACAGCAACGTCAGTCACGGCTGTTTTGAAGAAGCCTGGCTCAATGCAGAGGACTTTGACACCGAAGGGCGCCATATTTAACCTGAGCAAAATACTTCATTTCAGTGCTTGAGATAAAAATGTTGACATTCTCCCAAATAATTGATGGCGTCAGTTAATGTTTCACCTGAGACTGTCATTGAAGGCCTCCACGCCGTACTTGGAGAGAGGGTACGGGCCTCCTGTGACACTGATCCTCCCAAACACACTGGCCACGTTGACCACCCTTCCGCAGGCCTTCTTAATTAGCGGCAGGACGCTCAGGGTCACCGCGATCACCCCATTCAGGTTCACGTCCAGCATGGACTTGTAATCATCGATGGTCAGCCAATCACACGGGGCAGAGGGCACTGACACACCTGCGTTGTTCACTACAGCCCATAAGCCTTTAGGAGTCACAGGAGGATGCCCAGTCAATAAAATCAGTTTCAACACTTTGAACTTTTCACCTGCGCGACAAGCTTCAGGAGAGGACGAGCAAAGCATGCGCTGAACACAGGGCAGACGAGGCGAATGAGTAATGAGCTGGCTGCTTGCTGCTATCAGTGTGTGCTGGATAAATGTTTGACATGTGTGATTTTTGGATTGGGGACACAGCAGTGTTTTACAGAGCCAAACAATAAAAGGCAAACACTTTGACTGGTTATTTAACCAGAGCAAACAGATGACGGTTAATTATATCTCCAGCAGCGCCGTCAAACTCCCACTGAAAGAAAATCAGTCGTTCCAACCTTAAACGGAAGAAAGACTTAAGAAACCAGACTCTACATGTGAGGCACAGTATTATTCACTGAGTTACACGCTAACGTCAGCAAGCTAGCATGCTCAGAATGACATTCCTAACATGCTAATGCCATGTTCAAAATCTTATTTTAGCTTATTGGCTTCAGCTAACATGTGCAAACAGGCATAACACATAAAGCATTTAATAAATGTCATGCAACAGTTGTTGAGATATTTCAGTGTGGACAACCAAACACACAACTCACCGCGCTCCCCCACCTTGTCCTTGATCATCGCTGCAACTTTGCTAACGCTGTCCTTGGAGCGAACATCCAGGTGAACTGTGGTCAGGTTGCTGGAGCAGGACTTCTTCAGATCCTCTTCTCCCTTCTCGGTGAAACACGAGGCGATCACTCTGAAGCCCTGTTTGTCAAGATGATGGGCCAAGAGGTTGCCGAAGCCAGAGTCGCAGCCTGTGATGTACACATACTTGCTGCCCTTGTCGGAGACCCTGGGCAGCTCCCTGACCCAGCGGTACAGGTAGTAGAAGACCACCAGGCCCAGGAGGAACAGGTACATGACTACAAGGACAAAGAGGACAAGCTGTAATCACTTCTCGCCACACTGAGCTGAGAAAACCAGGATGACGCAACACAATGTTATGCAAGAATTTGACTTGAGCACTGGTGGACTGTCAATATGGACACGTCTTTTACATGAGTATTGCACTTGAGTATTGAGGCACTCACTACTCTATTCTCCTACTCCCACTACTACCTGTAGTGGTTCTGCAGACCAACGTGTCCACTGAACGCACACTGTGGGTTCACAGTGCAGTAAATCAAACTCAGACGAGTCAGGGTGTGAGCGAGCCACTGCCAAATCAGAAGCAAATCACTCATTCAACATGATTACAGCGACATAGATAAGACTGATTACAAAGCACACCTGCCCAGCTCCAACACACTGAGTACACATAGGTAATAAATATCAATAGACCGCTGAGTGATGTACATCTGCTGCTGCACTGAACACCGGCCTGCAGCTGGCTTACAACAGGGTTACTGTGTCGCCCAAATGGGATAATAAGCACTTTATTCAGCCCCTGTGAGGTGGAAAAGTGCATTAATGGCTTGCTTTTGTCTAATCTGATATTCAGATGACTGGTTAAATCTATGTGTACAATAAGCTGATAAATAATAATCACATCGAGACATGCTGACTATGAGGAGGTGAAGATGAAGAGCATCAGACGAGGGCGAGCACAGTGTGTCACAAACAGAAATGAAACCAGGGCTGGTCAGAAAACTATCACTTGAGCCCTTCGTCGACGTTGGGACGGGAAGATTTTCAGTCAGGATTTTACTCCTGCTGCAGAAAAATGAAAGAAAAAGTGAAGTCTGATTGAACTCATTTTGTCTCCTTTGATTTCATGTTGGAAAGCCAGCCTGACTGGAGCCTTTTGGCAGAGCACCATGTCTCACACATCTTACACTCCTTTGACTCTGAAATAACTTGAAAATGGTGCAACAGCAGGTGAAAATCCAGACATTTCTGCCTCGACTGTTCCAAGCTCCTCACAGCGCCTCTGCCACATTACACAACTCGCTCATGAAGTCAAAGTTCAGTAACCTGAGGTTCCTTTCTCTGAGGAGCAGATCCACATGTTGCTCAGAGGTCCTTTATGGATGTCTGTGTGGACAGAAACTCCCCCAAACTAACTCACTGTTCTTCTATCTGTCACTAAAGGTCCTAGCTATAATCAATAAAACCAAATCAAACAGAGGCTGATCATGAACATGAATTCTCCTCTTACCTGGCGTGCAGAGGTCTTTGTGGACTGCTTCAGTGTGCTCAGCTTCCCGCCTGGAAGGTAAGGAAAACACCCCCATCCAGGAATAGGAGGAGTAGGAGGTGCATGATCAGAAGTGAGCAACAGGCGCCCCCTGTTGGCAGGAGGAGTCACAGCTGCAGCCACAGGCCTGCAGCCTGACCGACGTGGAAAATCAATCAATAAAACTATAAATAAAAATCTCTGTCAGACTGATTGACAGATTATATTAAGTTATATCAAATTGATATTCTGAGACAAACACTGTCACTTTTGCCTTGTAATACTCTTATATTCTCTATACTTTTACTTGTACTCTTATTTAGCCTCATACCTCTCATTATTTATTCTTTAATTTCTCTATTTATTGATTTTTGTGCTTCTACAACGAATAAATTGGATCAATGTGGGCGTATCTTATGTCATTGTATCTTATCTCTATTTATTTATTTCCTCATTTCTTTATGTATTTCTTCCTCCTTTATGATAATGAGGGAGGGATTCATGCATTCATTGTGGTCCCTCCTGGCTCTCATTGGCTGATCAGTCTGGGTTAACTGTTATCTACTCTCTGATTAGATCCACAGACAGGGGTGGCTGAATGGTATAATAAAGCATATATATGAATACATAAGACTCAAGTACAGACTGATGTGTTGATTATTGGTGTGAACTCCTTCATCTGACATTTTTGTCTTAATTCAGTTGCTACAGTTGTCAAGACGCCATCTGTGCATGCTGGCATGGAGCTCCTGATCTCTGATAAACATTATAGATAATAAGAGGAAACGACCTTTTGTTTTCTCCCGATGACGGTTTGATTATCTCGTTTTCTTGAGAAACTGGCTTTTTTCTGAAGATAACAAGATAAATTAACTCGTTATCGCAAGAAAACAGGCTTTGTTTTTTGCAAGATAATGAAACAATTAACTTGTGATCTCAAGATAATGGCATTAAAAAAATAAAAATAACGGCAAACACAGCTGTTCTCTATGGAAGCTCTGAGAGGCAAGTGAGGAAAAAAATGTGTGTTTTTGGCTTAAAATAAGTTTTGGCAGGTTATTTTTTTTGGTTTTGTCAGGATCATTTTTCCACTTTGTTGTTGTAGTGCTCATTTAGGCCACATGAGGCTGAAGTACACCAGTATTTAGGACTAAAGGCTGTAGCATGAACAAAACCAGGTACTTGAACGCACCTTCAGAGGCCTCATAACATGACAACTGTCAGTTTCTTTGTTTTTAAAAAATATATTCAGCATTATATGACCTCACCTTGAGATGTAATGCTCCTGTCTATTTGAATTTGATCATGTATTCATCCATTTTTAGTCCCTAGCGAGCAGAAGAACAAGCTTGACCACAAACCTGACACACAGCATCACCTTATATAGTGGTTAGGCTAGCATGGTGTTAGCAAACTACAGACTACTTACACTTCCAGCAGATAAGGAGCAACACTTCAGTTATATACACAGTGGAGTTGCGTTTCTGGCCCCCTGATGAAATTCAAGTCCAATATTCACTGACTGTTTAGCTTTTGTTTGCCCTCCACCAGCTCTTGGAGACATATTAGCTCTTTAGCTTGTTAGCTGTTTGAGCAGAACAGAAGCTAGCTGCTAGCGATGGTCTGTCTGTAGAGGTGCTGGGTTGACTTTCATTTCCTTTCACATCTTCAGAGTTAAAGTTGGGCCTCTTCTTGCCATTCAGTGACAGCTACTATCACTGACTGCTGTCAGACATTTGCATAAATCCCTGAACAGGCTGTGAACCCTGAAGTTAGCACGAGCAATGCTAATAGAAAAGGGAAAACAAGCTGCTACCTATTAGCTCTCATTATCTCAGTGTTTGCGTCGAATCAGATTTAAGAGGATACATGCTGTTAAATTCCCTCTCTCCTGCTCAGTGATTGTTGTGTTTCCTGTTTTGTTCAATACATTTTAAAAATATATTCCCTCTGTTAATGAAGGTCATAGTTTTTTTTTTTTTTTTTTTTGGGGGGGGGGGGGGGGTTTACACTTTACAGTCAATAAAAATGTCCCCACCTCATCTGTCTTAGTGTGTCAACGGTCACCTGAAGCTTTGCACACTTTCTACCACAAGGTGACAGCAGTGTTACTTGGTGTTTCCTTTCCTGTTGTCCAGGTGCTGCCTTCAAGTGCCCTTTGAAGAGTTCTCATGTACATGCTGCAGGCCTGTATTTGATGTTCTAGAAGAAAACAGAGCATAGAAATACACAACATTACACTCCACAGTGCTGCTCAATAAAATAAAGCAACAAAATACACAGACACACAATTTACAGTCAGCTGTTGATGCAGCTTTACAAACTGTAACTGTAAACATGGAAAATTAGGACCTTTAAAGCTGCATTTGACACTATCAGGGATCATGTGCATTCAGTGTATAATATCAATATTTCTTGATTGTAGTCAACACAGCTCTCTTTAGGTTGGCTTAACACAACATTCATGCGTCGTAACAATTCAAAATAAACTTTCTTGAAATGGTGCTTTCTGAAAACACAGAATGAGCTTTTAGTGCGTGACAATAAGACAAATCAAAGCTGTTTTTAAAAGGCTGTTTTTCTCTTACAGTTAGTCTCATTCTGAACTTTTCAGACGGTAAAATGAGGGTTCATAAATCACCAGTTCTTAAGTCGTGTCATATTATCATGTCCTCCCCTGGAGAAACCTTGCATCTTGGATATATGTTCACCATCTTTCTCTCTGTAGTTTCCTGACAGCATTTGAAGGCAGCGGTGAGTGACCGACGGCACACGACCACCAGCGAGCAATCAATTGTTTTCATTTGTAAGCACGCAGTCACAATCAGTCACCTTCATCACAGTAAAGACAGCCAGCAGTACACTCTCACACACAGCTGAAGGCTCTGATTTATAAATGAAAATTAAGCATTTTGTACGAGTCTCAAATGATTAATATCTAAAATATGGGCCTATTGTACTCTTGTTTTTTTACTTTAATGATATAAACAAACCGACAGCAGAAAACATTCATATTAGATTTAGTTGTGCTTCACATTTTGGACTTCCAAGAGGAACATTCAGTCCAAACAAACTGCACACAGGCGGGAAATCTGCACCCTAATTTCATTTTTAATCACCTGTCAGCACGCAGCAGACAAGAGAATGAACCGAGATGTCTCTTAGGGTTAACAAACACTCAGCTGACACTTTTAATTTATCCCTAAGATTACAATCAACCGTCGCTTTGCCTGTTTTGGGTGTGTGTTCATCTGAATTTGTAGTATGTTGCTCGGCAGTATGAAAATCCTCTAGTTGTTGCATTCAAGATGAAAAAAGAAGTATGTGCAACATGAAGCTGACCAGGAAGTCGAGTTGGAGGAGGGCAACGACCTCGAGTACACAATGAATGTCAACACACACTTTATATTGGCAATTGCCGCCAAATAAGCCTTCTGACGAGGAGAATTCACTCATTTGAAGAACAAAAACAGCACTTAAATCTATAAAACATGAAGCTCAATTGGGGTTTATGTCCAGTAGACACATTCATTACAACACGAGACAAGTTTTAGAAGAGTTTTTTCTAATCTTCTCATATTTCTTTCAATGCTTTTGACACTTTTTGGCATAATTTTCCTTCTGGTTCACCCGGGACATTTGGCTTTGGACATTTCTTTTGCAGTGCAATGAAAACACAATAATAATCCCAACTGTAAGTGAATATATTAAATCAAGTGATCTGCAAATTGCAGGTAGAGCCATTGTTATTAGTCCACTGAAGCTGCAACAGCCTCGTTTTTAAAGGGCAGCTCTCAGCTTGCTTGAGTTACCAAAGTAATTGAAGAATTGTTCAACTAAAGCCGCACTCGTCGCTTAAGTCCTATTAATCCCTGCACAAATCAGGACCTTATGAAGCTTCAGGGCCCAACAAATCATTTCGAGCCTTGGAGACATAAGCCCTTTCTACAGTCCAAACACTCCAAACACCATTTGTCAGTGCTGAAACAGTTCGGGTTATGCTGCTTCTAGTTGATTAGTATTATGCGCCTGGCTGACAGGCAAGCTGGCGTAATAATCCAGTGTACCATAGCAGAGGCGTCAGCACCGAGCACGCAAACAACTGGACAAGGTTTTCATGCTTCGAGCTTTACACAAAGAGCTCATTAGCACGAGTCATAAACTGACTTCACATCTAAGGAAGATTCGATCTCCTCCGGGTGACACACGAGATGACAATCACCTGTGAGGAGCCACGTTCACCCAGCGAGGATGCAGAGACAGTGGAATGTTTGCCCGCCGGGGTCAGTGGCCTTTACGGCAGCACAAACCGACAGGACACTTACCCTCAAACTTCACACCCTGACCCTGAGTTCCAACCAAGCCCGGTCGTGTTCAATAAGAGCACGTGAATATCCGCCAGTGTGTCGCTGGAGGAGATCACGACTGCATGTCTGGATTCTTACTGCAGGAGCGCTGCTGCCACTGCTGCTTCACTTTCCGTTTGTTTGAACTCGTGATTAGTGTCAGTCAAGGATAAGAACCACAGTCTTCTGAGAAAAGGACTCGCGTAGGTAAGTTTCTCACGTTTAAGAGGACTCGTAACCAAAAGCCTTTTTATTTTTCCTCGAAAGTGGATGACTGCTAAGAAGAATAAATGTGTTCTCAAGTGGGATTTAAATTTTGACACGACTGTCATACTCTAATTATTCTGCTTTTTGGACATCTGAAATGCGCTTTCATTTTGCTTTTCCTAGATGAGTCAACATGCCGTCGGGATCAGTGAAATTGCAAAGCATTAAAAAACTGGGACAGGAAAACCACAGCTATGACTTTTCAGATGGAGGTAATGCAAAATCATGTTTAATCTCCAGACTGTCAAATGTTCCAATCATATAGAGTTTCAGCCACAGATGTAAAGTGTAAATGAACCTCTTTTCTATTCTTGTGTTGCAGAACCAGCTGGCCCCTACATGTAAGTATTTCATGAAAGCATTTTTAGGAGACCGTCTTGGATTACTGTTTTAAGATCTGTACACAACTTTTTACAAATAATACTCAGCGCGCTTGTAGAAAACGACTGTTTTCACTCTGGGGTTTGGTGTCGACATGGATGTCCTGCAAAGACGACATCAGTTTTAATATCTGTGCACGGTGCCACAACTTCAGTGCCACCACCAGTTAGCCAGAAAAAGCAGCTGGCTCAGGCTCAGCTATTTAGTAGCTCGAGAGAGTTTTCTAGTAAATGGAGTTCAATGACCTTGGCCACGTGTACTTGTGTATATGTATTGCATGTGTGTATTTGAAGCCAGTGTACACGCATTTATTCCGGCTTCACCAACAGATATATGATAGGAGTACAAAACACAGCATGTTTAAGTAATTAGAATAGCAATGCCTGAGTTATGATGGCTGAACGCAGGTGAGAAAACACAATGAAATCTGGTGAGTTGAGCTCTCAGGGCCACCGTATTCAGCGGATCATCAACTGAATTAAAGCTGGTCTACATGCATGAAGTTAGCTCATTGATGACCTATTAAGCAGTAACTCGTGGATTCAGCTTCATCTGTGCATGGAATCATCATGCACTGCAGGCTGTTGTGACATGTTTGGCGGCTCACAGTGAGTTCTGTGTTCTTCCACGCAGGAAGGGCCCAGCTTCCAAGGACAATGACAAGTGAGTAAAAGAAAGCAATAAAGGCTGCAGCTACTTTTTCCACATTCATCCCACATAAAAACTGATTGATTGATTGATTCCAAACAGGGGCGCAGAAAATGAGGAGCAGCCAGCCATCAGAGTTGGCTTCTTCCAGCTGGTAAAACACCTTTGTAGACTTCATTCTGTGTACCTCTTCCCCTTTGCTGGTGCTAATGCAAGTGCGTGTTTCAGTTCCGTTTTGCCACGTGCAATGACATACTGATGATGGTGGCGGGCAGCGTGTGCGCGGTGCTGCACGGCTCGGCCCAGCCCCTCATGCTCCTGGTGTTCGGCCTGCTCACCGACACCTTCATCGATTACGACATCGAGCTGAACATACTGAGCGACGACAGGAGGGAGTGCGTGAACAACACGATCCAGTGGAAGAACCAGACCGCACTGATCCAGCTGCTGTACCAGTCAGACTGGAGCTCCATGAACACTTCAGCACTGCCGGAGGTCAGGTCGTGTGGGTGAGTGGGCTGTGAGAAATGCATGCGGTGGTCTTCTTCCACCATCCAATACGTCTTATGAAGCTCATTCACTGTGTCTTTCAGGATTCTCGACATTGAATATGAAATGACTAAATTCGCCTTCTATTACGTTGGCATTGGAGCAGCTGTGTTCGTGCTGGGACACTTTCAGGTTGGTCTTGAACTCGCCATTATTTTCACACAAACAGACGCATCTAAAATTAGATTAGTCTGTGTTATCCTTGCAACCTGTTAAATTCGATCAGCATGGCACAGTTTGATCCTATCTCACGATGAAGTGCAGCTTCTGAAGGCCTCCTCCTGCAGCCCGCATTCTGCCTGCAAGCTCCTTTCTGTTTTAAACGATGTTAACTGCATGGCAACAGATTTCTGTAAATAGTCATCTCTTCTCTTCTCTCAGGCTATTTCCCACAGTCCCTAAACACTGCAGGTATTAAGCTTTTCATGACAACCCCGCCACCCCACTAATGAACAATTACAGGCCTGAATCCAACCTCCATTTATGAGTAAAATCATTTAAAAAGCTCTTTTTCTAACCACCTTCTGTGCCATTTGGAGGCTTTCTATGATATTTCTACGCAGACGGAGGTAATAATTCTTTCTATATTGGAAAATTAAGGAAAACTGAACTGAGTCGTAGTTGACTATGAACCAGAATATGCTAATCTTCATCATGTGAAGTGGGTGTAGTGCCTCTTCAGATGTTTCACTTTTCATCCTTCAAAAGGAGGTCAAAGGTCAGGGCTCCGATGCCAGCCTCTTGCCCTGCGTGCTTGTAAATCTGACAATAAACAGATCTTAGAATAACCTCTTTTACGACAGATCTCCCTGTGGGTGACGGCCGCTGCCAGGCAGATTCAGCTCATCAGGAGAATATACTTCAGCAAAGTGATGAGGATGGAGATCGGCTGGTTCGACTGCACCTCTGTCGGGGAGCTCAACACTCGCATGTCAGAGTGAGTGGGACAGAGGCCACCTGATTTCTGTCTCATGGAGCATTTTGGTGTATTGGCACGTTACAGTGGTTGTATCTGTCTTGCAGTGATATCAACAAGATCAACGACGCCATTGCGGATCAAGTCGCCATTTTTTTGCAGCGCTTCACCACGTTTGTGTGTGGTTTCTGCGTTGGCTTTGTGAAAGGATGGAAGTTAACGCTTATCATCATCGCAGCCAGTCCACTGATCGGGATTGGAGCTGGTTTAATGGCGATGGTGAGACTTGATTTAACTTCACTTGACTTCACCAGCTTCGTCCCGTCTTCTCCGTCAGCTTTGCTTTGCTCTGTTTTTCCTCTAGTTTGTGGCCAAGCTGACAGGGATGGAGCTGCAGGCCTACGCCAAAGCTGGAGCTGTGGCCGACGAGGTCCTCTCGTCTATCAGGACTGTGGCTGCTTTCGGTGGAGAGTTGAAAGAAGTGCAAAGGTAAAATCTGCCAGACGCAAGTAGAAGTCTATCTGTGAATAGAGCTGAGGTGAGCTCCACTCCTCGTCTACAGGTACGACAGGAACTTGGTCTCGGCGCAGCGCTGGGGCATCAGAAAAGGTCTGATCATGGGCTTTTTCACTGGATACATGTGGCTGATCATCTTTCTGTGCTATGGTCTGGCCTTCTGGTATGGCTCCAGTCTGGTGGTGGACACTGCGGAGTACACACCAGGAACGCTGCTGCAGGTATCACACTGACAACACATGCATATTTTAGATCAGCACTGCAGGCAGCGGTGAAATGATGAATCTTTCCTGTCGGGTTTCAGCGTCTGGTTTAATTTTGTGATTTGGAAGATTTGAGCCTTTTGGTGTTTCATCTCTTATAAGCACCCTTTGAATCCCCCTTTTCCTTTATTCAGTTTCTATCATGTACATGGACAAGGCATAAAAAACACAAGAAAGATCAAACCTCTGAAAAATAAATCACATGTAGAATTTCACCACCATCCTGTACAAATCTAAATCTGTCACACGTGCAACATGGCGCCTCGTAACAGTGCTTTGTGCAGGGCAGGAAGGTTTTTGCAGCTCTAACATACTGACCTCTTCATTCCAGGTGTTCTTCGGTGTTTTGATAGCAGCCATGAATTTGGGGCAGGCCTCCCCATGCCTGGAGGCCTTTGCTGCAGGTCGTGGAGCTGCGACCATCATCTTTGAGACTATCGACAGAGTGAGAATACCTGATTTAGCACGTTTCTGGTCCTTATAATTGACTTTATTTTCACAGGAAATCATTGCTTCTTGTTGACAAGTCTCTTTTTTCACATGTCGTGGTCAGGAGCCTGAGATTGACTGTTTATCTGAGGCCGGATACAAGCTCGACAGGGTCAAAGGAGACATTGAGTTTCACAACGTGACCTTCCACTACCCCTCCAGACCTGAAGTCAAGGTACTTGCATGCTCCTACATTCGTTACCATAAATAACTGAGGGCAGATTTTAATTTCTGGAAACAGTTTCAGCGGTGTTCAGCGTCTCTGCCCTTGTGTGATCTCTCCTCAGATCCTGGACCAGCTCAGTGTTGCAGTGAATTCAGGGGAGACCACAGCGTTTGTCGGCCCCAGCGGAGCCGGGAAGAGTACGGCTGTTCAGCTCATCCAGCGCTTCTATGACCCCAAAGAGGGAATGGTGGGTTTGACTTTCGTCAACTCCTGAGATGAAAGACTCCCTCGACACACTGTAGCTGCCGCCCCCTTCCTTTTAAGCTTTTATTCCAGCCATTTCAAAAATAACCATCCCCGGAGGGTGATAGAAGTACATGATAATCTGTTTCATTATTCAGCCAATGAGTCCTAACAGCCTCATTTTTCACTTTTACTGGAATTAAAGGTCTTTGCACACCTTACTTTCTTCTTTTCTGCTTCCAGAGAAGGAAATAGCCACTTACAGCACAATGGAGGTTGTGCACAAGGCTAACAACCGCACAATGTGAAACTAGCATCACAGCAGAAAAATACACCCCACACACATTATAGCAGCAAAGCACTTTAAAAGCATCATCCATCAATTTGAGCAAATCCATTTGTGTGCTGCGTCTCAGGTGACCCTCGACGGCCATGACATCAGAGGGCTGAACATCCAATGGCTGCGCTCGCTGATCGGCATCGTGGAGCAGGAGCCTGTGCTCTTTGCCACCTCCATTGCTGAGAATATACGCTATGGTCGACCCAGCGTCTCCATGGATGACATCATCACTGCGGCAAAAGAGGCCAACGCTTACAACTTCATCATGGACCTGCCGCAGGTGAAGCAGCAGCGTTCAGCATTTTAACGTATACATGTGCAACTGATAACTTAACCCGCCATTTTGAATCTGACAGAAATTCGACACCTTGGTGGGTGAAGGCGGAGGTCAGATGAGCGGCGGTCAGAAGCAGCGTATCGCCATCGCTCGTGCTTTGGTCAGGAATCCTCGAATCCTGCTGCTGGACATGGCGACCTCTGCGCTTGACAACGAGAGCGAGGCCATAGTTCAGGAAGCTCTGGATAAAGTGAGTCTGACGAGTCTGTGATCGATTTATCATCTCAGGTTTTGATCATCTTCAGCACAATGAGGCGACAGAGCCGAAAACGTACGAGTAAAAGGCAAACTAGCAACAACAACATACGCTTGGTCGCAGGTACGAATGGGTCGCACCACCATCTCGATCGCCCACCGGCTGTCCACCATAAAGAACGCCGATGTGATTGTCGGCTTTGAGCACGGCCGAGCTGTGGAGAAGGGCAAACACGACGAACTGCTGGAGAGGAAGGGGGTGTACTTCACTCTGGTCACCCTGCAGAGCCAAGGAGACAAGGCTCTGAACGAGAAGGCTCGACAGCGTAGGTCCAACGTCTGCTCTCACCCACACGCAGTGACTCTAAGGCTTACTGATTGTGATCATTACCCTTTATTGCATCTCTTGCATTAGTGAGTGACAAAGAAGAGGAGTCAGGGAGGATCTCCAGAGCAGGCAGCTACCGCGCCAGTTTGAGGTATTACACAAGCACATTCCCGATCGCCCCCTGCCCTTTAATCACTTGCTCATTTGCTCGCGTGTGTATAATACCCATTTACTTGGTCCTGACTGTGCATCTAAACAGGATTATTACAGCAGTCATTTTGTGGCTGAAATGGAGTTGTCATGGCAGAAACTCGTACCTTCATTTACTTAATTACCCTTTTAAATTTACTTTGACATTTGGAGCGTTTAGCTGACACTATCTTCCAGAGCCACTTACAAATGGTGCAACAACAGAGGAGGCTTGAGGTCCTCTGTCGCCACCGTAACAAGCATCCAGTAATGAGTGCACGCGTCCATATTCATGTGCATGAGGTGATGGATGACAGCAGCTCAGAAACAATCTTTTCACTTGTTCATTTTTGTAGAAACTCGATCCGCCAGCGGTCCCGATCGCAGCTGTCCAATCTGATCCCGGAGTCCTCTGTGTCCATTGCTGGAGAGGTCGGCCCCCGAGCCTACACCACGTTACAGGCAGACAAATCCAAGGTCTGTGTGTGTGCATTTTTATATGTGGGTGGTTGCTAGAAATGTTCCAGTTAGTTTTTTTTTTTTATATATATCAATCCTCAGAGAGCACGCACAGTTAATTCTTAATGGCTTCCTGCTGATGTGTGTTTGTCTGTGTGAATGCTCAGAGTAACATCCCGGAGGACGACGATGACGAGCTTGTGGAGCCCGCTCCAGTCGCCAGGATCCTGAAGTACAACGCACCCGAGTGGCCCTACATGCTTTTTGGATCCATCGGAGCGGCCATCAATGGAGGAGTCAACCCCGTCTACTCTCTGCTGTTCAGTCAGATCTTGGCGGTGAGGTTCAAGCTCTCATCACACATCATTTCATGTGTAGCGGCACCCAGTGGTGGACACAGGGACAGCCTTTAAACTGTTATTTTCTTTTTTTTTAAAGCAAGAACTTGTCTGATATGACAGTAAGCTAAAAAAAAAGTCTTTAAATCTACATAGAAATTGCATGATGGTCTGTACTGACATGTTTTTCTGCCTGCCTGTGTGTACGCCTGTGTGTGTGCAGACCTTCTCAATAACAGATCCTGTGGTTCAGAGGAGGCAGATTGATGGCGTCTGCCTGTTCTTCGTCATCGTCGGCGTGGTCTCTTTCTTCACCCAGATGCTGCAGGTGGAGTCTGCTTTAGCATGACTGATTGCTTTGGTGCTACTGCTTTTACCTCCTGCTTGTGTTCAAGGTTGAGTAAAGTCACAGGAGGCCTTTATTTTGGAAAGTTAGTGCCTTCTGCGGATGAGAGATTGTCCTACATCCTGCTAAGCTGTTCTATAATTGAGTCATGAGCTCTGACCCCCTGGTGAAGAGAGATGGCAAAGACGCTGAAAATTAGATTATGTTGAAGATCACTGCGGTGGTCTTTAATAAAATACTTCCTGTGTGTGTGTGTCACCAGAGTTACGCCTTCTCAAAGTCTGGGGAGCTGCTGACCCGCAGATTGAGGCGGCTCGGCTTCCACGCCATGCTGGGGCAAGAGATCGGCTGGTTTGATGATCACAGAAACAGCCCCGGAGCTCTGACCACACGTCTGGCAACTGATGCCTCACAAGTTCAAGGAGTGAGTTCCAGCCTCAGTACACAAATATAACCATTGTGAAAAGTCTTCAGTCCAGTCACGACTTCTTCTCCACTCGTCCTCTCAGGCCACGGGCTCGCAGATCGGCATGATCGTCAACTCTCTGACCAACATCGGCGTGGCCGTCCTCATGTCCTTCTACTTCAGCTGGAAGCTCACGATGGTCATCCTGTGCTTCCTGCCGTTCATCGCTCTGTCAGGTGGCTTCCAGGCTAAGATGCTGACAGGGTTCGCGAAGGAGGACAAGCAGGCCATGGAGGCCGCCGGACAGGTCACGTATTGTTGGCCTCTACTGTACAACTTCAGCATCTTGACAGTGACAAGTCAAAAGCATCATCTCAATAATCCTGACTTATCCACTGACAGCAGATAAGAGACAGTGTAACAACGGTGTCTATTTTAGGCTCCAGGTTTCAGCTCTCTCTCATCGCTGTAGAACAGCTCCACAGCCCCGCAGCTCAGCTCAGATCCTGGTACAATAGCATTTTATTAGGGGCTCCTGTAATTTGCCAAGTTAGGAACGGAGCTAACAATGTCAGGCTCAATTCCTGCTGGCGCCACCCGTGCTCAAAATGCAGTTATGGTACTGAAACACACAGCGGAGGAAACCTGAGGCCAGTACAGTGAAAGCAAGAAAGTTCACAATCAAAGTATTCCAAAGTCAGTTTACTATGAACTTTCTTTAGCTATCTTAATCATCTAGACGCAGTAAACCTCACCCAACCAAACAAAGTAGATTAGAGGAAAGTTTAATGATCCCTAAAGGGGCTCACTGCAGCAGCAGCCAATGCTTTATCTATACCTAATCCTCCTTTACACATTAAAAACACACAAGAATGAGGTACAGATCAGCTTTTTGCCATTGTTTTTATCTGATATTGATATTCCAGCCCCTTATTTGCAGATTTCCGGTGAGGCGCTGAACAACATCCGCACCATCGCAGGCCTGGGGAAGGAGAGGGTTTTTGTGGAGCGGTATGAAAGCCAGCTCGATGCTCCGTATCAAGCCGCCCTGAAGAAGGCGAACGTGTACGGCATCTGCTACGGTTTCTCCCAGTGCATCGTCTTCCTGACCAACTCGGCCTCCTACAGGTTTGGAGGTTTCTTGGTGAAACAGGAGGGGCTCCATTTCAGCTTGGTGTTCAGGTGAGAGGACAGGGCATCAGCGTCAGAGCTCACCTCGGTGACCAACGCATTGTGTTTCCTGTGACTGCTTCACAATAAAAGTGTTCCACCACTTGAACGCAGTAGGAAATGCTGGGTTAGCATTAGCAGTATCGTTACATAATGTACAGGAGTCTTTCCCTGTGAATCTGTGTGTGTGAAAGTAATTTGAATCCCAGTTGCTGACTCTGCTACTGCTAATGAAAACTACTATATGGTATTGATTTCATGAATATTTTAAAAGTAGTAACTCAAAAACAAACAATTGAACCAGGAGGAGGAGAAAGGGTCTGACCCTGTGGTGAGCCAGTAGAGGTAAAAGAGAGTGGTGGATAAGTTACTTTACATTGGTTTCTCTGGCAGGGTCATCTCAGCCATCATCACCAGCGGCACCGCCCTCGGCAGGGCCTCGTCTTACACACCAGACTACGCCAAAGCCAAGATTTCAGCAGCACGCTTCTTCCAGCTGCTGGACCGTGTGCCTCAGATCAGCGTCTACAGTCCAGAGGGAGAAAAATGGGTAAGAGGGCGTCTGCTATGCCGCGTGTGATGTGCTATGGCGCCAAGCTGCGTGCTGAGTGTGTAAAAAATGATCCAGATGAGACGTCTGATTTGTTATTCTTTTATTCATGTTTATTGTTTTTCACATCAATCATGAAAGGGACAGAAGGGGGAGATAAGGATGGATAGTCAGCTGTTTTATCACTGGAAACACAAAGTCCACGGAGCCATTTCAAAGATGAGAATCAGTCTGAATAACAAAGAGCTAAAAACTCTCTGCTGCACAGAGTCTAACCTGCTTTTTAACCTTTGCGCTTTTTTTTCCCTCTCTCCCTCCCGCCGCTGTGTTTTCAGGATAACTTCCAAGGGAACATTGACTTCATTGACTGCAAGTTCACCTACCCCACCAGGCCAGACATCCAGGTCCTGAATGGGCTGAATGTGTCCGTGAAGCCCGGCCAGACGCTGGCCTTTGTGGGCAGCAGCGGCTGCGGGAAGAGCACCAGCGTGCAGCTGCTGGAGAGGTTTTATGATCCAGACCACGGCAGAGTGGTGAGGAGGACACACACTGCACGAGCACGTTGAGTGTATGGAGTGTACACTGTTAATGGTACAGCTTTAGGTACCCCATTTAAAGCACTTCATTTATTGAACAGCTTATAATAACACAGACAATGCATTGGCAAAATGATAATCCAGTATTAGAAAGTATAATAATTCAACTCTCACAAGAGCTACTTTTACTTCCCATGAAGTTTACTCATCACGAGTACTTGTACTGTAAGCCAGTGAAACAGCTGTATGCTGTCAGAACATCAGCCTCTGCAGCCGCAGTGTTTTTTTAAATCTGTCTCTCACAAGTCCCTCAAATTTGACCTGCTATAATTAACATTTTTACATTAACAGATGAGTACTTGTATGTGAAAGGTGTCGCTCGTAGTGATGAATTATCCCCCGACGCTGCAGTTCTTCTCAGCTCTACAGAGCGTTTTGCCATCATCTATTATGAACCACAGCGTCAGGAGACAGTCAAGGATGGTAAACGCTCCTGTTACACATACGTATTATAGAAAAACATGGAGCTGCACAGGAAGAATCTGGTGAATTCTTTGCATATTTCAACAAAGATACGTGCTGATGAGAAGTCTGACTCTGGATTGTCAGAGCAGCCGCTGACCTTTCTGGAAATGTCAGATATCTCCTTTTGAAATGAAGAAGTCACACGTGTGGGCTGCCCTCAGCGTGTCCTCATGAGGCTCGGTGGAGCTCCAGTGTCACTTTGTTAAAGTAAAATCCGTCATTGGTCAAAGTCAGAGAATAACTGCGGGACATTTGGCGTACTTGAAGTATTTCTGACTCTTACATGACATCATTTATCTATCACACATTCATGCTGACTCTGCGCTTTCTTTTAAAAAACCAGGATGGAGGTTTGCCATCGTGCCAGTAAGGAACCCCTGCCAAGATTCAAATGGCCTTAATTGAGTTGGAAGTGGTTTGGAAACGCGTCGTCCTGATTCTCTGTCTGAGATTTAAAAAGGACGGCGTCACCTCTGCATAGTTAGGAGAGAAATTACAGTGGAGATGGTGCTCTGATAGCTCATTAGGCGGATTGTATTTCCAGTCTTTGATTATTCTCTTTCTTTCTTCTAATGGTGAAATCGATTTCTTCCTGCAGCTGATTGACGGCCATGACACAAGTCGCGTCAACGTGCCCTTCCTGCGCTCAAAGATTGGCATCGTGTCCCAGGAGCCCATCTTGTTCGACTGCAGCATCGCGGAGAACATCAAGTACGGCGACAACATGAGGGAAATCGGCATGAATGAGGTCATGTCCGCCGCCAAGAAGGCCCAGCTGCACGACTTTGTCATGGCTCTCCCTGAGGTACTGTGGACGTCCTGTGTGGGGTTTTTCAGAGCAGGTGAGGCTGAAATGAGGTTTAGTCAGCAGAGGCAAACAAACACTGAGCGCAGATGATGTGGGAGCAGGTCACGGGAGAGAGGCTGGTTTACTACACACACACACACACTGGTTGATGAGGGACAGGTGTGGCTTCTCAGGTGAGTGCGTCTCATCTCACCAGTAGGACTGCTCCTCAATGCCATTACAAGTTCCAGCTCAGAGTTTCCTCTTAAGAGCTTTTCCCAAATCTGCTGAGAGCAAATTTTACCGAGCTGCTGAGAGGATGTCCACAGCGCCGGGCTGCAGAGGCAGCGGACAGGTCTGCGAATGTGAATCAAATATTCATCAGCGTAGACTAATCTGCCAGCTGATTTACAGCATGTGTGCTCTCTGGGCAAAATCAAACAGGATGCATTCACTGGTTTGAAATTGGTTCTGACAGCCTTGAGGAAAAAAACATTTTTGTACGACCTGCACAAACTCAGTCGACACAGAAATAAAAAAAACCTGAATTTAAATCAGATTAAATTCATTTAATACAGATCCAAAAGCAGAATTTTGGCCAGGAAACACATGGTCAACAGAGATTTGCATGTTTTCAGAACATAAAAGCTTCTTCAAGACCTCCAAGTTGAACTTCTTGGCAAGAGCGGTTAAAAAGTAAAATACAAATATTAGGAAAAGTTTAATAGCCACCACAGTAGAAATATGATTAATCAGCTGAAGCTTTCTTTAATATATAAACACATAAAATAAATGTGATATGGGTCATTTAGATTTGTTTAAACCATGCAATGGAGACAGTTTCTAAACCTAGCTTAACAGTCTGGGCTGACATTTCTTGTTGCTTATCGGTGACATACTCTGATATCAATATATCTGCAATAAGCTAATATCAGGCTGGCAGATGTCTACAGCACTTCTTTCAAACGTGGCAGCTACGTTTAGCCTTCGGATGTTCGTGGAGAGGTCAGAAAGTGTGAGGGCAACATGTGGAAAGTTCCATTAATAAAGAGCTTCAGGGAGAGGGAGAAGGTGGCCTCGTGACATTTTGTTGCTGTTGCTTATTGAATCCAGGTAAAAGTCATTATTGCCTGTTGATTTTTTTATGAAGGCTTTTCTTTTTTAGCTTCAAGACAAATAAGACGTCCAAATGCGGCTGTGACTCACCGTAATATTTAGGATGTTTAATATAGATGCTCTTCTTTCTGCCTGCCTCAGAAATACGACACAAACGTCGGCGCCCAGGGTTCTCAGCTGTCTCGCGGGCAGAAGCAGCGCATCGCCATCGCCAGGGCCATCATACGTGACCCCAAGATCCTGCTGCTGGACGAGGCCACCTCAGCCCTGGACACTGAGAGCGAGAAGGTACGCCTCATTAAACTGTTTGCTGAATCAACAAACCTCACGACGGTACAGTGCAGCTGCTTGATATTCCCCAGGCACACGGAGCAATGCGCGCCCGCAGTTAATTATTATTATCATTATCATCTTTATCATCCATCATCTCTATTAGTATCACCAGCAGGTCACAGTTCATACTAAGCCTCCAGTAGAGCCTCTTAAAGATGAATATGGTCTGTGGGCCCACGCAGTAGCTTTTCCCGCTCAAAAAGGCTGAACCCTGCTGAGGACAAAGAGGCCTCTGCAGCTCACTGATCCTCTGAAGCGTTTAATGATAGTAATCAACGCATGATTGTGAAATTGCTGTAATTGTGAAGTGACGATGCCTCCCGCCTGCGTGCGCGCCTGTCAGCGATGCTTCATGTGTGTGTTTTTATGCCCGTGACAGACGGTGCAAGAGGCCCTGGACAAAGCCAGAGAGGGACGGACCTGCATCGTCATCGCCCACCGCCTGTCCACCATTCAGAACTCGGACATAATCGCCGTCATGTCCAGGGGCTATGTGATCGAGAAGGGAACGCACGACCACCTCATGACCCTGAAGGGAGCCTACTATAAGCTGGTTACCACAGGAGCACCAATCAGCTAACTGCTCAGGGAAACCGCCGCCAATTAGCAAGGCAGCCAAGAAGCGAATGTAAGGAGCAGCGTTACTGCTGCATGTAAAGAGAGGCCAGGGCTGGAAGTATAACACACACCTGTTCCCTCGTACAGTATTTATTTTAGGTAGGGATTTGTCATGAAGAGAGGCGTGTGTTTAGTCACACACACTATTTTGGGGCATTTTAAGGTAGTTACTCATCGTCTGTCAGCTGGAAACTCTTTATTTCTTTCATACTGGGTCTGTTCCAGTGCCCACATTTACAGTCTCGAGTGCTGAAGTGCATGTTCACACCATCAGGTGGCAGAGAGTGTGTCCCACGTTTAAAATAATGCCAACATGCAGTACAGGTAGTCAAAGCTAAGTGTGTCCCACAGTGTACTGCACCAATCAGCCCTTTGGTTCGTAGCAATGTGCCTATAAGTTGGTTTTCCGAACACAAAACCTGAATATTTTTACAGAGTTCATGGGCCAGTTATGGCAGAACCTCCACGACTGCTTATCACATACTGTACTCTGATTGTAATATAGGAAATTTGTTCTTCTTGCTAAGTGAAAAGAAATATGTATATATAAATAATTAAACATTTAATGTCGTTTAATCAATGGTTTTGACAAAATACATCCTGTCATTCAAGGTATAGTAAAAGGAGTTAAATGAGAAGATGGATAAATATGAAGCTAGAGGGAGCAGGTGATTAGCTTAGCATAAAGACTGGAAGCAGGGGCAAACAGTTAGCTTGTTGCTTCTATTTAACACACACAGCACATAACTCCAGTGAGCGTTTATGTTTGTGTACGGTGTAAACAAATGAGGTACAACATTTTTATTCAGAAGAGTGAACTGGGACAGAGCTAGCAAGCTACCTGTTTGCCCCTGCCTCCAGTCTTAAGGCTAAGCTAAGCTAAGCTAATGCTGCTGTAGCTTCACATTTAACATACAGACATGACGTACAGACTGTTCTTTTTAACCATTTGACACAAATCAAAAATAACATCGCGTAATGTCTCTCATGTACAGTAGACTAAGTGCTTCTAGATAATTCCTTTTAATGGCTTCATGAATCGCTCCTGAATGTGTGTTTTTCATCTGATTGTAACTGTAATGCTGTATGTATGCTCCTGTTTTTTTATGCTTTATGTGGAAATTAAATAAAACTATCAAACCGTGTGAGCCTCTTATAGTATCCCCGTGGATGTGATGAAGGAGGGATGGCCTCGCTTGTCGAGGACGTCCCAGTGAGCTCTGTAAACTGCCAAATGCTTGTGGTCTAAGCAGGCACCTGGGCACCGCTGACAGCTACACAAAATACATCACACAAGGAGGCGCCTTGAAAAACTGCAGGTGTGGGAGCTGCAGTAAAGCTGTTGCTGATGAAAGCCAGATATTTCCTAGCTTGGAAACATTTATTTATCTTGTGGAGCAATTAAATCATAAACGACCTGGTGTAAACATAAGAGCTGATAATGAAAGATAGATTTGTGTTTACATGATCCCCAGCGAAACAAACAGAGAATAAACACAGTCTGTCGACATTTTCTCCAACCTACCTGTGTGGTGGTGTTCACGCAGTCCCGTCAGCCAAATATCTGCTGTCCTTCATCTTTTAGTGGTGCCGTAATGCATTTTAAAAGGAGCCGCGTACCTGCACAGGTGCTGTCAGTTAAGCTAATTAGCCCTCTGCTCAGGCTGATGATGGGTGTGGCTATGAATCAATCATTTCAGTGCAAACACCTGTTTGGCTTTACCACATGTGCCCAGGGCCAATCAAGCAAGCTACTGTGAAACTACCTGGTGGCGCATTCAAGGACATTTACCATATAATAACTGACAGCAAACATGTAAAAGATAACTAAAATGGAAGAAAAGTAAAGCTTCCTTTTTTCTTGCCCTCAAGTTGGTGGAAAATGAGAAAAGCTTCTCTGTATGATAGCTGACTTTGTTAGCATTAGCTTGTTGGCTAAAATGCTACCAGTAGAGTGTATACAATGATGCTACAGCACTAAATGGAAGATTAGCATTAGCTGTCCAGGGTGGTTAGCTGGAGACAGACAGTTAGCTTAACAGACTGCTGCTCAGTGTTATCAGGTGGAAGCTTTTAAGCTTTATTTTATAAACTCAGTGGAGGTTCATGAGAAACATAAAGCTTTAGATGTTATATTCCATTGTATTTATTTAACCATTATATTGGAGTATTTATGTATTGATTTATTTAGTAGCATATAAGCTCTGCTGCCTTTCATCAGTCTTGGGGCTCCATGGATTCACCACTAAATGAGAGAAAATGGCCCCAGCATTCAGCTGCATTGCCACATGATGATAAAACATCTTTGATGGAAAAACAAGGGCAAGGAAATGGTCACTGTGATGGATTTCATATCTCAGGCGAGTGTCTTTCTCAGCACCCTGGCAGATATGAATACAAATCACATGCTGCCTGCAAGGTGCTGTGAGGAAATCCACCTAAAAAAATGAATGACATCCTTTGCAACACCCTATTAAGTCAATGCGATTTGTATTTAAAAGGCTAGAACATGCAAAATCACTGGTGCAGCCATATAATTGTAAATCAGGAATTTCGTTTTCTAGTTGTCAGTCAGTCGTTCAAATGGTAAGATTATATGCTTGTAATAAACACAGAAAAGTGCTGTCAGTGTCGCTCAGTCGGGCACAACCGCATTAAAACCTGCTGCTCTGAAACGCCTTCCGCTGAGACACATGTTGGGATAATGCATGGCAGGGCTTGCTGCTACATGAAGATAATGCTGGGTGGCAGCATTTCAGGGCTTAGCTGTTTCTAGCAGAAGGCTGCTGTAGGCCTCTCCCTCTACTTTTTCACTTACATTAACTAAACCATGAATAAGCAGTTTGATAGCATAACACAGCTACTTAAGAACTCCGTGGCAGAATGAATTCTTGACTCTGACAAGAATATTTAATCTGGCACAGCTGCCCGATTCTCTCTTCCCTGTTAATGCGTGTTGATGCCGCCGTTTGTGACAGCCACGCCGTCAGAGTGCAGATGTCAGAGACACTCCATCAGTTAGCGGTAATATGTGATCACACCACACTGACCTCTGGGAAATTGAGTCTTTAATCACGACATCTCCAGGCCCAGACTCCAGGTAAATTAGCATTCCTCACATGCGACCTAATCTCACAGCTTCTGCCAATTCATTCAGCGAGAGGACACTGTTTGACTTTGTGCCATGTAATGTCAATGCGAGTCTGATGGATGGAAACAGCCGCCGGAGGCAACTGATGTGTCTCTGTTAGGTTTGAGAGATGAGCAAGGTCCTCGTAGTGTTTTGGGCAAACACAGAATAATGTGCTTTCTCATCTCATTCTGATGTTGCTGGGTGTTAATTCTCCCCAGAGCTGACTTGCAGTGTAATTTCTTATAAAATGTAAAAACTATGCTAATAATTCATTAAGCTCAAAGTAAACTCACATTAGCTTCATTTCATGCATTCACATGGATTACTGCGTCCACCCCTCATATTTAAAATCTCCCCTTAATTTCCCATAAGGATCATTTGTTTTACTGTCTTTCTGCTCCGGCCTCACCTCCTGCATGCCGGACAGCAGGTCTCCAAAGGATTTAAAGTGCTGACAGTCAAGAAGCCATTACAGCTCACTGAAGGGATGGCCAGCAAATTGGTTAGCTCACAAGAGTAGTAAATAAGATGGAGGAGACCCTTGTTTTTTGCCTCGTCAATAGCTGGCCTTAGGGCAGTGGTGTTGTGAGTCAGAATTTAAATGTGCTGGAGACTCAAGAGAAGAGAAGAAATTAAAATGAGACGTTTGATCTGAGGCGGCAGCTGGAGGACATATTCCAGCATTGAGCTGAGGAGCGGCTGTAAGTTTGTGCTGCTGTTCTTCTTCATTTAAAAGCTCAATCACACCAAAAGTCTTTCATATGTTCAGCAGTGTCCTCTTAACATTAAGCCATGTCTGAAAATACATGCCTGACCTTTAATATACACCCAACAAGCACAGAGGTGATGGCAAACACAACACTGCTGCATAAGAAAATGGTAATTCCCTGATTTTTCTGCATAATTCTGTCATGAATCTGACGTTAGCTTATGTAATTTGTGCCCAGACTTAATTTGACTCTTTCGGCTTTCACAAAAGGAGGCAGGAACAATATTAAAAACTGCTGAGGCTTCATGTCTTTTCTTCTGTCGGGCTCAAACGTGGAGAGGCCCATAAAACTAAAATTACAGCGGTCATTGTAAAATAAATCCATACTTGAAGATGTATCATTAACCCAAGGGGAAGTGCGAAGGAGCTACGATATAACATGAGCCTAATTTCATCATTACTGATGACAGTCATTACCATTAAAGCTTTTCATTATCATAATCATTATTACAGCACCAATAACAGAGGAACTGTGACGACAGAGAGAGCAAGGGCCTGAATTAGAAGATGATCCTGTCAGAAGTTTGTCATTATTACGAGTGTGGAAGGATTCAGGATTAGAATTACAACATGTCAGGGACAGGACATAGACAGAGGATATTCATGCAGCAGGGGTGGAAAGCACAATGCCACAATGTCAGATTCTACTGTATATGGACCTTTTCATTACATTTCAGAGGTAATGTTTTTGACTAGTTGTCAGGTTCAGCTTGCTAACATGACACATTGAATTCCAGTGGGAAATGGCAGCTACGAGGAGGAATGAAGCTGCACAAAGTTGGATCAGGCAGGCAGTGAGAAATGCACGGGTCCCTGAGCATTAGTGGGCTGCACAGAAAGGCCTTCACACCAGTAATGTTAGCATAAAAAGTAACGTTAACATACATACGGTTCTACAGCATATTAGTGACATTAGCATGAATGTCCTGCAGTTTAGCATCAAAATACACCAGATACATTTCACAAAGCATGCCATCATTTATCAGCTGCAGGGAATCATGAAGATCATGAAATTAATCTGATTTATTACAATAATGTGATGCTTTTTGCACCCAAAGCCTCTCCATCTCTCATGCAGGCCAGAAACAATAGCTCATTTCACACAGAGTTATACAAAACACAGGGGAAAGAAGCTCTCCACGCTAACGAGCTTGCTAACTGATAGCAAGCTCGTTAGCGTGGTCATTAAGTCACACAGGTGATTCAAAGCAGGGCTGTAGGCTAGCTGTCGAGGCCAGTCTTGGTCTCACGGTGGTTAACTTACAGACAGGAGCAGTCTACCACAGGCAACAACACTTTAGCATTAGCAGCTAATGCTACTTCCAAAGCACATGAGCTCTGCCCAGTGGATCACTGTCCACGTTTACTGGTGATGTGCCAGCATACAAAACTTTCAAGAACATTTATCTGCTCATTCAGCGGATTAATTTTCCTGTGATTTTTAATTGGTCTGAATGGCGTTTTAAAGCCAAGTCATTTCAATGCTAATCACAGCCGCTAACAGCCTCTGTTCAGGACTGAGACGCAAACAAAGAAACAAGACATTTCTGTTTGTGTGCAGACCAAGCAACTGTTAATTAGAGGTGCTGGTGGCTGCTAGCTGTCGGCCTGTTTCCAGGCCTAATGCTAGGCTAAGATAACCTTACTTCATATCTCATAGTTACTGTAACTTTCCCAACACTGCTGGAGAAAACTGGCCTTGCTAACACAAACACACGACTTTGTGACTGTCAGCAGCGTGACATCATTACCAGAGGTGATGATATGGATCCATTCATTAATATTTCCATTCAAAGATAAGACCTTACAATCACTTTACACTTCCAAGGTGACTTCCCAGGTGTTCTCTATTGAGACGGGGAGCTTCTAGTATTCTGCACACGGCACACACAGTGCTGGAACATATGAATGAATGACATTATGCCTCCATTAAAAACAGAATTCAATTTCCTCTTTATCTGGACTGTTACAGTTTTCGTAACGCTGAAATACGCCTGATAAAAATCACAATTATAAAGGCAGGACATAAATTATAAATTATAACCCGTGAGTATTGTTAAGCTGGCTGGCCTCGGGTAAGCCCACTGCAGCGTTCAAGTGGTAATTTAAGCTCCTTGTGTGCGAGCTGTGTAAGCAGCTCAGCTTGCATTCAGCACAGACCTTTGTCACCCTAAATTCAACATTTCTGAATAACGGAGATGTGTGACTCTTAAAATCAAGGTGATTATTTTGGATAATGGGTTTCCTGGTGTATTCTTTCACTTTAGGGCAAAGAAGTGAACCTTGCTAATGTGCCGTTCAGCATTTATGAATAAAATTTGCATTGCCTGCCTGAATCACTCACAGCTGTTTGTACAAATCAAACGCACCTCGGCGACTCGGTGGAAGCGATCTGAACGTCAGGCTGAGGATTAGAGCCCAGCATTCTGTAAACATGCAGGCCAATCTGGACCCACCTCAGATCTGATCCACACCTCACGCTGAGCTACATCTGTGTGCGCTGCAGCTTTCTGACCTTGGATGCTGCTCAGTGGAAGAGCATGTATGAAGTCTGAGATTCATCTCTGAATTCATTAGGAAAGCGGGATGATACTGGGTCGTCTTTAAACCAGATCTGCCAGGTTACGAGCTCTTTGAGGCCTCGGCCCTGCTGATCGCAGTGAGGAGAGAATGTCCCCACCGGGATGAATAAAAGAGGTGTGTGGACAGCCATATTAAACTATATCATGGCTCGGCACAGCGACCACCTCCCTGTAACCTCGTGATTTGTTGCACCCAGCCGATATTTCTCATTTCAGCTTCCTGAGAAATCCCCCTGTTCAATCCCCTTGAAATAACCCAAGATAACATTAATGTGCTGCTGTCTAAATAGTAGGCCGTCTGAGAGCAAATCCTCAGCCAGATACAGTCTCTGAACAGACCCATTAGCAGGATTAGCAGATAGCTTTTCAGTAAACGAAGCAATGATTGACCTTGCAGTGATACTCAGCTGAACAACCTGCGAGCCGGGCCGATGCTCATCCAGCTCGCTGAGTTTTGTTGCGCTACACGGCTCCGACAATCCCACTGTGTGAGCTGTGAGCGGCTGCTTTAAAAGTATGACTAAACTAAGACATCAGTCTGCAGCCGGGCCTTTGATAATGAAACAATTTGCAGAAATACCATCTCTGTGCAGACACGGCAGTGCTTTCCTGCAGGGAAACGGCTGCTGTTTGCCATTTGTGCTGATGAATTATCTTTATGACACCCACTTACTCCATAACACTCCATCCCTGATGCAGGCAGACGTTAACATACAACCAGTAGAGTTAGGATTATTAAGGAAATGCATCTCCACTGAACCATCCAGCAGTGTTTTTAAGAGATCCCTTTGATGTATAAAAGATATTTTTAATGACTTATTTTTCTCATTATTATCGCCTAATTATTCCATTTAAGCATAACAACAAACCAATTGTTATATCATTAAACTGCTCCATATACATTTCTCATCAAAATAAGAGCTGTGTAACATGATAAATGAATATTCTGATGATAAGTCGATATGTGCGTTGCTCCTGTTGACTCAAATGATGTCACTCAGCCATGACATCATTTTTAAGGCAAGCCAATTTAGTGCATGTTTACTTGTGACCCACTGGATTTGAGACATAGTGAATTATAAGTGAAGTAATCTGTCTGCAAACAATTATTGGAAAATTACTTGTATTATGCACAAAGTCATGTCATCATGGACTACAATGTCCATTCATACCTGGATTAAAAAAAACAAACGTGCGCTTTCCTGTGATGCTATTATGATCCTCGTCAAGCATCGAGCTGGTTGAAAGCTCAGCGGGCAAAAGAGTAGATTTCCAGGGAAAAGAAAGAAAGAAAGAAAGAAAGAAAGAAAGAAAGAAAGACAGGAAGAAAAGGGAAAAAGCTGCAAATTTGAGTAAATTCTCTGAACATTTTTTACCTCCCCCATCATTAAGAATATAATCCTTTTTGTTGGAGCCTTCTTCGTCATTCATAACGAGATGATGGGATATATTTTTGTATTTAAGACATCTGATAGTTCAGTCAAGTAAATGATATATCAATTCTTCACGACCTCCATATATCAACGTGCAAAACATGGGTTTTCCCATAAGAGGAAGGGACGCAGGCATGTTTAACCACAGCTGAAACAGCTGAATCCTAGTGACGCACGATATTTGCTGGGAAAAACCCCACAACAACATTTAAAAATACATAAATACTTACACTTCCAGACAAAGGTAAACATTAGTCCCAGTGCGAGAGCTTCTCTTTACATGCACCATTTTGCTCCGACGATCAACAATCCCACAGGGAGAAATCCATCATAGCAGAGGCAGAAATACCAATTTCACATCCGACAGCGGTCTCAGTAGACCAGAATGCAATGCAGCCACAAAACTTATTGTCTTTTGACGAATGCTTGATTTGCTTTCCACCTACATGTTTAACCCCACAGCTGAAAGGAACAAGCACACTCCTGTTCTCTCTCCCGGCCAGATGGATTCAACAAAGTTTCAGAGTCATAAAAGTCACGAGAGAAAGAACACACTCCAAAAATGTTCCATGTGAAAAATGTACAATGTGATACAAATGCACACGTTAGAAAAAAGATGAAGCATGAATTCATATTGATTCTGAACAACGCTGTAACAGTATGCAGGGATGTCGTCTTCCTCTTTGGATTGAAATTCCAGTTAGTTCCTAAACTTTTTGGCTCATGAACCCTCGAAATGAAGCAGCATCTACTCGTGACCTCGGCACAGATTATGGACTTGTGTAGGAGTTTTATCTTCGGAAGCCTGAGGAGGTGGTATTTCACCAGAAAAAGAGGCGAAAAATCTGAGAAAAATCTGAAAAACAGACATTATTTTGAGCAGAAATTGAACTAAAAAGGAGCATTTATTGATTTGCAAGTAGTGGACACTTCACACTTCATAAAACTGTTGTGGCTAACGGTTTAGCACACGGCTGCTAGCCTATCTACACATCCAGCAGACGTGCGACAACATCTGCATTCATTTGGAGTCATGTAGCTCTGTTTTGGTCTCCACCGAGCTCCAGAGCTGCAGGAGAACCACCTGCACCACAATTAGCTTCATGTCCTCGTGACTAAACATTGTTATTGTGTGTTAAATATAGCTGTGTGTTAACCTTTTTATTCTGCAGTTTAAACAACAGACGAGGATATTTTACCTTGCAAAGGTGGACTAACCGTGCGTGTGTATGCATTTACACTGTTGGCAGGGTGTAATTACTGCACGGTGGCTTTTTGCATCAGTAATTAGAAGTGACAGACACTGGTCTTCAAGCGTGTTTAGTGAGCCAGCTGAAGGCTAACGAGAGGAAGGACTAACGCCCAAAGTGAGTGATGGCTCTTATTCCAAATTGCTCTTAACATGCAAGAAATGAAGCAATTAACACACACACGCACGCACACACCTGAGATAAAAACAAACCAGATAAAAGCTGTTTCTGACACACTTTGTGCGGCTGCAATCTCTGCGACAAAACCTCAAAGAGTAAAATGAAATAAAGCAGGCCGCTAACATGAAAGTAAGAGCGGTCGCCAGGTTCAATGACTCCGTGTCGGTGAGTCACCTCTTTCCTCATCTGGGCTGACACTGTTGTAACAACCCCCTGAGGTGGGACAGCCAGTGGAGAGGGTGATTTGTCATGATTGGGTAGGTGTATGCTCCTTATGAATGTGTGTGTTTGAGTCGATACTGCTCCAGGATGGGGGGGGGGGGGGGGGGGGCGACTCTGAGCTGACGCTGACATAATTCACGTGTGCGAGCGTCTGTCCAGTGTGAGCGAGAGGGGGGGTGTCAGCGAGCTCAGGAGTGTGTCCGTGCACCCAAACAAAATGTTTGCGCCCGTGTGTTCGACTCACCTCACCGTGCCAGACAAGGTTACGCTTATTATGACCATAAAGAAGCCTGGAGCCATTCTCCTGGCGACGGTTATTGTGTCCTGCGATTATCTCCCATCAGCCCTGAGCCGTCACATCCTCCACAATCCCCCAGCGACACGGGCCCACTGCCACTTAATTTCATTGTCGATTATCTGCTAGAGCGCGGGGAGGAAGAGCAGCTCTCCTGTATTAAGTAAATTGGAAGCGATAGGAGTGAAGAAGAAGGAGCCTCTGATGTGATGTATTGGTTGACCTTGTGTTCCCCCCCTTCCCATCTGACTCCAGCCTGCTGGGTAATGGAGGTTATTCCCCCCCACTTCTCACCATTTTGGTGTTTATCTCTGAAAACTTTTATCAGCTGCAGCCTCCATAGAGGTAATATCCATTTCTTCCCTATTCGTCTTTCACCCACACAGACACATTCATACACTCACATAAACAACACACACACACACACACACACACACACACACACACACACACACACACACACAGCACCTCGAGTCAAGTATGAATAATAGCAGCTATTAATCTCCCGGACACTTGAGGTTTGATTGAATTTTTTCCGTGAATCTCGCCTTGACACCGCGCAGGATTTTCCATCTATTCAGGCCTCGCGTTGTCAGTCATTTTTTCCGCTGTAAACTCGCATTCAGCCCGTATTTGTGTGATAAATGCGACGACTGCAAACAGAGCAAACTTAGCGAGGACCGCACGGGGGGGTGAGCTGATTACAGGAGGTCGAGAGCGACTGGACGTCATGTATGTGAAAACACGTCACGCCATGTGGACAAAATTCTCACATTTCAGGGCCTGTTCAGGTTAAATCCAACAGAAGCCAAACCGGTCTGCACAAATGCATCTTTTGAAGCTCACTTGTTGTGTTCAACGCAGAAGATTAACGAGCACAAACATCTCGGCTGACGTCTTCCTCAGCGTGCAGGCTCAATGATTGTCACGGTCCAGCCGCTATTTAACAGGTAAGCAGGGTCAGGTGCACGTGATTAGACCAATCAAGCACGGGCGCAGAAGACTTGAGGACGCTGAGGAAAACAGAGAAGAAGAACGAGAGTGGCAGACATCTAAAGCGCCTGGTTGAGGTCGGGATAAGGTCACGGTTGATTACAGGTCTGTGATGAGACACATCCACCACCTCGACCTCCACCCTCGCTGCATAAAGGACACACTGCTTCCTCCAATGATGCAGGCATGCTGGGCCGTCTGATGTCTTTTCAGCAGTACAATTAATGGCCAAAGTGGGATTATTCTGCCTCTTTTGGCACCTTAAATGTAATTGTAATTCATGGCGGCAGTCTGCCTGATTGAATTCTCTCTGAATTTGTGTTATCTCCTCAAAGCCTATAGTCATTTTGGTCAAGACGTGGCGTTTTCTGCAGATAACACTGAACTGGCAGTGCCTTGAATATCAAATCGAGGAGTGGTTGTTCCCTCCACCTTGCCAGATTTAGCAACTAGTCACAAATGCTGCGAGCTACAGCCAATTAATAAATGTAAAACACTTGCTGCAGAATTCAGATCAATAGGAACTTATTTTCTGGTGCGTATCCATGTGCAGTATATGGAACAGCTCAGGATAAAAGCCCTCACCATGACAGGCACAAAATGTTTGCATTTTCCTCCACGGTGTTCTCACAAAGCATTTCGTGTTGACAAGTTCGGAGAAAAATGTCAAACAAGTCAAACAAGAGAACGTCTGTGAGGTTTTTTCCCCCCAACACGCTCTGTCTATAAATTCATGCATTCCATCTCTGCAAAGCCTGCTCGAAATAGCCTTGTTTTCACATTTAAAGCTGTGTTGTCTGTCAACAGCATGGAAGCAGCCAAACAGGCTCTCAAGCATCTGCTGAGGATTTCCCGGGCAGCGCAGTGAGAGCGGAATCAGACGGGGGAAACGAGAGAGAGGCGGCAGATCGAGTCGATGGAGGCTTAAGCCTGGCTTAGGCTATCTGAGACAGAGAAGAGATGAAATGAGAGAAATGGGGCCAGGAAGTGAAAAAAAACAAACGGAGAAAAAGTATGCAGAAAACACAGGCCGCCATTATTCCTGTGAGACACCTTTATGTGAGATTACGAGTCCTTTTCAGCCATCGATCAGCGCTCTGTGCTATTTCTTTTCTGTCTTTAAACTCCTCCATCTTTCCTCCCTTTCCTCGCTGTCTCTTCGGGCATGTTCCCAGCGGTTTGTGTTTCTGAAGCGCAAAATTGCAAGCGAGATGTGGGTCAGGTGAGGAGTGAGATGGATGTGGTTTTAATAGAGATTAATTACTTCCCAAATAAGCCAATGAACTCCCCACGGGTCCCCACCAGAGTGTCCTGGACCATGCTTAATGACTGACAGAGTCCATTTTAGTCCACAAGCACACTACAAAAGCATCTGAGACCCAACGAGTGGACAAAAACAGCTCGATTCTCTACTGCAGATGTGATGCATGAGATGTAAAAGTGACCGAACCTGCTGAATCAATGTGAAAGTGCTGCTGGGGTTTAATCAAAGCCAGTGACCCAGCGGAAAAGACCAGGAGGGTTTCACACTGGGCAGAGAGGAAGAAGGAGACGCCTGGAAGTAGAACACTTCAGCTATGGCTGTCAAAGACCATCAGGGAATATCTGTACAAAGACGGATACGACTCTCAGATCTGTCTGTTAGAAAGGATGGAGCCAGGGGACGGTTAGCTTAGCCTAGCATAAAAACAACACTCAAACACACTATCAACACATGTTTGCTTGTCTGTTTTTGTTGCTGTACTGCTTTTGGAGCAGTCAGAGCACAGTTTACCGTCTAATTAGCAGCTTAATTTAACTTTTTTTTTTTTTGCCTGCCAGTCTGTTGGTCTGACAGTTGTATTGATCACTGCTAGCACTGACTGAATGAAGTTGGTTCAACATTAGCTTGGAACTACTTTTTCCATGTTGCTGTAGCTTAAAAACACTCCTCAGAATGCTGCCAGAACACTTTGTTCTTGGATCTTAGTCGAATTATATTGTGATCAAAAGAAAATAAGACTTATCCTGAGATCAGTGTTATCACGAGACCACTTGAGACCCCCCATAAAAGTCCATCTGTTGAGCTCATACTGGAGAACTGGCCCACAAAGATAAACAAAGATGCAGCTCTCTGTCCGGGGATGATGTTAGCAATGCTAAATTTCAGCCGCAGAAAGTTTTAATTCTGTTCTTTGAACACATGCAACAATAACTAATTAACTATTTTCCCAAAAGTATCTCACAGTGTAGCTTCAGGCCGTGACAGCTTCATTTCACTAAGCTTTAATTAAGACAACAAGGACTCAGAATCCTCCTCTCACATTCGCTGGAAGATGAATACAAAGTGGCCAAATTCTGTATCTCCAGAGTTTAAGGATACATGTGAAAATATTGCTATTAACAGCTTTTAAAGAGCACAGCAGCTGTGCTCATACACCCGTCTGTTAACATGTGATTCATATCGTTGAAATGCTTATTATCCATAATGATGGATAAACAGGTGAAACAGTTAGCTAACAGTAAAGGATAAACTGCTAGCCTCAAATAATGGGTGAACAACACACCAACACATCTGGAGCACCGTGGGTGACGTGATGAAGGGCGACTCGAGCTTATCTGATGTGGGGGTGTGTCGGACAAAAGGCCGCGTGCTGTGAACGGCTGAGCCGCCTCAGTCGCCTCTGGACGGGCTGAGCGAGCTGCCGTTTGCCTGGATGCTCACCTCCGTATACATCAGACAGACTCTGCATACTGCAGAGGCCTCGAGGCAGACAAATATGAGTCGCAGACTTCCCCCAGGTGTCCTAAATGACAAAAATACTGACATCAAATACACAGCAAGCCTGTAACGGGTACCTTGTTCCTCTACCTGCGCCCCGAATCAAATGATTTTGATCTTCATGAGCCCATCAGGTATTTATGAGACTCCACTCTCATGCAAATAATCCTCCCGAGCTTGCAGATGGTCATAAATACGCGCCCGCTGCCTTGGGAAGACTGCGAGGTTGAGCTCCATCGGTTCCAAGAGATCGGCTTCCATCCCAGGGCATTAAGAGTTAATTTATCGCTCGTGCAATTGAAATTCAGCGTGGCTGTCACTTGTCTCTGTCGAGCCCTGTCTCACGTCCTGATGCATGCTTCCTATTTAAATCCCATCTATCTGTTACGGATGACAGGAAATAATTCATGCTGCTGAAATGCTGTCATTGACAAGGACACGTATCAATATTAATGGCAGATATCAATATCAAAGTTTTGCTTAACTTGTCCAATGCGTTAACTTTGTGCTGCCGGACACACTCGGAGCGACGGCGAGGTGTGAAAATGTGCTCGCCCACGAACACCAAGTGACAAGTACGTCATTTATGCAGCGATGCAACGGCAGACGCACAAGTCTGGAGCTCATTCTGCCCACCGCCATTGATTTGTTTTGCAGAGGAGTCATTTCAAAACAAATCTGAATGTTCAGTCTCGGAGGCAGCCGCCGTCCGAAATCGACTTTTGTTTGATGTATATTTATCAAATGCTTAAAACGTGGCAGACAGGACGAAGATGAATAGCTGCTGTGCTTTTGATTGCTTGTTTTGACCTTTAAGTCTTAGTGAGACGCAAATAAATGCCAGCTTCACCGACACGCGTCCTCCAGGTGGAAAACACGAGCGGCTGCTGACTGATGCTTGTATGAACACAGACGTCACGCGGCGCCGTCACGTGTCCAAACAGGTTCGCCTCACTGTGAGTGAATTTCTGAGCACTTATTGATCTGCATGGTGGAGGTGCAACATAACATATTAGATTATGCCACCTGAATTCATCTGCAAGCTAATCTGTTAGCATGCCTGTTGACACCTGACAGTTGTGGGACAGAATGCAATGGACCTGAATGCAGGTATGCATTATGCATATGGAAGAGATCCTTAAATGTGGTTTTCTACTACTGCAGACGTTCGCATGACAGAACATTAAGATTTGGATTTAATGCCACACTTTGGCACAGCTGCTCTCATAATCTCATAATCGTTTTTCCTTTTGCTGTAGTTTTACTCACTTTTCAAGAAGAGCTGTGTCATGCACTTCTTCACCTCTTATCCTCTTCTAGGATCCAGAGGAGAAGCCCACTGATGGTCCACAACTGCCCTTTAGCTGGACGGAACCAAGTGCCCTGTCCAGAGGGGGGTGTTTTACAGGGGAGGAAAAACACAGAAAAGGGATTTTTGCTAATATAACAAAAACTTGTTGCACACATTCACACACAGGGCACATCCAAACATCACAGCCCGCAATCAGGCAACAAAAGAGCGTCACTTCAGGCCGAGCCACTCGCACGTCGAGTGGATAGTATCATTTGAGCAAAGCTGCGGCGCCGCGATGCATCTCAGCATCGCTCTGATGGCACTTTTCTTGGGGGAAGAAGAGGACTGTGCAGCGGCTCTGCAGCTGCTCTCAATGAGCCTTTCTGTCACCTTGGCGTAACTGCGCCTGCACAGATGGCAGATCGCACACCACCAGTTTATTCCACGGCCATTTTCTCGTGAACATCCTCTGTGCCACAGAGGAGGGGTCACGAGGAGGTCACGCTAGCTGAAAGGCTGAGCAGAACGTATTTCAGGCGAAGGAATATGAATCAGTACACGAGGATGAAAGAAAAACGCTGCTTTTTCCTGAGATGCTCTCTGAAGCGGATTATGCAGCGGTAAGAAATTAGCCTCCAGCCTTCACATCTAACCAGACCACAATGCCAAACCAAGGTCTACTCCGCGCCCTAATAGTTTGTTATATGGACTCAAGGCTCCACAGGCCTGCCTTCCAATGCTTTGTTTTGAAATCGGAGTGTTCCCAATTGTCTCGCACTCCGCCTCGCTCGTTATGAGGTTCATTTACCACAAGCCCCGGAATAATCACTCGCTTTTCATTTTCCCCAAGCTTTAGCCTTTTAAATGCTCTACCACTGGCTTGTTTGGCCAATTACAGAGCAGACTTTCTATTACTCAGCATATTGTATCAAACTGCATATGCCATAGGGGGTGATCAGAGGAATGCAAAACACAGCGCTGAGGATAAGAAGCCGGGAACAACAATCACTTCACATGTTCACTACTGGGCAGACGATGCCTGCACTTTTTTTTTTTTTTCTTTTTGCATGAAAATAAAGTCATTAACTGATAACATACTGCGGCCGTTCGGGGTTGAATCCTCTTTCATGCACAATAACGCAGCCCAAACTGACACACTGGAGTAAAACTGTTTCAATTATATTTTAGTTTCCAAAACTGTTCTAGAAACTGATCAAAAAGAAGTATTTGACGTAAAGATGCCAAGCGGGAATAGTTTTATTATGAAGAAATCATAACAGCAACGGTGTGTTTTCTGCCTACAAACTCCCACAAGGTCTTTGGAGCGAAGCTGTTTGAGGAAAGCGCCTCGCCACAAGTGCTTCCCACATTTTTATGTTTATCTTTGCAAGTGCTGAACAGAAGACATTTTTCATTTCTCCGGCACCAAATCCCGCAGGAGAGCTGCTGCTCCCTCGGATGATGATGATGCCTGGAACAAAGAGTTCACAAATCCAGAGCACACACACACACACACACACACACACGCTCACACACACTCACACACCTGTAGGCATCAGAGGCTACAGCAACCTAATTACAGTGATGTTGTTTGGAGCAGATTCGTCCACATGCCGACACACACGCATCCGTCCACCGTCAGTGCTCTGAGCTGAAAATAAAAAGCTCTTCAGGAAAACAGAAATTAACAATCAATATTAATCTTTCCTGTTTTTTCAGAGGCGTCAAAGTGGGAAACGACGGCATGTGAAAGCCGGAAAGAAAGAAGGATTCAGAGCAGAATTACTGGTAATAACCTTCACTCACAGGTGAACATCCAGCCATCATTACACCACAAACGTCTACGGTCGGCCGGCTGAGCATCGTGATGACATTAGACGACTGCACATCACGCAGCAGCGTAATCACACACCTCCCTCCTCACACAGATGCAATGGTGGGTCCCTGAACTCGCTCAAACACGTCAAACCAAAGAGTCGTTAGGGACAACGAGCATTTCCCCGCATTGACTCATGAGGAAACTGCAGATCTGCACCGCGAAGATAACTGAGAGGACACGCAAAGATTTCACCGTCTGCCTTTTTATTGGCAGACACAAAAGTTTAATAACTGCTCGCTCTTACGTTTATAATGTTTCGCCACAGACCATCTGTCATCACTGATGAGCCTGACAGTGAAGGTTAGCATCTGGCATTAACTGCACCACTCATCTGAGATCATTCAAACCCCTAAAACTCGCCATATTTCAATTTGCTCCGAAGACACACCCCGGACTCCTCCCTCATATGCAAAGACTGTTCATTTCAGGTTGACCTACTGGACACACACAGCTGTATCCTCGCCGTTTGCGACACAGAGGGTTGAAGTTTTCAGCCCACACCTGTCTAACTTCCACAACGGGCCGTGATTGGCTTCTAAACACGGTGACTTTAAACACGTCCCCTCCGTCTCTGCAGGCTCCTGCACGGTCCCCTCGCCTCGGTAATTTCTCCGTGGTTGTGGTTGAAAACAGCCATTCAGCTGCTAATTACACAGATGCTGTATCTGGTTTAATCCCACGTTGCTGGCCAGTTGCACACACCAACACCTGCACTGAAAGTCGCTCGGCTGAGTCGTTCCCAGCGCCACACGGAGGCCGTCGACCGTCGGCGAGAGCGTCAACCTGAGCTCAGCGGCCTTCATTTCTACCACTCCTAATCCACTTTCGCTGGTGCATTAACTTCCAGATTATGTGTATTAAATCGAGCTGGATAAAAACTTTCATTTGTTTTCTGTAATAAATACAATATCAAGTCTTATAAAAGCGGTTTATTTAATCTCAAGTAAATGAAAAGAAGAAAGCACTCAAAAATGTAATATTTGTCCTCAGTACACACTGCACTTACAGTACATCTGTTCTCCTTCGTGTTCAAGTAATAGAAAATATAATAGTCTGCAGCCTGCTCGCAGCACTGCCTGAGACCAAGAACTGCACGTTACACATCAACAGAAGGAACATTCACTGAGGAATGCAAGCAGCCGATATCTTCACGCCGTCCGGACGCGCTTTGAACAAATGTTTTTTCTCATTGCACAATACAAAGATCTGTGGATCCGCTGTAAGAAAATATGTCTGCTTCTGAAAGGAAAACAACAACGTCCGCTCACCGGTACTCAGAAATCCAACGCACAAGTGTCTTCAGCGTTTTCAAACGAGTCGTTACGTCGTAAACTCGCCGTGATCCGCGGCGCCAGACGGTACATCCAACATTAACACCTTGTTCAGAAAATACAACAACTGAAAATACATGAGGAACATTCATAATTAGAGCTTGAGATCAACCCAAGAGGAGAATGTCTGGGTTCAAAGGAGTGTGTTGGCATTTATGTAATCTGCAGTTGAGTAATTGGGGGCCGTTTGTGTCTTGTATAAACGAGTGCTTTAACACGAGCCTCCGAGCTTCCTGTCTTGTATTTTCCTATAAAAATCATCGTGCTGCTGGCGATGACAACCAACTGGCTGAACATTTTGCACATTTTTGGAAAACAGATTTCCAAATTTGTGCCTACTTTGTGAGTCTGAGCGGAGTGGCTCTCATAAACACCTTGAAGTGAGGGAGGATGGAGAATACAGATGATTTTGCTTTGGCCTTGCTCTATAAATACTCCTGGCAAAGCAGTCAGTGCCTGGACGAAGTCCTGGACGCCTCGTCGATGCTGCTCCTCCAGCTCAGTGCTACGTGCTGTACAGTAGGATGGTGACGCAGGGGACAAGAGGACATTCACTTCCTCCCTGACTAGCTACCGCTAACAGTCCTGCTAACATTTGAGGTGCTTCTTGCTGGTCATGTCGTTCCAGATGCGGTGCATCTCCTCGGGGGAGATCTGGTGGACGGTGACCACCCGGCGGTAGCGGCAGAGGCTGTAGGCCATCTTCCAGTGGTTGAAGCCGCTGTTCTGGAAGGGGTGGATGCCCAGCTTTCGGAGGCAAACGCCGACGTACACGTCCTCCAGGTGCAGCAGCCTGGTGTGTAAGGAGGTCTTGTATATGAGCTCGGCCACGTCTGCCGAGAAGACGTAGCCGGTGCCGGAGCAGAAGGGCGGGTACTTGCTCTCGGGGTACAGATCCCTGGGCATGTACCACTTGCTGCGCATGTCTCTGATTGGCCCACCGTTGATGACGTAGCCGGTGAAGTACCTCCTCCTGGGCTTGGTGGTGGGCTTCAGCAGGTTGTAGATGAGGTTCTCCATGTTGACAAAGATGTCACTGTCCGTCTTGAGGACATATTGAGCCTTAGAGCAAAACGTGGCCACCCAGCGCATGCCCATCAGCGTCTTCAGCGTAAGGTTGTGGTAGGAGTCGATGAAATCCTCCACCACAATGTCATGAAAGATCTGACTCTCCTGCTCCACCATCTGGTTGAGGACAGCGTCAGTGCTGCGGCCCAACAAGAAGAGCGTGACCACGCGCACGTCCGGGAACGTGCTCTCGTCACCCCATGTCTCTCGGATGGCCTGACGGGCGTCGAACTCCTTGTGGGTGGTGCTGATCAGGATGACGAGGAAGGGGGGCTCCGCCTCGCACTTCTTGGCCTCGTTGATGAGGTAGCCGAAGTCGTGCGGGTTGAGCGAGCGCGTGCGGATGTTACTGAAGGTGCCGTTCTTGTTCAACTTGGGCGTTTTGCGTATAGGGATCGTCAGCTGGCCCCCGTAGGACGTGGAGGGGCGGGACACACTCAGGTACCACAGAGCGCTGGCCCAGCAAACCACTGTCAGCAAGTATAAGCAGGAGACCTTAGAAGGCATCGCTGTTCACTCGGCTGTCGTTACCAGTGGCAGCAGCGTTGGAAACGTCGAGGCCACGCCTCCATGGGTTGTCTCAGATCTGGCGGCGCAGCTTGAGGCTGCCTCCGCAACACGGCTGGCATTAATTTTAGATTACGAACGTCTACTGTCTAGTGTCGGTGTTGTGACTGAAAAGGAGCATAGCAGAGATTTCTTATCAAGTCCTCGGCCTTACTGTGTCCCATCGCAGCTGGCAGGGATGCGTTCGGCCCTCTGTGGCAGCGCCTGAAAAAAGATGAGACAACAGACAGTCAGTGGTGACATGAATCACAGCTGCATAATGAAACCGCAGCAGGAGGATGAGCATGTTGACTGGAGGTGGAACTTCCAACATACTCTGTTTTATTTTCATGAAAAGGCTTTTACAGCAGCAAAGCGTGTGACATAGTTAACTACATTTCCTATTCCCTATTCATTACAGCCCATAACATCAGTCGCCTTGCTCGGCAGGCGGCACTGCGCCACAGCCAGTTACCCTATCTCTCCATCACCGCCTCTGATAAGAGCTCTGCGGTCTGAAGAAAGTGAATATCCCAGGAAAGTCTCTCCATTGATAGGCCCTGCTCTGCCTCGGCTCCGACCACTTTCTGTTTGCAAACGCTGTTTATCTCCCTCTTATCCTCTCTGGACCAGACACAGGCTGGCAAATCAGAGCCACTCCGGCAGTCTGAGGGGAGGAGGAGGAGGAGGAGGAGGAGGAGGGGAGGCGGGGTGAGACAGAGAGGGAGAAGGATCAAGGCAGAGAAGGTGAAAGTGAAACGTTCTCATGGGAAAAGATTAATATCCACTTCCTCTCATTCTCCTGGTCTCACTCCCCATTTACTCCTTCCTTCCACATCGCTTCCAGACCTCAATGTCAAGCTGAACTTGGCGTGTGGATTTTACATATTTTACTCCGTAATGAGCTTCTCCTTCGTTAGCTGGATAGACACCGCTGTGGAACTGCTCTAATTGGACACACTGACAGACCATAAGGGGATGAATTTAAGCTCTAAATATGGAAAAAGCACGCATTTATTATAGTCCAATGCCGCGCGCTTCCTGTATTTAAACATCACTTTGCATTCAAAAGCATTGATGGATAACCAATTCACAGGATTTTAGGTGTCTGAAAGCCAAACTAAACCTAATCCTTCTTTACAAACAGACTTTTCTATTTGCTGCAGACATAATCTCCTTTGATGTAACAGCAGCCCCGCTCTTATTCCAGGGAAATACTTTTTTTTTTTTTTTTAAGCCATGCATAGCTGATGATGAACAAAAAAAGTGTGATAGATCCTATTAGAGATACTGAAATGTGCAAAGATGCTCTGCTGGTGCTCTGTTTTAAAGATGGAAGGGCTGAGATAAACCCGGCTCATTCTTTTATCAGACTTTAGATTTTGTCTTGCGGGGCGCCATGCTTCTTTTCATCAGGACTTTTCTGTTACCCCCCCCCCCGCCGCCGACGTTTCCACTATCTCCTCCCTCCCTTTCACTCCCCTCTCTCTCTTTCTTTCTGAGGCAGAGTCATCAATCTCATGGTCCAGTAGAATCCATCTAATCATGGCTGCTTTTCCACACCTCCTCCCTCTCAATCACTCCCTCCTTCTCTCCTTCAGCGGGTGCTTGATCCATCTTCATATGTCTCACTACCTCCCCTTCTTTGTCTCCCTCTCAATCCTCTTGGCTTTTTATTGTTTTCGTCTGCGCGACTGCTCATTCCCACCATCCCGTCTTATTTCTTCTTATCATCTGAGCTACCTTTACTTTTCTCTCTGTCATTTTTTTTTTTTTTAGGATTCCTCTCCTCACCGCTCGCCTCTAACTTTATTGACAGCTTCTATCGCATTCAGCCTCCCTTAAAGCCACTCAATCTCCTCCACTTCTCCTCACTCTCTCTCTGGCAAAACCACTAAATCATCATATTCATCCCCTTCCCTTGACCTGGATCGCTCCTCGCTCCCCCTTCCTGTTTGCAGATAGGCTTGTTTTCACCTCTGCCGTTTCCTGAGGAGGGTCTATTGGTTTCATAATCCTCCAAAACGACGGTACACTCATTCTGCTGGAGCCCAGGAATAACTGATATCCCCATTTGGCGATGCGCCTCACGAAATCCCGAGACCTAACTTCCCCTCAGAGCAAATTGAAAGATGGCTGTATCGTTTCATGCCGTGGTGTCACTTTGAATTACATTAGCACTCGGTGGAAGTCCTCTCCTGAATATGTTGCACTTCAAGCTGAATATCAGGGCATGGGATCATAGTTTTACATCGTGGTGATGCAGCTCTTGCAGTAGTTCAGTAATAAGCGTTAATTTGTGGTTAGCAGAAACGGAGTCAGCCTGGCCAAAACAGACCACACAGTCAACAGTCTGCTGAGGGATTCGAGCACCCGTTCGGACGGTTTGGCTTCCCTCACTTGGAGTTATGTTGACCAGCCTGCTTCACTTCCTGAGCTCAGGTGCTTCCTCCTCACGCCTCGTTTTACATCGATCCAAAAACAACATGGTATGGTGACTGACAGCAGGCGATGCTGCTCGTTCACACATGGAAACGCGACATCTTCGCTGGAATATTACAGGGGAAGAGGGTTGCTGCGTGGTTGCGACGTGTCACTCAGGTTACCGCATGATCTTCATGAACAAACACATGGCTTAAAGGCTGCATGGAAGATCTTCTTTTGACCACACATGGATCATACGAGCCTGCTGCTGTGACCTGATGATAAGACACCTCACTGGGTCACACTGCTCCATTTCTATGACAGACAATGAGAGAGAATTGACAAGGATCGGAAAAGCTCTCTAACTTCGGCTCCTCACTGACGAGCCGGGCTTCAGTATCAGGTCACGAGGTAAAGATAACATCTGTGCAGCTTCTGTCAAGCTTTATCCTGCGCCGGCCGACCCATCTCGACTAATGAAAACCCTGCTGGATGTCTGAATGTTATATAGCTGCACCACGGAGAGGCAAGATTACTTTTTACACTAAAGAAAATTTGCTTCTCTGCATCCCAATTCACCTGTGACGTTAATGCAATACAGTCATGTCTAAGAATAGGATTTAAGTACTACTACCACTACTCTGCCAGCAGTACTGTAGATCATAATAATGACTGCCCCGCTGATAAAAGGGCAGTAAAAGCAAAGCCAATGAAAGAATAACTCCAAAATACCACATTGCAGTAAAAAGCTGGCATTAAGTGAGGGAAAAAACACATTTAAGCGTAATAATTACAGTTATTAACACTCACAGGGATTACTGCTAATGATCTACTAATCTGAACTGGTTGTCATGAAGGCACAGTGACAGAGGGAGAGAGAGGCTCGTAGGAAGAGAAGCAGTTAGTCTGCTGTACGCCAGCTAAAGCATTTGGATGTAACCCCCCCCCCCCAGGAAGCCAATTTAGCAAGCTCATACTGAGCTCTGCTGCACTGGTGGCTGCTCCATTACGCCTCACACTGATCCACGACTCCACATTATTATCACCTTTGTGTGGAGGAGGAGACAGCTCTTAAAATACCTCTGCACAGCGATCAAACATTTATGCCGTGTCGGAAAGGTGGCCAAGATGGCCGACGTTCACTGGCTCCAGCTTTGCACGTGTGAGGGTTTGCTGCTTTACAGCATTGTAAATTCAATATTTTGGGGTTTTGGACTGTTGATCAGACAAGAAAAAGCTATTTGAAGGCTTCACCTTGAGCTGTCTGAGGCGCTATTGACAAAATGATGATTCAGTCAAAAGTTTTACTGTTGCACTTTCATAAATTTGGAGGATTTGTCAAAATTGATGCAGCAGAGGTCTGGGGTCGGGGTTCAGTCTTATCTGAAAAAGCACCTCATTGATTGATCTAATCCTTTAGCTTAACTCAGCTAAAACTGATATCTGTACTTTTCATTGGCCGAGAGGGCAGAAACACTCGTTCTGAGGCTACAATCTGAAAATAAGGAGATCAGCCAAAGATCCAAAATGTAGATTGAACGAGCAGGTGCGACTTCCTCCAAACGCAGGTGGTCCAACTGCAGAAGTTCAGGTTAAAATATGGAAATTTATTAGAATTTAAATAGAATATTCTCCAAAAACGGGCTTGATGATCAGCTGCGCATCCTTTAGAGAGGGTCCGTAGAATATGTCAAGCTCCAAAAACGTCCTACAATTCCCACAATGCAACAGAAGGGCCCCTCTGTGCTCGCCTGGCAAATGCAGACATCATCAACTACTGAAATGAAAATGATTCCTGATGTAACCTAAGAAAATCTAGCACCCACACTACCACACATGAAAACATCAATGACAGATTTTACTATCGCGTAGTATTTGAGCGCGGCGGCCGCGGGGACTCTGAATGGATGCGAATCATCTGCTCTGTTGTCTTTTACAATCATGTGACCTCTATAAGCTGGAGCAAAACGCCGGAGGGCTCGTTTATTGTTGCACCAGATAATTGATCGCAGTCATTAGTGGAGCAGAGAGTGACCTTGCTCGGGGGGGAGGGGGCGGATGACTGTGCGTTTGTGAGTCAGCGAGGGGAAAGAGAAGCTGTGTTTGTGCGAGGTGCTTTAATACACTGTAATGCCGACTGTGGTTTGAATGGGAGGGTGCGTGTGTGTGTGCGTGTGTGCGTGTGTGTGTGTGTGAGGGATGAGCTCCGACAGCGCGCTCACCTGGAGGTGAATAAATCATATTCTGAGCTCAGGGATGACATCTAACCTTCACGCTGCCTGCTTCAATCCCACAGATTTTAATGATTGGCAGAGGGAAACGGGAAGCAGCCTGCGTCACTCGCACTTTTCATGACTGCTGATTTAAGCAAAGCTGTCAGATTGTTTTGTGCGCAGAAATTCTTTACATTGCAGCCGTATGATGTGGTAATAGCGTCTGAAAGAGAGGCATGACCTGTAAATATTGTTCAATAACAGCAAAAAAAGAATCAAGTGGATGACGGGAAGGAGAAAATGCTGCTTTTTATGTCCGACGGAGGAAAAATTGGTACTCAGGACCAAATTATATTCATCAAACACAGTTGGCACTTTGACTTAGAGTGCCCACATATGCTTTATGATTACTGAACAAACAACAGCTTCCCTGAAGGGAGAGACTCAAACACTCTTTGGCCTCAACCACTGAAACAAAACAGACTCCGAGGCCAATGAGAGCTGCTGTGAACGCTGTGATACTGGAGGGATGAGGGCGCGAATGTGCTTTTTTTTTTCATCTCAGGATTTAAACAGAAGCGCAGATGCTGACATGCACCGTCCAAAGCCCCTAACTCAACACCTTATCTCCAGCTTCTTCTGCTCAATGTGTGATAAGCTCAACAGGAGGTTCATAATTGTCAGCCACGAAAAAAACTGTCCTCTGTTCAATGTTTGATCCTCTTTTCCTCCAATCTTCTGCCAAGTATGAAATCCATTATGTCGGCTTCTAAACATTCAAAAGAGGAATTAATGTGTGAGGAATTTAACGGCAATGGCCAAATTGGTTCGTATCCCACCTAATATGAGAGAAGCACAATTAAAATGTCAGGGCTGGAAAGCTCCCAGCGCAGCACCAGCTACGCTTTTGTCTCCTGGATAATAAAAGGACTCAGTGATTGTTGTGCAGCAGCACAGCCAGCCGAGGAGTCAGTATTGCAGGCCACAGGCTGGACACTGTGGGCTTCGTGCAAAGCCTCTGAATGCAAAGCAGCTTAGGAGTGACAGAGGAAATGGGATATCAATAGCGGCCAACAGATTTGGCCGCTGTACAGAGGCCCGACGCTCCATCCCCACTTCACTGCTGACTTGAGCCCAAACTGCGCCGGGGCATATCAGTCTGCGGCCAAGCAGCGCCTGCAGAAAGTTCCCAGCGTTTGTTTTAAGAACAAACACTTGCCTCAAAGGACATTAGAATGATTGCCGAAAGTTAGGTCGGTCTACTTTGCCGAACTTGAGAACTTATCAGGCGGCGCTTCATTCGTGGTGAGCTGTGACTCCCACCCATCTGCTGCTGCACGCAGGTTAAAGCCAGCTGAGAGTTATGTGCAAAGGCCACCGTGCTGGAGGATCGACGAGCAGGGAAAAGACAGACACACAGCTGCGATTCATAATTACACAGTCAGTGTTTTCTCTAGAAAAACGAGCGGACGGGCACAGGTGCATTGGGTTTGTTTTGCAGCGTCGAGGCCCTTAATGAGAAACAGCAGCGGGTGTTTCTGAGGCGGCTCCTCCGCGCCGGCCGGCCCCGTGCTCTGAATGCCGAGCTCCCTCATAAATTGGAAATGACAACTTGATTCATGCAGATAATACATTTCACTGTCCGACCGGGAGACATATACAATATTCAAGCTCGGTGCTGCTTCTGGGTAAGTGGGGACGATGCTCTGAGAGGACACCCGAATTATGGAAATGAGGCGGATTGAGCACCTAAAACTAAACATGAAGCGATATCGGCCGCTGAGGACGAATGCTGGACTAACGAGGAGACGCAGACGGGTTAAGGAGCTGCTGAGGGAAGTGAGGCTGATTTGAGTGGGGATGTCATCCCCCTCGTTAACAAAACGACTAAAGTGCATCCTCTTGTTAACCTGCCACCCCCCCATCCTCTGCAGCAGATAGAGCTCAGGGGCAGAGGGGTCTACTCAGCCTGACTCATTGATCCTTTATCTGACTGAGGTGTGTGCAGGTTGGAGCCTGTGACCCCGACCATGACTGAGACACCAGCAGCCTCACTGAGCCGCGGACTGATGAATCCCTGGAGCTGTCCGTGGTGCTGGAGCAGCAGACGATAAATCCTGTGTACAATAAATATTCAATTCTATACTGCATCGCAGCCTAAATACTTGCCTATTAATATAAGAGTAACGTTTGAGGACCAGTTGATTTTCCTGCCTGTTGTTTCATCTGTTTGTAGATGTTCTTCCGTACAGCTTCCATACGATCGAATGAATAATTGAGGGAGATTGTGTCGTTTTCAACACTTGGCATCAGAAGCATGGATGCTGCTGACAGCCTGATGCTCTATAGAGTCGCATCGCCTTCATGATCAAAGTGGCAGGCAGCACCGTGAGGGGATCGTACAGCCACACTGCTGCCTGTAGTATTCTATAACGTCCCTGTAATGCTCCCATGATCACTCAGCGGCGCCTGTGCTGCTGGAAACAGACCCAGGATCTGTGGAGTATTCCAGGGGAGACGTGACTACAGATATGCTAGAAATTAACAAAACACAGACTGATGGCTGATTTGAGAGAATAACCTTCGTGGAAACGGCTGCACAAGTCAGAATTTTGTAGCGCTGATGAAATGTATCAGCTGCAGTCACTAGAGAGCCCAGACGCCCGGGGCGAGGCAGCGCTCGCTTTTTAAACTTCTACATTATCCAGGGCGCACTTCTGCTGAGCACACACTCTCAGCACTTCAGCGGCGGCCCGCCTCACAGTCGCACACTCACGCCTGAGAGCTGCTCTTTTTCCCACCGCCAGGCACTGAACATCTGCAACGGAGCAATTCACACAAAAGCGCCTTGCTCAAGAGAAAGGTGACAGAAGTCTCTTTTTGCTGCTCACTGTTCTGCTGCGGGGCGCGAGCATCGCCGACACGCCGCAGCCCGGCTTCTTCAACAGCACAAACAGGAAGGGCATCTCTGCAAAGGCCCTCCGCAAAACAAATTCCCGTCAGGATTCTGTATTATTGTGCAGAAACAACTATTTTTAAGGCTCCGAGTGACATTAAAATGAACGCTGACCCCTGCGAAGTTTCTATTGTGGAATTATTACGTTTCTCTGCTGCTCTGACAGCTCAACACAACCTTTGGGCTCTCAGGTACTGCGAGGAATTGCTTCAAGTCCCAGGTGCACATGAGGATGGCAATCTTCTGACTACCTGCCCCCCCCCCCACATTCAGTCTGCACATGCTGTGTTTCCTTTAAAAACAACATTAATTACCAAACTTGATTCTCAAATACAGACACGACTCAAAGCTGCTTTCACTGGATGACGCACCGTTCGACTGGATGAGGAGTTATCTGTGGAAATATATTTAATCATTAGACTTTTAGCATCTGAAAATACTGGATCTCATGTCTACGGAGGAGAGGCAGCTGCAACTCTGACAAAAACCTACGTCAGTGTGCTGCTGGGAAATAAGAGGAATTAAAAAAACGACGGTTATTGGCTCAGCCTGAATCAACCACGTCATCTGCAGATAGAAACAAACCTTTCATCACGTCAGGACCAGACATAATTGAAAACTCTTCTAATAGAAAATGTAAAAAAAAAAATATCAACAATTCAGTTAATTAAATGAGTTGACTCATCTAACAAGAATGAATGGAAATAGATTACTTAAAAACTCCTCAATTAGCACGCTCCATTAAGCCACATCCCACATGGTAAGAGCCGAAGTTACTAACAAATTACAAACTGTGTGCTTTGCTTTAGGCTACTATCTGCTGGTTAAATGAAATGTCATAAAAATACAGAACAAATCCACTCCAGCAGTGTAATCTAGTTTTGATGAAAGCTTGTTGTTGGCTCGGGCGGCGCGGCGGCGTTGGCGGTGCTGAGGGCTGCGCGTGACGGCAGAATGCACCGTGCATGCAGACGGGATGCTGAACACGAGCTGTACATGTGATGGAAGAGTGTGCTGCAGTGCGACGGTCACAGATTAACCAACACTTACAGCGGCCCAGAAAGGACAAACCAAACGCCGCAGCCGCAGCAGAGGCGGGCGAGGCGGCGGGCGTTCAGCTGGTTGCAACCTGTAACCTCACCACTAGATGCCAATAAATCCTACACACTGGACCTGTAAGCAGACCACCCCCGGAGCGTGTGTGGGTGTTCAAGTGTCACTGCAGCTGCCGAGGCCTCAAACAGACACCCCGGCTGCTCTGATGAGTTATGAAACCACAAAACGGTTCGAGAGAAAACAGCGAAGCAAGCGAACTAATATCCGAGCTTTGAGGGCGACGTCTCCTCTCGAGGCTGCTGTTCATTCAAAGTCATTTTCCACATGCAGTAAAGCATATCCGCCTGCCCCACTGGACTTCATGAGCACGAACCAACTAGAACCAACAGGAAATGGCATTAAAAGGATAATGAAGTTCAAAGCTGAATAAGCAGCGTCATTACGTTAGCTGAGCTCAGTCACGACTGTTCAGCAGGAGTTTCACTTGCATGTCTCTGGTCGTGCTTCCTGATTTAATCCACCCTTGTGATTGAAGGTGATCAGCTCATTGTCAGTAAAGATTTCATGCTCACTGAGATGATCTGGAAGTGACGACTGTCCACGCTGGAGTCTGGGCTGATGCAGAAGAACCGTTGTGAGGCTGAAAAACAAACCCAGAAGCTAATCGATACAGCAGCAGCTTGCAGCGGAAGTGTAGACACATCATGTATGGCCGGCCTCTCAAAGCTTTCTCTTCAGCTGAATGCTTTCATTGAAACACTTTCCCACCTCTCCCCTCACTCCTTGACTTCCCTCTCACTCGGGCATTGACCTTAAACCCGTGAAAGTGTCTACAAGCATCTCCCGCACTAAAAGCGGCAGCAGCAGCGTCTGATGAGCTTGTAAATTCTCTGCTATTGATCCAGCTCTGAGGGTCTCTTGGGGTCGTTTGTCTTGATTTTGTTTTCCTTTTGTTACGTCCATCAGCAAAGCAATGAAGTCCATAACACTGAGAATAATATCCTGAGGACCAAATGTGAACTGTAATATACAGAAAAGGTAAGAATAAGGGAGTGATAGACAGGCAGCTCTAAATGATCCTTCAGAAAGCTGCAAATATTCAAATCAGCGCTGACATTATCATTCTGAGTCATCACCTTTCTCCCATCATGCCCCTCTCCGTCCATATGGCAGCAGCTTCTATTGGGACAAAGACGCCCCAGTCTGCCAGACACTTAGCGACGCGAACTGCATGCATATTATGTTATTCACATGAAGTGTTCTCTCCAAAAACAAGGCAACCACCAATCGCAGAGAGTGGCACTCCAGCGCGTGACGGATGGGACAAAAATTGAGATAAGTGATGTTCGTTCTCTACACAAATGGGTAATTTCAGCTCTTAGTTGATAAAATTAGACCACTTTTAAGTACGCCAGCCTCTCTACTTTGAGGGTAATGAATCATGGTTTATTTCCCAACTAGAATTAACACCTCAAGGTTGTTTGCCTCCACCAACCACTCATGTTTACATCCATGTCTGTCAGAGCGGCTGAATGGAAGCTACGGCTGTATTCACATGTACGACTGCGGTGAATAACCTGCGTATTCCAGCTGAATTTCCTCCCCGTCTGCCTTGCAACTGCTAACTTTTGTGGGGAGAAATAAAGTGAAAAAGGTCGGACAGCATGAATGCCACCAAGTGGATTGGTTGATGTAGTCTATATTGAAAAGCATCATTTAAAGTCTGTAACTGTTGTTTTTACATGTATTTCCAGCAAAAGTGACCCTCAAATGATCAGAACTTAGAGCCAAATGCTTGCTAACTATGCTTGTTAGCATTCAGCAGAGCAGCAGCATTAATTAATAACACCATACTATAACCAACAACCTTCATCTCAGGCACACAATGACGGCACCTCGACTCAGAGCAAAGATGTACATCCAGGATCAGAGCCAAGTTTCTACTTAATCTACAGACACAAAGCACTCCACACAGACAGGCACCCACTGTGAAATATCTATACATGTAGAGGAAAACTACAGGTGCCGCACCAACCTCCCATGACCCCATGTGACGCCTCAGCATCCTGGCCTCAGAGGGTGACACGTAGCGGCGTGGCTCTGCGACATTAAAAAGCCATATGCTCACCAGAGAGACTGCTGCACCAATTAGGTCCAACTCACATCTGCAAACAGACGCATGCAGAAGGCTCCCTTCTGAACACGCACACACATTTCTCACGTTAACTAATTTACCTGAGGAAACACCTGAAGGGAGCTGATGGAGACAGAGGACTAGCTCTAGCGCAAACATATGTGCAGCGCTGCTGCCCGACGGCACTCACTGCTCCTCCACTGAGCTTCGCCGCGCCGCAGAGCCCCGGCCTCTATCGGGTGGCGAGGAGTTATCAGGAACACCATCTCAGAGCTGGCAGACGCGCAGAGCGTGGAACAGGCTGAACACATCCCATTATATTGCAGGGCGCAGACAACTGCACCTGTCTAGATAAGAGCGGCGATGCTGGGGGGAGGACACACATGATACAGAGGCAGAGACGATGCAGGCAGACACACACGCAGGTTTTTATCTTACATGCAGATGTCCCCCAGTGTCTCTCCAGGGACAAAAAGTCTCCATTTTTTAGGCCTACGTGCACACACAGGTGCTCTCACACACACACACACACACACACACACACACACACACACACACACACACACACACACACACACACACCTGCTTCGTGTCTTCGCTCTGAGCTCCTCTTAGTTGCTCTGTTGAACCTGAGAGCTGAGCGGATGCCAGATGAAGGGTCCTGTGGTAATTACCTTGTCTCCCAGCCTGTCCACACACACACACACACACACACACACACACACACACACACACACACACACTCATATGCACAGACTTCCGCACACACAGCCTTGCCACTGCTGATGGCAGCACAGGCTGAGGACATGCAGCTTCAGCACTCCTTCCAGTAAATAACACTCCTCCTACTATGGGGCACTGGAAACACCACACACACACACACACACACACACACATGCCTGCACATACACGCACGCACACTGCTAGAACACAGCGTCTGCAGAGCTTCTATACTGTGTCCTTCAGTGAAAACACAGGAGGGAGTTTATATACGTGGACATTCACTCATTTGTGCTTTTAACGTGTTTGATAGGCAAAGCCAATCAAAACAGCTGACGTACATCCACTATTCAGTGCTAGATATACTGTTATATAACTGGTTTCTGCAGACCTCTGCAGACTCTCCTTGTCAAACCTTGCATGGTTCAACTGTCAACATTTAAGCAAGTTAATAAAGTTATAATCAACTAAAGCAGAGGCGGAGAGGTTTCACTGGCAGCCTAAATCGTGCTAACAACGTGCAGACACATCAAAGGAATTGGTTAGCATCCTAGCTAATTTGCTCATGTTGATCTGGAGTAATGGACAGCTAGCAGCTTTTCAGCTTTTCGTTTTTTTGGCTGAAAGCTGTTTAATGTGTGTCTTTCTCTGTCGTATCTGTGTTCAGTTCAGTTCTGCTCCTCACAGCTCAGACATCACGTTTCAGCCAAACGTCAGTGAGTGAAATGTAAAAGTCTGATGGCGTTTGGCAGGTATAAACTGCAGCTGAAAGGTGGATAATTAGATTTTCATGACAAAGACGGACTGTAGATCTAATTCACTGCTTGACGAGGTCGTTTCCACAAATCCATGGCCACTGATTTCACTGCCTGTACATTAAATCCAGCAGGTATTACACACGTCACGTATTTACATTTAAAATCATCAATTTGCATAAATGTGAGCTGAGATTTCTAAAAATAATCCAGACAAATGGCGGCCAGAGGATGTCATGGGAGGTGGATGAATATTAATGGACATGCTCCTCTCCACACACACACACACACACACACACACACACACACACACACACACACACACACACAGTGGCACACATGTACAAACTCCACTATCCTGCAGAAATCACAGCAGGCACTTCAGCCGCGCTGGTGTGTGTGTGTGTGTGTGTGTGTGTGTGTGTGTGTGTGTGTGGATGGCGTGATAACCCGCGGCCTGGCTGCCCACAGCTGCCTCGGGGCCCTCAGAGGTGAGGCGGCTCTCTGCAGCCAGCATGAGGGCCGGTCAGAGGCCACGCTGCTCACTGCGCCCTCGGTAAATAAATGATTCCACCTGTCAGACCTGCTAAGCTTCGGCTTCACAGAGGTGAGACGCCAGAGAAAGGATGTCTTTGAGTCAATTTTTCTGTTTATGTGCCGTATACGTGTGTGTGTGTGTGTGTGTGTGTGTGTGAGGAAGAGAGGAACAGTGTGTATACCTTTAGCAGAGTTTGGCTTCAACCTACACCCTGACAGAAATATACACTCCAGTTTTCATTGTTCTGTCAGCCTGTCAGACGCAGTTTGGCTTAAAAAACACACACATCAGCATACACACACACACACACACACACACACACACACACACACACACACACACACACAACAGAGCAGACTGCAATTCTCTGAACTTTTCACCTCTGGCAAACGCATCAGTGTTGGCTGGAGGAGTATTCAAAGAAGTGGTATTAACCTTAAACCATGCTTTTGTTTGTGTTGGAGCAGCCCGAGGAAACACGATGAGATCTGAGGAATTATGTGTGTGTGTAATATGTGTGTGTGTGTGTGTGTGTGTGTATGAGAGGGGGTGTGTGGAGTTGAAGGAGGAGGAGGAGGAGAAACTGAACAGCGTGGGCGAGACACGGCTTGGTGTGTGTGTTTAGTGATGTGCATGTTTTAAAATATGCTGCAGTGATCGTGAAGCCATGATGCCACAGTGCAAAGTTCAGGTCACATGACTCTTTAAAGGACGGAAACAGCCAATGGTATGCATGTCCTCCAGCAGCAGGAAGATGAATATTTAAAGCGTTCCGTGGAGAACTGGGCAAGGTTAACTGGTGTGAACACCAGCTGACTGTACCTCCAGCTGAACGTCTGCATCTCAACGCCACATTAATGCGAGCTTTTCAAACATGTCCGCCTCCAGGCCGGGCTTTGACAGAGGAGCCATTGTTAGACGGAGGAAGAGAAAGATAAAGAGAGGAAGGCAGGAGAGCGGAGAGGCGGCGTGGAAGAGCAGGAGAGACGTGGGACAGAGTAATGGGGCCATCCTAAACCTCATGAGTATAATTTTTACTGTCCCATAGCACCGAATGACCATAATATATCTGCAGTGGGTTTAATAGGGCTGTTGATCCATACCAGTGACTCAACGATTATCTTGCCAAGTGCTGAGGCTTCAAGTTTCAAACCTTGTAAATAAAACACCCATTAGATGACTTAACACCCCTTTAAAGTATTTCTCTAATTAGGATTAAGGAGACAAGCAGTGGAGAGGTTTAAAGTTAGGCGTCGGGGAAGTGGATCCAGCCGGTCCTCACCGGCATGCTAATGGACCGGAGAGGAGAGGAGAGGCGGCCTGAATCTGAATCCGACAGCCTCAGCATCGTCAATATGTTTGATGGACCCTCACGCCAATATGCCACAATCACACATCCATGGAATACATAAAGAAATGGTCCAAAGGATGAATTAGAGCACACCGTGTTATATCACTGGGATGCACCGACCTGATGAAGCTGAACTCCACGCTCACACCGTCCCTCACACACATGTGTGTCTTCACGTTGGAGTGTCAGCGCTGACAGGAAGTGATCCAGTGGCCGTCTCACTGCTTATGACGGCTGTCAGATGGGAGATCCATCTGTGTGATTAGCTGCTGGAGCGGCTGAGATGGATCGATCTGAGCTGGACACACACACATAAGACGAGTGTGTGTGCTGCTGTACGTGCAGGGACAGGGCTGCACTGTGCAGTTTGTGGAGGATGAGGCAGAAAAACAGAGTCAAACAGGCTCAGACTGCAGTTAATTAGATATTATGATGATGTGCTGAAATCACAGCACATTTAACGACTACGATCAAAACACAGAAGACGACGACACGCCTTCAGCTTCTCTCCTCACTCGCTGCTACTCGTGTTTTTTTTTTTTTTTTTACTTTCTTCCCCCCGACACCTTCCTCTCATCTTCCAGCGTGTCCTTGACCAACTACAAAAATGGCCTCCATCAAAGCGAGATCGCTCAGCCCCACGCAGACGGCACTTGGGTGCAGTGGTTTTAAAAAAGAAACCCACCCAGCCGACGGGGCTTTGCTGGAGGGAGGGACTGACGACGAGGCCGCCTCAGCTCAGCTAATGTCTGATCAACAGCCGAGCGCTTTCAGCTCATTTCTCAGTGTGACTGGGTCTGCTCCTCACGTGGGCCGGCTCTCTGCAGGACGTCTGACACCAACACCTCCGTCGGCTGGAGACTGTCCCTGCAGCGGCGGCCATCTTGACCCTGACTCGAGCCACCAGGAGTCACATCATACTCTCAGATAAGACGCGCTCGCGAGCCCAGAAGGTTATTCCGAGCCCGCGGCTGCAGTCCTCAGACACCGCGATTCAGAACGCCACATTAGAAAAACGTCACCAACCCTCTGATGATCCAAATGAGTGGCTTCTGTTTGTAAAACATAAAAAGTGTTTGCAGTTTTTTGAGGGAAACATGTTGAACGTGTGTCTGCTGAGAAACACGCTTTAACGAAAACCCCACCAGGAGCTTGGACTCATCTGAGCCATCTGTGGCAGCTGCTCGAAGGATGCTCGGCTCGAACCGAAGCCTGTTTCAGAGGGAATCACGCAGAATCATAAACACGGACGACTTCGCAATCATTTTTAAAAACACATGTCATGTTCAGATTAAAATACTCCATTTTCTAGAGTATATAAGAAAAGAAGATCCTGTCGCGTTGTCACACAAAAACTGAACTGTGCGTGTTTCCAAATCCATCTTTCATTTCACTTAAACTGTGTGTCTGATTGAAGGAGAATTTGTTTTTTGTTGTTTGGGACAAAGAAGAGTGGAATGGAACATTTTTGTGGTGCAGTTTTCTGGGCGGGACTGACTCCAACACATTCAGCCTAACAAAGGAAAAGCTTTGTGGAGTTCGCAGCCATTTCTTTGAGCTTTCAAACCATTCGGCTTCCCAGCATCTCCAGTCCTGCGTCTGTGTCGCTGTGGGTCAGTGTACTTTTCTCTCTGCCACCTTTATCTTGTTCTGATAAAGAAAGTGAAGATGAGGAAGGCAGGAGCCGCGGCGCGCACAAAGAGCGAGGACAAAGCCTCTCCTCGCCGTCACACATCCATTTAAATGAAGCTTCTCTTTCAATCTTCCTCTTCCGCACGTCACAATCAGCGTTTTAGCCGGAGTAAAACAGTTACCCTGACAACAAAGCGTGCACCCGCTCCGCTCGCTGAACAAGGCGAGTTTAGCGTGTGCTCGGAAGAAGCTGTCAGTTAAGTTGAAATTGAACATGCCGTCCTTCTCACTCGCTCCTCAGTGGAGGTCAGGAGGCGGGAGGCGGGGGAGGACGGTCAGAAACGGGTGCTGCCTCTCCCCCCGTCGTCTCCCCACAAATTCATTTCTCTCTCTTTGTCCTTGAAGGTCTGATCGCTGTCAGGATCAGAACTTGAATGCGTGAACGTGAATGTCGAACTCGGCCTCAACGAGGCACTTCGACTGATTGCTTTCTCTGCTCAGTTTTTGATGGAATAAACAGCCGAAAAAAGCTAAAGTGGGACGGACAAGCCTCTGCTTTGTCACTTTCGTCATCTTTCTTTGGGGCTTGACTGATGTTTTAAAGGACCATACTGGCGGTTTTGTCCGGTACATGACAGACAACCATTTTCCAGTTCATCCCAGTGGAGCTCCAGTGGCCCTGTGCTCCAACTTTGTTTGAGTCAGCCATCAAAGTCAATGTCTGCATCAGGAAACAGACTGTAGATCTGCACCGTTTTCATCACAGTTACTTCATTTTAGAGCTCGAATCGTGCTAAAACCGTGGCCTGATCCACGGTGCGGTGCGTTCAAGTGCTGCACATGGTGTTGACACGGGGATAAAACAGGGGCTCCGGCACACAGACTCCATATCCATAAAACAAATAAAACCTGTTAGTCGTGAAAGTCTCATGAAATATGTAAGATCTGGTAATCTCTGATCTTAATTATGTCTTTTCTGAGCACTTCACTCCAACCATAAAGACAACAGTGACGAACGCTTCACACTGCGGGGCTTCGTTTGTTCCCATTCAATAAGCAGGCCTGCACGTAGCCGTCATTAAGTCACTAATTAAAGCAGCCGTAGTCAATGTCAAGAGTTTACAGATCATCTCTCTGTCACTTTAATTAAGCTGATTGCTGCAGCGCTCATTGTAAATTCATCTCATTCACTGAATCACGGTGAATCTGTGCTCTGTGTTCAAGCCTGATGGAGTCTCCGTCGAAAGGGGAAAGTGAAATTACTTAAATATACAGACACACATGAATGAGCCTGACGTGGAAACATTAAATCAGAGGGTGGGTTCTGATAATGTTAAAGGACTAGTTCAACATTTTTGGAAATGTGCAAGAGCTAAATGAATAAATCGAGTCACGTGACGTTCAGACACTGAAGTCACAGCATTTCCAGCGGAGTACACCGCCACAAATCTTCTGCACTGCGCTCATGTTTGATGAACTCTGACACGCAAATCTGAGCTGTGGACCAACGGCAAACCATCCTGATGGCGCTGACCTTTGAGCGAGCCAAGACGGAGCGAGCTCTCGCAAATTATTAGCTGCATCGCACCATCCAGTTTTACATAAGTGCTCTGTCGAAAGATGAACCGCTCCACAGAAGACACAACGTTTGCAGACCTCGGACAGAACTCAGCGCCACACAAGTGTCCCATTAGCAACCAAGCTAACAGACTTGCTAACAGACAGACACCTCACGCGAGCGGGCTTTAACCACTGACATCTGTATCTGTTTTAATGAGTGTGTCAGTTAATTAGTGTGTTATAATCACTGTGTGTGAGTCATCTGTGTAATTAGCGGTCAGGACTCTCACTGAGGCCTCCTGAGCGAATCGATCCGAACTAACGGCTGAATGCGTGCAGAAAGTCTCATCCTGCGTCTGTCCTCTTACACGCATTAGTCATGAAAGTGTAGACGTGACTGCAGAGCTGAAGGCGGCTGCGAGCACTTCATGGCATCGCCCTCGTAATTCATGAGCATGTTGGAGGAGGAGGAGGAGGAGGAGGAGGAGGAGGAGGAGGCCGCCTGTGTGACTGGCAGCTTATACAGCTGGAGTTAAGGACCTGCTATCTGTTTAAAGTTGACGCCGCTGCGACACACATTTGTATCACGCCCTCTTCTTGTTTTAGTGCCGGCGAGCGGTTTATGGGCCGTACATCAGCTGTATCAGGCGATGCATCTGCGAGAGCGACTCGGAGCTATCCATCTTCCCACTGTCGGGCGGAAAGGTTACGATTATGTAACGCTACGACTGAGCGAGCGAAGACGACACGGAGACAAAGACATCCTGCTGCTCTGTTAATTATTCAGAAACGTCGAGTTTCAGAGAGTCGTGTTCGGCCGTGTATTACAGCCTGAACTGCAGAGTGGAATCACACAGCTCGCTCTTTTAGATCTGATGAGTAAGTGAGCAACAGCGGCAGACACTCAGCGCAGCCCAGCACATGTAATCCAATAACTTTGTGTACAGACAGGATCAGTCCTCACAACGGAGGGTGTAAAGCTACCAGCCTGTGATCGCTTAGCTGCACACACACACACACACACACACACACACACACACACACACACACACACACACACACACACACACACACACACACACACACACGTATCCATTGTTGAGGAGTAGAGTCAGGATTAGGATTTTATTTCAGCTGAAAATAACCATAAAAACAACAATTAATGTGATTAAAAACGTGGATGAGGTGACTTATTGTTTGGGATCTGCACTGCAGACACACTTCAGCCTGCTGGTTTCATAAATAACATAAATTAAGTTTTTATTTCCAACTACCAGAGCCGAGGATTTAGACTGCGTGTGTGTGCCAAGAGTATATTTACAGCTTCATCCATGCCGCAACACATTACTTTCATTTGATGAGACGCGGCTGCTGAAATTAATTATGGAAAAATAGCATTTTTAAATGATCGTCGTTCAGGCTCATCAGGATTACCGCGTTACAAATCTGATCATATTACGTTTAATTCCACGATGGACAGTCAGAGAAAATGCACCTTTCATTTAAAATGAAGCTTCTATATTTCATCTCTGAGCCTCATGCCGTGGATTATGTGCTGGAAATGGTGTCTGACGGCAGGAAATACACATCATCAGTCAGCAAGGTCAACTCAAACCGGCTTTGTGCTGCCAAGTAAAAACCATCGGTGAACACGAAGCGCTGAACTTAGTGAGAATGAAAACTTCCCTCGTGTCTCACGTCTCCTGTGATCTTTCAACGAGCTCTTGAAAAGGTGAGTTTTATGGGATTGATCAGAGATTTATTCCCAGGTCTGCGTTTCGATCACGCCGACCTCATTTAACTCTTCGCCGGAGCAGGCAGACACGCTCTGGTTTCACCTCGGGTGAGGAGCGGCTCCGGCTGTGTCAGATGGCGCACGCAGGGACAACAGGATGAGATGTCGGCTGAGATTAACACTCTTGATATCCGCCACCACTTCTCTGTTCTGTTGCTTTCTCTTTCTCCCCTTCTTGGGTTTCAGATTTTAAGATCAGATGAAACTTTAATGATGTCGAAACTGGGTCGCAAACAGTAACAAGGAGACCAGAGGAGCACGTGAACGTACGTCCACAATATGTTAAACATTGGTTCAAGGGAGCGCTGGGGAGATGAGCAGCCCACTTCCTGGTTGGCATTTCGAAGATCCTGATTGGGGATTGAGTTTGGAGTCAATTATCTATGCTCCTTCTGAATAAATAACTTTGGGTGTTAGGCTGCCTCCCCTTCCTCTGGCGAGCCGGGTCGTGATAGCTGAAGCATTTATGAGCTGACGCGGCCTCAGTGCCCCAGGCAGGATGTTACACTGACGGCTAACACCTTTATTTTTCATCAAAATGTCGTCACCGGGGGTTGGACTGCAGACTCCCTGCTTTGATTTCCAGAGAAAATAGTCAAACAATAACTGTGTTTGGCTGCTGTCTTGTTAAACCTCCATACTGGCACTAAAACCTAAACATATTCAATGCTTTAGTTAGCTTAGCGACACGTTAAGTCTGGGTATTAATCTTATATACAGCTTCAATCAGCGCTAACCAAATGGGTCCCTTTGTTGTTCTGAACCTGCTCTCGCTGTGAATCACTCGCCTCAGGTGAGCGGTCAAGTTTATTCTCCGTCTTTCATCAGACAGACTTTAATAACAACAATAAATCAGGGAAGCTGATGAGTTTTGTTTTGCCCCACAGCGTCGTTCAGCAGGAGGCAAATTCAGGTCAAAGCGGGCGTCGAGTGCAAATGCAGCAGCTAATCAAGGCGTCAGAGGTAGAGCTAAAGGCTTCAGTGTGACAGAGCTGGAGGCTGCAAATGTTTGGCCTTCAGTGGTTAACACTGTGCTGACACTATGGAAACCTTAAATGGAGGCAAACAATGTTTTTGACCTTTGAACTGTGAATTATATTGATTGCCAGATACTGTATTCCCCTCAAGTGAAGACCGGCGGCATTCAGAATCCATCCAACCTGTGAAAACTGAAGTGAATGTAAGTGAAAGCCGGGGAGGCCTTCTTTTAAAACGTGTCCATGGCCTGTGTTTATGAAGCATCTCAGGCTGGGGAATCAATCCTAACTGGGCAGAAAACTCTTGAATTCATTCATCGTGTTTGACCTTGTGTGGGATGCCAGCACAACAGAGCATGTGCACAACACAAGGTCCTCTCAAGCTCTGAGCGAAAGAGAAAACACAGCGTGGACGCGAAGATCTGATCCGTCACAACCAGCGACTTCATCAGTCAGACAACGCACAGACTCATTTCCAGAAGCTGCTTCATGCAAATCACGGGTTCGTTATTTCTTTAAAGCAGAGCTGGAACGATGAGGCTATAACAGAGCATCACCAGGAAAACAACAGGCGACGTTCAGCCGCCTCTTCTCCACCTTTAAAGGCTCCGAATTCCTTTGAATTAACAGGAGCTTTACACATGATTAACTGGTAACCACTGGTGCAGACCAGTTAAAATCACTGATGGTGGGGTCATAATATTTGAGAAATGTACTCCTATTAAAGACAAATTGCTGCACTATGTACAGACTAATAAGTTTGTCACTTAAAAGGGGACGAACAGTGGAAGACTCCCCAGAGAGGCTTTGCAACATCAGCACATTGTGCACAATAAAGACACGACGCAGCACTGCAGCAGGTACTAGAAAACAAAGTTAGCCGCTCATTTCATCACGTTTGGTGAATATCACATTCCACTTACATACAACCTGAATAGCCTGGTTAGCTACACTGAGCCCAGACATAAAAAATGCTGTTTTCAGCAGTAGCTTGAACTGTCTAATATCTGAAACTGTCAGAAGACGCCTTATCATAATGTCTCGTTGCAGAAGTTTTATGAATATCTCTCAGAGCTGCTCTGAGGTTTTTTTTTTCTCGAGGCCTATTTTAACTTCCAGCTCGATTCCTGCGAGGGATTCCAAGAATCTTAATAAATACAGGCCCTGAAGTGCTTTTTCTCCTCAGGTCTGCCTGTACAGCTCACTTAAACTGTAACAAATTGAATCAGGTGTCCTGTCCACACCGGCGCATTTACTCCCTCGCACTGGCAAGGACAATGAGGGAGGAAGCAGCAGGCAGAGCAGCCCCTGCTTCACTTCCTGTTGGGCTGCAGAGGAAAAACCATGTAAATATAAACAATGTGCTCATCTCTGGTGAAAAAGGAGCGGCTGCTGGGTATTTTTAGAAGGTGTCCATGTGTGTTGGATTGCACACCTTATCACCTTCCTCCTGTAGATAACAAGGTGTGTGCAGGCGAGGATGTGTGCTTTACTGTTCACCTTATCACCGACTCCAGGCGGAGGAGTCCCAACAGTGACAGAGTGCAGGGTGTCTGCGCTTTGTTGCTTCTTCTTCTTATTACTATCATCACCTGGATGTCATTTATGGGTGGAAGTGGTGTACGTTCGAGATAACGCGCCCCGAGATACGAAGTGATCCATTCACCCATGAAAGAACGCACATTTCTTCTTCTTTTGTTGCAACTTAAATACCTTTTCATCATTACGTAGCGACGCTGTGTTTGAGCGTATGAAGGCGAAACAATTAATTGAAATACGAGTGCAGTATCTGAGGTCGAATGTGTGACTACGCAGCATTACTGCATCATTGTTTTAACAGCTTTTCAGTGGAAATGAAGACTGTGATGGAAAAACGATCGCTCCCACTAACTGGTCGACCGTGCCGTATCGTGCAGCCCTGATGTGCACTGCATCGATCTCATTTACATACAAACACACAAATCCACGCAAGAACGCACACATGTAAGGAAAGAGACCACGGTGGGCGCTGATGGGTAACAGTTTCACCACGAACAAGTGACAATGATGATGCAAAACACATTATCCTGCGGCTGCAGAGGTAATTATGGCTTCTAATGTGGGACCAATTACCAAGACCATCATGCTTCACTGCTTCGAGTGTGCAAATAGATTTAATTACATGATAGAAGCATGGCTGATGGCGAGAGAGGAAGAGGAGAAACATGCGTGCTCGTCCCTCAAAAGTCTTTGAATGCTCCGTATTACACAGGTAGAAGACGCCCAGTCCAGCCAGCACTCCGACTTCAGCCACACAGACGTCAAAACGCATGAGGGGAGGGGGCTCGTAATCAAACAGGAAAGCGTCATTTGGCTCTTTGTGCTGCAGCGTGTCTCAGCTGGCAGACCTGAGCACCTGTCCATAGGCACCACGAGAAGCCGACCTTTCACACAGCTTCTGTTGTTCCATGCTAAGCTAAGCAGCAGGATATTTGGGGCCCATTAAAATCACCTGTATATGTCCCACGTGTCAGCTTGAAAATACAGGGAAACAAACGTCCGAAACCCTGTTGGAAACCGCCGCTGATCCACGTGAGGCAGCGCCTGAGGTCAGAGCTCACTTTTGGTTGGACTGGCCCGTTAGTGAGAGCTGTCAGCTCGGCTTTATTGTTGCTACAGCAGCGGCGGTGCAGTGGGAAATAAACAGGTGCGCTACCTCCGCGGTGAATATCACTCTTAGTTTTTCTAGGACAGCGCTGCCTTTCTTCCACACCGACAGCAGCCTGACAAACAATAACGTCTGCACAAAGTTTGGATCATTTTAACAATTAACTGTCGAGCACAGATCCACAGACCCTGTCAAGCTTTGCATGTCTTTGAAGATGAGGTGGAAGATGGATTGTGTGTTTGCTACAAACTGTTAGCACGTCTGGCTAACTAACATTAGCTAATATAGCGACTCCAATTTTCTGAAATCCCTTTTCAACTCTCTCAGTGCCTCTTCTCTTGTCAACGTCCGTCTGTGTGCACACCTGTAATGTTTAAGTTACTGCTGGAAAGCTAAGATTACAGAGATTTGACCGACGCTAACCATGTGAAGACAAGCACGACAGCAGGTACAATCAGTGCCAACGAACAGACAAACACACGATTACAAACCTGAAACTGACTGAAAAAAACGGTCTGCTTACACTGGCAAAGCTCCAGACGATCCAATCCAGTGAAACACTATAATAATCCAAGGAAGGCAGCAGTCGTGCCAATTTTCTACACTCTCTCAATCACACAAAGGATTTATGTGTCGGTGATATGTTAGTTTAAAACAGCCACTGCACACCAACACAACTTTACAGCCAAAACGGGAGAATTACACAGGGCTTGAAATGATAAATGCTTCAAGTATAGATACAGATTAAGTATAGAAGGTCTACATTAAACGTACTCTTCTGTTCTGTGGTTTCATTTTCAATAAGACAGAGTCACCTGAAGGCATGTAAACAAATATCCACAGACAAATAAAAACCTTCTACTTCAGCGTACATTTGGAAAGAGACCAAAACCGTGCATGAGACTCCAGAAGCTTCAAGCTTCCGACGCACTGCTGTGCACCTTGGGCAGGCGCTTTAGGCTAACCGGACAGGAGCGGGGAGAGGTTAACTCCTCGTGTGCTGGGGCAGAAAGTTTGGCTGAGGAGGGTGGAGCAGTGTGACAGTGAGGCGCGGAGCTCTGCATTGATGCAGTGAGTCAGAAGAACAAAGACAAACTGCTGGCCACAAACAAAAGTGCTGCTGAGTCTGGCCTGCCTCGCTTTGTCAATATTTACCTCTTGCAGTTTGAACTCAGCTCCAGTTGTAAATTCTTCTTTTCCCTTAATGAGATTTGTTCTGCCGATTCTTCGTCTGCCTCACTCGACGATAACCAGGAGCCACGCAAAGGCGAGCAAATCAGGCCTGGATCTGAAGTGAGACGCCATAATGAGCACAATTTTGCAGCCCCCGCTGCAGGAGAGCCTAATGCCCCGTCAGTAACCTGCTGTGTGGTAATGACTCCACACGTCACTCCTCAAACATACACACGTACAGATGTGGGGAGATGTCCAGCCATGTGCAGACAAACAACACTGCTGTTTAAAAGACTTTCATTATTTTCTTTACCCCAAAATACACTAATGGCCAATTATTTCTGATGTTTTTCCAGCAGTGAAGCTGGCAAGTGTTTTAGCTGCAAATACTTGGCGCTTCATGTGTATGGAGGCCGTCAGCGATGGGGAGACGGGCTTCAACCCGAACAGGCCGGGCTCCTCTGCGCCACTGACATTTGTAGGACCACATAAAGCACAGAGCCGTATTTCTTTTTCCCATTAAAGAGGAATTAGCTTTCACTGGTTCTCAGCTGATGGTATTTCAGTGTCTGCGCTGCATTGTTTCCCCCACAGATTCATTACAGCACTGAAAAGACCAAAAGCAGTGAAACCGCTTTGAGTGCAGGTCACCTCGAGAGCAGGTCGAACGTCTTTGACTATCCAGATGACGTGCATCTGCGCTGCAACGGTGAGATACACGACAGGAGCATGAACAAGCTGAGGATCTTCACACCGAAGCTGCACATGCAAACAGAAGAGGATCCACAGCCAGAGCTCAGCACGTCACACTGGACCCTGCTGCGCCTTTAAAGCACCCAGACTACCACCAGACTAAGATCCAGGAGGAGGGCGACACTTCCACAGGAAGCGCGGCACGTATAATAAGTCAGGCTTTAATCAGGAACTTGCCAGATTTGAGCCTCAAACCCATCCAGTCATCCTTAACGCTGCCAATGTTTACATTGGAGTCACTGCACGTGCAGCCTACAGGACTCAGCGGCATCGATCTCCATCGAAGCCATCAGGGACGTCAGGGATCCACTGGAACGTGACGACAAATGGAACAAAAGAGCCCGAAGCGTCGTTTTCCTGCCCCATCAAAGAAACCAAAACCAGCTCACCTGACAACACTGACCCTGCTCTGCACGCTGGGACGGCGTCGACGTTTGTTTTCCACACACAGAAAGAGATCTTTCGCCAACGTTAGACCAGTTTTTCGGACATAATGAGCCTAAAGACGCTTTTTAACTTTCGATGTGATTGTTACTCATTTAGTGGATGAAAATTTCATGTTTGAAACCGAGCTGCCAGGGGCGCTAATGCTGTGATGAGGTTTGTTTACATCAGTAATTTGGTAAACAGGGGAGTAAAACATGAATACATTTCCAGTTCTGATTAATTCACAAACACACAAAGCAGTTATTTTCCAATGATAAGTCAAAATCTGTCAAATATATGTGACCGAAAACGCCAAATCGTACAGATAAAAATGACTAACTGGGCCTTGAAGGATGCCTGAATCACTGAAACTCTACAGAAGGATAATTGTAATAAAATAAGCTGAATAAGAAGACAAAGGTGTGGGTTTTCCCTCACTCGCTGTGCACACGGGGCCGCACACTGCAGAGGTGTTGGGGGTGTGTTTGGCTCATTAGCTGCTGAGGTGTTGCACTGCTCTTTGAACATGTGGCTGCGTCGCAGTTTGGACCAGCGTCGACATGCTGGTGACATCAAAGGGAATATATGAGAGGCTGAGAGGTACAGCGCCATATTGGGCTGACACACACACACACACACACTGCCATCAAAGTGTGTGTGTGTCAGAGGAGGAGAAAGGAGTAGAAGGAGAGAGAGAGGAGAGGATTTGTGACATTTTCCATATGTTGAATCTGTGTTTTCTGCTTGTGTTCGTGCGTTTGTATTCTTTTGTGTTTCAGATGTTTTTTCTTTGAGTCAAATGTTTTTAGTGCCACTGCTGAAACTGCAAATGTCAACAGCTTCAGAAAGAACACGTCACGTACCATTCATGGCTTTCCACTTTCACGCAGTAAAGAAAGAAGAGCTGCTCCTCTGCAGCTGTTCTCCACCTCCTCCTGCTCTTGAACAGAGGAATGTGGAACATATCAAGAACATGCGACACTACTGAGGCGCTGATCCTCCTCCTGCGACAGCGACAATGGAGCAGTCGTTCCAACTTTGCCTGAGAGGCTGCAGCCACGGCTGATTGGTGGGAGACGTATCATTTGGATGACAGAAATTATACAGTATGTCCAAACAATAGATGTGCAAAGAACGACAGAGAGAGAAGACAAAAGCGGCTGTTAGGAGACGGAAATATCACAGCGGTGGAGGAAGCTTTCTCTCTGCTGATGTCACAGGGGAGGGAACTAGAACCACAGCCGCCCGTGACCCCGGCCCGGAAACATGTCTGTCGTAAACCTGAGAGTCCCCCGTGACAGGCAGCGCTGCGGCGTCCTCGCTCCCCGAGTGGATGTCACCGCTGTCTGTTTACCCGCACATAAAGGAGGAAACAACCCCAGCAGAAGAGGAGCCTCCCACTGAGACGCAGCGCCAGGTGAGAGTGACTGGCTGCACTCTTCAACTCGCCCTCTGCTTCGCCGTCTTTCTCAGACTCTCGCACCTTCAGCACCTTCGTGGGCAGAACTGATCTCCAGCATCGGTTTGTGCACACACGTAAATAAGATGCACAAACGATGCTCCCTGTTGCCGAGGATGCAGCTGTGCTCTTACAGCCGACTCGCAGCACAGCCTGCGAGTGCAAACGGCGAAACAAAGAGGCGGTGCGTAGGCGTTGGCGCGCGGGCGTCCTTGGACTCGTTATGAGTCCAACTGTTCCTAACGACGCATCGTGTGCGTGACAAAGTGTCTCACCAATTAGCGGGCCACAACTGAACTCAGCGCTCTCCTGTTCTGTTCAACGTTGTTCCTCCTAACTTAGAAAATAAAATGAATGAGTTAAATATTTAAAGCTAGCGAGCGTGACCTACAGAGTCTCGTTACAGCACTTGAATGACAATGCCGACCCTGCGCTTTGGGTGAAATGAAACGGAAAATGAACAAAGCTCTCGCGGAAAACGTCTTAATGACTCTTAATTATCTTCGCCGTGCTGCCAAGTGATACAATAGTCATGTAGGAAGCACTAATCCCTCTTAGGCTAACTACATATGTTAAGCAAATGCCTTTATCCACAACTTGGTGCGGAGAATTTAAATTCCTCTGCAGGTACATCAAAGAAGCGCTGAGGACAGTAACTCCCACACAGATCTGCCTGTTTCAAAGGTCCTGTGACATGACGACTGTCTTTGTCCACCGTCTCTACATGGAGCTGTTGCTTTGTGGACATCTTTTTGTCTTTTTTGGCAGTATTTTTAGCACTAACCTGCGTCTGAGATGGATTTCTGAGCATCAGACTGAAACATCTCGATCACCAGCAGCCGTCTCTGCCGCTAAAAGCTCCAAAACGCCGTTCAGTCCCTTCTCCTTCTTCCACCTCGACCTTCAGTGTCCATTTTCTACCCGCAGTCCTTCCAGTGTCTGCTGAGAAACCAATTTCCTCCAGATGATGATTCATGCCCGACCAAAAACAAGGAGGACAATTACAGTTTTTAAGGCAGTGAGTTTATCTCTCCTCAATCTGCTTCTCACTCTGAGCGTGTGCACACATCCGCTGCCAAAGCTGCAAACATTAAGGTTATTTCACATTCTTTCATCTTTGCTCTTGCATTGCTGCTCATTTAGTCGTGGTTTAAGATATAAACTAGAACTACCGCCTCTGCCCACCACTCAGGCTGTGTTTACATCCACGTCTGTCCAGCAGCCACCTGGAGCTCCGCATCAGCAAACCCAGTGAGCTCGTGCTCGACAACGACGCTTCAAATACGGACGCTGCTTCGAGCCGACAGCACAGAAGGTTTATACACTGAGCACAGCTTCAAGATCAGTGTCACCAACTCAGGAACTGAGCACATGTGAAATATGACCAGAAAAGCATTTCCGCAGAGCTTTATGACGTCACAGTGGAGCTGACCTTTGACCTTTTTGGATACAAAATGTCCTCACATTCATATAAACATTTCCTATTTTCAGTTTCAGCATTGGTGCATTTATTCATCAGGACACTTTAGTTCTCTGCCTACATAATTGGACACCTCGTTTCCACGCAGCCAATCAAACGGCTTCAATTCAAACCGTATTTGCATGAAGCGGCGACGTCCCTTTGCTATGACGAGCGGAGCAGACGGTCAAACTGTCAAACAGCCACATCGCTGCCTGCTGCAGACTGAACAACCACGTTAGCTCTCCTGCTGAAGTCTCCTCCTGATCTAACGAACGCGTCTTGTCCTGCGCCTTCACTCTTCAATACGACTGCTAACAAAACACAGCGTGTCCACAGCTTTAAGCTACATCGCGAGTGTCGACTTTGTCTCCTGCTGCAGCTCCGCCTGCCGTCTGCTGACACGCCAAACAATACTGAACAATAAAGAGAAAAACAGGACATTATTTTTAACAGCGATCAGCGATGGCTTCGTGTGATTTCACTGTGTAAATGAGCGATGGCTGGACTCCATTAAGCTGCTTCAGTTTCGGGGTCCTGGCATCGCGCGTGCTGGCTCTCGGCTCCAGTAGAACGGAGAAGTCGTTAATGTTGTTAGTAACACCTGCGCTTTTCCTGCTATGACAAGTCAAAATGCTGTGAGAAAAGAAAAAAAAAAAGCTGCCCACACGGGAAGGAAGAAAACAAGCGAGAACACCAGCGCGGATCCACTTTGTAAGCTAACTCGATAATCAGCCAGAGAGAGAAGCCCTGTGATCAGCATCAGCATCAAAGATGGCCGCACACGTTCCCCGCAGGCAAAACGACTTTTCAAATCCAATCAGCGCCTCTCCCGTGACCCTGCGCGTGAAGCACTATACGTTACACGACCACAGAGTGTGTCCTGCAGAGGCAGCGTTAAATTGGAGCGGCGTGGGATGGCAGGTCTTCACACTGGATGGCAGATCATTTTCTGTTCTACTCAGCCAGGCTTGTTTTACTCCCTCCTCTCATTTCATGCACAATAACCTTCTTAGATGAAGGGCTTACAGCTGAAGAGATACAACGCATGAACTATTACTGACTATCTTACAACATTTCCATATTAAATTTTTAATTACATTTTAAATGGGCTGATATTTAGAGATTCCTTCTAAGCGCTTGCATCAGACGACTGTAACACGATCACTGGGTTGAAATTATTTTTGTGCAAATATCTCGACAAAAAGCCTTTCGGCGGATTTGTTCATGACACAGATTTAAACACATGTTTACACTGCTGTGGGCTGTTGTCTGAGTTCAAAGACGTGTTGGAGGATTTCTAGTGTTCCTTACAGAGAAACAATAATTTGGGTGGGTGCTAATCATGCTTAAGTAGCTAATGGCTTTTAATAGCAAGAATTTATAGCTCTAAAATAAGCTGATTTCTACTAATTGTACTTTCATCACGGAAACATTTGAGGCAAACATTGTTCTCCTTGTTTTGTCTTCTGATTGCTATCACGCCCCCACACAAGCAGGCCAATGCTGGCAGCATCGGCAGCCCTTCCAGACACTCGCTGTCCAGATACGCATCGCGCATGCACGGCCACAGTTTACAGGGAGTCTGTTCATTTTCCCTCTGCGCCGTGTGCATGTCGTAAGTGTTATCAGGTGCGGCGTGACATTAAGTCTCCCTGCGAAGAAGCAGCCACTTGCTCGGAGCCCATCTATTTTCTCATGAAATAGTGTGTCATTAGATTTGCTTCATCCAATTAACAGGAGGATGGAGGAGAGCGAGCGAGGAAATGTATGGAGAGAAAAGAGAGAAGCAGAACGAAAAAACGTGCAGGTTTATTTTCACGTCTGCTCATTTACATGAATCATTAATCAGCAACACACCACATATACCGATGTGTACGTGCACGGGCAGCTGACAGCACAATATACTGACCTCTTATGAATATAAACAGCCTAGCAGATGTTCAGTAAACACGCAGCCTCGCATAATGCACAGATATAAACAGAGGTGCATGTACAGTAAGTCCTCGCAGGGACGCAGGCGTGACAAAAATCACAAATGTGTAACTTCAGTAGTTTCAAAACATGTTTTCACCTAACAGGAAGCGACTGTCAGCAGACAGGGCCGCCGTCCAACACCAGCAATGTGCGACAAAAACAGATAAAAAACAAACAAATAGAGAAGGACGCTGCAGAAACAGGAAACACACGCTGCAGCGCTGCCTTCAAACTTTCTCTAAACTGTGTGTTTTCTGTGTTTGCACGCCTCCTCTGACAGCGCTGTTTCTGAATGTTGTGCATCTGTTGTGAAATTGTAAAGATATTGTCTTGATTCGCTCGTGTTTCGTCTGTTTGGATGTGTTGCAGCACATTGAGCTCTCAGGGTCACTGCACCTGAGGCCCTGCGTGTGGAGTCCGCTCAAACTGACACTGTAATATGACCCAGTTTCATGTAGGAGGAAACTAAGATACTTATATTTATCTGTTTTTCACAAACACAAAACTAACTCGAAGGCTTGGAGAGCGTAGACTTCCATCAAGGCCAACACGCACTCCATCCACACTACGACATGCACATCTGCAAGCACAGCCACTAGATATAATCCCTCCAGCGCGTCCTGGGTCGGCCCCCGAGGTCTCCTCCCTGACGGACATGCATGAACACCTCCCTGGGGAGACGTCCAGGAGGCATCCTCACCAGACGCCAGGACCACCTCAACTGATGCGGAGGAGCAGCGGCTCGACGCCAAGAAGATGCAAGAGTCGGCCATTGCTAGCTGCATGATATGTGCGCATTTAGCTTTCCATAGCGACACCTGAGTTTGACAAGAAGCCTGATATAAAAGCTCCATGAAGACTGTCCCCTGACTCTTTCACCACTCCAGAATTTAACTGGTTCTTCCTTGGCTCAGGCTGCACCCTTCCACCAAGTTCCATGAAAATCGGGGCAGCAGCTTTTCCAAAATCCTGCTGACAAACAAACCAACAAACACAAACAAACCGAACCGAGCACCTTTCCACAGCAGCGAATGTCAACACTGTTTGTATGAGATGTGAATTAGCATCATTTTGTTGGACTGAGATGAAGATGGAGGCAGCTGAAGGTCAGGCGCGCACGCATCGATCAGAAGAGCTCCTGTTGAGCTGAGCTGTGGGTGAAGCGCAGGCAGAGGAAACAAGAGGAATCAAGAACAGAAGAAAGGATGGAGAGGGGTGGGGGATGCTACTCAGCTCTCCTGTACGCTTTGACACCAACCTCTGTTCTCCAGCTTGCCGCCAGCAGAGGGTCCCACGGTAAACTACCACGGGGGGGCGGAGAGGCTGGATGACTGAAGCATCCTCCAGCCGCAGGGCAGCAGAGCAGCACTGCATTACAGCAGGCTGCACTAAAAAAGGTGGAAACTAGCCACATCCTTAAATTGACTCTGCACTGTTACTGTACCGCACACACCCCCACCTGCTGCAAGCCATGCTGCCGGCACACATCACAACCACCCACCCACACACACGCACACGCACACACACCGACATACGCTGCTTTAAACAATTCCAAGCCTCTGTGATCTCTCTAATCTCTGGATGTACAACATCAGTCTTTCTCCTGGCGGATTCATATCAAAGCTGAATGCCAGAATACTGAAAATAATATAAAGGATAAAGTTTGGAAAGCATCATGCAAACGCCGAGAAAGTTTTGACACAAGAATCTGTCCACCTGCTGCTTTTGGACGTGGCACAAAGCTAATTGTCAGCTCGCTGCATGCGACCCTTTATGGAGATATGTTGTCTGTGAGGATGAGAATGGAAGCAAATCTCAGCTCACACCTGCCTGATTCACCAACAGCGCCCGTTTAGCACTGTGCTGATGAGTGTTTCATTGTTTTTGCACATTGTGAGTCTGCCTGCATGCAGAAAAGCTGTTAAACTGAAAAGGCTCCTAAATCTGCCGACGCGCACAAGGCCGCTCTCCTTTGTGCAGCCTGTCAGGTGGAAACCTTCTATGTCGAAAATATCAGGCAGCCTTGCTTCCAGCCTTGAGCACCACGTACTTTTCGCTCAGCCAGCAGCTTTTGAAAAAGGTTTCAAAAGACCAAAGTTACATAAATTTCTCCAATAAGAACAGCATGTTGTTATCAGGTGAAAGCTAAACGTGCGTCTCTGTCCGTCCTCGGTCCCTCTCACATGTAACATGAGGCTCACCTCCCTCTCCTGTCTGCTGCCTCCTGTGAGCTCCCCGTGCTCTCGCTGTATTATGCTAAGGTGAATAAGCATGACAAGGTGAGACGAACTCCTGCTGCATCACCGTCCTTCCTTCCTCCTCCTCCTCCTCCTCCACAGACTGGCTCGTCCAACTTCTCTCTTGGCTCTCAGTCCTTCCTGGCAGCTCGGGCTCCAGAGTCCCTTTTGTCATTTCCACTTCAATTACAGCCGCCTGTGCGACAGGAGCCCCCACAGCACCGCGCAGCTCGAGGTGTCCCTTGAAAGACGAACCTCTTTACCCGGCGAGAGCATATAGGTTCAGTTTACAGAGCGATCAAACAGTCCAACACATCTCTCGCTTGCTGTCTGAGTCCTCCCCTATCTTCCTGGACAAGCTGTGAGTAATGAGAGTGCGGTCTGAGCCAAGCTGTTTGGCTGTGTAATCTTTTTCATAATGCCCTTCATTGGAGGGCCATCGGTCATAAATAAACAACAGAGCGAACGGCGGCGCGGCCTCACAGGCGGCTGGGAGGCACCGGCGAAGGCGGGCGGATTGTAAATTGGTCTTGCCCTGGAGAGGGAGGTGGGGGTTACGCCACTGATGAGTGAGGGTCACACGCTGCTGTGGTGAGACTGCAGCAGACACTTATTATGCTGAAGGTGTGATGGGCGGGGAGGGAGAGCAGAGGGAGCGCTGGATGGCAGAGCTGTCGAGGGGTTATGTTGACTGCTGGACCTTGTGATGATAGGGAGCTCCGTGGGGAGAGCAGGGACCTAGAAAAAGCACCCCTCTGCAGATGTGTGTGTGTGTGTGTGCGTCTGTGCATGTTCCAGTGTTGCTCCGTCAGCTGCAGGCGTTTCTCCTCCTGGTAGCTGCGAGAGGAGCAGCTAGGTGCACATTTGCAAGTCGCTGCAAGGTCAGAGCGGGCCTCGTTGCTCAGTGTCAAAATGGAGGACAGGAAGGAGGTGGGTGGGTGGGTGGATGGGTGCGCGGGGGTGGGAGGAGAGTCATCATTGTCTCTGTGGGGGGGCCCGCGGGGACCTGAGTCCTTGTTGAGTCCTTGAACTCCTCTCTTTTCTGCCTGCTCACAAACACAAAACAAATGGCTGCCTTTCTGAAACACAGTCCTGCAGATGCAGACAGGAGGAGGACACACAGGAGGAGGACACACAGGAGGAGGACGCACAGGAGGAGGACGCACAGGAAGAGGACACACAGGAGGAGGACGCACAGGAGGAGGACACACAGGAGGAGGACGCACAGGAAGAGGACACAAAGGAGAAGGACACACAGGAGGAGGACGCACAGGAAGAGGACACAAAGGAGAAGGACACACAGGAGGAGGACGCACAGGAGGAGGACACACAGGAAGAGGACACACAGGAGGAGGACACACAGGAAGAGGACACAAAGGAGGAGGATGCACAGGAAGAGGACACACAGGAGGAGGACGCACAGGAGGAGGACACAAAGGAGGAGGATGCACAGGAAGAGGACGCACAGGAGGACACACAGGAGGAGGACACACAGGAGGAGGACACAAAGGAAGAGGACACACAGGAGGAGGACATCGCGCTCCTATGAACGATATGTTCAGGTTGAGCTATTGTACTCTAACTGTGACAGGTGAGTTTCACTGCCGGTGAATTAAGCACGATCCATCCATCAGGTGCTGGTTACACCAGCCCCGACAGCCCCGACAGCCCCGACAGCTCAGCCCAACAGCTGTCCAGGTCAAGAATCACATACACCAATTCTGGGGGTTGACTCATGGTGCTGTGTGTGATTTACACGTCGCGCTAAATTTAAATCCAAGCAGGATGTTTATATCAGCCTGCATATACGGTGCATAATCCACAGCATGCACATAAATTATTACATTACCTATAAAATATTCACTCCTTTGTACTTCCACGCACCGCTGGAACCTCGTACACACAGTTCACAGTGACAGCCTGACCTGTATAGTAGACCTGTGGTTGCCGTGTACAGATATTTTTAACTGCAGTTTTGCAGAGTAATCCAATATTCTGGATGGCGAAGCTGCTCTGAGCTCTGCTAAGTGGCTAAACCTCAGCACAGGTTCAGCACTGAAGCGGGAATACTGATGCTATAATACTCCGTTTTAGGCTGGTTAAAAAGGGGCATCTTGGGCTCTTGATAGCAGCTAACTGGCCATGAACGAATTGGCTCATCATTTGCAAACACTGGCAAATCCACGATTTGGACAGGACTCTGTGATCAGTGTGAGCTTGATATTTTCAGCTTTTTTAACCTATTTCCAGTTTGCACGGCAAGAAGAGATGTCACTTCAGCTAAAAGCATGCAAGCACACGGCTACCGCAGCCCACAGCTGTGCCCTTTTTAACTGAAATTAGCCCTAGAAATACTTTTACATAACATACCACCGACACAAAGTACTTAGTATGCTATGCAACCCACTTGGAGCCACCAGAGACGGCTACAAAGCCTGCACTCCCACGGATAGGAGTGGAGAGTAAGCATGTGCGGTGAGTGCTTACGTCCAGAGAAATAGTTTTGGGCAGAACTTTGAAAGTTTCGGCTGTCTTTTCCACTTCAGTTGAGGCAGCACAACAGAAATGTTCCGAAATGTGAAAGCGAATGTCAACATGTTTACAAAGACGGAGCGGTGAAACTGAAACTCACGGATGAGCATGGTGGGAGAAGCGCGGACGAGGAGACAAACGCAACACTCAATCCTCCATATATACTGCAATTTCCCTTTCTGTGTGGCTCCTTTCATCTTTTACCTCGCTTCCCTCCTCACGCTGGTCTATTCTCTTGCTTCCCTTTTGCTTTCTCTCTTCCCGTCCCTCACAAAAAACTGTGGAAAAATGAAAAATGACCTAGTTGATGAAGGCAGATGTGATGAATGGCCTCAGAAAATATTGCCTTTTGAACCCAGTTCTAATTCTATGCGGCATCAAAACACTACTGTGCCAAAGTCCGAGCCCCCACATCGGAGTAAAGGAACCGCAGTGCATAAAAGGCCCCTTATGAAGTGTGCTGTCAGCGTGCAGAGGGAGGGCCTATTCATCTACGCCGAGTTCAGCTCTATCAAAGTCATGCATGGTTAAGAGTATACAATCGCTCACTGAATGTACAAAGACTAAAGGATTTGGGCGAGGAGAAAGCCTGCAGTCCACACACACTGGCTCATTTCTAACATCAAACACCACTGTTCAAAGAGACGTGTGTGTGTGTGTGTGTGTGTGTTCGTGCACGCGTGTGAAAACACCTCCAAGAAATGGAAAGTGTAGGGAGCGTGAGAGAGACGCAGGGGGTAAACGGCTAAAGCAGGAGTGGGCCGAGGAGATTTACCACGGCCGAGGAGCAGAGGAGGAAAAATGCAGCGGCTGCTCGCTGAAGGTGCGTCGCTGCGCCTGCACGTCTCTCTGTGCAATGACATTTACATTTTCCGGCTCTTTCACCTTGATACCTTGTCATCAATGGTCAGCTTCAAACATCGTCCGGCAAGCCGCATAAACAAGATCAGTGGAGTAGCTGAGCGCCAAGCGAGGGGCCCCTCGAGGCTTCAGGGTTCGTTTAAAGCCACAATGCAGCGACAAACAACATGCTGTTACCAAGCCCGGCCAGCGCTCGGAGGAAGAGCAGAACATGTTCAAAACCAAAAGGGTTCGTTCCCTTTGGGAGATCAGATTATTAAAAGCATGAGGGTTTGTGCACGGGGGGACCAGGAGTGTCCGTTTAAACAAGGCGAGGGACATTCAGTCAGTCGCAGGCGGCATCTCACCCCTGGATGCCACTATCTCCCACACACTGGTCCTCTAAGCAATGGAAACTATTCATTTAAATTCACTTTTTGCAAGCATCCCATCATAAGATGAGCCTCCCGGCTACTGTGACCAGCAGCAGAGACGGCGTTAACCACAGGTGTGACGGCGCCGGCTGAAACGCCACAGGAGGACGGGAATGGAAAGCCTCCTGCAGCACAATCCTCTGTCACAACAATCCCATTTTTACTTTAAAGGTGTGCAACAACAGCACCCAACAGCATCACAGTCACATCCCGGCGGGAGGAAACTAAATGTAAGGCTTCTTATTGCCTTTGAGGAAACACTGTTTCAGACTTCTCAACACCTGCAGCACCCTGTCAGACACAGGTGAAAGCCGTGGCGTCTTTGAGAGAGGCGAGACGTGGCCATCAGTCAAACACGGGCCAACTGTTGAACGATCTTTCCTTGAAGGCAGTCATTTGACTTCCTCTGTATTTGCTCAAATCCTGCCTTCATCATCTCCACACACCTGACTGCTGCGTGACGTGGGCGTGCTCGTTTGATGGCGCCGTCAGACGGTGCGTGAGGAGGGGGTTTCAGCCGAAGCACACTGGGGTTGAGGGAGGAAACAAGTAAACAAAACCTGGATTTTACTCCAGCGGTTTGGTGTCTATTAAAGTGTGTTGACGCTCCTACAAAGCAGAAGCAGTTAAAGACTGCAGACAGCTCACGCTGGTGACTGACTGCTTATGGACTCCTCACAAGGATGTGTCAGCCAAAAACTTTAAATTAGCAGCAAAGTGAAATACAGCTCGTGGGGGGGGGGGGGGGGGGGATACACTCGGGTGATTTCAAAACAAAAGCAGCTCGCGACCTTCACTTTAAATGAAACCTTCATTTGTCAAGAGATGCTCTGACTGGCGAGGACGGCGGAGCCCTCAGCTCGAGTGGATCTGTGTCACCACCAGACAAAAACAACACATTTTGACCTGGTAAACAGGAAGTGACCGTCGGTCGACCTCTGCGGGAGTCGCACGGCTCGTCCAGGCGGTCAGAGGTGAAAGGCTGCAGTGACGCAGCGCCTGAGATGAGGTGGATCACCTCCGCACGGCTCGCTGAAGTGCAGCGGTTGATCCCACTGATAGGTGTAAGGACGGCGCTCAGACAGAGTCCTTTACATGCCCGACACACTGGGACAGAGGAGCGCGTGTGCTCTCCAGCCAGAGGCCGGCGGTTGCTTTCATGCTCCGCGGTCTTTCTTGTGTGTTCAACTTGTTCAAACGGCTAAAATCTTTCTGACATTGGACTAAAAATACAAGCATCGCCTCCGCCTCCACACAACATGAGCTGAAGCAACGTGCAGCTTCACCAGCAGCCCACAAAGACAAAAGCACAACTGTGCTCACTGACTCTGGCACGGCCCCCTTCTGAAGCCAAAAAAGTTCATGCCCCCCCCCCCCAAAAACAGCCTCTAGCAATCTTTAACAACGAGAGCAGCTAATAAAAACAGATCCAAGCTGAACATTAGTGAGATAAAGGTCAGCAGGACGCCGTCAGCGAGCTCCTGTTTGTTTATTCTCCCTTCATTCGTACTCTGGTGCGTCAGCGTCACTCTGGTTATATTTCCTGATAAATAAGGGCACAGCTGCATGTAGTCACACCATAATGCCTCCATAGGTCCTGACCCCCTCCCCTGAATGACACGGGCCGATTGATGGTTGCGCTGGGTGGCCGGCAGTTCAGCTGACGCGATCAGAGCGGCCTCCACCCATCAGCACGTTAAATGAAAGCCTCATTTGCATTTGCAGCTCGACCTCAGCGCCCGGTCGATCCCTGATATGATCTGAAATCTTGTACATCCGCAGATAGAGAGAGAGCGAGCGCGGCAGGTCGTGCACGGGGGCCGCTGCGCTCGCTTGTCAGCCAAGACGAATAACCTCTCATCCTGCAGAGCACTTATTTGAACTCAGCCACACATTATAAATCCAAAGGAAACCTGCGAGGTGCATCCACAGTCCTCTGTTTTCAAAGCGGTGAGGTGTTATTGTTGGGAACGGCTCTCCGACTGAAACCCCACCACGGTTTCATTTAATCTGACAAGGATAATCTTCAGAGATTGCCCTTTCCCACTGTGATGTTTGGAAAGCTTATAAAAGACTCACTTCATTGATCTGAAGACACTTTAAGAGGCCTTATTGTTGTTCCTGTGCCATAATCACAAACAGACACTCTCAAATGGAATAATGCCAAACGATGCCAGTCACTGAGGGAGGCAGCCACGCAATAAAGCCCTAATAGTTTTATCATTGCATCGAAACAGTGCAGTCCGTCTGTCTGCGTGTGTGTGTGTGTGTGTGTGTGTGTGTGTGTGTGTGTGTGTGAATCTGCCAGCAGCTCACCAGCAGCTTTAATGTAAGCACAGTAGCTGCCATTGTTGAGGCCGTATAGAAGGAAACAAGGGATGTTTTATCTGCTATCTTAGGGGATAAATTACCATTTTCATTTACGATCAAAGTCGTTGAGTTGAGTTCATGCAGTCTGAGGGACGCACACACACACACACACACACACACACACCCTTTCCCACTCATCAAGCCCTCTTCGCCTCCCACTGCGCCAAAATGGATTTCCCCCTGAGGCCAGCATTCAAGGTTTACGTTCCTAATGACCCGCAATAATTCAGCCGTGATTGATCAGCGAAATCGACTAATGAGTTACCACCGCCACCGCCGCGCCAGGACAGGACAGGCTTTAATCTCAGAGGCTTCTTCACCACTGTATTAAGCATTGTGCTCCCTGATATCTCACCACCGTTGGCCAGCGCCCAGGCAGATATCTCGGCGCACGGGAAACCACGCATGACCAACTGCAGCCGGCGTCCACGTTTCACTCAGAGGGGGCGAGGACAGCGGGGGGAAGATGTATGAGTCGGTGCTGTAATGTATTCATAGGGAAAAAGATGGAGAAATTGGTCTTGAGACATGATGAAATGCCCGCTGAGGTGTCTTTGATAAATTATGATGAAGCTATGCAAATGAGGCCTGCAGCTGGATCTCCAGCGCGTACTGTTCAATTAGCCCGTCACTGCGGCGGCAGACTAATACTTGGACCGGGTGAGCATTGAATCCATCTATTACTGAAACTCATACTGGGTTGATATGCAGCATTATGATGAAATCAAAGGCAATATGAAGAGTTTGGTCCAGATGTAAACAAGAAAAGTTTGACGCTGAGATTAGAGCGTAATCTAAAATCTGCACGTTAAGATGAACCCTTGTAGCAGCAACACAAAGACATAATCCTCACAAAGGACGTGAATGATGCGAGCTTCACACTCTTACACGTGGATCAGAGGGCTGCTTGTAGATCTACAACAGCGCGTTAACTCCATCTTTTCTGCACCGACCGAACGAGAGAAAAAGAAACCAAATCCTCCGAAAAACGATCTCCAGGGTGGACGAGTTTTCTAAATGAAAAGACGAGATAAAGTGCTGCAAAATGGACATCCTCTTAACTGTTTGTACATGTTCATATAGAATTCACAGTAACTCCCAGAGTCCTGGTCTGGGGAGTAGAGGCAGCAGTTCAAAGAGAGCTGAGTCTCCTCTTAGATACTGACTGTTCCTCCCCAGGGCCCATCGACGCGCTCCGTCCTCCTCGCTAAATATTTCATCACGAGGTTATGCACCGATCGCCCGTGCGTTCAGATTACAGATTCACGTTACACACTGGCGACTTGTGTGGGGCGGAAGTTTCAGCCACCCATTTGTCGTGTGTGATTAGACGCAGCTTTGAAGCCCAGTTTCGCTTTATTCCACTGCAGCCACTGAGAAGTCGAGCATCACGCACTGAAGCCAGATGGGCCTCGTCCTCACTCAAAGTCTCTTGTATTTCAATTAGGTTACTGCTGCTGCTGCACATAATTTCAGCTCAGAAACTGGAATTTCTGCTTTGAATATCACAAAACAGCTGGAAAACACAATGCGTCTGGCTGCAGAGCGGCTGCCATTAAAAATGACATCACGCTCAAATAAGGCAGGAAAATGTAAATGATATGCAGATTGGTAATATGATTCAGGTATTAATTCGCCATGCTGAGCGGTGATTAGGTGAGTGGGAGTGAGCAGCAGTCACTAATGCTCAGCAGTGGCTAAAAACAATATGGTGAGATGGAGCCAAAGCAGGCAATTTCCTTCATTTACTCAGTGTGAGGGGTGACCTTTTCACGGGGGTCCTGCCTGCGGCGCCGAGGGAGCGCACATATGAGGGGGTTTGAACTTTAGCTCGCATGGAGCATCTGACATATGTATGCTAACTGTCTGTGTCTCTGCGGGCTATCATGGACTCTGGCAGGCCGCTGAGACGTGAAGACGCAGGGGGAGGAGGAAGAGCAGGCGGAGCTGCCTCAGCCTCATCACAAACACCCGGCTGCGTCTCATTAGATCAGAGGTCAGCTGAGAGGTCGTCCAGCCTCTGGGACCAGCTGTGGAAAGCTGATCCGTGATCGATGGAGTATTTTATTTTGAGGCCTGATCTGAGGAGACCTGAGTGCAGTAAGACCGACATTAGCAGCAGCGTAATGCGCCATCAATCAAGCAGCAGCCGCGGTCATAAAGGGAGCAGAACGTGTCGTTCTCCTGCACTCGACGCTCCAGTTCTCTCCTCTGATGATTACGATGCTCCACATGATCACAGCAAACAGCCGGCCCGCTCATGTTTTACAAATGTTGACACACAGACCGAGACCCACAGCGATGCAACAGGACTCCACTCGACCCAATTAGACTGAACATCATGTCTTCTCGCCCGACTCGGGGTTGGGCCCATCAAGACTTGCGATAATTACGCCGTGAGCTGTGCATCATTCACGCGAACGACAGCAGGCATCAGAGAGCACGCGGTGCAGTCCATACTGAGTAAAACAGGCGCGATCAAGGTCGTGAGTTAGAAGAGGCTTTCATTCAGTCCAGGCATGAACATTCAGAATTCAAAGCAAAGGCAGAAAGCCTTGATGGAGACCTGCGGAGCTGTTTAATATAACACAGGACCAGGCTGAGAGACGCCACCTTCAGGATATGAACCGCCGCCGTAACAGCAGCTGAGCAGAGTAACAACGCGGCTGCTTCCTCGCAGGGTTAGCGGGAGTCCCTCCTCCTCTAAACACTCTAAATTCTGTTTATCGTTGCCGTCTGCTCCGGTAAAGTGTTTCCACGCTGCTTCACCGCTGCACCACGCTGGCGGTCGACTGGCCGACCTCTCCGCGAAAGCTCCACCGCGCGGCGTATTTTCTCTTCAATAATGAACTTAGTAATTCCCTTTGATGACAAAGCGAACCCAGAGGACTTAAATGCATGCGAGGGTGATAAAGCCTCTGCTTCATTAAACAGCAAGATTGAAGCAGTGAACCTCAGAGGCAACAATAACTTTTATTCCAGGCTTCTGTTTCAGTTCTCCGGCTCTTTTTCTTTGCAGCAGATAAAGCTCTGTGAAATACAGGAGCGCTGTGTCTACCTATTATGAAAGGCCTTTTAAAACCAGAAATAGGCTACATCCCTGACTGAGCAGCTATTTGACAAACGGACGGGGAGCTGAGGTCAGTGTAGCATGCCGTACCTGACACAGCTGGCTCTCGTCCAAGGCAATATGGGCTCCGTCTCTTCACACCATCTCTGCCAGGAATAAAAAAAAAAGACAGAGCCGGGTCAGGAGAGCTGATACGAGGCTTCAAGAAAGACAGGATATTGGAAAAGGAAAGGAGGAGATGAGACGATAGCGCGAAGGTGCAGCCTGAAAAACAATTGAACTTTTCAAATGCGAATGTTTTATTGAGGCTCAAATATCATTAAGGAGAGAGAATCCCTTTAACATAAATAAATCCTCACTCAGTTCGGCTGAAAGCTGAACCCATTCTGTCAGAGAATGAAACAATGAATCAGCGTCGTGCATCCTCACGCGGCGCGCACACCGACCGTATGGTTTACTCCATAAAAACTGCATAGAGGCTCGGCTCAGCTCAAATCGATCTTGACACAGACCATGAGGGAAGTTTTAAGTGTAATCAGAGGATGGCTCATCAGTATGCTGCAGCCACCGCTGCTACCTCCTAACTACGGCAACAAACAGGCGGAGACGGCGGAGGAGTCTATTGATGTATGCTCTTTTATGAGAACTTATCATTCAAGACCCACTTACGGCCAGAAAAGGTCAAATGAAATTCTCTCATATCAAATTGAGTTTTTCGCTTGATTAGTGTGCCTCCGTGGCAGACGCTGCGCCCGCACACGGCCAATTTCTAAACATTTTCGGCTTTCCTTTCACCTCCGAGGACGGCGCATAATCACGCCGAAGTCTAATTAAAATATCCCAGAAGGAAATATTTCAGGTTGACACTCCAGACTGGGCTCGACCACGCCGTCGTCTCGTCTCCTGGGACGAAGGCGGGCTGAGATCGCTCATGTCTCAGCTGTAGGATCTGTAGAATGTGATGCATTGCATCGTGGGGCTGAACGCTGAAGCAGATTAATGTCACATGAAGGATTCAGACCGCAGAAAGGCTGCAACTGTTTGATTGTTCTCTCAACTGATGAACTGTTTAGTCTCTGAAATGAAGAAAAAAAGCAGCGACGGCGCCCATCAACACCAAAACCTTCAAATCTGAAACAGACAGGCAGCAAATCCTCATGATTGAGAGGCTGAAGCTGGTGAATATTTGACGAAAACAGCTGAAGCGATGAACTGATTAACCGTCCATCGACTGATCATTTGCCGCCATTCAAACGGCTGTCGAGTCAGTGGGCTTCATCCTCCGCGGACCATGACCCTCATGCTAATCCATCCCATAATTAAGGTTGCAACTGATGATTTCTCTTACTGTGTGTCTCAAGGTGACATCTTGCGAGTGATCCTGAAGGTATTTTGTTTACAATGATGCGGAATTCAACTGTTAAATCAATTAGCGAAGGAGCTGCTTATTGATTTTCTCCTGATGGACCAATCAATGAGCGGACTAATCGCTTCAGCTCGGCCACAGCCGCCGAGGCGTCTCAGCAGTTAAGAGAGAGAGGAAACGCCGCGACACGTCAGGATGGAGCCTCGTCACCGCTCCTCTGACAGGCCGAGAGCAGTGCGCGCTGGGTAATTGGGAAGAACTTCCTGGCCTCGGACTTGAGCGGCGTGTCTCGGCCGTGGCGTGGAGTCAGTTACCCGATCGGCGCTTACATACCTCGAGCTGTCAGCTCAGCTCGGGAGTAATCACAGGCCTCCATTAACAAGCCGCTCACGCGCCAACGCGGCTCGCAGGTTACAACGCCACGACAGGACCGCTTAGAACAGCCCACGCACAAACACCGGGGGGAGGCGGCTGATGAGCAATCACCCTGCAAATGGAGTATACAGATGCAGAGAAATACTTATTAGTGCTTTACAAACATGCTTTGGTGGCCGCCTCGCCATGGAGGCTAATTCAGACGTTTCTCTCACACATTTACCTCATTGTGGAAAAATGCCTCTGTTCGCCATTAACATCATTTTTCTGACAGTGGGGAAAAAAAAGGCAGCCGTTTGGAATGCATTACGCCCCCCCGTCACCGCGCTAATCAGCATAATATGAATTATTGCCATCATTACAGCGGGTGACCGAGAAATAACAATAGGTCTTAATTATTCACCAACGAGGAAAAATAAAGGGAAAGCAGATCCACCTTCAGCTTCCTCTGCCAACAGTCATTAGAGTTTGTATCTCTCTCCCCTTTCGGGAGCAGAAGCACGCTCCGTTTCTCTGTTGTGGAAATCATTTCTAAGATCGTGATGAGTGATGAGCTTGTTTTTCCACCCGAATATACACCTCGTGTGTTTTGTCTGCGAGCGCTCGCCGTGGAAATTACCATAAGAGCCCAATAAAAATGTGCTTTGCAAACCCTTTTTCCCCACTTCTAATTTCGAGCGTTTCTGTTATTAAAGTGACGACTGGGAGGGTGAAGGTGCGTTTCCAGTCCAGCTGTGGTCCCAGGCTTGAAGCTTCAAGCTGAATCACAACAGAAATTTTCTTCTTCTATCATCACGTCCATGACTCACTTTAAAGGGACGAGCAGCTCGACCCAGGATGGACTTTCTTTCATGTCTGATGTTCCAGCTAACAAGACTGAGAGGCTCTGTGAGGCTGCTGTAATGTTTACCATTGTAGTTTAGCTTGTTAGTATGCTAACAATTGCTAATTAGGACAAAACACAGAGTACAAAGGCAGCTGATGGGAGTGGGATCGGTGGTGCAGGTCAAAAATCAAAGCGCCATCAGCGAGACGAAACTCACCTGCTGCTAAACTTCACACGACTCAGACACCAGCTGCCTCCTGCCCTGCGCTCAAACCTGGACTTTTTACGCTAAAACACGGGCCAAACACACACGCTTCACCTGTAACGATAATGAGCCCGATGAGTGACGATACCACGCGGGAGGAGACGCCCGCCGCCAGACGAAGGCCTGCTTCTCCAACCCGGCGTCCCAAGAAGAAAAACAACACAATTAGCAGCAATTGGTGACATTTCTGCAGCTAACGGCGAGACCACAAACATAATTAATGCCTTTTTATTTTTTATTTTCACAATCGCCGTCCCTCTAACATCACTGTGGGTGGTTTTGATCACCTTCAGACAAAGAGTGCAAGCCGGCTTTGATCCGTCTCTGCGGCTCCCATTTCAAACGGATGGTAAAACAAGCAACGTACATTTTTGCAAACTTCAAACAGGAGTTTCGTCTGGGTGTCGTGATTCCAGGTTGGCGAGGTCAAACTCATTACAGGGGGAGATACAGGCTGCAGCTGAATCCACAAATCCTCCAGTACTGCAGGGTTCCTCTGACCTTTCAGAGCGAGTTGCCAATCAAATTTCAGTCCGTCTTAATGGAGACACGGTGATTACAGCAGACATGATTCACGGCCATAAACCGCTGCCCTTCAAAGGGAAATGAAGTCACAAAATGACTGAATACGGCTTCAAAGAGGCGACGGAGGGAACGACGCAGTGGCTTCGTCGGGGTTTTCATGGATCACTGTTTCTTTCCAGTAGTGATCTAATCGACACATCTGTCTCCGCTGGCGTTCATCTCGACGTCCTATTGACGCTGAGCGCCGATCAGGGCGGCTGACTGGGGGGCGCGGGGTGTCACAAATCAAAGTGCGTCTTTGTGTGGTCTGAAAGGTTGAAACAGATACCGTCAGATCCTCAGATACCCGCCGGGGAGAATGAGATAATTAACTTTCAGCTCCAAGGCGTCCTCAGGACTTCCTGTCAGCTGCTGTTAGCGTTGTTGACGAAGTCGGCGCCGACGTGCGGCGGATATGGAAACCACGTTCGATTTTTCTTCTGGCCTCATTTCAATTTTGCAGGTGGTGCAGACACCCTGAGCCACTGCTGCTCGGTGCATTCACTTCATCACAGGGATGGAAGTCAAGGTCACACACACCCCCCCCCCCCCGACTTGTTTTTTCGTTTTGTCTCATCGTTGACAAACGTTTACGACCCTGTCCGTCAAATGATGGACAGTCTAACGTAACCTCTGCTCCCACCCCCCATCTGATCGCTCCCCCAGTGTTCCTCTGTCTGCAGATTTAATGGATGTATAAGACATCTTATCAAGACCACAGTTACACATGTAAGTCTCGTTTTAATGATTTTTTCATCTTTTGGGAGGAGCGACAGCGCCTTCAGGCCCTCGACTGACGGCGAAGGCGACGTGTCAGAGCCGTTTGAACGAGCTTAGTGTTAGCTTAGCGAGGCCTCAGCAATGGTAGATGGTGTGTGGGTGGAGGCGGAGGTGGAGAGATCAACCCTCTAAACTACTAGCTTACAGCAGAGGTGGTATTAGTGCTGATTGCTGTGTTTATATACTGGGGGAGGGGTGTACAAGGGCTGAGCAGGGTGTCCCAGGGTACGTAACAGATTTATTAGGGGGGTGGAGAGGACAGAATTACTGGATGGACTCTGGAAATAGGTGAAAAATGGAGGATGAGGTCCAGAATCAATAGCTGGTGTATTAAAGTAACTGTACGAGTGATTTACAAGCTCAAAGAAGTGTATTTAGTGCGAAGTTACTCTTTAAATTCATGCAGGTTTTGAGCGAAGCTGACAGGTTTGGTCTTTATTCAGGCTGTTAGCATCATGTTAAGAGCGCTGTATTATGAACGGTGCATTAAGTGCTGCTTGTGACTTTTTATTTTAATGGAAATGACCCAGATCTAATTGGATATGGCCTAGATCTTGATTACTCTAATTATGCACCTGGAGCAGACAACACACGGTATCCTTGCCTCAGACTGGGGGTTTTTAACATAACTATAGGCTTAATTGGTTGACCTTCTCGATGCACATGCAGTTTTTAAAGGCCTAATTAAGGGTCCCATTAGAATCTGAGATCTTGTCAATTAAGTCCTTGAACACAAAGATTTAGTTCATCGAAGGCAAATGTCAGAGTGACGGTTAAAAGTCGTGAGTCTCACAGAGGAAGCGGCACAAACGGCCGCCGCGGCGCTAAATCTCAAAGCAGCTACTGAAACCTTATCAAAGGGCTTGAAAACTTATGACTGGCAGCGCGCTTTCTTTCTCAAAGTCTCCTCCAAGTATTGTCAATTATGCTCAGATGTTGATAACAGCCGTGTGCTGGAGAGCCCGCGGAGACGCTGAAGGAGCGCTTTCCTCCCGTCCTCACGTCCCCGGCTGAAGAAAGTCACAGAACAGAGATTTACACAGGAGACGAGCCGGATGAAGCCGTGCTCAACAGCCATCGACAATATTCATAAAACATCCACTTTATGCTGCCATTTACATCTTCTATCCAGCGGACAGCCTCCTTCAGTCGTTGCCTGTTTTTCAAGCTGCTGACGCAGAGTAAATCAAGGAAGACGGCGCGTCCTGCGTGTCAAACTGCGCCGTGTCCTCCTCCTGTTCCTCCGCTGCCTTCAGCGCTGAGAGCAGCTGCGCTCAGGGGGGAGAAGTAGGTCACATCTTCCTGGATCGCCTCTGTAACCTCTCAGTTCATTATGATTATGCTTAATGAGAGAGACGCTCTCCAGGCTTTCTTTAGCGTGGAAGTGTGTCATCGTCACTGTGCCTTTCAGCAGGTAAGTGGCCCACCCCCACCTTCTCCCCATGCAACAGGATTATTAACTAATATGCTTCAGCCTGTGCTGAAAAATAACAAATGGGACACATTGATTCCGGCCCAGGGCCAATCAGGGTAATCCTGACAGCCGGGTGCAGCTGTGAGACGCATCTTTTCCTCGGGTTTAGTCAAAACGAGATCAGCGGAGTCTGACATATTGCATGTGACACATGAGTGAGCAAACAAATTACGAGCCCCCCGTCAAACCTGGGTTGATGGGTGTAAATTGTGGAAATATTGCACGGTAATGAAGCGGTGAGACGCGCCCTCAAGTTTCAGGAAACTCAGACAAATAAAACCAATTAGTGAATATTCAGAAACGGAAGAATTAAGTGATTTTGGCGTGTGGCCGCTGAATGTAAAGAGCTGCTGGGAATACATGAGGCGCACAGACGGCGGTGACATGGCAGGTTTAAGCACGACACAGACCACTGATGTGTACAAATGATGCACCAGCAAAGACGAGAAATACGTTTCTCACCTGCAGCATCACCCTCGACTGCCACCTCAGACACCAGTAATTAGACCAAGCCCCTGGAACCAACAGCACGGCACTCCTGCTTCTTTAAACCAAGAAGTTTCTGGGCGTTCTCACTCACTGTGGGCTTGTTTTCCACTGCAACATGCACATCCTGCAGCTCTATGGAAACAGCACAATCACGGCTAGACGGAGGGAGAACTCCAGAATGTCTGTTGTGCAGTATAACAGTCATGATGCCATAAAACAAACATTTCTTTTTTTAAAGGAAAGCGTGCCTTTCAAACCCGCCGGCAGGTCATGGGGCTCAGGTAACAGAAAAAGACGTCTCACAACTGAAACTCAAACGTCATTATCAAACTACTCTCTGGAACGCGCATGAAAAAATAATTGCAGCGGCGCTTTAGCCGAGGGCGAAGAGCGTGTGCTCTGTACGTACGCTGCTACATTACAAACACATAAAGCTTTCAGGCAGAGTGCAAAGGAAATAAATGTTCGGGCTGAGCTCGCACAGATGGAGCTACAGGTAAGGATTACGCTCGCCTCTGCAGCCTCAGCCAACAGTTGTCATCGCCATTGAGCTTTCATGGAAGTGCCCCCACCCTTCCCCCCTCCCCACCTCTTTGCCCCTGTCAAAGGAAAGGAGAGACAAGCCCCTTGATGAGTGCGCCTTTGATCTCTGTGAGGCGCCTCTGCTCCTCCTCCTTTCTTTGCCTCCCATCATCCTCCCTCTCCCCTCTGCTGACAGGAGTTCTGAGGGCTCGGTCTGTCCCGGCGCTTCACGAAGGTGGCTGCAGCCCCGGGAGGAGCTCGCCGCCACCCAAAGTCTCGCCTCAGCCACGCCGCCGCCTCCTCGCCCCTCAGCCCTCTCTGGTTAATCAGAGCCCGCTTTTTCTTTCAGTCAACCGCACTGAGGGCTCATTCCTCAGCGCTAATTGTTCCAATCACCACGCTGAGGCACAGACAGCGCGGCGTACAGGCGCAGAGAACAAGGCGCCGCGCTCGCATTGATCAGGTTCACGCATTAAACGCGCATAACAAATAGGTCAACACGTCATTTCTCTGCCTTTTCTGTTTATTTATTCAGCTGTCAGCGCTGATATGGCCAATCAATCAGGCCCAGAGGGGCGCGTTTCGCTCAAAGCCCGGCCTTGTTATTTGCACTACGCGCCCCGACCTCCTTGTTTATCATCACTCCACAGATCTTGGAGCAGTATTTCACTTATTACAAGAACAGCTGGACTGGTTGTGGGACTCACGCGTGTCATCTCTGCAGCCCGGCGTTTCTTATCTTCCCATGAAGAGATCCAGCGGCTGGCCCAGCGAGCCGGGCTCCACTTCAATCCCTCGTGCTGCTGCATATTCAATTAAATTTGTAGTCTCCTCGCTAGTAACAGTGATGAATATGCAGGCCGTTAATTTCTTTGTGTCACAGTCTCAGAGGGAGACAGTGGGGGTTGACAAAGCATGCGAGTTGATTGGTTCCTTCACTGCCGCAGGGCGAACTCGTGGAGGTTAATGTTGCAAGCAAGGACGAGGCGTGTAACCGGCACACTGTGCATCGCTGACACGGGTCACACGTGCGAGGGGAGAGGCCTTATATAACAGTTTGGGAGTGCAGAAAATGCCTGAATCGAGTGTGTGGCGTCAGGACAATCATTACATTTACAAGAAGAAAAACAGTTTTCATTTTCGTCAGCCTCCAACCAACATAAGAGCGACCCAGGTACAATGAGACGCGTTCAAGAACATCTTTGTGCTCTCTCGTACTTCTTTTCTCTGCTCGTATGAGAGTTCGAAGGCGGATTAATCAAACAGCACAACCTCGTCATGAGCTGCTCAGTTCAACTCGATAAATGCCGGCCGATCACGAGGAGGCACACGTTGGCGAGATCCGATCGTTAGCTTGATCAAGGCTGTTCTTCTCCATTTGAGTTTTATTTATTAAATGTTATTTCACGCCGCCGAGCTGGAAGTCCTGCTGCTGAACATCAGCAGATGAAAACACGGCAGATGTGACAGCGTTAGCAGTCCTATTAGGGAACCTGAAAATATTCTAAAATATTAATACAACTGCCAACAATGTGTCAGCAAGGAGCTTTACTGTGACACAAATAATGAAGGAACGTTTGACGTCGAAGATGCTAAAAGAGGTCCACGAGGGAGCTTCTGCAGTGAGTTCACTTTGAATTTTGGAAGCATATTGATTCAGATTACAGCATTAAATGTGTGTTAAATTACTGCTTGTGCTTCCAGTGTTACTTTGCTGTGTGTGCATGCTCTGTTTCTGCCTTTCTTCATCTTCCGTGACATGAAACTGAACATGTTTGCAGCCCGACATGCACGCCGTGTGCATTGACTTTCAATCACGCACCGGCTGCAGAACAACATTCAAGAGCAGCTTGTAAGCTCCTGATTCCAACGCAGCCGTTATCTGCACCATCAAGATTGTGTAATCCAATCATGTAAGGTGACATGGCTTCACAGATGTGTAATTTGCTCTGCAGCGGGTTGAAATAGTGGGCCGAACATGACTCACAGCTCGCCAAACAAAAGGCCGCAGCCGGTGGTTGCCTTAGGAACCCTCTCTTGCATCTCCATGAAAGGGATTCGTTCACTCCTTTTCCAAAGTCATCGCTTCTCTTCGAGCAAAGCCATTAAAAGTTCTGAGGAATCAATGGCTTCAAATATGTGTTAAAACCAGCGAGCAGCTAACGCACTCTGACGAGCCTCGATTGCTTTTCCCCCGACCGGCAATGGACAAGACGCTGAGCTGACAACAAGTAAGTGTTTGCTTAAAAGTTAGTAAGCACGTGCCACACTGAGGAGAGGTTGCTGTATTCCCTTGGCTTCAACAGATTGGCTGCATTAACATTTGGACTATTTGTGCAGAGAACCATCATCCAGAGGAGTGTGAAAAGGCACTTTTACAGGACGCCGGCAGCGAGAAAAATCACTCAGTAAGGGCAATTTTCTATTGATTCCAGGTGTGGCGGGTGCAGCGGAGGTCATTCCTTTAGCCACAAGCTACTGCTAAAGCTGCACGCTAGCACTGAGTGGAGAGCGCTGCAAGAACAATCAGACATCAAACCTGATTTTTGCCTTCGGACATCACCCTTTTATGGCCTCACTGTGTGTGAGTTACACCTGCTTGTACTTGGATTTTTCTTCTTTTCCCACAAAGGTCCACACATGCTCACAGCCGTGAAATGAACATGCAGTAAATGAACAATTTCCCCGCTGAAGGATGTCAGCACTTGAGTAAAAAGAGTCTTTAAAGGCATCGCTCTGTAAACAGTCTCAACGGTGGGGTGACGACTGCAACAGCAGGAGGCTTTTCTCATGAACTGACACCTCGAGATGTTTTTCCCTTCCTTCATTCGTGACGACTTCCACCGCACTGCAAGTATACCCAGTTCATCTCCCAAATTTCCCAATCCCCGATCTCCCTCGCTGTCGCTCCGTCTCTCGGAGCGTACACAGTGAAAATCGATGATAGTGACAGAGTGTGGGAGGCAGAGGCTGCCAGAGCAGTGTCATCCAGAGCCGCTGATGTCACCTCCACTGTACCCTGCGCCGGGAACGCTGCCAAAGTGCGACTTTTACCGCTGATTCAGCCGGCACTCAGCCTGGCAACCATGGTGATGTGCACCATGGGATGCCTCCAAGTGTCATTAACCGGCATGGATGAGTGTTGGTCGTGGCAGGGCGCTGCCACACGCTTTCCGCCATCACACACACAGCTGTGCCTGGCACAGATCTCAACGGAGCGACAGTAAGGTGAGAAAGAGGAAAAGACATAAGAGGCCAAGACAGAGAGACAAAGAGGAGGGACAGAGAGATGATGGTGGGTGGAATAAGTGTGAGGCAGACCGGGAGCACAACTCTAGAGACAGAGAGTCAGAACCCGCAACGCAAGGTGAGAAAGTGAGAAGCAGAGCGGGAACAGAAAGAAAGGCAAGCGAGTGGAGTCAGGCTGACTCACTCCCCGAGGCTCATCTCAAAATGCTCTTTCGTCTTCTGTTCTCCGTCTGCCGAGTCCACAATAACAGCACGTTGAAAAGACGCGCCTTCCTCCACAGGAGAAACAAATAATGGATTCATAAAGAACTGCCTCTCCTCAGATGAGGTGCAGTCCTGGATATTCCCCGTCTCTGAAGCAGCTTTGACGGCGGGCTCGTGGCGTTGGCTAAGAATTTATAAAGCCGTTGCTGCTGGCGCTGCTGCACTGCGCTGCACATCACAATGCCCAACTTTCATGTTACAGGATTAGGAGGGATCAGTTTTCTGGATCAATAGGATTACAGCTGTCGTTAACCCCTCTGAGATGAAAGAATCACAACCTACAGAGAAAACAAGGGGCGGCACGCATAAAAAAGTCTGTTGCGGGGTAGAAGGAGGACAGTCTGCCAGAAGTTTGCACAGCAAAAACAGTTATTCCGAGCAGGAATAATCCGGACTTGAGAGCAGACGTAAACCAAAGTGCCCGCAGCACAACATTACCAAAAGCACTCTGGAAAAGAAAGAAAAGAAAGCTCTGATTGTTTCGAAGAGCCCAAATAGAAAAATCACTCACTGTAATTGGCTTGCCTTTCTTCCATTTCTACCTCTGGAGAGGAAGAGAAACATAGAGAGCCGTGTCTTCCAGACGTGCACAATAATTGGCTGCTTTGCAGTGCACATACACGAGTCAATACCTACCATCAAATCCACTTTGAGCTGCTTTCAGCCCATTACATCCACTGAGGCTGAGGCTGTTTAAAACTTACGGCTTGCAGGTAAATTACAGAGAAGGTTGCGCCCCGCACCCTCTTTTATTTGCTCTCTGCTTACACACAAACTCGCAGAAGAAGAAAGCGAGCAGGGATGTGCTCAGTGTGTTGTTTATATGGTTTCTGCTTATTGATTCACCCGTGCAGCAGAGATTTGCCTGTTATTTCCTATACATGACTATTTAATGCTTCCTGTTTCCACACAGCATACTCTTGACCAGGTGTGTTGCAAGTGTTTGATTTGTGGATGTGTGCGTGTGTGTGTGTGTGTGTGTGTGTGTGTGTGTGTGCGTGTGTGTGCATCTGACTCACTGAGCACTGCTCCCACATCAGCCCCTCACTCTCAGCAGCGCCAGATGGATCCTGGGGAAATAGCGAGGGAGAAAATTAAGAACAACAGCTGTCAAATCAGTGAGCGAAGTGAGCGCGAGGAAAGAGAAGAAGAAGAGGAGGAGAGAGGAGGGGGGAGAAGAAAATCCCTGTGAATTCACACCGTCGCACCTCGCGCAGGTAAAGCCGGATTGACATTCAGCGAACGGCTTATTAGGAAATTTCATGGGAGTCGTGAAGTGATTATCCTGAAGCTGTCAGCTGCAAACAGCATGTCAAAATGCCACCCAGGCATTTCCCCCTCCAGGTGGCTGATGCGCTGCTGCAGTGAACACTAAACATGTGTTCATGAGACTGATGGCTGATGAGGAAGTGGCGGGCTGGGGGGCGTGTGGAGTGCAGATAGAGTCCAAATAACACGAACACATACCAAACATTAACTCTTACTCTGATGCAGAATGAGCGCACGAGTGCACTCGAGCGTGAACGTTCCTCCCTTTCTCCTTACGTCTGTCTGTAAACTCATTTTATGCACACAGAGCAGCTAATAAAGGCCGTGAGGGGCTGACGGTGTGCCATCCTGTCTCCTCCCCCCTCCCCTGTATGCCGTCACTCTGAGCTGTTTGATCAAATCATCCACTGTCTATTTTATATTTCAATCCACACGCGAGAAGAGAAGGCAGAGCAGTTGTTGTTACCTTTCACAATCACGACCGCTCGTGATTGGCTGAACGTACGATGCACACAGGAATAAATACAACAGTTACATACAGTTATAGTACATGCTACGCTATGCTACATGTACTGCAAGTTACACAGTCCTGGCACATACTGCAGGGTCCATACGAGAGGGCTGTGCACAGGCACATTCATGCCATGTATCAGGGTCACATGGTGGCCACTTGTGCCGCTGATTGGTCGCTCATCTAATTATGTGAATGTCAGACTGTGAGCATGTGGTGCAGCTACGAGCCACAGTGGTAATTGATTCTCCTTAATGTACAAACAAATCATCCCTCAGTGCAACCTGCGCTGTGACATCAACATAAGTTTCTACGCTCGGGCCCAGCGATATAAACACGGTTAGCCGAGCGAGCTAAAGGCATCACATGCTATTGTTCTGATATGAAAGGCAGACATTTAGACGTGTGTTTCCTCAGAGGAGACTAACAGCTCGGCAGCTCGCTGTGGACAAACAGAATATGTGGCTCTTTAAAGAGGAAAACATCGTCACGTGTGATGCTGCTACAGGTGAGGATGCTGGCTGGCTGGACTGAAAAGCTCTGGCTAAGAGATGATTCCTCTGCAGTGGCAGTGAACGCCACACCACCCACACACACACTGTACCCACACAGTGGCTCTCTCAGAGGGACAGAAATGTGCTTCTAGCGAGCGTCAAGCCTTCATCAGTCCCAAGCAGCAGCAATTAGACGCATGCCCTGAACGAGCAGCGAGAGGTTGTGTTTCAGGGTTCGCGGGCCCCTCGTGGACCCCCTGACTTTGAAGCTTATTAAACACAGGTAGTGATTGCAGCATGAACATTTTCCTGCAACTCACTCGACAGATTCGCATCACCAACAACACAGAGAGCTAATCCAAAAAAAGGGCAAACATTTGTTTTAGTTGACGTGTGCACGCTGAGCACTTCCTGCGAGCACACGCTCAGGTAATAAGCTGTCTGCAGGCGGCTGTTGTGAACTGTCTCCTTCAAAACCAGCAACTTTAAAAGCATTATTACATATTCACAACCGCGGTTCAAACGCAGCCCTCACCCTCGTTTTGAGAGGAATTACTCTCTCATTTGTACTGACGTAACTCAGAACAGGCTGGAGCTGGTGACCATGAATAAAAGCATAATATGGGGAAGGAATAGATGAAAGATGCAGGACGTAGCTACATGCAGGCAACATGTTTTTCATGCATGAATCTGAGCAGCTTTAAGGTTTCTACTCCATGCAGCTGTGATCATATATGCCGCGGCTTCACGTCTGAGTGTCGTCTTTACGCATTCTGTTTGGCTGCGGTTCATTTCTGTAAACAAGACAACCTTGAAGTCACCGTTGGGATTACTCGGAGTGCAAACTCCAAGCAAGTCATTAGGATGTTGATCACACTTTGTGCTGTGTCTAACTCTGGTTACAGATTCTATTTCAACATTATTTGTCCAATTAGGAGGCAAATGCGGCCGAGGATGGGACATCTGAATTCTTGAATTCAGCGTTTCGCTGCTGCAGCACGGTGAGGAGTTCAACCACTGGACGTTAGCAAAAAGCTTAAGCAGCCATTACTCACATTACTTACTCCACATGCTAAACACTGGCCCCAAGTGGGTATTAAAGGGTCATTACGAACGAGAAGAAGAGGCCACAGCCATGCTAGCAGCTGTGTGTGCTCCGGTACAGTGTTGCCTTGGGGAAACGCTAACATGCTAACACGCTAACATGCTCACAATCAATGATTATAACAGCAGGAGTGAAATGTAAAAGCTGCTGGTATTGATGTTACACATAAAATTATAATAATTAAAGAGGTCAAAGTTCACATATGAGACTCCTGCAGCGCAGATCAACACATGGAACAACTCAAAATGAAAAGCAGAGATCTACAAACGCATCGTCGTCCGCCACGCCACGTTAACTTCATTTTCTGTTTGCTTTTGTTGTGGCCCTCGACTCCACAGAGCGCCTCTGTTCACCGAGCGAGACTTTTTAAATCAATCTGGTAAAATTACTTCGAGTTACTGAGCGGAAACGTGCACGAACACACAGTTTTCTCTGTTTGGTTTGCAGATGATCTGTTTCCAGCTGTGCGGCGCGGCTCAGAAACAACACCTGGACAGGAGTTTCCTCCTCTGCGGAGACTGAACGGCAGGTTTTTTCACGTGTCATCACACTTAACGGCGAGACGAGCACGACTCAAGCGCCGACAGCAGGAAGCAAGTGACAAGACGGACTCAGGCAGGAGTGAAAATAAGGTGTTACTCCGTGGATCAAGTCGAGGGTCTGCTGCGTGTCAGCACTCTGGGTTTCCAATTAAGGACGAGGCTGACAAGACAGCTGACAGCTGACAGGAGGAGCATTGTTTTACACCTTCGACAGGAGCCTCAAACAGGAAATGTGTGTGAGCAGATGCGTTGTGCTGTACCTGAGCTGATTCAGAGATGACATCGCTCTCAGCTCAGAAAAGTCGATTTGTTTTCTCAATCTGCATTTGTGATGTTATTTGTTTGTATAGACTTTTGTTCTGCACAAACGGCGGCACCGCTGTAATTTATGAAGTAGAAAATGCGCCGTTATCCTGGGGAAATCCTCCTGGGTGCTCTCCGTCACCTTCATTATCCTCCCTAATGTGTTCTCTCAGGAGCCACCACGCATTTGTCACTTTGATGAAATGACAGCTTCGCCGCTCTGCTTCTCACTTTCCACCTGTACGACAAACCCCAGAAATACCTAAAATAGAGCAGCGAGCGCGATCGTTCCTGAGATAAGTGATTTAATGACGGTATGTGCCAGCAAAGAATAACACCAAGCCAATGCTGTCAATATGCAAAACAACAGCTATTGTCTGTATTGTGTAATAAGATGCAGAGCACAGTCCACTGCAGACGCACGGGGCCGAATGCAAAGCAAATGCAGTCACATTGTGCAAAACAGAATGTAAATCATTACATTTTAGGGTGAAGACTTGGGTTAAGGTAAGGTAAGGGTTATGGTGATAGTTAGGGTAAGTGAGAAATGACCGTAACGTCCCCTAGACTGTGTGTGTGGAGGTGGTTTTGTATGCACGCTTGGACGGCGGCTGAGGGGAATGATTAGCAGCAACATCTTGTGCCAAGCTACTTCTCAGCTGTGCTGATTTCACCCAGCGATCTGTATTCATTTATGCATGGAGCGACCGTGGAGGATGAGCGGTGTGCAAAACAGAAGATTTCTCTTCACAGGGTCTCCATTTCTCCCCCAGCACTCACTGCCACCGTCTCCTCTGTCCCCTAAGCTTCATTCTCTTCGCCGTCTCGCTTCAATATCGTGAGAAAGAACATTTCAAGATGCTCGTTTTGTCTGTCTTTGAATGTGATTCTGGACCAAAGGCGTCCACTGTATTTCAACGCCACCGTGCAGCCGCCCAGTGTTCAGGAACAGTCTCCCTGTGAGTAACCACTAAATGACACTGAGAGGGAGCAAAGCATCAGAGTGGAAGCAAACCGCTGTGGATCACACATGATCAGCAGGCTTTCAGCCCCATTTCTTGCAATTATGTGTCTCATTTTTGAGGTTCGGCTGCAAAAGGGGAAAAATAACAACACTGCTTCACATCTATTTCGCTGGATTTTTGTAAACTGAGATTATTTTCTGTGCGTCAAACGACAGAATGTGATTGTGCCAAGTATAAAGACAAATTCTTCTTCTTCTACATGAAAAGGAGATAAAAGAATGCAGTCGCTTGATGTTGAGGTCCTCCAAGGCTGCTCACCAGTCAGCCGGAGGAAAGCCGACCTCTAAGAAGATTTGCCAACTTGTTCTACAGAAATTAAGCTCAGATTTAATATGATATTCCATTAGTGGTGCGCTACAGTCAACGCATTTAGCAGACATCTAATCGTGACTGACGACCCCTAATGAGGCAGCTGTTTAAGCTAATGTTAGCTTCACAAGCTGAAGCCCGGAGGTCTCAGTTCACAGCTCTTATTGATCACATGCTCACAGGTCAAACTGGGAGACTCACACCTCTGTCTGCCAGCTGTCCGTCTTCACGCTGAAGACACAGCTCAGTCTGTTTTCAGACATCAGAAACGATGCGGAGTGACGCCTCTTCTTCCTCAAAACCGTCTTCGGCCAACACAGACTTTGGTCACAGCAGGAGGAGCAGCGATGGCCCCGCTGTGGTGAGCCAGCGTGAACAACAGCAGCTCCCTGAAAGTGCAGCAGCTAAATGGAACTCAGCCTCTGATTATTTACACCTGTGCTTTTCCTAAAAAGGTATTAACCAGAGTCGTTTCTGCCAACTCACAGAATTATAGTCAATTAGCCACAGCGGAGTGCAGTGGTCAGCTTCAGTGCTCCTCTTCCTCAGCTTCTTAAAACAGTGCTGATTACGCTGATTAAAACTAAAACTGCTTGCTCTCTCAAATCAAACAGAATACGGATCATTCAGTCCGGCGTGCAGCTGTGACGCTCCTTCTTCTTCTTCTGAGGCGTCTACCATCACGATGACCGTGTCAGAGGGGCTGCAGAGCCCATAAAATGGAAAACCCCGTGAAGTCAATCAAGTGGTCCTGCTCTACTCTGAGCTGATTGCTGTGGAGCTGTTGTGCTGCTGCTGCTGCTCATATATCCTGTGCTAACACAGTAATAATGGCCCTGGCACCAAACCTTAATGCCTGCTCGCTGCCACATTTGTTAACATGGAAACATTAGCGGCTGAATCTGTCACTGTGGACGGGAAAAACGAGCACAAAGCTATGCAAACTTGGCAGAACGGAGGAGAAACGCTGCAGCAGCAGCAGCTATAGGCACACCTTCCCACAGGTAAACACACCGCAAAGACATTAACACCATAATTAGCATTTCATTCTGGCAAACATTTCACAAAACAAAAGGTTTGATGAAAACATCTGCAGGCTAGAAAGGCTACAGAGTGAAATATGACTCCCATAATGAGCGTTTGCCTGATCAATATTCATCACACTGTACACGCTGTGACCTGGCACTCACTTCACCGCACCGTTGTGTCCCAAAACAAAAGGAAAATGAAGTCCCTGCAGTCCACGCTGATGAATGAAGGTGAACATCAACACACACCTTAACTCCCGGCTAACGCTGCAGTAGTTAATTCACCATCCTGCCTCGGCGAAGCAGCAGCTTAGAAGAATGCGTCTCGCTCGGAGAGTAGGCCAAGTGTCCCGTCGCTCTCGTTAACCAACTAAACAACGACGACAGTAATGACAGTCGGTGTAAAACCAAGCTGAACGGACGCAGACCAGCTAAAGAAACACCTGAATGAACGAGCGGGGATGCAGCAGACGCTTCCATCCATTCACCAAGTCAAGACGTCTGAGGCTGCGGCCTGTGTATCACATCATTTTAGGACTTTTTTACTGCTTTTTAAACGTGTTTCATGTCATCCTGTTCATCCAGTGAGTGTTTGCTCATGAGCCCACGCTGATGTCCTCACACGTCTCGTCTTGCCTGACCACCAAGGAGATAAACATTTGCCATTTTTTGCTTTGAAAATGGACTTCAGCCGCTGACAGACTATAAAAACAGTTGGCAATTCATTTTCTGAAGATCAGCTAATTGAATAATCGACGTTTGGCTCTAACTGAAAATTAGTTCTTCGCAGCCCCACTGAAACAGCGGCTATATGATCAATAACCACTTTGTGTTTTGGACCTGAAACGCAACATAAATTTCCAGACAACAGATGGAGACAGAGGAGATTCAAAGCCAATTTACCCGGCAAAGACTGTCCACTGTTTCCCCTCGACGGGACCCAGCTGGACGGCAGCTGACGGGGTGCATCGGGAGTGTGTTTGTGCAGCGTGTGTGTCACACACATACAGAGTGTGTGCTGGTGAGGTGAGGCCCGTCGGCACTGAATCGGTAAGGTGTGCTGCAGCTCGTCCTCAGGCCGAGGACAGACTCAAGCAGGACCCATACTGCTGGAAATGTTTGCTGCTGTTTTGCTGGAAAATGTGATGTTGAGAACACAATGGCTGAATGATGATCTGCAGGCTTTCTGCACGCCCAGAGGGAGGCATCAAAAGCAGCAGCAGCGACAGTCCCCGGCTTTGTTTTCATAACTGAATACAGTGAGACGCCGGCGTCAGACTCAGCATCCAAATGGAGCTACGAGCAGCACACGGGCCATTAAAGAGCCGCCCCTCCACGGCACACCGGCATCTCTTGATGTATTATCGGGCTGAACTCCTCACTGTACGACGCAGCAGCCGTGCTGATGTATCCCTGGAGACGCATTGAAATAAAATGAACTGCCATTGTTTTCTTGCAGAACTGTACAAATTGCTTCATCAAAGCCACAACATGGGTCCTCCACCTCCAGCCATTAATCAGCGGGAGAGACGCAGGCGCCGCAGAATGCCTCTGCCTTTTCCTGAGCCGAGCGGCGCATCAGGCTGACAAGTGTTGTTGTTTCCATGTTTTACTCGGGGAGACGAAAATGAAGACCAACGACGTCTGTCGAGGCCGAGCCGTCTGAATGTCCTTCCTCAGACTCAGCTTCAGGTTGTGAGCGACAGCGAGGAGAAGCTCTGAAGTCCTGACCTGCCAGTCGAAGACAGAGACGGCGAGCTGAGTGGCTCCTATTAGGCACGCCGTTGTTTTAAATGACATTGTGCGATGGCTACTCGCCACCGCCTTCGCCCTAAATATGGAACAGATCCATAAATGAACGACGCCACTTTGGGATTAATTTGAAGGCGCTGTGGGCTGAATCCCAACGACCGAGTTAACCTTTGCTAACAAAGTTCCTTTGACTTCCTCAAAGAGGATCGAGGGAGGAGGCCCGTCTGCACCTCCCTCTTCCACTCCAACTTTTCCTTTAACCCCCCCCCCGCGTTCATTTCTAATTGCCCAGAGAGCTGTGAGGACGAGACACTTGAATTTCATTCAATTACCCAAAGATGGATTTAATTCCACGCGCCCATGTGCAGCATGATTGCGCTATTTTTTGCCTCGGCATGTGTGACATCTTGAACTCTAATTGTCAGTATGTGGTGGGGGGGGGGGGGGGGGGGGGGGGGGGGGGGTAGCTTCTTTCTGATTGGACCAGACACAGCTCCTCTGATGAGCTATTGAAATCATATGCATGCAGCAAAAATCAAAGCTAACTGAGATTAGCTGAACTCAATCATCTCCAGGCTCGTGTTTCCACAGGGTGACTTCTGGAAAAGCCTGTGACACAACAGGATTTGAGCTCTGCTGCTCTTATACAACAGAAACAAGAAACTGATCAAATGAGGAGGAATCCCAGGCATGTCCACATCTGTGATACGTCGACGGATGGCGGGATGCATCAATCAGTTCAGGAGGCAGCTTCAGTTAAACGTGGGCGGGCTGCTGGCCTCCAGGGACTGACGGGAATAACCAGCTCTCTGCTATTACATGTGCACCGTGCATTTTAATATGTTTCCTTATTAGTGATGTGTTAGCCATTTCTGAAGGAACTAACTACCACTGAGCCGCCGCTCCCAGCCAGGGAAAACGTGGAGGAAAAGCAGCTGTTGCTGGCGAACAATTCTGCGATAGTTCTCACTGTCAACACGCTCCAGCAGACGAGTTTATTCTTGAATCCTCAAACGCTCCTTTGATTAAACCGAGGAGGGCACGCCTGAGTCGAGCTGTGTTTTCAAACTGGCTTCATCCTCTCCCCAAAAATCCCAAAAAGATTCTCTCTGTGAACCTCAGCCTCTAAATCCTGGCTGCCAATCCAGCTACAATCCCTCTCACGCTGAGAGCTCCTCACATTAAAGAGTCGTTTCCCACCAATTCACTAAATATAAACTGTGATGTCACACAGCGCGGCCTCGTTCGAGTGGGTCCGGGCCTGATTGCTGTCTGTTTTGTCATAATTACTGTGTTGCACTTGCTGCCCACAGAGCGTGGCTGGTCCTCCATCGGGGCTGTCGTCGGCTCAGCTCCATCAGCCGACGGTGCTGGGAAATCGGGCGGGGGGGGGATAATTGCGTTTGCGGGCCTTAACAAACATGGAGAAATGTAAATGGCGGGCACTGCTCCGGCGTGGCTACAACAGGTGGAGGAGGAGGAGGGTGAAGAGCTGAAACAACCTTTGCCTGAGCTTGACGTTTCCCCACACTGAAAACTCTGCTGTCCAATAATCTCAATTTGATCAAAATGTCAAGTTCCTCCAAAAATGTCACCTCAGAAATAACCTCCTGCCAAATCCTCAAAGCAGGCGGCTCTGACACCGCCGCCGCCGCCGCTCGACGGAAACCAATATCGTGACAAACATTAGCTGCAGCCGCCGCGCTAATCTGGGGCTTTTTATTGCTTCTGAGAGTTACTGTGTAAAGAGTATTATAAAGGCATACACTGGAGATTATGCCACTAATCTGTTCCGACAACCACACTGTCATTGATTATTAAAGGCCCAATCTATAATCCAGAAGCACACAGAGGGGACGCCTCGCTGCTGGAAGGCTTCTGTAAGCGTTCACTCATTCATCGTCACAAGTCTCAATACAGAGGATGACAGCTGGGACGGCTGATAACAAGTTTGTGATGCGCACTCGGATGCAAATGTGCACGTTAGCAGGATGCGGCTCGGTAATTTGTAGCGACAAGTAAGAGCAAGAGCAGACTTTTCAGCCTCTAATCCAATCTTTGAATAAAGCCAACGTCCACAGTGACATTTTAAAACAGGATTATTGTGGCTGGAGTTCAGCTTTGGTGATCTTTATTGATTAGAGTGAAAAATAATCAAATAAAACAGGATCAGGGTTAAAGTTCAGCCGTGTGAACGCCGTCTCACTCGCCCGGATGGCAGCTGAAAGGCCAAGATGTCACCAGCAGAGGAATAACTCATTAATAATGGACTGAAGACCCTTTTATAGAGCAAAGAAACGACGTCCAAGGGACAGAAAAGGACGATATTTCACGGCATCATATCTGTGGACGTGCAGTAAAACGAAGCTAATAACACAAACGAAGCGGTTGTCGCCGAGCAGCTGTGAAATGTGTCTTCTGTCGTCTCTTTTCTGGCTTTAGCAGATATTTCTTGCTGCTACAGTGACAGCGGAGTGAAACGTGAACTCTTTCAGGACGGATTCCCTTTGTTGGGACGACATGCTTTCACTGGCTGCAGATGAAGGAGGAGGGGACGCCTGTCGCAATTAATACCACGCTACCTCTCAGCAGCCTGTTTGAGTCTGACACAGGCCCACCGTCTGCTGGAACGCCACCAACCTCTGGATGCCAAAGACTGAAGCCTGGCATCCATCTTTGCTCCCCGGACACCTGTGGCGCCGGCGTCTCCGTACGGTCCAATCCGTCCTTTTTCATTTTTCTCCATTAATCTCCCAGCCTAGTAATTCAGTTTTCATTTGTTCCTCATCTCGCAGGCTGCCGAATGCCAAGCCGACGTAGCGAGGCTCGTGCCAGATGACTGCTTAGCTCTCTGCATTCTTTATTTATTTCTTTTTTTTTTTTTTTGCAGACAGGAAGCCGGGGGACAGATTAGGCTAACCGCAATTACAGGAGAACAGTGAAGGGGAGGATTCTCTTGGTTTGCTGCAGACCTCGGCTCACCCTGACGAGTATCCGTGCACCTGGCCTGTCCCTCCTGGGCCCCTGCACTTCACTCAATTAGTGAAGATCCTTTATTGCACCTGTGCCTCCCATTCAGCGGTGTGCGTGTGCCCTTTCCCTCACTGAAGATGGCAAACATCCAACAGCATAGCGAAGACGGCCCTTTTATCATTGTCTCTCTTTTTATCTCTCTGCCTGCCTCTCCGTCTCCCGTCTCTCAGATATTTAAACTGCAAACACTTATCAAAAATAGATACTGGATGATTCTTGCGGCAGCGGGGAAAACACAAGATCTCAAAAAAAAAAAAAAAGAAAAACGACAGGTGACCGGGTTGAACGCTGCGAAGACGATCAGGAGAAACTACTTCAATGCAGCCCGGCTGCCAATCTTAATTTAAAAAAGGTGCCATTCGTTATGTTTCCGTCCTAAAAATAATCCCCGCTGACCCCTGCAGTCAGTTTTGTACTACAGACGACGCATCACTCTGCAGAGCTCCCGTCATAACGGCGCTGTGTGTGTCGGCCTTGAGGAAGTGACTCCCACCGACTCTTTATCGTGAAACACAAGCCCCCGTGAAATTGCCGAAAACACAGAGCACAGATAACACGAGCAGAGCGCGTAAATTCACCGCACGCCCCGCAGCAGAGAGCCACAGGGGATTTATGGACAAGGGAGATGACTTGCAGTTACGCTATGGGGCGTTCAAGTCCTTTTGTGTTGGCCATGAAAAGAAAATACACAGCCGCAGTTTGTTTTGTGCTGACTTTGTGTTTGTGTTGGAGGCCAGGCATCAGGAGCAGGGCTGATAAAGTAAGAGCGAAGCCGCGTTAGCTCAGGCTGCACAGAAACACCACGTTTGAGGATTAGATTCAACTTTTTCAGATGAGTCGCAGATGATTTGCAGTCTGCTTTGCTGAGGTTTGACTTGAATTCACTGACATTATCCCCCTGACACCACGTCGAAGCTCTGCGTGACGTTTCAGGAGTCTGCTCTCCTGCAGCCACATTAAAACAGACAGACTTGTTTTGCCCACTTCCTGCACGTCACAGGCATAAATACACATTCGCAGCTCATCTGGATCAGGCGGCAGATGCTTTGTGGCCGTGCGACAACCTTCTGTAGCTCCTAACCTTCTCCGTCATCGTTCATTTTAAATCAATACGGCCGATCTCACCGCACAGCTGTTGACTGCTGTTCGCCGTATTACGAGCTGCCATCAAACGCTGGCGTTCATTTGTCTGACAACACCAAACAGATGTTGAAAAAAAGAGAAAAGACACGGCGCCGCATTGGACTGTTACTGTCACATGACCCTCTGCACTTGGCCAAACGTGGTGGTAATCTTTTCCTTTACGGCAGATTTGAGATCACAGACGACCTCTGCAGGCCTCCAGGTGACGCTTGTCCCGTGCAGACAAGCCCTGATCTTAGTTGGTTTACCTAAATAAGTACGTGCTGTGTAATGATGATGAACTGCTCAGTTCATACGTGAGTCCACAGCACGTCATCTGTCTTCTTACGGAGCGTCCACAAGTGCTTTTAGCGAATACCCACGGGCTGTTATAATGAGCAGCAGAACACCGGAGTAAAAAACCACAGGTGACAGTTAACTACTGAACAAGAGAGCGAGGGAAGAAGCCACCATGAGCTAAAACAACAATAAAATATGGAGCATGAAAGAATATAAAAGTTCAAACAATAAAACAGAAGCCAATAAAACGGAGAAGAGAGAGTAAAAGAGGTCATAAAAAGACTTTTGCATAAAATTTGATTTGCAGCTGGATATAAAGGAAAAGACAAACTGAACACGAGCGGATCCCAAAACGCTAAAGCTACAAACAGCAGGCGGGGCGGTGAGAGGCTAACGTCACCTGTCGGCGTGAGGAAGAAGGGACGCTGAGCATTTCTGCTGTAAATCCAACTCTACATGTCTTTACAGGTCCAGGCCAGCAGGAGGACGCGTCTCCGAGGAGCCGAGTCGGGTCACATGGAGCGAGCAGTCAGAGGATTTCACACAGAGATTTCATTCTAACACTTAATTCGTCTAATTGTCACTAACTCATTACCATCATAATGGAGGTGCTTGCAAGTCGGTAATTATGAGCCAATTGCATCAGTAACATAATGTGCACTCACATGTGAAACATTCAACAGTCACCAAATTCAGCCGAGGAAGCCGAAACCTGCTAGAACTTAACAACAAGTGAGGCTCGGCAGCCGGCGGAGGCTTGTGGGAGGCTGCTGGCTGTTAGCAAACACTGGCCGGCCTGTTATTATAAAGTCCTGGCTGCTCTCATCAGCATTCACTCGGGGGAGCACCTGCTGCTGAGGTGGATGCTCCACGAGTTATTGGATTGCTAATCTCTTCCTGGGAGGCCTTTTCAGCCAGGCGGACAGATGAGGGTGGAAAAAGGCAATAAGCCATGTACGGGGAGCAGCCGATGATAAACCTGAGTGAGACAGCAGCAGCGGGAGGAGGGTGGTGGTGGTGGGGGGGGGGTGGAGACGTATGTCCACATACATGGCTGAGGTGGGGACGGATGGCTGTCTGGCTTGCTCGGACACGCCTGCCTCCTGATTTCCTTCTCCTCCGCCGCAGAGTTATTGCTTTTATTTGAAGACTGCTCCGGCTTTCTCCCTCAATAGATCATAGCGCTCGATAAAGCGATGGGGGGGGGGTTCTGGGTGCCCGGCGAGGAGGAGGCGGGATGAATGTGGAATATGCCATCTACGCTCATTGCATGCTTCCTACAGCATGAGCTGATCTCCTGCTCTGCTGATTGCTCTCTTAATGGTGATGAATGCAGGACGCGGCAGGCCTACTGCCACAGATTCAGTGATGGAGGGGAGCAATAACTCTGCATCACGGGACCTGTCCACCGCGAGCAGGCGCGACATCGCACAGAGACACACTGTCGCCGTGGAGGCACTAAAATAAGTAATAACAGCCCAATGAAAGGGACGCGCTCACGGTTCCACCTGATGAGACGAGAGGCCGAACACACAGACTGTCCTGAGGCTTGTTCACCTGAGTCTTTTCTACAAAATGAAACTTCCACCTGTCAGCCAACAGCTGCTCCACACGCTGTAGAAAAACAATGCTAAAAGGTCAGAGATGAAAACCGATCTCTTGACCTTTCCTGTGGCGCCACCTTGAGGTTACATGAGAAACATTTTACCTGCATAACACCTGCAAAACTCATGGCTTTCCCATCAGTGCTGACGAGCAAATGTTAGCATGGTAAACGTTATACCTGCATGTTAGCATCGCTGATGTTAGCACAGCCTCACAGAAGCGCGAGCATGAGTGTGGACTGTTGCAGTTCACAGGCCGCCATGTTGTTTCCTGTGCTGCTGTTCGTAACGACGCAGCTGAAGAAGAACAGGGCCCTCCTTGACTGATGATTTTATGGAGCGACATTTAGAGGGCGCCCACCGTCGACGCGTCTTTATTTAACATGAAGGATTAACAGGCGAGCTTTTCATCATCGGCGCTGAACAAAACGCTCCTCTGTGCGTCCCGATCGCCACGCATGGGGACGGCGGCACGCTCGGCTTTGAACCTGCAGGACTATTGCGACGTCCGTGTTTAGGTGTCACAGCACATCAAACACGTCTCAAAGGCTGCAGGGAGTCGGAGCTGCGATCCGACAGAGCTCAAAGCAGGACGGTGATGCTGTGGTTCATTACACCCGCCTGTTGATATTCAGAGTGAGCAGGGACTGTCACGGCAGCAGAAAACAGATGACGGCGAGAGGCCGGCCTGTTTCGTCTCGGTGGATTAACAGGTGAATGTGTCTTTTATTCGGAGAGTTTCTGCTCTCTAACACGATGGAGACAGAGTGACACAGCAACATTTCCACGGTGGCGGCTTCTCGCCGGAAAGGTCGCCAGGTGTCCACGACTAAGCCAACGCTGCTTCTCCCTCAGGAGACGGACGACAGTGATGAATGAATGAAAGACGAGGCGGAAGCTCACCTGCTGGGCTGCTGAGCATCCAGACATCCAATCCCGACGCATCCGCATGAAGACAACTGAGCTGTTTTGTGTTTCCATCCCACATTGTTGCTGCTTTCAGGTGCAATTATCATCCTCATTATCATACCTGTGTTCACTATTTTGCTGAGACTGAATCATCCCAGTTAAATCTCATTTGAAAAGATGACAATGATAAACAGAATGAGGGGACAGCACCGCCAAACGCGAAGCAATAAAAACATTATTTTCCAACCAGACAAGTCCAGAAAATAAAGTCATGACGCTGAACGCAAACAAAGCAAACGGCTGTAATATGGATCCGCTCTCGTCTAAGTAAAACCCACGGCGCCTGGAGCTGATTAAATATGAAAAATCATCCAGTGAATGTAATCAACCGCATCGTGAAAAATGCATGGGGTTCACATATTAGAGAGGACGCAGCGCGCATCTCACAGAGCACACGTCAGCCAGGCCCCGCTGCATGATCTGCCTCCGTGAAGGCAACGCGATAAGACAGACCTTCCTGAAGTAATCTGAGCAGATAAAAGCGTCTTTAGAGCTGCAGCTTCAGACAAGTCGTTCATCATCTTCGCATGTCGCAGAGCATGTGTGCAGCCAGAGCGCGGCGGCTAATGGAGCGCAGCACACGGCCTTCAAATCTGCACGGCGCATATTTACAGGCCACTCTGCAGAGATAAACGTGACTGCTCGCCTGGAGTACAAAAATAACAAAACAGTGCCCCGACGCCCGAGAACAAACACGCTCCAAGAAATGATTACACCAAACAAACCTCAAATGTGTTCTGCCTCTATCCCCATGTCTTCTTGGGTGCTCAAGGGGAAGCATTGTTTTTCTTTTTTACCACTCTGCCTCCACGAGAGCACAGCCAAACAACAAATAAACTACGTGTAGAGCAATAAATACGAGAGAGAAATCCAGTGTGTGCACACTCGCTCAGAGACTCCCAGGACTGCTTTTCCTCCGTCACTGCTCCGCCCGCACGGCCTCTGCCGTCTCGTTTCCTCACGCAGCACCAGATTATTTTCCAATCGATGATTTGGTCTAAAACAGGTCTGAAGTGGTGAAAAATAGCTGTCACGATTTCCCACAGCCCAAGAGGACAAATGTAATTTTTCAGCCCGACCTACAGCCCAAAATCTAGACATATTCAATTTGCTATCAGAGTTCTTTAGAAAACCAGCCAAAAAACAAGAAGCAGACATTTTTTTGTTTAATTTTTTGGCTTGAAAAGGAGTGAAAAAAGGCCAAAGTGATCAAAACATCAACACTGGTCTCACCACAACCAGTGCACGGACTCCAGTTCAGCACGTAAAATAAGAAAGAGAAGAAGAAGAAGACGTGCTGGACAGAAATCTTATTATCATTCAGGCGTCTTAATGTGGTGTTGTTTGACCTTTTGAGGCTTCCTTACAGCTGTTCTCAGGCAAGACAGGGACAAATGCGACTCTTTGAGAGCACAATGCAAACACTATGGATGCACTCCAGCCTTCAGTGTGAACGCTTTAAGGGCATACAGGGGTCCAAAAATGGAAAGAACACACACACACACACACACACACACACACACACACACACACATATAATACAGCTAAACCTTGAAGCCTACTGCATTTCTGTACTGTGAACATGTACAATGAGGGACTTTGTTAAGAGAACAAACCTCAAGGCTGAACGTTTCTCCAGCCTGCGTTGTTGGAATGGATTTCTTCACCCTGCGAGCACCTTAAGACGTCAGATCAAGTCTGAAAACAACAAATCCTTCATTCACAATCTGAATCTACGCACATCGTGTCTCTCCTAACAATTCAGGTGTCTGCAAAGGAGCGAATGAAAGCTCCGGCGTGGAAACACCCAACGGGAGGGTCGCCTACTCACGACGACAAGTCCCTCGCTCAATATTTATCCAGCATATTAAAGCAAGAACTAGTGTCATTTCTCAATAAATCTGATGCCATCCTTAAAGAAAAGTCATTCATCGATCATTTGCACGTCAGAAAATCTGTTTTTCTTCTGTTAAACAGACTCTTTTAAGCACCTCATATTGAAGATTTGCTGCTTTTCAGAACATCTTTGGGTCAACAAAACCAAAGTGTGACGGGTGAAACAGCTGGTGCAGCTGCAGCCCTGCTGAATGTGGAACTCTGAAGGAGCAAATAAGACAATTAGACCCAATAAAAACTTTCTGACTGGCTTTCCACCCCCTTCTAACTTTCCACAGTAATTCATCCTTTCTGCAATCATCGATATTCAGAGCTGAAGAACAAATAAGAGCAGCGGATCCCCGAAGCAGCCGGAGCCGGATATTGACTCCACCTCTGTGACACGATCCAGCAAAGTGAAGCTTTGTGCCTCAAATAGCACAAAGCTTGACACGCACGAAAGGTGGAACATAAACCTGGAGCTTCACAGCCTCGACCAGGATGAAAGCCCCCGCGGCTCTCAGCGTATCACCCGGCTGTGCACGCTGCGACCCGCGGCTTCACTTCATTAACGGCGGCGGATGGAGCTGATAGGAAACATCTGCTCGGCCCAGAAGATCAGCACAGAAAATTTACTTTCCAGGTCTGTCACTCTCATGTAAATATATTTTCCCTCTTGCTGCTGAGAGCGGAGCCCGTTAACAAGACCAACTGGGATAAGAGGGGGATAAGACGGCTGCACATTAAATCCAGCAGCCCTCAAAATCAATTTGGTCGACATCATTCTGAGAGTCAGATTTACATACAGGCCTCGAAGGATAAAGACACTTAAACATGCACCAGGTGTCTCAACACACCTGAAATAACAGGTGCTGCATCCAGTTTGTCTTAGATTAATGTGCACAGGACTCCCTGAAAACACCCCGAGCGGCTCCTGATGTGTTCCTGGATAAATCCTGACCTAAAAAGTTGCTCATTAACCTAAAGTTTGCCTTAATCCTGAGACTAAACCTGCAGAGCTCAGGCCTCATTATTTTTTGTTCTGGTCATCTGTGTGCTGCAGCAACACCTCCCTGCAGACTTCAAATGACTTTCCAGGTACGCTGACATTCACATGGACCACAACAGAAACCTGCTCAGTGGATTCTGATGTCAGAGTCGTACCCTGACGCTGCACACTCTGCGTGCACGCAGGTGTGAAGGCGTGCTCTGTCAGATCCTGCGACACCACGCCCGCCCGCCGGGTGACTTTTTTAACTTGAGCACACACAGTAGTGTAATCAGGCCGAGGAGTGTGTGAGGCTGATTGAAATCAACCGTGCATCCAGTAAAATGTTAATGCCGCCTACAGAACGCCACATACAGCCTCAGAATGAAATCTCCTCTGTGGCGTGAGGGTGAGCTGCACTCTCTGTATTTAATTAATTTAGCTGAAGAACTAAAAACAGCATGACTTTGACTCCTCATCCCCAGAACCCTGCTGCATATGAATATCAGTGCAGAACCGTGTTGGGCTTCCATAAAGAGGATTAGGGTGAGGAGGGGGGAACCAGACAAAAAAACGATAATGCTGTGTCTTCAGCGGAGTGGAGGCACAATGCCGCCGTCCAAAACGTCTCCCAAACGTCTTCTTCTCTAATTGAGAAAAGCAGGCTTCATATTGGATCATGAATTTTGAAAAGGGTGGTTTTGAGTGCGCTTCACGAGCCACAGGGGCTCCAAATGTGCTCATCACAACGGTCTGCATAAACTTTCAATCCACAGCCTCAAAATTAGAGTGACAAGGTATCCATGCGGCAGCCGAGATAAGAGGGAAGCGCGCCCTGAGACAAACAGCTTCCTCCTATCACGTCTATAAATTCAGAGGCCAAACAGCCTGTAGAGCTGCGCTGGGAGACGGCTGATAGGGTCCTCAACCCTCCATCCCCGTTATTTGACCACTCCAGTGAAAACCCAATCATCTACTCCAGGGGGGGAACTGGAAGACTCGAGCAGTCGCGGTGGCCAGCTTGGCAAACCAGCAGAGTCCCATCATCAGAACCCAATTAAAAAAACCCAGGGCTGGAGACTCAGCGCTGCACTCATCCCATGCCAAGTGTGGTGGCGGAGGGGGCTCAGCAGGCTTTGCAGCACAGCCTCGCGTGTGGAAAGCCAACACGCAACCACAGCTGGTAGAGTATGAGATAACAGGGTGCGGGGGAGCGGCGTGAAGCTAGCACTGCCTCGCTCCCGTGACATGAGCACAATCACAAAAACGAACCGCCGCGACCCTTCGAGCCGGAACCGCCGACACTCGTACGACAAAGCTCAGCCTCATCCAACACTGAGATCCCCCACCAGCCACGAGGACGCGATTTTGGGGCGTCCCCTCAGTCTTCAGTCAAACACGACACAACGTCTGCCTGCTGAGCATTTAGGATGATAACAGCCTATTATTTTGCCATTCCTCCTCATTTGTCATTTTTGTAAACAAAAACAGGACAACGGGTGACAACACGTCTTATTATTTGCTTCCTCTTTGGCGATGCTTTTACTTCAGCTGTGGCATGTGTCAAATCCTGTAAACACAACCTGATATGAGAACAAACAACCAGGCTGTCCATTGTGTTATTCATGAGCCGTGTTGTTGAAAGGACTGGTGGCTAAAGACCAGTACGATCACAGCAGGCTGCCGGTGGATTAGAATTCATCGTCTGTGCCTATGGAGTCATACGCAGAGCTGGGGACACATGCAGCTAAGCTCCAGCCAACAAGATTATCAAATGATCCAATAAACTTTGGACGGCAGTCACAGACATGATCACAACGCGCGAGCTCGGCTCGACAGATGAAACAAATAGCCGCCTGTGCAGCTTTCCAAACCCTTCTCCACAGAGACCGAGAGGGAGGGAGGCAGCGTGGAGGAGCAGCGTAGGTCAGAGCACATCAATGTGAAACCAGCGAACACCCTCAGAGAAAGAAAAGAATCAGAGAAACCTTCCAGCGGCACAGAATTCAGGACCTTATAAAAGATGACAGCCGTGTGAGTTACAGCCTCCTCCTCTCAGTAATTACAGCGCAGCCAGAGCGTCGTAAAATCTAATGCTTTGTAAATTATGACTTGTTACACAAAAACCATTAATTCCACATGAAAACGGGCAACTGGGCAGCGTTCCCCTCCACTGGTTTGTTTCCTCGCGTTGCCATTAAGCTGAACAATTTGGGTAATTAATTATTCAGGGTGAAGGCCGAGTGAATGAGGATGAACCCACCGAGGGAGTTCGGTCCGCCCCGCCACAGGTGAGCGCCGGCCGGAGCGACGCTCAAAGATGCTCCGACGAGGGAGCACGAAAGGACGTAATCACTCCATAAAAAGTGCTGTTATTTACTGCAGAGATGGTAATAATGGAAAATAATGGTGCTGCTGCTAAGAGCTCTGCACTAAAGCTGCTTAAGACAACATCAGCGCTAGCTTAGCAGGCCGGCAGGGCGAGCTGCCTCACGGCCCTGAAGCCCCACGTCTGGCCTACGCTGCACACGCTGTTTTCATATCCAGCTGTTTGCTCTGTTTATGATGTCTGCCAGCAGCATCATCTCCATTTAAACCTGCAACCGGCAGCACTTAAACTCTGAGCAATGACAATAACGTTGAGTCGAATGTAAACCCAGGCACGCTGCACACACAGTAAACACACTTATTCCTGCTCTCTGACCTGAATATAGTCATTTTATGCTGTTATTCATCGTTTCTTTCATATAAATCATCTTCACTCACTGCGTGTCCACACTCATCAAACGCTCTTGGCTCAGCTTTGTTGTTGTTGTTCTCAGCTGTACGTCCGTTTCTACGTTTGGTTTGTGAAGTTCATGAACACAACACGAGCGCGTTCGACGATTCATCGTTTGCATCTCTTCAGCAGGCTGATAATAAGCACGAGGCCGAGGCTACGTCAGCAGCAGATATCTGCCACAATTCTGCCACCAACTTCCACGCTGTTGATGAAGATGTTTTCCTAAGCTGCAGTGCATTGTGGTCTCTCAGTCGGCCTGCACAGCTGGTTCTGATTCCCAAATTGGAAAGCAGCTAAATGCTAAAACAGCTGCAGCTCAGAGACGAGGAAATCACTGTTTATTGGCCCCTGAATCAGAGCGTGAGGCCATCGGTTGGACTGACTCTGACGGTCCAGACCAACGTGTCTTTTCACACCTTAAAGGTACAAACAGCTGCGTGCAGACAGCTCGTTAACATTAGCTTCACAGACTGTTTGCACGTTACATGCTTCCTCAACGCATATCCAGCATTTTGTTACTGTCAGTCTGTTGAGTTGCATATGTTCGTCTCGTCTGCCTGACTCATTGATCCTTCATCTGACGGGCTGAATCTACGGCGGCGATGACCACGACTCTGACATCAGCAGCCTGCCTGTGCTGCGTGTGGATCGATCCGTGGAGCTGTCCGCGGTGCTGGACGAACATTACGCAGCGTCAGCTCCCTCCTGGATCTGTGATACTCTCTAAACTGTGTGCTGTAAATACAGCGTTTCCACGGTCATTCATGTGTGTGTGACGCTGCGACGACACGTCCAGACCAAACCACCGCTGTGATAAGATGCTTTCGGTGTGCAGATGTAGTTTTCTGTCCGTGGTTCGGATGTGATGTGGTGGAAAAACACAGCTGAACGCATTCAAAGGGAAAACTCAGCCTTGAATATGTGAAAGCAGTTTATCATCCTGTCGTTTATGTTTCTGTACCATCCATGAGTCCTCGTGTTTCCGTCTAAAGCTGACGATGTCAATCACAGGGGGGCACGTAACGCTCGCCAAGCAGCCAATGAGCATCTGGGCGAATCCATCCTGCAGCCGTGCCCCCGACTCAGACGACAGGCTGATATCTGCTGAGTGCATGACGCCACATCCTGCTGCTGAATGGCAGAAATTAAACCAACGGCGGCGACTTAAACTAAACCAAAGCGTCAGTTTCCAAAAGCGAGTGAAAAAACAGCCTGCGCTCCCCGAGGGCGCCGAAACGCCGCTGCACACCATAACAAACAGCCCGCCGACTGACAGGCTTTCCCTTTAAACTGTGTTGACAAGGAACGCAGCGGAAAAAGTGTAAGTGCACCGAAATTGTGAACGAGTTAATAAGCTGGTTTGTAATCCACTTTCTGCTAACAAACGCCATTCATCACTGTCACATGCACTTTATCTCAGCTGGGAGCGCGGCGTCGCGGCGCAAATCAGACCCCAATCACTTCCAGGATAAAAATATGATGTAATTAAGAGAATCTGGTCTTGCCTGAGGACTTCTCGCACATTCATTTCAGCGCCCCCCCCCCCCCCGGAAAAAGGCTTCTGTGTCCTATTTAGTGCTGCGAGCGAGAAAGGCATCAAATTATTTAGTGTAGAACATTTCAGAAGATCAATGCCGCGTGTCACATTCAGCCAATAACTCCGACAGGCGCGATGGCTTCACGTATAAAACCCCCACGCCAGGGTTAAACGAGTTAAAAGCGTCTTATTAGATGCACACCCGGGGGCTGGCTTCCTCCAACAGGATATCAATAGGGTGCACTTGACAACACAGCAGACGTAAACAGCCTGTTTGTAGTTATAAGGGCCGTGATTCCCAGGTGTTTAACAGTGATTCACTAGGACAAAACTCACTGATGTATGAGGGAGGGGGGATTCTGCGTGGCTCTAAACCTCCTTAATTCTGGAAATAGCTTCTAAATCTGAACATTTGTTGGCGCTTCTGTGACAGAAAACCACTTCTATCAAGATTCAGCCTCATGAAGAGAGGCTTTGCAGACACGTTCCAGTCTGCCAGGAGAAAAATGGAAATCGTAAGAGGAAGTCAAGCAAGCTGAAATCAATTAACATCATACAGAATCAGTCCTTCTATCACCTCGGGCTCCACGAAGCAGACCTCCAAACCCATGTTCATGACTGTCATCTGAAGCCATCCGTGTGTGAGGGACCCGTTTCGATATGTCACTGCCTAATTGAGATTAAAGCCGCCGTACTTCACGTCGCAGGAGATGAATGGAGGGGGACTGCGGGACGTTTCTCAAATTAAATGGAACATTTTTTCCCCCCACTCTTACAATATCAGTGCCTGGTCGCGCGCCAGCACACAGGCTTAAATGAGTGAATTTGGCAGGGCTGCTGGTATTAACGACCCAGGCGGCGTTGTAAGGTTGAAAGCCACGGTGGTCACAAAAGAGACGGCTTCTCTGGTGTCTCTCCCCGGCGAGACACAGCGTGGAGACGCACTGATGTAACCACTTCAAGGGGAAGTACAAATCCAAGAAGAGGATCAGTCCTGCAGGAGGCTGACGCGTCTGAGATCCGTGGCATTCACGTTTCAAAGCAGCTGTCACTAGAAATCTCTAGACGTGGCTTTTCGGAGGCTTAGGCACACCGTTCACAGCCGGCGCAGACGCTGGCCGTGAACTGCTGTCATGACCCTTTGACAACGAGGGAAAATCCCACTGAGCAGCTTGCCACAGAAGGTTACATCCCGTTTTCACCGCCCCTCTCACTTCCTTGGAGTAGTGTGGCAGTGGAAGTGATAAAGCACAGCGTGGTCACACTCATCCCTTTATGCAGTGAAACAGAGGGCTAATGGATTTTACTGGTTCACGTTAAGTGACGCGGATTAGCAGCCAGATAAATCATTGTGCTTGATATTAGGCTGGAAAGTGCACAGCATTAGAAAACGCACAATGCTCTCATGTACTTATCTGGATTTATCCTGCTGTCTCAGCCGCGCTCCCACACACACACACACACACACACACACACACACACACACACACGCCAGTGAGAGATGATCGAGCCAACTTCTTATCAAAACGAATGCATGCGCTGAGAACGACATGTTAAGTCCGTGCGCGCGTGCACGCTCACCTACGGAGCAGCCGCGCGCGCGCGAGGCAGCACAGGTGCAGCCGAAAAGACCAACTGACGCCTCCGACGGCAAGTTTAAAACGTCCCTCGAGTCAGCGTTTGTTGGAAAATGACAGCAGTTAAAGACGCAGCGTCGGTTACCACAGAAGAAGAGACGGGGCGCGCGGGTCAAACTGCGCACAAACACACCGGCTCATGATGGACTTCGCCAGCCGCTCACTTCCAAACACAGCATCCGTCCGGCGGCGGCAGGGCCAACAACGAGTGCCCGGAAAGCGCGCGGGCTCACCGCTCAACGGGCACACGCGCCGTTTTCAGCGTTTCCAAACACCTACCGGGGCTGCCGTCCGCGTCCCGCCGGCACAACTTGTCCTGAACGCTGAGCTCCGTCCGCTCCACGCCGCGCCGATGCCTCCTCTGCTCGGCGCCTCGCGCTGTACGCTCGTGGAGGGGGAGGCGGCCGCCGGCGGGGAGGAGAGGAGCCGTCCAATCAGCGGCCGCCGTACGTGGAGGGATACAGCCAATGGAAGGGAGCGAGGAGCGCGGAGGATGATGATGCTGCTTTGTTTAACGGAGTGACTTTGAAGCGACGGAGCGAGCTGATGGAGGCTGATGGAGCTCGTCCTCAGATGATGTGTGCTGGAAAAACTGCTGATTGATTGATTGATTAGTCGATTGACAGCAAATTAATTAACAATTTCATTAATATTCCAGCTCTCAGTGGTGGAATGTGACGAAGTACATTAACTCAAGTACTGCAGCCGAGTACACGTTTGAGGCGGGCTTACTTGTATTTGCTAGTTACTTTACAAATAAAGTATATTCAGTATTTTGGCCTGCAAGTGGGGCTGAAATGATGAGCCAATCAATCAATCAGTTGATTAATTCATCGATAAGTGTTTTGATAAACATCTTTTAATAGGTTTTGCACTGCTGGAAGGCGAAGGTGGGACTGAGCATTTCTCACTATTTTCAGAATTTTTACAAACCAATCAATCAAAAAGTTACCGGAGAAAATAATCAGCAGATTGATCCATGATGAAAATAATCATTAATCACTGTCATATGCAAATTAAAAAAAAAAAAAAAAAAAAAAGCTCAAACTGGCCCAGTAATGCTTGATTTTCCTGATCATAGTTACCTACTCTGAAGATGTGACCTCGTGCTTTGGGGAACTCAGTGTTTTTTTCACTGTTTTCTAAATGATTCATCAGTTAATTGTGAGAATAATTGGCAGATTCATTGATAACGAAGAGAATCATTAGCTGCGGTTCCATACCTGCTGTGAAAAGACCTTCAGCAGACAAATCAAGCTTCATCTTCCAAAGATGCTCTTTGATTGTGAGTCTCTTGCTCCGCTGCAGTGTTTAAGTGTATATTGGTCATTTTGTGCCTTCATTAGAGAGCTGAGCGTCGACAGAGGGAGCTCAGATTGAACCCAGGCGTGCTGTGCATCAGGGATTAACCCAAACTACCGCGCTGTCGTCACACTGTGGCCTCAGACTCCTCTGAAATGCTGCTATTTGAGCTGAATTCTAATAAAAGTACCTTAAAAAATACCTTGGATGAGGAGCAGCTGCAGAGGTCTGGTCAGCTCCCTCCACCAACTCAAGTGACATCACTCGGGGACACTGAGACCTTCCACAGCTCCCTCTGGAGGACATCAAGGCTTTGTACAACTGTGCAGTCTGACTCCAACAACACCGACCAGAGTGCATTTGCGCACAGACTGGACGGTGCAGTTTGTCTCTGCTGGGACACTGCAAGGCCACGCAGGACCTGGACCTCAGAGAGCGCCTGAACACCCTGGCCGGTTTAGATAAACTGCATTTCACAGTAAAATTTAACAGCATTTTGAGTGTCATCACCAGCAGTTTCATCATCTGCTGCCTCTCCGATGTGACTGAATGGGCAGTTGTCCGGGTGTATAATTGCTTGGCAGCGAGGGTGAAGCGATTAAAAATGTACAAAAGTGCATCTACTTTGGATTGTCAATGAAAACGTTACCGGAGGAGAAAAATAGTCCAATTAAAAAGATGCCAAACAGCATTTCCGGAAAGGATTCTGAATTATTGAACCAGCAAACAGTGTTTCCCAACTGTAAAGCGTCAGCTCAGCGTGGAGCAGCCCACACTGAATCTGTGCAGCCATCACTTCTCTGACAGCAAAGTACAGTTTGTGCTGCTGTAATTAACATCGCAGTATATCCTCCTCACAGCCAATTACCCCACGTGTCCACGCTGAAACCGAGCGAGGGGAAAAAAATCTGTCAGAGGTGACAAAAGCCACCTAATGGAAAAATCTGTAAGTCCTACAACAGGCCTGCTCTATCAGTGAAAATCAATGAGCCTTTCGCCAAAGAGGTCTCAGCTGGACTGTGGCGTCGAGGTCGGCCGTGGATCAAACGAGCCGGCCGCACCGACGGGATCAGCGCTCTGTGCACCCTCTGATTAAAAACTCACGTACTGTTGAGTTCATGAAGCTTTATTGCAACCAGAAGACGTAACAGAAATGAAAAAAAAAAAAAGAAAGGGGGGAAAACCTCTTTATTCAGACGCAAATGGACGCTGGCAGCCGTCCAATCAAAGGAAAACACAGCTATTAAAGCAAAAGGTGAAAATATAGCCCCGGTCGATCAGTCGGATCGAGCAACATAGAAGAAGAAACATCCGCTGCACGCCAGGTGCATTCAATCAGCATCAAACAAAGCTAGATATTGGATAAAAGAGTAGAAGTATGACTTTAAAACCTCAGTACAAAAACACAGATTAGTCAGAGCACTTCGTCTCTCCATGGACGCGGATGTGACAAGTACACGTGAGCCTGATTGTGAGCTGAATTCATGAGTCGCCGTCGTCCTCGTCCTCGTCGTAGTATCTGTTCCTCTTGATCTGCTCCTCCACCGTCAGGGCGTCGTCGTCGTCGGCCCACAGAGAGGAGCCGCCGCGGCCCGCCGCCGCCTCCCCCGCCTTATCTGCGCCCTCTCTCGCCTCCATCCCGAAATCCAAAAGGTCATCCAGCGCCGACCTGAGGGGCGCCTCCCCGGCAGACTGGCCGAAGATGTCGGATTTGAAATCGGACAGCAGGCTGGAGCCGCTCGTGCTCAGGTCGGCGAAAATGTCCTCGAGGAAGCTCGACGTGCTCAGCTTCGGCTCGGCGGCCTCGTTCTTGAAAGCGAACGCTCCCTCGGCTGTCTCTGTAAAAAAATGCGCGTCTGTGGCTTCGGTACATTTGGCACCCGCTGGCACAAAAGCATCCTCCCTCTGTGCCAATTGCAGCACTTCACTTGGCATCCATTTTGGTTCTTCACAGCGATCAGCTCGGGAGGAATCTGTTGCTCGAGTTGTCTCCGTCACGAAGAGTGACTGATTTTCCTTCCTCTCATCCTCAGCGAGCCCTTCAAACAGGATATCTTTGTCAAGCACCGTCTGGCCGTTATTATTATTATTGTTGGAGTTAGCATTCAGTGCCCGTCCCGCCGTCTCCTCCTCATCTATTAACGTGACCTTTACCGCCTCCCCATTGTTCACGCCATCATTACTTCCTTTACCCGTCTCCTCCTGGCGCTCTGTCTCGTCTGCTGCGCCTTCTGTCTGCCTGTCATGTCCGTTTACTTTCACCTCCTCCACCCTCTCCTCCTTTTCCTTCTCATCCCACACGTTCGCGCTTTCCTCCGCTGCACCTCCGTCCTCCTCCCTCTCCTCCACTCCGGGGTGCACTTCAGAGTCCGTTTGAGGACCGGCTCGCTCCGCGGCCTCGGAGCCGCCGTCTGACTCCTCGGCTTGTCGAGTGTGAGTGACCCTCTCTGATGCTCTGGGGGAGGCCGGGGCCTCACACTCTGCTGGAGTCTCTTCAGGTTTCCTCACGTTCACGCTCTCCTGCGCCTCGTCGTTTTCCCGGGGCCCATTTTCCACTTCAGCGGCGGGAGCATCCGCCTCTCTTAATGAGGGCTGATCGAGGGGTTCGTTTTCCTGAGACGGGCCCTCCTTTGGGGGCCACGATGGCTTTACCAGCTTCAGCTCGTCTTCGATGGTGAAGGACTTCTTCGGGGAGTCTGACAGAGGAGGCCACACCACCGAAATCTTACTTGAGAGCTTTTTGCTTTCCTCCCCTGATTTGCTTTCCTGAGCGCTGGAATATCTGGAATCTTTCTTTTCAGGCGACGGCGATTTGATTTTTGGCTTTTCCGCTGAATTCTCCGTGTTCTTATTACTCCATAGTTCTTTGTGCGGTTTGTGTCCAAATCCCTCGTCGTAATTTCCTTTGGACTTGAACAGTTGTTTGTAGTGTGGCGTGCAGTACATCCGTCCATGGAGAGAGGCGTAGTTACCAAGACTGAGGAAGAAGAGGAGAGAAGAGGAGGTTAAAACGAAGCACAGACAGACAGAGCTGTGTGCTCCTGAAGCAGCCTCACCTTAGTTTGCCTCTGCAGTGTTCGCAGCGGAAGCAGCTTTTATGGAAGTTGTGTTTGTCTGCCGTCAGCGACTCCATGGGGTACACCCTCTTCCGACAGACCCTGCACAGTTCGGACTCTGGAACTCGAATTTTCTGCGAAGAAAAATGAGGTTTTAATTTCCAGGTTCAGGTTTAATTTCCTGGAAAGAACCGCGTCATTTGGCACAAAAAGTTCATTTAATATCAAATTTGTGACTTGTGACCCCCCCTCAAATGAGGCTGTGTGGGCTCGTCTGGTTCTGCTTTCACTGTCCCTTTTTCCCTTCATATGTTGTGTTGTTTGACAGGTTTTTATGGGCCTGAAGAGGTCAAAGTATGCAGTATTTCACAGTAAAAATACAAATAAATACTTGCAGAAAAGCACTAAATTATCTGGTGACCCCCCCAGGTTTACGTTGGGACCCCTTCAGGTGTGTGTAAGTGTATGAGGACTTTAAAGTTTAGCCAACAGTCGCCAATCTAAGCGTGTGTGTGAATTTTAAAGAGGCCTTAATTCTTGTGAATTTAATTTTCCATCCGTAAGAAGAAGATTGTCCTTTTTGAGGGAATAAATATCACAGTCTTGCTTAAATATGCAAGAAATTTGAAACTTTCACTGTCGGCGTATTAAAGTAAATTACTGCAAATTACAATTCAACACAGAGCGATAACAAAGTCCGTTAAGTGGTTAATTAATGAGTGTCTACCTGGCTTTAAATAAAGAGTTCCTGTTCTATCTATAATTGCTATTACATGACACGGCGCTTTCCAGGAAACTTTGGAGGAAACTGTTAAAGGACAAAACAAAGTTGAACCAAACGTGTTAGAAGTGCAGTCAGTGAGCGTGTCATTAGCATCACCATTACAAATGCAGTAACTGTCTGGAATATCTTGTTTTTGTTGTCTCGCGCTGAAAACAGCATCACACACCCACAATCATTAGTTCAATATGTTTGCGTCGCTGCCAGCTTCACACATCAGAGGCATGAACAAACAGGAGCGAGTGTGTGAAAGTGACAGCGGCTAAACGTTTCGGATCAGAGGAGATCAGGTGACGTCCAAAGACAAACCGGTGTTAATGCTCCTTTTCTCTAAACGTCTCACACACAAAGCATGTTAAACACACCGTCACGCCTGTTAAGCGTCCTCATGCCGCACGGCTGGGTTTACCCGTCACGACAGTCTCCTGCTGGCGCGTTACGACCTGCGAGCTCCTCTGCTCCGTCACACTGAAGCCCAGGTTCTGGAAGACTCCCTGGCTCTTGGCCCACGACTGCTGGAAGCTTCTCAGCAGCTCCTCGGTGGAGGCCTCGGGGGGCATGGCGACCGTCGGAACGCTGCCTCTCACCACGTCGGCGTAGGACGGAGGGCTACCGCGGGTCAGGGAGCTCCCAGAATGCACCTCGCTCCTCGTCTCGCTTGTCATGTTTCCGAAGTCGTCGACGCTGCAGAATTGCTCGGTGACTGCTGTGATTTCGGCGCGACCCGCCGGCTCAGAGTACACTGATTCAGGCTCCCTGCGTTCTATCTGTTCCCGGAGCTCTCGGGCCGCCTGAGAGCCGTGCTCTCCCGTCTCAAACACGTCCTTTATGGCTTTCACGTTGAACGTGGGGATCTCCTCGGTTTTGGGGGTGTGCGGGTCAGCCTCGGCCTCCTCTGTGTCGCTCCCCAGCCTCTCCGTGATGACGATAGGCTCTTTCCTGGCGTACACTTTTGGCTTTGGAGACTCAAATTTGTTAACCAGCTTGGACAAGTCCACTCTGGGGAGGTCCTCTTTCAGGAGGTCCACAGTCGCGGCCTCGGCGTTCTCCTCAGCGTCAGCTCCCAGACGTTCAGGGATGTCGATGGGCTCCTTCCGGATGTACGTCCTGCTCACCTCGGCCTTCTGCGCCTCCTCGAAGAAAGACTTTTTGTCCCTCACAGTCATCATGGAGTCCACCATTTCTGTCACATCCATCAGCTCGTGTCTCTCTACGGGGGTCTCCCTGCTGCCACAGGGGGACGGTTGCTCTCTTTCAGGCGCTAAAAACTCCGCCCCCGGCACGGGAGGTGGAGGGGTCGTGATGCGAGACAGCTTGGAGGTGGTGTCCCTCAGTTTCACCAGCTTCTCCGAGCGGCTCAGGGTGGGAGACGGCAAGGCCCTGCTGAAGGTCGATGTGGGTGTGTACGACTTGCGAGGAGGAGGCGGAGGCGTCCCGACTAATTTGTAGGGCGGAGGAGAAGGAGTGACCCTGAGCGGCGAGTCTATCCTCCTCGACTCGATGCTGATGAAAGTGGGCGATGGAGTGCGGATGCTCGCCAAAGGGGAGGACACTCTCTGCTCCGGCGCCTCGCTCAGCTCCTGATGCACTCTGCTCCCCTGAAGCGACCTTTTCTCCTCCGCCACCTTCTTCTCGGTTTTCGACGACCCGATGCTAATTTTTGATATCTTTGCAGTTGCTCCACTGAAAACCGTCTTGTCTGGCTTTGCAGGCACCGGTGGCGGTGGCGGCGGCGGCGGCGGCGGGGGCGGTTCCTCCTTTCCTTTCTCCTGCTTGTCCACGGCTGTCAAACTGTCCCCAAAAAACACGAGCTTCGCCTGAACGATGTTTTTCACATAGACCATCATCTCTTTCAGCTTTTTCTTACTTTGCTGTTTTGCAATTTCGCTTAAATTCCTCCTCTCATCCGAGCCCATCACCCAGTCAGGGAATTCACTTAAAATCGTTCTGACAGCGTTGGAGTCTATTTTGCTCGGTGTGCCCTCCAGCTCTTTTATTTGAGCGAGCAGCTTCTGCATGACATTGCATTTCTCTGAAGCTGTTATTTCTTGTGAATTAGCCTCCTCTTCACGGGTCGTCTTCCCCGTCCCCTTCGCGGACGCGTCCTTGGGGTCACCTTTGGACTTTGCCGCCTTTATCTGCATTTTGTTTGTTTCTGCTGCTTGCGTCTGCACCCGAGCCGCCTCTTGCCTGTGAAGGCTGTGCTGCACCACGCTCTCGGTCACAAGCACCTCCTCGTGTCTGTGAGTGTGCTCCGTCTTCATGCTCTGCTGACTGAGGGAGACAGCACCATGGCCTTGTCCTTGATGACTCGCTGCAGATGTTATCTTAGCCGTCTTAGGCATTAAAACAGCGGCTGATGGGGACAGCTTCGCTTCAGTCTCATTCTTCTGCAGCTGCTTTCCCTTCTTCCCATGAGCCTCCACTTCAGGCTCCTTTAAAGGGAGGGTCATCTGACTCTTCTTCTCCTTCATTTTCATTTCGCCTTTTGTCTCAGCTCTCGCTGACGTCAGCTGGTTCGCCTTTGTTTCACTCATCTGTGTCACATTACATGTCTCCTGCTGTAAGTGCATTTCACTTTTCATCGATTCCTTTTGTCCCAAACTGTCACATTTATCCTCCTTCTTCTCTGTCGGCATCTTAAATGTTCTCACCTTGAAAGTTGGAGCTACCTTTGGGATTTTAGTGGGTTGAGAGGGACTCATCTTTCCCTCCTGTGTCAGAGGCACATTAATATTCTTTACATCCTCAGCTTTCAATGTGACCGCAGTCTGGCTTTGAAGATTTACATTCTCCTGGACAGCACTCTGCACGGCAGCGATAGACTTGACGCTGGATTTCTTAATAAACTGCTGCTGCTCCGTGACTGAGGAAGTGACCACGCTCGAGCGTGACTGGACGTCAACATTCGAGGCCTCGCGATGAGACTGAGACACAGAAACAGTCTGACTCTTGGGTGCAGTTTGGCTCTTTTTAACGACGTCGGTTGAGGACGACTGCTCGCTGACGACACGCTTTTTATCTGAGGACACGTTTGAGGCTGATTTCTTATTTACCGCTGAGATCAAGGGCTTGCTCAAAGGGATCTGGGAGGGGGTTTTCTTGGCAGGTGAGTCTTCAGTTTTAGCTTCTTCTGTCTTTGCTTTTGTCGCCTCAGTGGCCACTTCTCTCTCAGCGGCCTGCGCGACGGAAAGCTCAGAGGGGCACGGTGTATTTCCTGGAGGAGAAGTGGGAGTTGTGACATTGCTCCTCTGCATTTCCTCTTTCTCCATCTTTTGTTGACGAAACCTTTCCTCCGCAAGCATGAGAGGGGTTTTAAACTTGCGAGCGTAAGGTCTCGACTTTGGCGCTGGAGCAGGTTCAGGAGGAGCAGGCAGTTTAACGGGAGGGACGGGCACTCTTTTCGGAGGCTGTGGGCTCTCTCCTTGCTTTGCTTTCACAGCTGGGATGCTCGGGATTTTTGTTGCTGATTCAGACTGAATCTGCGTGCTTGTTTCAATCTGTTTGCCTGTTTCCTTTTTCACCTCCTCAACTTTAGCTTCTGCTTTTGTTGGCACTGTTGTTTCTTGATCAGGAGGGAGCTGAGGTGGAGGTGGTGGAGGAGTCGGCTGCTTTTTCTGCCATTTGGGTTTAACTTGTATGTGCTGCCTCTGTGTTTCTGGCTGCTGGGGCACTTTGAATAAAGGCTTTCCGACGGGTTTCACCAGCTTTGCAGGGGGAGGCTGAGGCAGTGCGCTAAGCTCTTGCTGTGAGGGAGGCGGTGGGAGAAAGTCTTGCCCTCCGACAGAGAGCGGAGGCGGAGGGGGTGGAGGAGGAGGGAAAAATTCAGGCTCAGACTTCATGCATTCCACCGGAGGCGGAGGTGGTGGAGGTGGGAGGTCGCTGTCCTGCCTCATGATAGAAGGCCGGGATGTGGCGGAGGCAGGGCTCTCCAGCACCGGCGACGGGGGTGGAGGGAGGGAGAGTTCAGACTCTGAGGGTGGAGGAGGTGAAGAGGGAGGAGGGGGGAAGTGAATCTCCGGCTTCGCCTTCTTAATCACACCTTTCCCTCTCACGTCCAGGTTCCGGTACTCACCCTTCATATTTTTGATGTTCTGCCTTTGTGCGAGCGTCTTATTCTCCGCCTGCCTTTGCGCCGCCGCCGTCTGCTCTGACACCGTGACATTCTGCTTGTGCGTGACAGTTTTCTCCATCACCGTCGTCTGCACCTGTTTGATTGTCTTTGTTTCACATATTTGCCTGTTGGAAACACTGGTCTGCGAGGTGTTTTGCACCTCTTTCATCATATTCACGTCAGCTGTTTTAGTCTCTGTTTGATCATTATTAGTCATTTGTTTATTCTTCATCATAACAGGCTTAGGAGCTTGTATTTTCTGTGGGGGCAGCGCTTTGTGCTTCTGCTCCTTCATGCTCTTCTGCTGAGAGGCCCCGGTAGTATTGTCTGTTTTGGCTACAGTAACAGAGTGGCCCTCTTGGGTTATTACCTGTGTTTTCACTGATTTGCTTTCGTTGTGCCTGTGCGTGTGCTTCTGTGACTCACCGCTCTGAGAGAGGTTTTTCACAGCGGGGGCTGGATTGACTGCCACACTCTCACTCTTGGCTTCATGTAAGCATTCATGCTCCACTTGCTTTACAGTTAATGGATTTTTCATGGGCACCTTTGCTTTCTTGGGGGGATACATACGTTTTGGCTTTGAATACTGTTTTCTTTGCATGAGACACTTTATCGCCCCTTGAACGTCGCCTTTTACTACCTCCTCTTTCTCCACCTGTGTTGTCTCCTGCCCTTCGTAGAGAGATTTTATGGATGTTTTCACGTCTCCTTCGGTGCTCCCCCTGCGCTGCATTCTGGGAGAAGTCGTCGGCTCTAAGAAGAGCTGGATCGTGGCTTTAACATCACCTTGTTCGCTCACCTGATGCTGGTAAATCTTCTTCTCGCTCGACGCCTCGTGCAGACTTTGCATGGCAGTGTGGATGTCCCCTCTGACGATCTCCTCTTTTTCCACCTCTTTCACCGCTTGCTTCGCCTCCTCCAGGGACTTCAGGGTCCCCTTGATATCACCTGGCACTAAATCTTCAACAGTGGCTTCCGTGTTGGTGGACGCAGATTTCTCCAGTGACTCAAGAGCACCTCTGATGTCTCCCCTGATGATTTCCGGCTTTTCCGTTTCTTTGGCTTGATGCTGGGCCTCCTCCAGAGACTTCAAAGTAGTGTGTAAGTCTCCCTTCACCACCTCCTCTTTCTCTATTACTACTTTCTGATTAATGGCTTGGGTGAGTGAATCCAGGGCTGCACTGAGGTCACCTTTAACAATGTCGTGCTTCTCCATGTTTCTGTAGGTAGCAGTAGGCTCTGTCATGAAGACTTTGACAGAGCTGTGCACATCACCGGGAACTATGTCGTCCTCTGCCACCGTGCGACCGATCTGTTGCTGATTCCTCCTCAGCAATATTTTGGTCTCCTCGATGTCACCACCTATGATCCGCTCCTTTTCCACCTTTTCCTGGGTTTCACCTGATTCATACTGGAGCTGCTTCAGGTAATCCAGGGCTCCCGACTCAATGCACGTGGAGTAAAAGCTGACGTTACCCCTTTCCGTGTCTCCGACCCTTATTTTTTTAGAGCCCTCCTCTCCGGAGTTGGAGAGGAGACGATGAAGGGTTCTGCTCACGTTACCTTGAACGATGTCCTCTTTCTCCATGCTCGCCCTCTCCCCTTTATTCAAGAGGGAGTAGATAGTCATCCTCACGTCTCCTTTCTCGTCCTCTTGAATCAGGATACCGCGCTTGGAGGAGCCCTCGTTCTGGAGCAGGCTGTTTATGGCCTCCTGAATGTCACCGCGGATAATTTCCTCTTTCTCAACATTGACTCCCCTCTCCTGGTTGAACAGCTGCTTCACCGTGGTGTTGATGTTCCCCCGCTCCTCCTTGTCGATAGTTATCCCCTTTTCCGTGGTCTCCCTGCGGTTCAGCAGGTTCATCATTATGTTGCTCAGATCCCCTCTGATGATCTCTTCTTTCTGGATTTGCGGAGCCTCCTGGTTCATGAGTTTATACTTTGCCATGCGGACATCGCCGATCTCATCTGCCTCGATGAGGACGCCCTGTGAGTCGACCATCTTCTGAGAGTAAAGCTCCTCGAGCGTCTCTTTGATGCTTTTACCTATTATCTCTGTCCTTTCCATCCTGCTCTCATTGAAATCATGGAACGGAGTGGTTTCAAATAGCCATGTTGTCGTCTTCACGTCGGCCGGTGGGATTTCCTCCTTTGCGACAACAAGCTGCGTGCCATCAGTGTCTTTGATTCTGTCAAGGGGCTGCTTCTCAAAGAGCCACACAGACTGTTTGACATCCCCTTTCATTACTTCCTCTTTTGTCACTCTCTCCATGCCGTCGTACTCGGCGCCTTCACCGCGGATCTCGTCAATCGTGCGGGTTTCAAACATCCACGTCGCAGATCTGACATCTCCTTTCTGGATTTCGCTCACGCTAACAGTTCTGATGTACTTTTGAGACATCTCATCTGTCTCAAATCGGTGCTTGTTTGTCTTCACGTCGCCGCCTTGGATGTCTGCGACTGTTTTTGACCTGACTTTGATATCCTCAGCGATTTCATCCAGCGGTTGTGTTTCGAACTTCCACCTGGCAGAGCTAACATCTCCTTTGTTGACGCCTTCCTCAGTCACAGCTTTAATGACATAGACCTCCTCTGAGTCTCTAATGGAATCCAGCGGCTTGGTCTCGAACAGCCACCGCGCCCCCACCACGTCTCCTCTCATAATCTCTTCCTTGGTAACTGTAGTCACTTCGTGGTAATGGCCCTCTTTGTCGCGGATGGCGTACAGCGGCTGACTTTCGAACATCATGGTGTAGTTTTTCACGTCTCCCTTCTCAATTTCATCTCTGAAGATACTGGTGAGTTTAGAGATATCGGCCTCACTGGACTCCTCTTTAATCTGATCCAGAGAGTACGTCTCAAAAATGAAGCGGCCTTTGTCAACGTCGCCCCCCTGGACATCGGTGACAGTGCGTATTTCCCTCGCCTCGTCACGGATGGCGTCCATCGGCTGGTTCTCGAACATCCAGGTGCAGTTGACCACGTTTCCCTTCTGGATGTCCTCGGCCTGCTGCGTCTTCAGCCTCTGCATTGTCTCCTCAGAGGTGGAGCTCATGATGTCAGAGGAGCGATTCTCAAAGATGTACTTCATCCTGGAAACATCGCCCGACTGGATGTTTATTTCCGTAACCCTCCTGAAAGAACCGCTGTCCTCGCCCGTGATGTTTTCCAGGTTCTCCGTCTCAAAGAGGAAGCGGGCCAGTCTCACGTCTTTTCCCTGGATGTCCTCCTGCTTCACGGTGCAGGTTTTCAGGATGGTCTCAGACTCAGTCTCCGTATGATCGCGTATGTTGTCCAGTGTTTGGGTCTCAAAGAGCCAGGTGCACGTTTTCACGTCCCCTTTTTGCACTTCCTCAACATCAGCCTCGCTCCTTTCCACCTTTTCATACAGAACATCCATTGGCTGAGTCTCAAATAACCACCTACAAGTCTTAACGTCCCCTTTTTCAATTTCAATACCTTCCTTGGTTTTATGCTCTTCATCCTCAGAATAGTTGAAGGATTTAATGGCGTCCAGCTGTTGGGTTTCAAACAACCACTTGGCTGTTTTGACGTCCCCTGACTGGATCTCCTGTTTGGAAATACCTTTTATGATCTGAAACTTATTGATGCTTTCGTCAAACTCGTCAATCGGCCGCGTTTCAAACATCCATCTGCAGCTGTGCACGTCTCCCTTCACGACCTCCTCACGCCTCACGGTCCTCACCTCATGGTAATGGCCAGAGCTGTCTTGCATAGCGTACAGAGGGGCAGATTCAAAGAGGACTCTGTTGGATTTGACTGATCCGCTCGTTACCCCTTCAACTTGGATTTTCTGTGTTCCTTCACACTTGCTTAAATCCATACTTTCAAACCTTTCTTTATAATTTGTCACATCTCCTTTGTCGAGAGCTTCGACATTCACAGTTCTTGTAATCTCCTTCTTCTCCTCCCTTATATTCTCCAGGGGCTGGCTTTCAAAGACCCACTTTTGATGCCTTACGTCACCCTTTTCTTCCTCAGATGCAACCATTTTCTGCAGTTTTCCCACTTCCAGCAGCTCTTTCAGATTTTCCATGGGCACCGTTTCAAACAGGTGTTTTGCTGATCGAACATCACCTCCTACGATCTCCTCTGAAGGTAAAGGTCTCGCATTGGCGTTGTCTTTCAGAGAATCCATCGGCTGAGTCTCAAAAACCAGACAGTGCTTCCTCACATCAGCACCTATTATTTCCTCCTTTTGCATCCTGGAACTCTCCCATTCCTCATCCTTGATGGAGTCCAGAGTCTTTGTCTCAAAAAGCCACCTCCCTTTGTTCACTCCGCATTGAACGTTGTCCTCCATGGAGATGCCACATATGAGCTTCACCCTCGCCGGGTCTTTGTTTATAATATCCAGGGGCTGGGTTTCAAACATCCAGCGTGACGTCTTGACGTCTCCCCTCTCAGTCTCCTCCCTGCGTATGGTGGTGATCTCCAGCATCTCCCCCGCGTCCCCCCTGATGACACACATGGGCTGCGTCTCAAACATGCGAGTGGTTGTCTTCACGTCCCCTTTGATCTCCTCCAGCTCAGACTTCAGGCTCAGGAAGTGGCTCTCCTCAATGGTTTCCGTCTTACCCAGAGAATCCAAATGCTGGGTCTCAAAGAGATATCTCGCGGTTTTCACATCCCCGCCAGAGATGTCCTTGGTGACGACAGCGTCTGTCTCCTGCTCGTCTTCTTGGTAGATCTTATTCAGACAATCGAGCGGCTGCGTCTCAAAAAGCCACGTAGCAGTGCGAACGTCTCCTCTCGCCAGCTCAGACTTCTGTGACTGCTCAGCTGAATCAGCAGTCTCTGACCCCAGAGCATCCATGGGCTGAGTCTCAAACATCCAAGCCGTGTATCTGACATCTTTGCCAGCGATGATTTCCTGCTGGCCGATATTCCTCACCTCGTTCTCATCCGGGGTTTCATCCTTGATGGTGTCCAGCGGCTTGTTTTCGAACATCCAGCGCACGGACTGAACTTCTCCTTTCAGGATCTCTTCCCATTCCACCGATTCTCTGTCAGGGCTTGAACACTTACTCGAGCTGTTGCCGTCATTTTCAAACATATAACACGTCTGCTGGACATCTCCCATTTCCTCAACGTCCAGGTCCTCCAGCTCTGCTTCGGTGAGCTCCGCCTCGAGGTTCTTGCGGACCTCTGGGTGAATGTGCTTGTAGAGACGCTTCAGTTCAGCCATGCTCTTGTGTTTGAAATACTGCTCCTTACCAGTAGTCTGCTTGTGCTGGGAGGCTGGCTCCTGAGGCTGGGACTCAGGGACTTCCTGTGGCACCTGCAGCAGGTTTGAGGGTGGGGGAGGGAAGTGGTCTGTCACCTCATAAGCCACTGATGAGGCAGTGGCAGTCTTTAAGGTGGAGGAGCTTGTCATAGCTGAAGCTTTGGAGGACTGGTTTACTGGTGTCCATTGAAACTGGTTGAAATCCACATCAACCTGTGGTTTGTAAGCGGTTTTAATTAAGGAGAGAGGGCCAGTTAGGATTGAACTTTCACCCCCAAATAATAGTTATTAGAAATGTTTGTGCAGCTGAGTCAAATCTCTTTCCCAAAAATAGAAACAAAAGCCCTACTCTGGATGAAAAGCACAAATACAGACACACTTTGAGCCAGTCCGACCTGGACAGGTTCAGTTACGCACGTTACTGACTTGATTGAAATATTCATTGAAGATCACTTTAAATGCAGACAGTCACGTGAGTTCTTGATTTAGCCTGCGTTTTCCTTTTAACACTGAGAAGACTGAGAGGCTTTGGCTGCGTAATGACATGAGCTCTTTCATCCAGTCCAATTTATTCTCCATCAACTCCACAATTTCCATATGATGATTTCATGATGTGTCCTCATCATCATACTGATACCTCATAAAAACCCCAAACTAACATTTATTTAGATAAACAGACAGCATCATTACCTTAATTTCCTTGGCTGGTGCAGCTTCCTCGATTGTTTTTTCATACTGCTGCTTCAAAGCCTGAGTGGAAACCTTTGGTAGGTCCTCTCCTCCGACGAGCATAACTGAATTAGACACAAGAAGAAGGCTGCCTCATTAAGTCGTTCGCAGTGAGGGAGCTCAGGGGGATTGGAAAGAGAAATAAATCATTTCATTAAAAACCTGAGTAGTTTTCATTTTCTGAAACCATGCAGCGGTGATTGCCCAATTTCCACTTTCCAATATTTTACCTTCCTGACTTTGCCCTGATTAGATTTGCTGCTATGCACTGAATAGAAAATCATCTGCAGTCATTTTCATAGCTCATCCCTTATTCAGCAGTAGCAGGAACAATCATTAATATACAGGACACAAGCAGTGCTGTGATAAAAATGTGCAAATTACAATATAAAAGGCATGAGCAGAATAACCTGTTTCATTGTAATGGTTCCCGTAACTGGCTGCCACATTGTTATGGTGGACTCTTTCATCACGGATCACCTGTGAAAAGATGGTGGGAAATCATTAGTATACTGGCAACTGCACTGCAGCCTCCAACTGTTTTCAATCAGTGAGAAGTGAAAGGCTTAGCGTGAGGCTAATATTCTATATAAGGCACATCAAGTGCCACAGAAAGTTCTGAAGTAACCCAAGAAGTCAGAGTGGGTTTATTAGCAGCCTTCCGGAGGTGAGGTGCTGCCATCCAGCTGGTGACAAATGGTGAGTGTAGCAGCCGGTACCTCTTGCTGATTGTGAAAGAGGGCTGTGGCGGGGACGAGCTCTCTGGCACTGCTTCTCACTGTCACCTCTGAGGAGCTTGACATCTCCTGTCAAACACAGAGACACGGGAAGGTGGACACACTGAATCCCTCTCACACTGAAAACATATGCACACACCACGCCGTGGTTTTATCACCTCATGACTGTCAGCTGGAAGAGGCCACAGAATAAGTCATTTTTACATTGTGAAAATTAATAAAAACCCCCTGTGGCCGGTAACAAAAGCTCTCCCATTACAGAGCTGCAGCTTTGGGAGCCACTGGGTTTATATTCCACTGATGGAGGATGTCAGTGTTTGAGAGAAAAAGCAGGATATTCCAAAAACTGTGCAAAACTGCATCAGCCGTTTCTTCCGGTGAGATTCATGCAATTTGAACGAGATGAAAGAGAAATATAATATTTGAGCTTGTATCATCTGCTGTTCACATGAAAGATACATAGAGGGTGGAGGTGCTCTGTACCTCTGAAACCACTTATGTCAGAATAACATTATCTTTCCTGCTGCACGGGCAGTTTTAAAACGGAGCGCAGACGTTACACCTGTGAAGAAAACTTGAGTGGAGAGCGGTTTGCTGCTGCAGCACAGACGCAATAACTCGATCAAACGTCCCTTCACAAACCCCTATGCAAAATTTAGCATTCAGCGAGGTCCGCGTGCGCTCGATGAATCCACTCTGCTGCTCGCCTGAATGAGCAGATGGGGGGAAAGCACGGAGGGGCGGCGTTGACCTCACTTCACTGAGATCGGGCCCCGACCCGGGCTGCTAACGCGTTCTGGCATTTTCCTCACGCACTGGATGACAGAGCCACACAGACCTGCAAAGTTCAAGGTGCCCTCTTTGATTTGACCCACGAGGACGCCTCGGAGTCACGGCCAAGTTTTTCCAATAAAGAGCTCCGGCTGAATGTAAATCACTCTCTGGCATTCATATGTTTCTCACTTTACGCTGAGCCGGTGAACAGGAAGGACGGCAGTGCTCTGTCTTCTCGACTACTGAAGTTTTGTTTTAAGCTAAAGGCCCTTATTCAGCTCTGACCAATGGTGGAAGGCCACTGCTCGCACCATGACGAAAGATGGAGGACACCTTTTCATGTCACTTGGCATAGATACATACACCACTTCATGCTCGCTGCGGGAGATGTAAGAATCCGGGATTACGTCCTCACCTGGACAGATCTCTGCTCGAAATGATACTGGGTGACGCTGGACTGAGAGGACGAAGACGCAAACTCCTGGTTCTCGAACTGCCTCTTGACACTGGCCAGGCCGCCGGGCAGCGAACAAGGCTCGGACTCCTCCATCACCTGCGAGCAGGAAACAGATCGCGTGAAACACACCTGAAAATACATTAAACACACTCTGAGCCTCCAGTTAATCGGAGCTTTAGGAGGCTGGATTTGACCTCGGCGAGCCAACACGCTCTCATTGATTGTGACTATATTTTACATTCACTTATGCAAATACGAAAGTGAACGAAAGGCATTATGGGAAGTGCTTTTAAGGCCTCAGTCAGCACCGTTGGTGTTCTTTCAAACGTGGTGTGAACGCTGTAATTCTCAAACATTGACAGTGGAGATAAGATACGGCCAAGTACAGCATGTAATACCTGTAATAACACTGAGAGACTGGATGTAAGTCAAAAGCAAACAGGACAAACTTATATCGCTGTGATACAACTAGCTGAGATGAAATGAAGCCTAAATTGAAGTCCTCTTTTGTGTTTACGTCTGACAGAAATTTCTGAAATAGCAAAGATGGCAGGCACCCAATTTTAATGGATTTACTCTCTGCACATTTATCCTGCAACAGAGAGTGAACCATCAATAGAAAATGTAGTCTTTCAGATTAGTCAGTTTAATGGAACAAAAAAGCTTTTCAATAATTTTTATTGGGCCAAGGCAAGAATTAGTTCTCAAAGCTGGAAAATAGAAAAGCCCGGTGTGCTTTTGCCGGGAGGACGAAGAGGAGAGAGGAAGACTTTGTAAACCTCATCAGTATGGAGGCTGCGGTCCTCGTCCTGCGATCCGGGCGAGAATGCACACCGACTGTTTGATACAATAATCTCCTTTTGGGATTGTCAATTACTTTCCTAATAAAACATTTATATGTAGGCTTCTGCATATACAGCTGCCTGGAAACTGCAATATATATGAGCTGCTTGCTGTGTGTGTGTGTGTGTGTGTGTGTGTGTGTGTGTGTGTGTGTGTCTGTGTGTGTGTGTGTGTGTGTGCTGGCGTGTGTGTATGTTGAACACGCCACCCCGTCACCTTTCCCTTTTTAATGCAAATGAGGGAACAATGCAATTTGCAAGTTATTGCAGAGGAGTTTAGGCCGGTGACATTTCACGGCAGGGCAGCGCGTTATCAATATTTTACTACCTGAGGGCACAACGGCTCCACTGATATGACATGACATCAACAGCTCTCATTTAAAATGACTGCCGCAGACATACGGGCTTCTCATTTGTGTATTACAGAATCTCTTCTCTTGCTCTGACTGCTGAGAGGTCGACGGGCGAAGCCGACACAGAGACAGCTATCTTTGATTAACAATATGTCTGTTATCTGAGGAGATTGTGCATTTGATTAAGTGTTAATTAACTGTCTTACCCTGCTTAAGTATAACCAAATAGCAGCAGCAGCACGCCGTGTGTGTGCGCGGTGATTTGCAGGGGACGGGGTCGGGGGATGACAGCGCGGACTGAACGGTGTCCATCAGGGTTCTGCTATCTTTAAACACCTTGTCACTTGTGTGTGGACGTGCAGACAACAGCTGCAAAGGTAGAGAGGAAAAACAAGATTCCTACGCTGATTCCCTCTGGCAACCACCCCCCGCATGTGTGCCCACCGCCACACGCCCCTCCCCAGCGCACAAACACTCAGCTGTCACCACGGCCGCGTGGAGGTGGGGGCGGCTGCAGCGCTGCCACGCTGAGGTGAAGAGTCAGAGAGTCACTGAGTGAGTCCTGCTTGTTTGGGAGCAGCTGCGCCTCCCGATCTGTGTTATTAAACCACTGATAAAAGACTGTAGAAGATTTATTGAATTTGTCCCATGGTTGTTATTTGTGTTGCAGCCATTTATAAAAAAACAACAAGTCGCTTGAGGCAGTGCTTTACCGTGAAAGCACTTTGTGTTGCGTTAATAACGCCTCTCATCTGCTCTGAAATGGCTGTAAAGCTTGGCCTCAAGTGGCTTGTTACCATGCAGACCTGTGACCAGCCAGCAGTTAATGCACTCACTGAAAATCACCACTTACACTGGGACAATTAAGTAACGCCGCATAGCAGAGGACAACATGGAGATCTGTCATTACTATTAATTAGTTCTGGAATATTTAAATTCCTCAGCTTGAGATTTGTCATCTTTAATTCTCTGAGCTTCGTGTTTTTTTTTTTTTTTAATCACATACAGTAAAGATGCACCTGTCCTGTCCGCTCACGTATGCTGAGCACAGGCTGCAGAAGGCGGCAGGTCGCCCTCTGTATATTTACAGAGTGATGGATGACGTGCTGGACACTGATTACTGATCACCTAACAGACCAACAGATGAAGGGATTTCAGGTGAAGCTCACACACGTATGACAGTCAAAACGGCAAAAAGATTGGCAGCTATTAGTGAAACAGCCTGATGATGCCAGCTCAACAAAATGAGACGTGAGATGGGCGCGCTGTGGTCAATCCTTTAAACTCCTCTGACGAGATTATTATTCTGCAAAAAGGTAAAAAAAATGATTTATTGGCCTACTTAGGGAGGACCTGTTCCTTGCTGGACTGGAGCCGCTGGGAGCCGTTAAAGTCAGGAAAAACATGTTTATGTGGGAGGAAAAGGTGAAGTTCTGAAAAGTAGCAGGTTGTTGCTGCTCTGTCGTCTTGATGTGCGCTGAGTGGAGAACTGGGCAAAGTAACTTCATAATGCATCCTTTCATTTGTGTTTCCTCTGTCACAGCAGTGAGTCAGCGGCGATAAATCAGGTGCAGCAGATCCTCGTATACACGTCCTCCGCTATGCTATTTTCATCCCTACTTTACCTTATTTTTACTATTATTATCAAGTGAGTTTTATTCTCCTTTTCAGTGTGGTTTTATCTATACTGTGCCACACACAACACCTCTTTCTTTCATTTATTCCCTGTATGAAAGGGGCTACTATGAGCATTATTATGACTATTTGTTGCAGCAGCAGTAGTAGTCATAGAAGAAGAAGAAGAAGAAGAAGAAGAAGAAGAAGAAGAAGAAGAAGAAGAGTAACTCTGCTTTTCTGATCAGTTTGTCAGAGTTTAGCAGTCACAGGCGTCACCAGGTCTGCTCAAACCCCTCAAAACAGACACCACAGCACACCTGAAAGTCATATTTCCATTAAGTTGCTGTATTTGCAGACACAGTTAACAAGCAAAGACAGGATATTTTGCAGCAGGTAAGGTTTTGTTTTAGACACTGAGCTGACTTACAGCAGTGGCCTTGGCTGAATAACTGCTCACACGGTTGAATTAGCGGGTTTACAAAGTGCACGCAGACTCTTCAAAGCCGCTGAAGCTTTTTGGTCCTTGGTAATGACTAATGACTCAGGGATATTCAGAAATGTGTTTTGTGTTAAATCAAAGGAGGAATAATGTGTGAAGGCTTGCTGGTGTGCTGCCTGCGTGGGTTCATCTGAATTTGCTGCAAAATACACATTATTTTCTCTCTGCAGATGCAGTTAAAATTACTCTGACATGGTTATTAGTGGCTTTGTGCGCTGCCTCTTTGTAACGAGACGTGTGTGCATGTAAAGCTATCTCTGCCAATGCATATGTCTGTGCAGGCTGAACAATGTCAACAGCTTAAGGACAGGTTCTGCAGAAAAATGCCCTCTGTGGCTAATGTTTTTATTAATACTGATTCGTCAATCAGTGCTCCCTACAGGCCTAATTTAGATTAAGGATTTTTCTCTCTTTAGTCCATGTGTCTTACATGTGATGAACAAAACGTCACCATCCGGTTCACCACATCTCAGTGGAAAGTAGCATGAAATGGAAATACTCCACTGAGGTACTTCAAGCTTGTACTGAAGTACAGAGCTTGAGTAAATGTCATTAGTTATGTTCCAGCAGATGATTCCTCCTGCCTACATTCACTCTCTTTGCCTTTCCTGTCCAGCTCTGAGCCTCATGACACTGATAAATACTCCCTCCACCCTACGTCAGCCCTGTGGCACCCATTCGCCCTCATCCTGCTCGACAACGGAGCCTACACGCAGGCCAGCGCTCTGCAGATTTACCCTTTTAGGAAAACTCAGTGAGAGATTTTTGGTCATAAACATCGGCACCAGCAACAGTTTCCTCCCAAGCCGCCCCCCACCCACCCGGCTGCCCGCATGCCCTCACTGCTGTGTGGAAGCATCGTCTTACCGCAGCAGAGGCGGAGCTGCCGGTGTCCTTCTTCGTCACGGCGGCCTGATACATCGCCAGCCGCTCTTTCACCGACACCTGCTCGGTCTCCTGGTCCTCGGCGCTCGGGGCCCAGTCCTGGGGATGTCCTGACCTGGATCTGCCTGCAGCTACGCACAGACACAGAGAAATCACCTTCTAAGGTGTGAATGGCTCTCGCTGATGCATGTCAGACACAGCTTGACCTTCAGGAAGTGGATACGCTTTAGTAACAGCATATAGGAGGTTTGCTACATTTAAAGGAAGGGCGGTAAAATGAAATGCATGTATGCAGTAAATGTATCCAGGTGGAGTCTTTGATGTCTGGAACATTAAAGCTGAGTTTGATTCTGCACACAGGAAATGACCAGAGGCAAACAACCCGTAACGAACACTGACGCGAAGCCGAAGCAGAACACTCATCAATCACAAAGCGCGACTTCATGATACTTCATATCGCTCAGCACATCCCTGCGGATAGCCAATTAGAGAAGACCACTGATTCTACATTTGACTTTTCTGTGCTACAAAGCATCATTAGGTAAGAGAGAAGGCTCCATTAAGGCTCGGCATACACCCACGCTGGACCTTTCAGCTCCTGGCATGTTCTCTCTCTCCGGGCAACAACACCGTGGGATGAAAGAAGACCCTAAATAGAAATTATTCGCTCTCATTATGTGCTGACGCTGTGACCCTTTGACATTTTGAAATCCTCCTCCTTGTGTTTTCGTGCTCGGCGCTTACATATTTCCTGCACACATATGCATACTGGGATAAGTTTGGCATGGAGTAGAGGTCAGCGTGAGTTCTCCTTCAGAACGGATTGATGCTGATTTGAAAACTCTTCCAGCAGCTGCTTCTTAAATGCATCCTGTGAAGGTGTCCTTGGTGCTGTCGTAGTATAGAGATTAGTAACAGATTCAGCGCTTAGTGGTGTCGAGCAGCCTCCCGCTCATGCTTGGCTGTGCAAAGCTATCTTAACACTTCTCTCAGCCCATTTATAGTACATCTAAGAGTACACTGGCTTGATTTAGCCCACTCCTGGTATCCATATCATCAAAAAAAGAAATCAAACACCCACTAGTTTGACCCAAAGAAGCCAGTCAGAGCTGTGGTGAATTTAAAATGATATAAAAACATGGTGCATGGTGGGAAAAATTGTTCCAAAATTTAACCTGAATCCAAAAGTGATTTAAGCTGCAGATGATAAAATCAGTTCTTTAGCATCCGCCTGCCGTTAGCGCTGTTTCTCACACAGCGTTAAATGGAGGAGGCTGTTGTAGCTTATTAGCTGCGTTGCTTCATCGGATTGTATTTAACAGCTCTGTCGTAGGAAAAACTGCTCCACAGAGGAGCAATGGATTAAAGACAGAAAGTACGCCTTTTGAATAAATTCATTGTCTCATTAGCGACCAAGCTAACGATCTTGTTAACTGCCAGTTAGCAAGCTCATTAGCTTTTTTCTCGTCTTCTGTCACTGTTACTGAATGAAACGGTGTACAGTCGCTGGAAATAAGTGTCAGGGGAGTAAAAATGCAAATAAAAACAAGATTGGGGAGCTGTTGTGAGTCACTAGCATGTTCCTGGGTAGCTAGTGTATTAGCTGTGAGCTGCACCGCTAAGGCTGTTTACCAACTAGCCCTGCAAATAGTCCCTGAGTCACTAAATATTTAGCAACAATGGACGGATGAATTTGTGCCACTTGTTGGTGTGAACAGGTCTTAACAGACACCATGTGACAAGAGCACGCTCGCCTCATCCCACCAATTTTAGCCTTCTGCTACGTCCGGCATGCTAGCGCAACCAACAACCCGTCAGGGAGAGAAACAGGCCGAGGCTAACCTGAGGCCGCGGTGTAACCCAATGCCAGCTCGATGACAGAAGCACAAGGATAATGCTCTCATTTATCACCCCAGATAAATGTTGAAGTCATGGTCTGGAGCTGTCAGAGGGGCAGAGACGCGGGGTTTGACGGGTGGGAGCGGTGACAACAACGCTTTGGATATCTCTGGCTTCTGAGAAGGGTATGTCGTATGCAAAGCTGCCATAACATAGAGGTGAGGTAACCAGGGCTCCGAGGGGGGGGGGGGCAGGGTGGGTGGCTGACTGGAGAAGAAAATAACCCCAGCCTTTTTATAAACCGGCTCTGTCTGCAGCGTCATGTTCCCCCGTGACAGGGAGATTTACGGGGTGGAAGTGTGTGTGAGAGACAAAAGGAAGGAAGGAAGGAAAACAAAGCAGAAGCAAAAAGTGAAGGACTTCTAAGGAGACGAAGTCCTTTTAAAGATCTGAACGTGGTTTCACCAAGCCGGTGCTCACAGTGTGGCTCTGACTTGGCTTACACTTACGCCCTGTGTCATTTCCGCCTTCAATGGAGAGCATACTGCACTGCTTATAGGCATATTTACCGGCAGACTGACCATTATTTTCTTCTCAGAGCATTAGCTTCTTATCTCCTCAATGCCACAGCGGCCGCACAAGTGACAGGGACGGGTGTGGGGGGGGTAATTGAAGTGGGAGAGGCTGGGAAAAGTCAACAGGGAAAGCCATGCTGCTGCCGGTATGCACGACTCAGTGGCTATATCGAGCCCAGCCCGGGGCCACTGACCTCCCTGTCACTGCCTCCTCGCCGCCGCCTGCGCTAACGCGATCAGAGGTGAGGCGCTCGCACAGCCGGCTGGCTAGAAGTGAGGAGGTGAAGGGCTGCATGGGGTGCTGGGGCACGAGACAACAGAGGAGGACGTGTCCAGGAAAGAGAGAGAAAAAGAACAAACGAGCTTCAGGTTTCGAAGGTGCGAGAGACGGCAGCACGGCTCGGTCGCTCAAAGCTAAACCAAGGCCCGCAGATCTGCGTCAAGACAGAGGCCGTCCGCTAATCACGGAGGTGTCACCCCCTTCTCTGACCTCCCCTCACAGCAGAAGCCTTAAGCAACCCAATTTTCTGTTCATTACTTACTGACCGAAGCTTTTGGCTGGCAAGGTTTGACAGGAGAGCCAGAGCGAGCTACACTAATTGAAATGTCAGCCATGGAGGGCGATTTCTTCCTTAGCGTCGAAAGCAAAACAGGCACAATAATTGAGCTGTCAAATCTATCAAAAATAACTTCTTTACATGGAGGCTGGATTGCCCTCTGGTGCTTCCTTATGCTAGGCTAAGCACTTTGTCTCCGATTTGCTATGCTTTCAGAATATTACAGATCAGATTGCTGCTGGTTATGTCTGGTGGAAGGAAACAGGAAGGGCTCATGCATGTTTTATGACAATGCACGAATCCTGGCGGAATCACAGAGACGCACTGCGATATCGCGGCTCGTTCTTTATGAAGCTGCGGCACCTGCCGCCGCAACACAATACAGCTTCACTTCATCTTATTTCCAATTTTACAGCAAAGATTCCTCACGTCTGCGAGGCCCGGGCACATCAGCTCGATTCATTATCGGCTAAAATGTCATCTAGCATTTCCAATCTGGCTCCTTCCACTTCTACTTAGGTAGAAAATCACTCACACGCTGGAAGAACTGTGCTGACAGTGGGGCTTACACAAGAGCCAGCCTTGAAACGCTGATAGCCCACATACATTTCTTACCTTCTTTAAGTGTGTAGGTCGCTCTGTACGTCAAACAACAATAGAATCCAACAGAACAGAAAACGGCCTTGGATCTCCAGAAAATGAAATGGGCTCAGTCGGCCGGCCTTCACCCGACGCAGAAAGCAAATCCTGGGCAGAGGCAGACAGTGAGGCTTGGAGACCAGCTCCAGCAGTGAGACCTACAGCTCAGTGAGGCCCAGGCATCCAGTGACAGCTGATTTTATTTTAGAAGTCCCCCTCAGTAAAAAATAGGATGGACTTAGGGGAGAGGGGACGCGGATGTGGGTTGGCTTTTTTTTAGTATCCTGTATCGAGGTAACCAACATTCCCTTCACCTTATGTCACACTGGTCTTATGGACACCGTGAGCTGGAAAACAGACACTTGGCACACCCTTCATTTCAGCAGCAGAGAGCAGGGAGACACTTGGCATTTGAAATCACTGCTTGTTAGCACGGTAAATACGACGGCATGAGATGGATTCATACGTACTGTACACAGAGACCAACACGGGGAACGTGGGAGTAGTTTGACATTTTTGGTTAGATGAGAAGATCGATGCCACTCTTACATCTGCATGCTTAATGTAGAAAGAGAGTCGGGAACGGATTAGCCAGCACATGAACTGAGATGTGATTGGTTTTAAAGGAAGTTGTACGCAGGAAGTATTTCTTGCCAACAAGCTACGCTAAGCTAAGCTAAGCAGCGGCTAGCTTTAGCTCTATGTTTAGCATAGAAGCATGCTTTTATAAAACAGGCCGGGCCACGTTCAAAGTCGTTGTGTAATACTCCATAAACACACACCTGTGACCGCGTTACATCAGTGTTACTGCGCCAAATCGTCTCAAAATGTCAGATTTGTTGTGAATTTTGAGTTACTGGCAAAGTGGACGAGTGTTGGGAAGAGACGGGATGCAGGAGGAAGATAAAAAGTGGTGGTGGAGGTGCCTGACGGTGCTCCTCAGCACCAAAATATCCAACTATTCATTTAAAAGAGATGGCCGGGAATGAAATCGACTTGCTCACATCATACTAATGGACCCTTTCTCTGCATAGCCATGCCTGTCCATGTGCAGTATTGATTATTGATTCACGTGCTCAGCATCAGGTTGTGTGTTGCCAGTGCTTCTAGATCAATGCTTCCTCTCAGACACTATTTTTGCTGATAGCACGGCTCCTTAACCACGTTCAATGTGTTAAACACCCTCTGTGGTTGGGTCTGACATACATGCTTTTGATGCCCGTCTGGAGTCAAATATCGCCTGTAAAAGCTGCTCAACTTTGGACTTTTTCAACATAGTGAATGATTTAAAACACTCAGCTGAGAGGACTTGAGTGTACCTTCCTCTGTGAAACCTTTGCTCCCTCTAAAAACCCATCTTGTACACTTTACGCCTGCCGTGAAGACGCCTTTGAACTTTCTTCAAAGACGGCTCCTCGGATGGACAGCTGGGCGCTGCGGCTAACGCAAAGCGGGGAAATTCAGTGCAGTTCCTGCTGTGCAGAGGCCAAAACAAGTGAGCCGCCAACTTATCGATCAAGACACGCTCAAGCAGGTAATCAGCCAATGACAGGAAATCATTTCCTTCTTTTTTGACCGAGTTGCCCTGAAGAAACGTCAAAGCTCCTCCTTTAACGCTGCAACCTTACGTTTAAGTCTGATCAGCCTGGGGCCTTTCAATCACCCTTTTCAACCTGCTTCCTTCTTGACAATACAAGGGAATCCAGCTTACATAACCCTAGAATCGTTTATTATTATCTTTTCTTGCCATATTATTTGCTATGATCACGACTGTTTACCAGCCTCGTATATGTAACACTAGGCGCTCACCGGGAGCCCACCCCATGAGGTGCCGTTGGCAGCGCATCGACTGGAGAAAAACGTGGTTATCAGGCTTGTGGAGAAGCTGCACTCTGCTGATAATCCCACCGAAATTGCACATGGATTTCCTGTTCCTAAAGTGGAAAATAAACATACTCCTGTAGAATACCTAATGAAGGGGCCTGAGAATTGAAGTCCAGGGTGAGTCCACATTCAAGCGAGTTTTAAAGGAAAAATAACTTTGCGAAAATGAAGCGCTGAATGTGAATAGTGTGTTTGATTTGTTAAAGTAAGTTGCCAATAAAGAGCTCTCCGCGTTATGTAACACTGACTCTAATAAATCTGGGTTGGAGAGGGATGTGCTAATCAATGCTAATGACTCAAGGAGCATTTCACCTGCTGTTTTTGTCTGTGAGAATGCAAATTCAATATCTTCCCAATCCCCTACTTTTTCACTTTTGGCTCGCCAGGGTTGGAGAACGGTGCCAAAGCAGTGCCATGACATCACTGAAGATAATGAGAAATCACCCTTTCATGTCTCCTCGGTGTTACAAACCAGCTTAATTTTCTCTCTTATGAAAATGAAACGTATTCACAGTATTGGCCTGAATGTAGGAATATTTCTTTTAGATATTATGTTTGAAGAAGTGGGGTTGTATTGTCTTCTTCGTGTCTGTTTAAAGCGTCTTTTACAGCTTTAGAGCAGCGTGAAATGTGTTTAGGAAGCCTGGTTAAAACCGGCTAACTGACGAGTGAATCGCAGTGTTTGAGCTAAGCTTGAAAATAGGCTCAGACAAGCTGCAGAAATGTGAACTTTGCACTTTGATTAAGCTTTAATGGAGGCTACTTTTTAAACCATAAATGAGGCAAAACCTTCAATCTCTAACAGAGAACAAGGAGAGATAAGGGGAAAAATATGACCTGATATTTTTGGATAATATCCCCAGTTTGGGGACCTTTGTTTCACGTCATCCTGGACACCATAATTAAATTACTATGAATGGAACCACAAGCAGCAATGCAAGCGTTTTATTCTAATCTTATTACTTTGATAAAGCCGTTTATCTGTCAAGCTAATGTGCATTAAGTTGAGTCAGACTCATGAATTCATCTGTTTCGTCTTTTAAAAGTGAAATAGTCTCACTTTCATCATTAAATGTAGATAACAGGCACAGCAAACAGAAGAAACAGTGCCAGCAGTCAAGGTGAAACCAGAGATATAAACAGTGTAATCATTGTTCAAATCACTCAGATTGGAAGATGCTATTTGCTCAGCAAGGTTATGAAATGTTCTGCTTAAATGCCAAGGATTTCAGAGAACGACCGCCTTACAGGTTTCCATTCACACTGAGCCCATAGATATTGTATTGATTCACCTGGAGGAACCAGAAAGCAGCCTTACATCAATACACATTACAGCCCCAGTTTTCAATTTCCAAACATCAATCACGCCTTAAGGGCTAATTCGTGTCCCATAATAGCCGCTGAGGCGGTCACGTGCGAAGCTGAGAGGAGGAAAGCCTTTGGTTTTCCCGAGGATAACGTTATAAAGAAGACATCATCATTTGGCATGCAAATCTGGGAGGAGATTAATTAAAACAAAAGCAGTCTTTTGGCAAATGAAGCTCCAACTGGCAGCGTTCGCACACTCGGAAAAAATCTCCTGGGCCGAGTGTGTCTGACAAGTTTAATCAGCCACACGCTAATATAAACACATATACGCACAACTTTAGAAAAATATAATAAAAGCACCACTATTGTGTGCGCCGCAAAGCCAGCCACAGTGTCATGGTGGTGGTTGTGGTGTAATACGAGAGGAAACAAGTAAACAAGGTTGTCTGTTTAGAAAAAGCAGCAGCATGGAGATTTAGAGCTGAGCTTTGCATCTGTTTAAAGCACGTTTTCTCCACCACCGTGCTTTATTTAAATGCTCCGGCTTTGCAGGGAGCAGCTCCCGTAGCCCCCCGCCACCTCCGTCAGTCATCTGACCTGGCAGATTATGCGGCGTTTGCGTGTCAGCTTGTCAGCAGAGACAAAAGCCATCGCTCAGTCAGGACAACAGGAGCGCAGAGGATCGACAAGGAGCTCCAATTTTAGACACGGCACGGAGATTTAGAGGCGTGGAGGGCGACACGAGCGCCTGACTGATCTCAGGTAGAGATGCATGTGTGAGTGTGACGAGTGGGTTCATCACCTGGATGCCACTTTCAGGTCAACACCTCCATCACTTCTGATTCTCACTCTCGACAGTCGTCACCTCACGCATGGAAGACATGCTGGTTGCCAAAACAAGGAAAGCATTGACAGTTTTGATCGGCCTCAGCGGGGCACTGACTTATGCAGGGGAGGCATGAAGGATGTGCGCGTGCACATACACACACACACACACACACACACACACACACACATTGGAATAGCATTAATTCACCATGTCTCATATCTACTTTCATTACTAGCTTCCATACTTTAGTCCTCAAAAGGACACTGTACCTCCAAAGGTCGGCTACATGCAACAGTGGGTTCGAACTGAGGTCCCGCCTCTCACTGGGCAGATAGCCAATCATACTTTAGGATAATGGGTTGGCACTCGGGGTGGCCAATCAATTTCAGGGGTGGACACGATGGCCTGTCCACGAGCTGCCCAGCACCAAACAGCAGGCAGATAAACTTAGCAATTAGCTGGTGAACAGTTAGCGTTTAGCAGCCAGACCCTGGGACCATAGAACCCTCAGGAGGACCTCCAGAATGCTAAAGCTTTTAGAGTATTTTGACAAACTTAGTGCACTTTTACAGAAATCAGGTTGTTTTTTAACTAACACTCGCTCCATAATCAACACACTGTGTTACCTGAATAGTTTATTTGTGCAGAGTTTAAAAAAAAAAAAAGGACTGCACCTCACACTGTAAGCTCCATCTGTGTGTACACCGCTATCAGCATCAGTGGAAAACAAACTGGAGGTAGCCACCATAGCGCTGCTATCACAGTAATGGAAGCGCAGTATCTAGCGAGCCCCCAGCTTCCCATTAAAAAGCTGCCAGGGAGGCGGCCTTATCTGGCCATGAACAATCTAGTTTTCAAAAGCTGCTTTCTGCCAAATGTTTATCTTATAGAACAAATGGGACGCCGCGTTGCATTAACCACCTCGCAGCCTTGTTTGACAGAGCTGGGCCTCCCGTCTTACATTACAACACATCAGATGTGGCATCGAAGCTTTCTGAAAAGTCACATTTAAAAGCACCTTTTGTAAATTAAAAACAAGGAAGTACTCACAAAGACTGGTGTCCGTCGGCGAGGCCATGGTCTGATCTGTGGATGACTGAGTGTGTGTGACAAAACTGGACGTTACTCTCTTGGACGGGGAGGTGTGGACGGTTGTCACTTCCTGGTTGAAGGAAAGGGAGAGAGGGCTATCAGAGAAAACACCTGTGCCGTTTCAACAGGGAGATGGAGAGGTGACGCTCCAGGTCACCTAAACCAGCTGGCTGTGCCCAAACTGCCCGTACACAACCCCAACACACACACACACAGAAAAACAGGACACACATGCTCCCGCACACACCTTAAGTATGAAAAACGACAGGTGACATTTAAGCTCTGGACTCCAGTGAAACGCCGTCGCTGTCGTCTGGTCTGCACACACAGCGAGCGAGCGACCTTGACCACGATGAGAGCGGCGGGCATTGACTGGAAAGTCAGTGCAAACAACACTTGGTTGAATTTTAATAGAGCTGCGTTCACCGTGACTACAGGTGTTTCACAGGCCTCTGTTGATAAAGGTGCAGCAGTGGTTAATGACATGTCCTTGGTGCACACACACTTGTTTTTCCCCTTGAAGCATTTTGTCAAAACTTAGAAGTCAGCCGGTGCTACATGCCTATTCAGTTGCAAATCATCCCCGCGGGGAACAAACACACCTGTGTCTGTGTGTGTGTGTGCGTGTGTGTGCATATGTGTGTGTCTTTGCAAATGTGCCGGTGTGTTTTTTTTTCATTTGCAAATCAAATGTATTCCCAGTAGCGTTTTTTCGACAGCGTCTTGCCGTGCGTCAACGCGGAGTGACAACAAACTCTGCACACGGCGTTGCCACGTGGCACACACACACACACACACACACACACACACACACACACACACGCAAACCTGCATCTGTCTGCCTTGGTTTCCTCCTCTCTGCTGAAGGTGTCAACCGTAATTTCACAAATGCACCAAAGGACAAAACATTGTCTTGAAAAATCCCATTTAGCAAATCCCTGAAAGACGTGCATGGTCATTTGCATACTTTCCTACAGTATCACGCACACACACACACACACACACACACACACACACACACACACACACTATGGCAAAACAGGGTTGCAAACATAATCTCTCCCTCTCTGTCACTGTCGCTCGCTCTCTCTTGCTGAAGTACCACTCACATCAAATGAAGCTCAAATCAGCGAGCTGCAGGGAGCTGAGGCACAGGGTCCACAGCGGCCGCTAACCGCAGCTCCGAGCGCTCCGTGCACGAGGGCTGATATTAAACGAGTATTTTGTCTACACCGGGGCGTTTCTTTGCTCGGGGGATGATTAAGTGCACGAGCGGTGAGGATGTTTCATGTGAAAAATGTGTGCGTCCGTGAGTTTGTGGAACTCATTACGGCTGGTTACGGAAGTGAAAGCCACCGAACGAGAGCCATTAAAGGGATTCAAACATTTATCTCTCTTTGGTCGTCTGATGGGCTTGTTTACACTTGACTTAAAGCCAGTGTCTGTAGTAAATGATGCATCGAGTACATGTGGTGTGTGGGCGTGGGGAAAAAACACGTTTTGAAAGATTTCCTCAGTACGTTAATGATGCTTTCACAGCAGATGGAACAACATACAAACCCATGGAACAATTGGCTGTACAGTAAGTACTGTGTGTCCTAACCAGGCCGAGCCAACGTCTCTAAACCTCCACCCTCTCCGAAACTGGTGCATCAAGGTCAGTTCACCATCGCTCACCACACTGGGGCCGCCCACCCAGTTTCTATAGCCTGAGGTCCTCACATGTCTGGTTTTGTCCACCCAACAGTTCAGAATCCAAAGTTATTGAATTTACAATCATATAAGACAGACAAAAGCAGCACATTCTTACATTTGAGAAGCTGAAATCAAGTGTATTTGTTTGACATTTTTGCTTGAAAAATGACTCTAGATCACTTAACTAACGAGGCATTTTGGCTCTACGTCACTGATATCAGAAATGTATTAATTAAGGTGGTCAACAGGGCTGAGGTCCTCAGGGTGAGGCACTAATGTAGAGCAGCGTGTCATCTGCATCTCATGCTTTTATCATATGATATCAAAGATTAAAGATTGGGGTTTTTTTTCATATGATGTCACAAAAAAGCAATTTTTAAAAGCCAAAGAAAGAAAGGAGAGACTGATAATGTGCAAAAACCAATGGATCTCTTTACAAAGCTGGTCAAGGACTCGTAGAGGCAGAGAATGCAGTGTTGAGACAGCATCAGCTGCAGGACACTGAAACAGGAGACAGTATTTCAAACAGTATCTCAGAGTACATTACAGAGTACAACCAAGCTTTGGCTGTTCAAGAACGGGGGCTAATCTGGAGCTCGCCGTGTGCTGTGTGATGGAAGCGAGGACTGCAGTTATCCATTCTATGAAACACAATAACAGGATGAACAGCAGCAGTGCCACAGCTCAATGTCTCATGCAAGCGTCACCAAGTACTATCCAGCTCTGAGTCCCTGCCATATGTTCTCTTTGGCGCAGGCTGTCGAAGAGGAAGGAGGAAGAGGGAGGGGCTGGTGGTGGCGGCGGTGGCGGGGGGGTGTCTCTGCATATCTCCGACAGACTGACAGAGGTAATAAGGGACAGCGCTTGGTGAAATCTGTCTAAACGTTGCTGGCCTGTCGCGAGAGATAATCCCTGTGAAACAGTGAAAAACACTGGATCCTCAGCTAATGAAATCAACGTCGGCCATCTGGGACTACTGCATGTGTGACAGACGCCTACAAAGAGGCCAGTCGGCGCTGTGATGGCGAAACCATGGTTATGGGAAATATTAATACACGCACTGCTAGCCTGGGGAGGTGACACCGTGACACCCTCCACCTTCACATTGGTGCCTATTAGAAGGAGACATCAGCAGAGCGTAGACCGACCCGGGAAAGTGCGAGCTCGCCATCACACGTGCGGCGACTTTACCGTCTCAAGCTGATCGTCTTTTGTCAGCTGTTGACATTTTTATCCTCTAACAAGCAGCGCTCCTACTAGTAGGACTTTAATGACATGCCGAGGTCCACGGAGGGTCTCTGAGGAGAGCTGTCCGCCTCCCTCCACTCAAACGCTCTCCATCCGTCCTCCCCCTCTCCCCTCTTGTGTCATCCTCTGTTTCAAAAATGTCAGTCTTAATAAGTCAATTAGCCAAGAGCCGAGTCCAGAGGATTTCTTTTCCTCAGCTTCAGTGAGAGAATGTGCCAGCTGGGTGAGATAATGGCAGCTGTGAGGATGTAAAAATTACTTACAGGGAGGGATGCTGTCGAAACCTGAATCAAGAGGGTTTACCTGTCCTGGACTCTTCCCCTTTCCTTTCAACTACGGATCACTGGGGATCATTTGGCGACTGAACTAAAGGCCTGAAGCTTCAAACAAAGAGCTTGTTGGACTGTGAGGCAGTCAGGCAGCCAGCCAGCAACTTACCCAAACTAAGAACCACTAACCAGCTCTCCTGCTGTGGAGCCGAACAGCTGGGAAACGGCTCCTAGTGCTTCTGCTGGAGCCGCGGTTGCATTTCAGATCGATAAGGTCGGACGGTTCGATATCAGATGTGACATTTCGGAGGAGAGAAGGCGCCCACCTCCACAGGATGGACTTCTTAAACACTTTTGAGATCTTGCTTTTGGATTCCTCTCCGTTCCTTTTCTTTCATTTTGCGACCCTGTTAATCCCAGCGCTCCTCTCTCCTCCTGTCCTCCTCCTCTTTCTTGTCTTCTGCTTCAGGCCTTGAATACAGGTAAACAGATATTTTGGGCCTCACACAAACAGGATTTCATATCGCTAAAACAGAGATTTTTGTGCAGATTTTTCAAACTTTAGCGTACCTTTGGTTAGCACTGCCGGGCCGTGTGCCAGAAAGGCTTTAAATACCTACAGATAAAGAGTTTTTAAGATACCACTGAAGGAAAATAAGCTCTCCATACGTACATTTTAATGGAGGTGAAAAACATCGTGTACGTGTGGTCAAGGCCTGAGTGCGTCTGCATGCTCCCGATCTGGACTGTCTTGCAGATGAATGGTGGGCTGGGTTTGTGGGCGTGTGAGAGCACCCAGGAAGACCCTCTCCATCCGTTTCTAATGTTTATTTCTTTGCTCTTCTGTTTCTGAACCTCCTCATAAATCCACTCGGAGGCTTCGCTGATTAGCACGCCACATGTCCTCTTGGCATTTTGCAAATGAAACGGTTAATTTAATGCCTATGACAGAGACTCTGGAGCAGCTCTGTAGTTCTGGCGAGTGACTGAAGGGACCTGCCAAGAAAAGAAGTCACCCACACATGACTCACTGTTTGGGTGCTTCATTTTGAATTACAGTATTCCTTTGTTGGCAAATGGTGCATACATGAGCGAATCTGTGCACGTGGACACAAACACATGTGGCCACATGCACACTCGCTCTCACAGCTCTTGGACCGACTGCTTCTGGCTGTCAAAGCTGCCTTATGGGTTCGCTGGCATAACGCACAAGTGGCTGCTCTCAAAAATGACTCACGAGACTGTACAACAGTAAACAAATCACTGGGCTGACCGAAGCAACCAGCTGCTTTGGACTCATTTCTCCAAACTCGTCTGACCTTCTCCAACAAGTCAACGAGCCAAAGGTCTTAGCTGTCGCTTCAGACTGCTACGGCGCCAGGAGGAGCTCCCCAAAAATTGTTGTTAGGGTTTGTTGCCCAGTTAGCGGTTAGCTGCAAAGATATACAATACAACCACAGGACTAGAATGTGATGCACCCACCATGGGAGCTTAAAGACCCCTAACCTGGACCTGGAAGACCCCGTAGGTCCGGGTTCTACAAAATGCATTTCCTGCTCAGTTTTAAAATGTCAGTATTAAATTAACAGAGGAGCCCCACTCGCAGTAAGAGTCCGACAGAACGAGGCGCAGAGCGAGGAGGCGAGACCGACCGGCTCTCCGGTGCCGGGCGCCTTCCTCGGGACGGATCGGCGGCCCCTGAGGACGCGCCGTCAAGAACACATCCAGCTCCACACTCGCTCCAGCTCAACTCACGAGCTCCTGTGGTGGAAAAAGTCTAAAAGACAGTTCAAAATAGAGTCAGGCAGCATCTGCTGCCAACACGGAGAGGAAAACGAGGCAGCGTGCCTGGAGAAGGGGAATGAATTCACTGATTTGGATGGATTTCGATCCCTCATGATGACTTGGAGACTATCATTTCTAAACTATACACAGTCTAGACTCTTGCTGTCTAGTTTCCATAATTCAAACTTTAGCATTCAGAAATCTGTATATTCATATATAGAAACTGTGTTGCTGCTCACTTGCTGTGTCTGTTTCAATGAAGTTCAGTGAAAATAAAATAATTTCTAACCCAGCTGTGAACCCGAGGTCGACTTAGGAGCCTTTTTGTCAGAGCTTTCAATCACACCTCATGCTCCTTGATCCCCTGATGGCGCTGCTGTTTTTTTAAAATGTCAGACTACTTTCCCACGAATGAACTTTCTCGGTTGCTATTTGGCAAATGTAGCATGGAAAATGGACCCATGCGAGGGGCTAAAAGTCAGGACATGTCATCGTCTGCTGCATCTGAGATTTTTTGCAGCTTTTTGGAGGAACTGTGTCCTCAGGCGCTTCTGCTCAGACTTCAACATTCAGCTGTGGTGGTTGCAGCTGGCTGTGCGCCCTGCAATGCCTCCACCTCTGGGGCTAAATCATTCAGGCTGTATGAATAAATAGATGAGTGAATGAATGCATGAGTGGCTTGAGAATGGCTTTGTTAATTACATGAGCTAACTGTCCTCTTCAACGAGACAGCTATTGTGCACAAAGAGACTGATTTGCACATAGGTTTCATCCGCAACTCATTTACTTTCCATGCTTTTTCCACATTGATGTTTTAATGTAAAGATTAAAATGCTACGGTGCATCCCGACTAACAAAAGTCGGATGTCAGGTGATTGATCGTGAGCATAATGGGAAAGTAATTAGATTCAGAAGTTTCTCTTTTCAGCTCCACGTTCACTGTGATGGATCACTGTGGAGGCTCTGTGTTATGCAGGAGTGAAACTGGACATTGTCCTGAAAAAAACTGGAAAAATAGACAAACCATGTAACACTATCTCTTCAAGCTGTAGGTTTTGTTTCTGCTGTGGCCACTGTGACACTCATCGGACACCAAATACTACACCGAAGGGTCTGTCAGCAGCTCTGTGAAGCTGTGCAGGAGCTCTGAGCTAAATGATAATGTCAGCCTGCTAATGCAATAACAATGCTCACATGCTGATGTTTAGCGGGGATTATGCATCTTAATTTAGCATGTTAGCATGCTAATTTGCTAACTGGCACTAAACACAGTGCAGCTGAGGCCGAGGGGAATGGCGTTAGTTCTGCAGGCGTTCATTCATGAGCTTAAGTACAGGACAAAGTGTTTTTGAACTGCAGATGGCGTCAGATGCTGAAGAGAGGTGGTGAAAATTTCCACCTGTTTGCAGCACTAATCTCACTTATTGTACACGATTTAAGTACCTTTAAAACACCTTTGTAGTAGTATTTGTAGTATGTGGCATGTGAGCACTGGCTCTCTTGGCTCCATTATCCATTAAATCCTGTTCAATCTTCTACTCAATCACAAATAAAATGCACGCCTACTCTAGCCTGACTAAAGCCAAACGTCCATGTCTGCCTTCACTCTGATGAAGACTCAGCAGTGTGGAAATGTTAGACCGTCTCCACCATGACAGAATCCACCACACGGTCGGCGTGCGCCCGTCCTCTCTTTTCCTGTGAAGATTTCTTTCCTTGATCTGAGACGCACTTTGAATCAGCTGCACATTTTTGGAAGGCGCGTGCAGAGCCCTTTTTCATCAGGTATAATGTGCAGAAAATAAGCAGCCTGAACCACAGAAACGGTTTCAAAAGAAGTCATCTATATTTCCAGCGCATGTCAAAAGGCACCAGCGAGCTGGAGATATGGCATCCTTCCTCAGAGCGAAGCCGTTTGTTAAAAACATGCTCAAAGGTCGCTCCATGCAGAGAGCAAGAACACCACTAAAGCATTACAGTCGAGTCTTATAATGTCTGAATTTGGATCTCCAGACTAATTGGTTGCCTTCTTCTATTACTGCTCTTTGTTGGTGTTATGTAACTGTGTGCATTGTTCATTTGAAGGTCATCACAGCTTTCATGCCCCCCCCATCCACTCTTTGGCAGCTGCTTTCTTTTCGCCAGTGTTTTTGTTTGCGCCGGCTGCCATAAGCGCTCTCTTTTGCAATCCAGTAGAAGTATGAAAACCTTTTTTTTTTTCGGGGGGTTCAATCCTCTATCAGCTGTCCTCATTATGACTAAACAGTGGCACATCAATATTTCAAGCACTCTTGGGCAAACGCGGGCACAAAAGAGACACGGTCCAGAAACAAGGAGGGAAAAAGGCCAAAAAAGGACGTGAAAAAGTAAAATAGTCTGAGTGAAAAGTACACGGAGAGACAGAGAATGGCATTATACGGGAAAAACAAACGGAGGCAGAGTGACAGGAGGGTGGAGGAGGCAACTGTGGGAGCTGGAGTCTGGTTTGTAACTGTGATTTGAGTTGTTCTGCTAAGGCCAGCTGGGAGAGAAAGGATTAACGAAAGGCCAAACAAGCAGACAGAGTCACAGAGAAAATCCAGGAGGCGGACAACAGCGAGTCTGAGAGAGTCTGAGAGACAGGAGGAGGAAATGAACAAAGCGACAAACAGACAGACGTATAGTGAGCCAGAACAAAGCCTACGGGGGTGTATGAGTCACGTTTATGGTCAACACAGCTGCAACAGATGGGATGTGTTCATACCGAAGCAATAACCTGTCATGAAATATGAGCAAAGGGGACGTATATCGCTGCTCTGGTCACAGATTCATTTTCCTCTCTGGCAGCGTTTCAGACATAAAAACTTGGGTGAAGTGTTTTCCTCGCATCCCATGTTGGTGAAGAAGGCTGCCGTTTTTTTTGTTGGGGGGGGGGTTACATGATGCAACATTTAGTCAGAGTTTTCCCTCAGCTGTATTTGTGGTTCTGTCCTGTCAAAACCGTCCTCCCATGTCTGCTTGACGAACAGTGCAGCGGTTTCTGCTCTTTATTTTTCACTCTTTCAAACCTCTGATTGGTGGAGCGAAGTGAAAAATGGCTCAAGCTGTTTTTTGATGAATATTTTCACTTGGATTGTGACAGGGGATGTGTTGGAAGCACACTGTGCAGGAAATCTTGGTTGCTGCTTGAAAAACAAAAAGTCTTTGGCTTATTTATAGCTTATTATTGGACGCCTGCTGCCATCTTTGCAAAATATCTGGTTCTAGAAGCCTGATGGTGGTGACTAATCGCTGGGCGAGGCTAACTCACTAGCCACTGCTAATGCTAGTGCTATTCAGTCACAGCAGTTCCAGAGATTCACTCCATTTTCTCTCTATTGATCTGTTTACTATTCCCGAGCTGACGAATTTGCTCATTAGCCCAGGGAGTTAATAAATCAGTCGGCTTAGCTCGGTCGCTAACGGTCAATAAGTTCGGTTTAGATTTGTACCGCTGACCTGCATCATAACTGTCTGAGATCAAGTTGAAGCAGATGTTGCGACACTGCTAATACAGTACAATGGATTCCTCCATTTCTGTCCCCGGCTCTGTGTCCACAGCTCGGTGCTGGTCGATGGAGCAAATTCGGGGATCAAAGTTGACTGCAGTTGTTGAGTGAGTCCACTGGAACCGACTGAAATCAAAGAGAAATTTTGGTGCAGAAATGGGATATTGAAATACTTCTAGTTGGTTCTATGTGACGAACATTTGTGACCCACCCGCTGCAGGTCACTGAGCAGCTTCACTGCAGCTGTTATGCAGGTTGCACTGCAGGTTATGACCAAACCTGCTGCTGCTGCTTTTAGCATCACTCACACTGTGGTAGCTTTGCTGAAGGGAGCGAGTCTCCCCTTAGCAAACACCCATGAACATTAAAGTGCAGTCAAACCAATAAAAACAAAAATCTAGCACATAAGGAGGAGTGGGAGCATCAGGTTGTGACCTCAGTGCTCGGCCTGCTCCACTCTGCCTGGTAACACCAGCATTTATGAAAGCCATCATAACAATGCTAACAACACCCCTCTAGCAACCAAGCTAACAGTTAGCAAGCCGCTTTTTCCACTCTTCAAAAAACTGATCCACAATCCAGAGAGGAAAACAGATCTATTGACCAAATAATTGGCAAAGACGTGCTGATTGAATCTGCTCTGACAACTAGACAAAACATAACATTTTCTGTGACATCGGCAGTTTTTAGCCAGCTTGACGCTGCGTTTCTGCAGGGTTAAGTGCGCTGCTCGGGGACAATCTGGGACAGAAGCTGTTAAAGGAGAGTAATTTAGATTGCCCAACTGGGTCCATCTGCAAATGACGAACTTGACCCAGATCTAGCGAGCAGCAGATAAATTAAATCTTGACAGACGTCCCATGATTTTGAGGTTCAGAGCTTGGCTGCAGAAGCTCCCTGTGTGTACTGTCTGCTGAAAACAGGCCGGTAAAGCATTAATTTATCATATGATCATGCACATGTCTGGTGGTCCTTATAAAATAAACAAAAATAATATATATATGAGCACACTGATATATGATCCCACTCATGTTGTGCATCTCGTGGCCTGTGGCAGAGCTCCTCATTCTGCATTCAATGTCTCTCTCCCCTGATTATCAGTGCTCTGAACCCAGACTGAAACCTGACAGACGTGATCGTCTCCGGGGAAATAAAGTTGTGGGAAACGAGAAAAATGAGAAAATGGCACCAAAAAAATGGCCTGTGTCAGAGCCTGTGCAGCCCTGAAGTGGGGTGTGATGAAGCTTATCATTATCGAAACATGAATATAATTTGTTAATCAGAGTCTGACCTGCTTTACCTCCTAAAATATGAGCTCACTCTTCATTTTGATTTTCTCCCTCTTAACGCCCCTGCTGATCCACTCTGAGTCTCTATCACTCCCTATCAATCTCCATCTTCCTGACTCCCTGCCTTCGCCTCCCCTCCGCTCTCTCAGCCCTCTCTTTCACAATATCGTCCTATGCTCGCTGAATGTAAATCATATTTCAGTCTCTTTCATCAGGCTCCGCGCTCTCTTAATGCTCAGCGAGCAATGCCAACATCACCAGGCACTACTATTTATACATGACGACTCTAAAGTGGCTCCGGCTCTGTTTTCAGCCTCTCCAAATATACACCGAACCACGGATCTGACATCGGCTGACATGCCGCATGCCTCATTGATATTCTGGGGATGCGTCTCTATAATTGTGCAAATGCGTAATACAAGCTCATGCATGTGGACCAACGTCGCGCACAGTGAATCAAATGAGACCAGGACGGTTGATCACTTTGTACCAGACTGAAATATCTCAACAACAGAGGATGACTCTCGTTGACCTTGATAACCTCCTGACTTCTTCTTCTGCCACTGCCATGACTAACTGGGCTAACACTTCACCACTGCATGTAATTTGTTACCAATTACAGTAAATAGAGATGGCGTTCAATAATTACTCACAACTTTAAGTGTAACCTCTTTCAGTCAGTGCACCGCAGGTTAGCTGAAGATATCACCGTGTCAAATGTGCCTACAGGCAAACTTTCGACGTATACAGTCTGAATAAAGATTCAAATCATCAATTAATAACGCAGTTTGCACGAGGCTGTTTTTTAAAGAACTTCCTCTGGAAACCAACACACATAATTAAACTTTTTCTCTGTTTTCCAGAAACAAAAATACAGAAGAGTTCCTCAGAAATCACAGTAAAATGTGTCACCATAAGAAAAGTGTCACCAAATTTGGATGACTTTGATTACTTTGGTGAAGCTAAGCTCAACATAGCATGTTAGCATCGTCACCGAGAGCACGCCGAGAGCGAGTTGGGCCTCACAGAGCCGCCAGCGTGGCTGCAGACTCTGGTTAAACTGTAACCTCGCTGTTGGTCGTGTCTCCATGTTTCCTCTGCTCCAATCAAAAGGTTTAATGATTGAGCTTTTATTTATGACACGCAGCCAAAAAAATTTGCATTGAAAACCGCTTCCTCCTTTTATGAGTCAATTCCAAAGTCCTGTGCGACTCTCAGCGTGAATGTAAAGGAAATAAGAGCGAAACACGGTTGCATCCATTACATTAAAGATTAAAACATCAGCTCAGATCGGCTAAATGTCTGGACAGTCCAAATAAGTCCACTCTGCGTCCTTTGCCCAGAACATGAGAGGACACAGTCCATGGCGAGCTGTGCAGTTTGCCTTGCACTCATTCCCAGTTACAGGACCGTCTGCCATTCACAGCTCGACTCTCGGCCTCTTTCCTTTTTTTTACTCGCTGACATTTTTAAAAAACCACGTCTGAGTCTGCGTGCCGTGATGACACTGACTGACGGACAACTCTCCTGTCATTGGAGGTGTCACCCTCTTTTGATTTTATCATTTCTCGTGTCACTCCAAAGCGTGCAAAAGCCTCGTGTGTGGATTAGAGCAGGGTGTGCACAAAAACACAGGACAAACTGCATCCTGTGTCGACTCACCAGGGGACGACGGTGCCTTTTATTAAAAAAAAAAAAAAAATCTTACACAGGACAGGTGGAAACCCTCTGCAGCCATGAGGGATGGCGTGGTGCGTCCCTCCTGATGGCGCGGCGCCATGATAAATGATTGAGAATGTAAGCCTTGAGGTTTTTGGCTAATTGTCGAACACACGTGCTCTTGAGGGGCTGCGGGTGTGAAACTGCATTAACCAAAAGACAATCTGAGTCACACAACAATCCGCACTGAAAAAGGCCCCGAGACGCTCAGGCATCACTCAGCCATGGGAACGGATTATCGCACGCTGGAGTAAATATGCACATGCTACCACAATACCTCGTGGATAAAAGGGCTGTCTTAACAAGTATTGACAGCAGCACAGATCTGACTTCATGCACGCTTCGATTCGCCAAATCCACACACAAAACAAGCGGCAGGTAGGCAAACGAGCCGTTCAGAGCGTCAGATGAAGCGGGGAGTTTCAACGCTGCGTTCGGCAGAGCACGTCACAGCGCAACTATTCTCAGAGGCAAAGGCGTCGAGCAACAAGTCATCATCACACAACAGGCCAGCAATGCGTCACGCACACACACACACAAACACACACACATGGCTCCGCTGCCAGCTCCATTAAAAGATTTGAATCTGTGAAACTGAGACGAAAGAGATTCCTGGTAGAAGTTAATGGAATTTTTACGAGCTCAATGGACTTGATGAGGACGCCGGTGTCCTCATCAAGTCTGGATCAATTTCTTGCAGGCACATCGCGGCTTTTAGTTTATTTAACGTTTAATTAAGTGCGTTTAGGAACGGTGGCGCATATTGATTGATTTCTTTTTTATTGTTATTTGGGGAAAATGGCTCGCTATTAGCCAAAAGGCTGCCTCGCTCTCATCTCTCAGCATGTCTTTTGACACCTTAAAGTGCCATTTTTCAACATGGCAGAGTGACAAGATTCACGCTCTTTGCTTAAAAGCTGGAGAAAGGTGATTTGAAAAAGGCTGTAGAAACAAACCACGTGAAAGGCCTAATGCATCGCTCCGTTTAGTGTCTTTTAAATTGAACGCTGCCTTCCTGAAAACACGCCCACAGGAGGAAAATGACGAGCATCAGATACATAAAAAACCACGAGCGCCAGTCGGTGACAGCGATGATACGAGTTATGAAAATAACCAAGGCAGCGTTCCAGACCTCTAGCGCCACGGTCTGAATTTATGCAGCTCGCTCAGAGGCCAGAGAGCACATGAGTCCTCCACCCAAAAAAGTTCCCCTCCGCCTGCCTCAGCGTGTCATCCTGTTAGCCAGGTGTGACTCGCTTCATCCCGAGCAATCCTTTTAAACACTTGTGTTCATTTAAATAACATATCAAAATTAGATATTTCCCCCATTACGCTAATCCTGATAATCTGGCTGCCTCGGATCCAAGAGAAAAGCCATTTTAAGACACCTTCGGGCTTTAAAGAACGAGTCAAATTAACAGCAGGTGATTAGTAATTGTCTCACTGAGATGAACTCCTGATTAAGAGCGCATCATTTATCCTCCTGACAGACTCTTGTTTATACAGAGGCTGTTCTCACCATCGGTTCAGCCTCACAGATGCTACACTGCCACCCACTGGCCAACAGCAGCCATCGCAACTAGAATGAATGCCAAGTTGGGTCATGAGTATTAGAAACATTTAAGTTATGTAACTATTGATCAATGCATAATGAGCCGGTGCAGAATAATGGAAAGGCCTCCAAAGTGCAAATCCTCCACATTCTTGGTTAGTGGTCTATTTCTGTGCATATGTGCATGTATGTCAGTACTTCTCACCTCATGTGCATCAGTATGTGTGTATTCTTCGCCGTGTGCACAGTCATGACCAGAAGGTCAGACAGATGTTGTAAACACAAGCCAGCGTCCCTCGAGGATCGGCCTGTCACACAAGCGGAAAAACACGCTCTTTGCACTCAAGATAAACCGTTGCATCACTTCACATCTGCGACTGTTGGAAGCGCGGACCGTCCTCTCCCCCCCGATGAGGATTTCAGCCACGGCTGAGCAGCCACCTGGGAATCCATCAGTCTTTGTTATGGCTGTCCGTCCAATGACATCGCGCCGTTTAAATAAATGAAATGGGGCACAGAAAGAAAAATACAGTGCATCATCAAATATTAAGCTCAGCATTACAGATGAGTTGGAGACAAGGTCATGTTTTATAACCAGCCGGCTGCAGAGCTCCAGTCCTCTCATCTCTCTGGGAATCTGGGAACACTGCCCATATGCTCCATTAACACAGACTACAGGCTTTTTCTTTTCAAGAGAAGATAGACGATGAGCACTCATAACACGAAGCCAAGATGCAGCATGTGTTGCAATACCAGCACATGACATGCAGACGTTTTGACCAGCTGCACGGCTTTTGTTTCAAGAAGAGCATAAATAAATGATTGTTTGCTCTCTTCTGGGTGAAAAAGTGAGGGCTCAGTTTAGAAGTAGAAGACAAAAAAATGGAAAATCTGTTGGAAATGACTCTTTAGTGGCAAATCAGCCAGGAAAAGGTCAATATATTATTCCATAAAGGCTCAGCTTCCCAAAATGAGGATGTTAGCAGGATTCACGCTTTGCCATCTGCCAAATAAATATATGATAAATATGAGCTAGGAAGGTTTAAAAAAAGAGAGAGATGGAGGAGAATGATTCACAAGAAAAACAATAGCGTCAATGGTTTTCGCAAATGTCTACGCAAAGGTTCAAGTCCTCTAGTGGTCATTAGAGGTATGACTCATGTCCATCTGGAATAAAGAAGGAGATTATGTGACGTTTGTCCACACAGGAAGGAGGCTGGGGTGGCTGAATGGGTTGTTTTTGCTTTCCTACCAACAGTCCCTAACCATTTAATGAGGACGCTGTTTTCACTAAACCACAATCGTTACTCATGCCTGAAAACTGCACTTTTTGTAGCGGCGCAGCGGCTTTGGAGTCACTGACGATGACGCCATCCTGCCAAGATGCTGGAAATGATCAGTGAGACTGGACCAAAACAGCAACGGTGCCCAGAAAGCCAAAACAACAAGCCAAAAGATGCTAAAACACTCCACAGCGGTGAGCGTGCAGATAATCTGTCAGTGTGTCGACCTTTGATCTGCGTTAATATGAAAATACGTCGTAGCCTGCAGCAGCTTTAAACAAAGAGACTGATAACAGTGAAGCACACAAAGGGCTCAGTGACCCTTTGTTTATCAAAAGCCTGAGAAAGTTCCCTGAATGGTAAGCAAAAGATAGGAGTTTTACGTATTCCTAATAGTAATGAGGTACTGGAATGTAAAGCAGCCATAATAAGGGCAAAGTGGAGCTCCTATCTCTGGAGACTGCAGTGGCTCATACCACTGTAACCCAAACAGACAGAAATAAGGACATATAAGCCTTAACAGCTGGACTGGAAAACAAAAGAAAACCTCAGAAGAGGCCGTCTGGCTTTAGTGATGTGGATCATTAACCACATTAAAACGTTTTTCATCTCAGGAGCCAGATGTGATTTCACTCCGACACATCCAGAATCTCTCTCCTCTTTGTCTCCGGCCTGATGGAGAAGCTTCGCGCCGCTTCCAGCAGCAGCCGACATGCCAATTACAGGGTTATTTTTAAAACCCTGCTTAACCATAAAGCTCCCCGAAATAGGCCCTAAATAACAGGGTGTCGAATACCGGCAGCCCAGTGGCACAGCCGGCGTGTATCTGTGCCACCAGTCGGCACTGGCACACACTACGCTCCCCGTGATACCGTGGCTCCTCCACCAGTCCTACGAGGAGAGAGGTTTCCACGCATCACTGAGCTCATTGTCCTGGAACATTCTGAGGGGTTAGATTTGATGTCACAACCACATCAGGAGCTAAAAGCAGGTCATCTGGGCCTCATCATCAGACATTTGGTAAATGGGAGGTTTTCTCATAATGACCCGCTTCACTTCCAGCAGACTTAGATTTTCCTCTCAGAGAAGCCAGCTGAGATGGAAAAACAAAGCGGGAGAGCGAAGGCCACCCTCCTCTCTGGTGAAAAACGCTTACAGCACACGTCTCCCTGCCAGAGTCAACGAAATGATGGAAAACCCCAAATCGCCAGCGCGCGAATCACACGGAAGCAAACATGAGCAGCATCTACAGCTTTTCCCAGAATGTCCCAAAATAAGGCATCAGGAGGGTCACCCAATATCATCCTGCGCAGTCACAACATAAAGCAGAGCGCGCAACAGTGAAATCTGAGGCATGACCCCGCAGTCACCACTGACTTCACAAGCTTCTCTGAGGGTTGTGAAAGCTCTGAGTGTGTTGAAATGCAGGTCGCATCAAAGCCATCTATCTGCCCCTTTCAGCACAGAGAGTGAGGCAGCGCCATTACGTAACCCTCAATTCACCTGGAGAAAAGTGGAATTTGACTGCCTTAAAAAAAGAAGAAAAAAAAAAAGAGCAGAGCTCACACCGGGAGATAAAAATAAAAATGCACAGCGGTGGTACTTACTGTGTTTGCCACAGCAGGCTTCTCAAACATCCTCTTCAGGCTATCAAGTGGGATGTCAAACCTCTCAATCCTCTTAGCAGCCTGCAGGTCCTCTCTGCGTGCTGGATCCTCTACCTGCGACCCACAGGGACTACAGGAAACGGAGCCCGAGGTCGCCGACACCGCGCTCGCCACCTCCTCTCCATTTCCTGATTGAATTTCCATTGTTGCAGAGAAACCGTATCTCCTGCTTTTCCCTTCAGGCTGCTGCTCGAAGGGGAAGTCTATTGTGTGAGGTGACCCAGGAGGGGTGAGGAAGTGGGAGTTGTGAGAGGGTGAGGAATACAGATGGAGATGCAGGAGTTGCTGCTGGGGTTGTCTCCGTCTGGGAGGCTCTCTGGGCTGTGCAGGCGCACCGAGCGGCTGGAGGAAGGAGGAGGAGGAGGAGGAGAGAAGAAAAAGTTCACAGGGGTAGTTTTTCCCTCTCTCCTCTGCCCTGTAATGAATCACACACACACACACACACACACACACACACACACACACACACGCTTCTGTAAACTCACATGTGGGCTCAGAAAAGCAAATTGAGATATGAGTTGTGAGCGCAGGCCGAAGGAGGGACGGAGAAGGAAAGAGGAGAGAGAGGACTTTTACTCCCCTCTTGAACAGCTCAAAAACATGCCTAACGTTGTTTCATTACCCCGATGCTTCACGACTTTTCCTCATTTTACAATAACTGCTTTTAAACATTATCTTGAACCGATGACCTCTGCAGAACTCTTGGTTCAGGTCTGGTTTAGAATCTACTTCAAGTGTGCCCACAAGCCAGTGGTGGGAAGCAGTTTAATAAGATAAGATATAACTTTATTGATCCCACGCTGGGGAAATCAAGATGTTACAGGCAGCAATAATGGCAAGAATGAGAGCGATAATAACAAGGTGATGCAGAGAAAGGGCTACAAAATAAAAAGTAAGTGTATCTATGAACATTATACACATGAAGAGTGTAAAAATAAGAATGCTTTGAATATCTGGATGATAAAAATACAGTGTTTTGGACTATTGCAGTAACGCAGTAGTGCAAACATATATATACTGTCTTTGTACTGATTTCAATTGAGTATTTATCTGAAAGGATTAGTGAGTTCTAACATTGTCTGCTTCACGTAGCGTAGGTGCACTGTAAACCCCGAACACACCAGGATTTAAAATCAATTCACTGGAGGGGAAGCAGCAGGATAAGAGGATCTGCCCAAAGAGTCAAAGTTGATTCGTGCAGTCGTTCCGCTCAGGGTTTGGTGACCTTTGACACGACGAGCGACAGATGGAAAGAAATAGTTTGGAGTTGTTAGCGACCAAGCTAAAATGACACGCTAACAAGTTTGCTAACTGACCAAGCTTGAGTAGGTTAAAACTATTTGAGTTTATGTGTTATTTTCCCTTTTCAATAAGTTATTAAAGAGCTAAATGGTGTGTAACAAACAGAGCAGCAGAGAGACAACAGTGTTTTTGAGCTAATGGTTAGCTCGCTAGCTAGCAGTTCACCAACTAGCCCTGGTAGCATTTCACTCCTGAAGTTTCCAGCATGGATGAGCCGGTGTCACTTTGTGGTGTCTTTTGGTACTTTAAACACACGTATTGTTGTTTATACACCGTAAATACAGAATAAGTTGGTCGTGTTGTGAGGCTTTGGTCTGGTTTGGTGCAGATGAGCGAAAATGAAGTAGTGCAATTATTTTCTAATTGAGTAATATGTCACAGACTGAAGTGTTGAAGCACCTTGGCCAACACTGAATATAAAATATTTTCTTAATTGATGTAATAACAGCACTTCATGGTAATTTATGTGTTTTTTCACCTTCATTTAATGAACAAACCCAAATTGTGGCAAACGACAGGATGACCGCTTCAATTATTTTCCACATATTGGGTTTTAATAAGGTCAGAGGAGAAGAAAAAATGGATTTTTAGAGTTATTATTTCTACACATACAGCATTGGGGACTGTGGGACCCCAGAAACTGAAGTGAAGCCAGCAAAAAAAAAAAAAAAAAAAGTAATCAAATCTGCTTTACTTTTTGATCAACTGGTCATGAGGGACCCTCTGCAGGCTTTCAGGAAACAGATTAGCAGCTTTCTGCCTCACCCATCCTGCCTTGAACACCAGGTCGGGGCGGGAATGAAAGCTCATTATTCCCAAACAAATCAAGGAAAGCCCTTAACAACTAACCCCACTGGCCCATGATGGTGGGCATATTGTTAAATTTTCACCAGCCACACCAACGCTTCCACGGGAGTGTTTTCCTTCCCTCTGAAATTAACACATTAACTCGGCTTCCTCCCTGACTCACATGTCATCTGCTCCTCATCCTGTCATGCTCATTCTGGACCGTCACATCCTGGAGGGAGCGGGGCCACGTCAGTCCAAATCTTCACCCTGTTTATGCTCCCATGAGCCGGGAAAGAGGAGCATGGGTCAAGTGATGGAGAGGCGGCTGACAGAGGAAGCCCTGAGAGATTGACAGCTTAGTTACAGGATCAGGTAGGAACAAAGGCCGCGGAGCTACAAGCCCGAAACAGTCGGCCAGAGCCACAATAGGAGCATCAATACGGACGCAGAGAGAGCTGAGAAGCAGCCCAGATAATCCAACCTTAATGAATGAACGGTCATGATATATGCATCTGATAGTACTTTGCAGGACACACTATCACTCCAGAGGCAGATACATTATTCAGAGAGGGCCAAAGGTATGTGTGTCACTTTCAGCTGGATCCTGTGTCCATTCAGGCCACTCAGCTTACAGCAGCTCCCCACCAATACAACAGCGTTACGTCTGATCGCGCTCTGGACGAATTTTCTGCGATGTGCATCTTAATTTTGTGCACAGCGACAGCAGACGCGCACACACATGCACACACATACAGCTTTAAGTGCAGGGCTGAGTGGAATTCAGCGCGAGAGCAAACATAATGCCCCCGAACTCACAGCTCCAGAGCAGCTTTTCGTTAATACAACAAGACAATATTTCAGCCCTAGTGGGGCTTCAGAGAGACTTTCTGGTGAAGTGAAAACACTGTCTGCTTCTATTAAATAAAATATGTTGCAGGTTCTGTGTTTGCTCCCCTGTTGAATTCCTGGCCGAAGGCTCCAGACGACTTTATTTAGAGGACAGACTGAAATATGATCCCTCTTATAAGATAAGAACAAGTGGCAATTCTCATCTTATTTTGTCTACAGTGTCAGAAACAAGCATGCACTCTCACAAACGTCCAGCGTTTCAGCAAACTATTAAAAGCCGCTGTCAGTATGTTCCCCCTCTTAACATACTTTAACTGGGTTTCTTCTTACGGAGCCAAAAGGTCCTGCTGGTTCCCAAGAAAAAGTCTGGAAACACAGAAGAAGTCTATAAGCATCTGACAGGACTGACATAGATTCAAGCAGAAAATCTGTTCAAGGCTGTAGCCAGGAAAATCTGTCACAGCTCACCACACATTTTTCATTCTTGTTGGTTTGTTGATATTACAGGGCACGCCATACTCAGAAGAAACTCTGATTCCAGCTCTCCTCCTCAGCCAAAGATGACATTTAGTGGAAGCTGAGCTCCTCTCAGTCGATCAGTACAGTCTTAAAGAAACTGTGTTATTTAGCATCTTTCAGCTAATTGTTTTCATTTTACAGCTTCATACTGTTCAGGTTCAAACACAACAGGCAGCTGTTTCAAGCATATAGACTCTGCTAAATGCTAACGCTACCTACTAGCAGCGAATTAGCTTCTAGCTGGCGAACAAAGTGGAGCATTTAGCAAATTATATGCCCAGTTTTGTTTGTCACAGGGGGAAACAAAGGCTGAATATTGGACTTCAGCTCATGCTAATGTTGCTATCTGTCTGTTGGATGCAAACAAGCTACCGCTAACATGATAGCCGTCGCTTCTACAGCCAAGCTTCATGTTTAATGATCAGAAACGTTAGCTTATGGCCGCTAAGAGTGATGGGCTGTTAAATACGCTTATATCGTAGCCTATAAAGCTACATGTTCACATACACAGTACATCCTGTGTTTAGATAAATCCATCCTCCATAATTACTGCGATGACTGACAAAAACACTGCTTAACAACACCCTGTAACTGTAAACACTGTGTTTTATTGTCTCCTTGTTCAGTATTTTAACGGTTAATGATTTCTTTGTTGGGTTTTTATATCCCTCTATTTGTCTTGTCTTTCCTCCATTAGTTTGATGCTTCAGTAACTTAATTTTTCAGCGAGGATCAATGAAGTTTTATCTTATTATCTCATCTTAAATGAAAAATCTCCCCGCAGACACTCTCACAATGTTTAGCTGCAGTTTGATTTTTTTTGGCCTGATCATTTATCCTCAGGCTACCTCCTCCAGTTCGTCTTCAGGCCCTGCTTTCCTCCACTTAGCACAACGCCTCTCGACAGCTCTCAGAACAGTGTTGGTTTATTCCTCTATCCTCCGTATATGATCAACAGTCAGAGTCAGATCAGGGTTTAAGCCACGTCACGTCCACTGTTTTGGTGTAGAGGCGACCACAAAGTTGTGCAGCAGACCTCTGACCTCCTTAGCATTTAAATAAGTCTCGAAAACAAGATGGACAACCCAGTTTAAACGGGTTTACGCTGCACTGGTGTGGCTCACAACGTCAACAACCACACAGCCAAAGAATCTCAAGAGATGGTAGTTTAAAAGGTGCAAAGTAAACACGAGTAATTGCTGGATCGCTACTTTGGAAGCTTTGATAGTAGAACTTTATGGATGAATATCATAGTTTTGAGATTTGGAAAAAACAAATGACATTTCAAGTCATTTCTATGTCAAAAACGCTCCAAATTCACTGGTTTTACCTTTTCAAATGTGAATATTTATTTGTTTTCTGAACCTTCTTCGGTTTTGGACTGTGTTAAAAAGGGGCTGTAATCGACATTTTTCTGTATTATCTGACATTTCATATCCAAAAGATCAATCAAGAAAATAAACACATAATCATTAGCCTAATGTAAATATTAATGGACCAAGAATAGACCTCTGCGGAACCCCATTACTGATGGCATCAGGGACTGTAGTGACTCATTGCTCTCAGTAATGGGGCGATAAGCTTCTGTAATAAAGTGAGCCACAGCTGAACATTTATCTTCACATGAATGTCCAGAAACTCCACAACAAATGAACGTCACTATATTTCAGTGCTAAATCATTATGTGTAGAGAATCCCTTGAACTATACAATTCCCTCTACACACACACGCCATGATACTTCCTGCTCACTTTCTAGGCACGGGGTTAGACTCAGCAGTCAGCCAGGATCAGGTGACAGCTACAGCACTCCAGTTACTGAGGTTTTACTTCCTACCTCACCTTCAACAGGTCATCTGATAGGACCAGAGCATAGCGATGCAGAGTAGTAAGAGTCTCATCTAGCAGTAGTGAAAACAGAGCGTTGCATGCGCAGGAGTCTTTTAAGGCGAAGACACGGCGAATGAATGGAAACGCGATCAAAACAACAAAACAGTTAATGGCAGGAAAAGTGGGGCTTTAGAGTGGGACACAGTGCTCTGCGCAGGCAGGGTTTTAAATCTTCATGTCTTGAGGATGGAAAGCGAGAGTGGAAGCTCTGAGATCATCCCGGGCCGTGTAGCTGGCTTGTTTGACTTGGGGCTTCGCCTGCAGTGTTCTTTAAACAGAGCAGACAGACGGGGATGCCATCTGCTCTGTTGACCGGTTCTCAGCCACCTCCTCCTCTCTCTGAGTAGGAAAAAATGACTCGGCTCGTCTTTTTCACATTCATCACAGCTGGCTGCAACATTATAGCCTGATTTAAGGGGGGCAATAAAACATGGTAAAAGATGGACCCGCTGTGTATTGGAAAGGTAAGGCCTTTAGAGAAATTGCAGGGCTGCGTTGGTCTTTCAATGGGCCACTGGGTTGACATGCTTACAAAATCTCATTTACCTCAGGGTTTTATAGAGAAAATACCCCACTCAATCTAACAAGAGAGCCCTTTCTGGTTTCCAAAGCAAGGTCTGGGCACCTTCCAGGGTCTCTGTATAAGCTTCTGCTGGTCCTGAGCAAAGCAGGAAAAAAAACAGTGGGGAATTCTTCCATTGCAGGGCTTATTGACCCATTTCCACATATAATGGTGACAGTAAAATGAATCATTAAGTGCTATTTCAAATAAAATATGCCATTAAATGTGGCGGCATGGGCATTCATCTTAAAATGAGAGTGATAGGATTTTGAAGGGCCCTCAGATTTCCCTGCTCTTACTCCATCGCCACATGTCTACAATGTGATTTCAATGCCAAGTCTGCCCTCTAGTGTTCACTACGTGGAAGCGCAGCAGAGCGTGATTTAACTGAAGGTGATGTCACTCCCTCAGAAACTTAAAATTTCAGGTCAGTGTCTGTTGATGGTGTAAATATCTGCCTCAGGCCTTTTCAAAAATCTTCCATTTGTGGAAAATAGCAGGTTTCTGTGCATATCTAAAGCTCCTGAGTGTGGAGCTTCCCTCTGTGCCACTTGCCAATGAGTTTGATTATTTTGACATTTTAGGAGCTCAAGATATAATCAATTGAATCAGCATGTTGAGAAGGGATAATAGATTGAGATTTGTTCATCAGGATTTTAATTATTGAGGTTTTTCTGGCTGAAAGCAGCACCTGAAGTCATTATTGTTGGTAACAAACAATTAAAAATAAAACTGGGAGCGGAGTGGCGTTAATGTTGCCTGCTGTTATTCATCACAGGAACATGGTTCTGTGAATTTTCCCTTTTATCCATTTGATGAGGGTCCAATTTACTCCTGCGACACCAGGTGAGTGCAGCTGTAATCAAATAGCCACTCTGATACAAATCTGCAGCAGTGTGCATCTAGAGGGCCAGGATTCAAAATAAGTGCCGTTTTAAAGGCCATGTCCGCCCACACAGGTGTTTTCTCCTGTATCATGACTGAGCAGACCTCTCCTCAGGACTGCGTGGGCATAGTATTAGATTTGGTTTGATTAACATCGGCCTCACTCTTTTTTCACAGCGCACATTTTGAGTTCAAGTGTCCCTGCAAACCACGACAGTGGGACAGTGAGCAGACCAGGACCCTGAAGCTGAAGCAGCTTAACTCAGCCTTAAATTCAACTTAACATTCATACCTGTGCCTGTCTGTGACATCAGAATGTCTCAGGACTGGTCACACCACACAGTGGTGAATCAAAGGGGACCTACTGTAGCAAGATAACATGCTAATGCCAGTCAGTCACAATCAAGCTCAGTTGCTAACAGGACTATAAATTCAAATAAAGTTGATGCAATGCAGCAGGCTAGCCTCCTCCATTTCTCTCTGTCAACTTCAAAAACTTGTGCATCAATGCAGATTTATTTGTCCCATGCAAGTAAATTAAGTTGGTGATCACATGTAACTGCTAGCACAGCTTTAACCAAAGTCAACCTGAGCAGAGAAGCTACGTGAAAACACCTGTGTGGTTGTGCTGGGTTTCAATTCCCCTGCACAAAAAGCCACAGTGCACGGCTCAATTCAATTTACACGCAATGCTGCATCCTTAAAAACAAACAATTCGTGTTGCATTTAATCCCACAAACATCCCTCTGAACAGTTTTGTACAGCTTTGTCTGGTTTTACATCCAGCTTTTGTCCCCAAAGTGATGCCAACAGGAGGACAATGAATCACTGATGTGTTAATTACAGCCGAATGGAATAACACCAGTGGAAATATGCATGGCACAAAGTCTCAGAGGGGAATGCAGGTGGGAACATTAACTTGCCAAGTAAGTAATGTGATTCATGCACTGGAAGAGTATTTTACAGACTTTCGGTTCAAGTGAACTGACATTCATGACTCCCAGGAAAAAAAAGCTTTGGCCACTGTTTTTCTTTATCTCTCCCTGCCGTCATATTTGTGAGGACTGAGCTGTGCACGTTATGCATCATCAAACCTGCGTTTTTATGTTAACTACTAGTTTTATCCTGTTTTTACAGTTTTAAAAATCAGCTGTAAAAACGGTTGCTTTGCTCAAAATGGAAATACGATTAATAGATTATATTTAAATGATGTAATTCAGACCATTTATTTATTCCCCTGTGGTAGAGACACACACACACACACACACACACACACACACACACACACACACACACACAAACACACACACAGGTCCATGGGTCACGGAGCAGCGAGACAGCTGAGCCATTTATCTGGATCCCTGGGGAAACAATTACACCCGAGCAGGCAGTGCAGCCGGACAGGGGCTGGGAATTAATGATGGGCTTATGACTCAAGTTAAAGCAAAAAGTTACCGTGAAAGGATGGTGTCACTGACCGAGAAGCGTGCTCCTCCAGACACCATGGTAAATCACTTCATTTCAGACCTCCTGCAAAACAATCAGCATGGTATTCCAGTGGTAAATATCTCCAAATACCACAGCAAAACTGGTCCTATTTCATATGTTATGGTGGTGAAAGAGTGGACAAAAAAGTCACTAAGACACAACACATCCCCACAGGGACGTCATTAGCACGCTGCAGTGATACTGTACTTTCACTCGAGCACTTCAATCTGCATTAATTGATTTTTCCGCCAGCTGGGTGCAGCGCAACAACCTGTAAGGTCAACATAAACATAATATCACCTTACAAAATCGATGAGGCTAACGTGTTAGCAAACAGCTACACATCCGGCAGATCCAGAGCATCATTAGCATCGATTCAGAGTCCAGTTTCTGGATCAATCAAGTCTCATATTCAAGTCTCAACTTCTGAGACAAATATTTGGCTCTTTAGCTGCTACACGCTCCACCACGCTGGCGAGCTAGATGCTGCCATTTGCCGCTGGACGGTTCGTGTACAGTCGGGTTTTTAAAGGCTTTTTCACAGAAAACAGTCACCTGCGACACATAAGACTAAATATTGTCACGACAAACTCACTAATGTAATATTATAGGAAATTCACTGTCACGCAGCAGATGGCCGGTAGGTCACGATAAAGTCATTTAGTAGCTTCCAATGACACACTGCAGGTCCCTTCAAGGGAACAATACAAGATAATTACAGTGATTACTTTGTTTGGTCTTTTTTCCTGCAGACATGAAACACAATAACAGCAGTGTTAATGGATCTTAGTATGTTTTGTTGGTTATTTATTACTGTGCACAGAGAGTCACAGCTACGGCTACATGTGCAGATGGTTGCAGTGTCCTCTTGTGACCTTAAGAGCCACATCAGCACAGACTTTAGCGGGAAGAAGCCTCGTTATATGCAGATAGAGCAGCATAGCCATTAGCATGTGTTCCTGCTTCATGATTTCCATGTTAACAACAATGAAGCCATTGGATGTATCCCATAATTAATAGGTAGGCATGGTCAGAACATGCCTGATGGACAGTTATTCCACAGTCTCATTGTCCTTCATCGTGCCCATTGTTCACACACACCGTGCTCTTCTTCCTCTCGCTGTGAAAAGCAGACCTCTTCCAGCTTTCCCCTCATGCTTCAGCGTTAGGAGCTGCCACATCCCAGCCCCCACCTCCCCCACAACCCCTCTAGCTGCCTCCTCCTCCGACTCACCCCCCCCCCCCCGCTTCCCTCCCCCTCGTGGCCCGTTGCCATGGAAGCTGATTGGAAGGATCACTCCGTCTCTCCAGCACATTGCCACTCCATCTTTGCCAGGAGAAAACAAGGCGATTCAGAGCACAGCACGAAACCAAAAAATGTCCTTCTCCAACAGCAAGTGGAGGTCAGGTATTAGTTATTGAATATAATAGTAAACTACATATAAAAAACCCTGATTATTCAGTTAAAATCACTGCTTTTTAGCTTATTTTCCTTCACAGTAAACACAGTAACTTCTCATTTCACTCCTTAAATTCTCAAACACCTTGTGCAGAATAAAAGATTTACGTTGTGATTTACGCCTTTTGCCTTCACGGTCAAGGACATTTCACTCCACGCACCGCTAGTTTCATCCAGCACCCATCCAAACAGCACCCACAAGCCTTTTAATTACCCTTTAAAGTAATAATTGAAGCCCCTCGCTGCAGAGACGGAGGACAATAATGAGCTGCTGCAGACCTCGACGCGGCGCAGTTATGTTCCACTCAAACAACCACACTTTGGCCTCATCTATGAAACGTTAACACAACATAATAACGAGGTTGATTGTGACCATTTCCATATTAGAAATGCATCAATTACAGCTGCAAATCAGCATTTTTTAATCATCAATCAATGAGATGCTTCTCGTGAGTCCACTTTCTCTGCGCTGCACTGGAAAAAGAAAATGTCTAACTGACAGATGAAGCCGAGTCACTGTGTGTGTGCGTGTACAGTACATACAAACTCAAGGCTAAGGCTCTTGGTGGCTTTATCACTGATGGTTTTTTTTATAATGGGAACATAGAACATTCAGGGTCTAGCATTGCTATAGCAACAATATTTAGGGGCTTGTGAGTGGGGGTTGGGTGGTTAATCACATATTTTTTGAAAGAGATGTCATCCAAAATCTTCCAAAGTGCCTTATATAATATGGTATATAACTGATCTTTATATAATATGGTTTCCATTAGGTTTAAATGCACACAGGTGTAAACAGTGAAATGAAGAATGGCTGAATTCAGCTCAGCTGCTTTAGTTTGCACATTTCCACCTCAGTCAAAATGTGTGAAAGAGGCCAAATGATGATTTTTTAATCTGGGGATGAATCTGCTCACTGAGGTCACGTATCTGTAAATGAACATTTACATAAATATATCTGTAATTGCATGCTGAGTTACTAATGACTCCTCAGAAATTTGACTGTCTGCAGCGATGCTAGCATACTAGCATTTGTGCTAACATGCTGATGCTTAGCAGACATACTGTTTACTGTGTTAGCTTAGCGTGTTATCTAACATTAATGCATTTAGTATTCTCCTACATAAATGGTATCAGACCATAACAAACAGAGGCAAAAATACAGAAAATGAATGAATGAATTTGTAAATAAACAGTGAAATTTTTTTAAATACTCAGAAAATTGTGCAGAGCTTGGTTAGTGGGTACTACAGTCACGACATGAGTATCATCTCCCACACAGCAGACCAGTGGAAGCAGTTTGAAAATCAGTTTGAGTTAATGACTTTTCACGTCCGTCATACAGCTATCGTTAAAGGACACACATGTGACACATGTTAATTACATTTCTGTTGAACACACAGTGTGCACAGACTTGACAAAACATCTGGAAATGGCGTGTGTGCAGCTTCACAGAGGCTTGAGTCATCAGCCCTGGGCAACTAAAGCAGCTTTTTTCTAATTTTGCAAGCCTCATGCTGCATTGAAAGACAATTTTAAGCTGAAAATAAAGTAAAATTTCATCACCCACTGTGACACACGGGCACAGACCAGCTGAAGTGTCTGTTATAATGGTGACTGTGACTGTGACACAGCCGGTCCACTGCATGTCATGCTTCCCGTTGCATTTTTATTTTACGTCCGTCTGCATGTCAGCCAGCCTGGTTCGTCCCTACATATGCTGCCTCAAGTCCTGTTTAAATAACCTTAAAATCCTTGTATGACGCAGAAGAGATGCAGACCAAATCAGACCAAACCAGGAATAAATTCAACTTAAACCCAGTATAAACATACAGTGCAGCCTCATTAGAGTTAACTGTACAGTGCCTGCAGCCACAGACACACACAAGGAGCTGCACAGTGCGCACACACACACGCACACAACTCTATGTTGCCTGGCAACGATGACTCTGTAGAGAGAGTTTCAATTATCAGTGAGTGTATTGCACTCACCTGTCTGAATGACTTCCTGTGAGCTCTGCACCTTCACTGTCCTTCACCGTCTGCTGTCAACTACCAGTCCGCTCAGCTGCTTTGTCCCAGTATAACCAGTCTACTCAGCCTTTGTCCTGGTATAACCAGTCCACTCACCCTCTCTGTCCCAGTATAACCACTCCACTCAGCCTCTCTGTCCCAGTATAACCAGTCCACTCAGCCTCTCTGCCCCATTGTAACTACTCCACTCAGCCTCTCTGTCCCAGTATGACCACTTCACTCAGCCTCTCTGTCCCAGTATAACCACTTCACTCAGCCTCTCTGTCCCAGTATAACCACTCCACTCAGCCTTTCTGTACCAGTAAAACCAGTCCACTGAGCTGTATATTGCTCTGCAGAGTTGCTGGCTGAGCATAAGAACAGTCAGTCTTGATCCACCATGAGGACTTTAGCATTTAGCTTGTTAGCCACACCTAGCATGCAGCTGTGTGTCCGGCAACATGGTGGCTGCGCTTGATTTGGGTCACTCAGTGTCCCTGCCGGGTGGTTCATTAAGTGAGTGACTAATTAAGGTGAAATACAAGCTTTTTTTGTCATTGTTTTTTACTTATGCCCCAGTGTTGAAGCACATTATGCTATAACTTTCACCCATACTGATGCTAACCCATCCTCTGCTAACCAAACCGACCAGCTTATAAATCCATTCTCTGTGAGTTGAGCTGGTGTAGCTGTCAGTCTTTATGAAATATTCACAAAAACATGAAAGACTGTCGAAGTTTATTTTACTCACCAAGAAGCACCTTTGAACATCTTGTATTAGTTGGTTAGCAGAGCTTCTGAATTAGCATCGACTGAGCTGCCATCTTGACCTCTCCGGGAGCCGCCATTGTTGTTTTCAAATGAGCAGTCACACCCATTTAAACGTGTAGCTGCCAGAAGATCCTCATATGGATTCTTGAGTCAATCCAGCTGCCTCACAAGGTAAGAACACTGCCCAGGAAAGGCAAAACAGATTTAGTTCAGACCGGAATATGAATTTTAGACATCTACACAGCTAACACGACAGAGCTATATCAAATGAAAGCTTGCTGGCTAGCTCACCTTAGCTAACTCCAGTCATGGTGGAGAATACAAATCCAGCTAAAAGCTACCTAAAAGCTATGCATTAAAGTGTTAATTTGTCAATTATGTTGACTTCAATGTAAATTATTTTATATACCATATACATTTTACTTTATATATATATCACAGACATACAGACATACAAAGTATTAAACTAACTAGCTAGTTAGCTAACTAGCTCTATGGTAATGATTTTTTTTAAAAAACAATTAGCCTAAAAAAGCATAAAATGATGGCATTTAAACCTTTCTATCTGTCACCTAGTTTACATACCCTTTTTTCTCCACTGGTCCTGTCGTCACAGCGGTCAACAACAGCTGCCCGTTTCTGTTCTTGTGTGTTTTAGCCTCATAAAGACGTTACTGCTCCCTACATGAATGTCAGCGACCCCACTGCGTTCAGAGTATTTATCAGCATGAAAGAACAGTGAAAATGATTGATTTCCCAGTCATTGTCTCTGTTTCCTCTCATCTGTTTGTCTCCGCTATCAATTTAAATTTCAAATTAGCTTTCAGAAACAAAAAGGAGGAACGTCACATGTTAGATTTGCATTATAAATGCTGATTTGTCTTTATTGTAATTGCAGGAAAATCGGAGGAAATACTGCTTATATATTTCATAATTATCCTGACCACTGTGGAAAAGCTGTATTTCACATAGCAGCATCTACTCTTTCCACCCCCACCCCATCACATCTACCACCACATCTACTACCCCCCCTTTCTCTGTGATCTCGAAGGGCTTGCTTCACCTCAGTCAAGCTCCAGCGCTCCAGCCGGCAGCAGCATCGAGCTAACAAGTCTTTGTGAGGAGAGAGAGAGCGAGAGAGAGGGAGGGAGAAAGGAAGGGGGTGCCGAGCTGAGAGGATCAGGCAGTGAGAGAGTTGACAGTATGAGCATAGGATGAGGGTGCAGCGGGAGAACGCATAAGATAGTGACAGAGGCTGAGGTGTTCAGTGCTGCACAACAGTGCCAGAGGCTGCTGGGAAGAGACCGAGAGAAAGCAGGCATCATGGCAGCTCTCACTGCATCATCACGACACATGGGGATGTTTGGCCGCTGCTGGTGAGCACTGTGTGATGCAGAGGAGAGAGTCGAGGACTTCCTGGAAACCAAAGGCGAGCCAAGGAAACAGGTCAGTGACGGTCAAACAGACTCACAGGAAGCCTTTGTGCATGCAGCAACGCCGGCGCGGTGAGATTTAATCACGTCACAGGATGATGCTGATTTGTCAATAAGAATTCCCCTGTCAGTGCTGGGGATGTGGACATGCAAGGGGAGTGGGAGGTTGCGCATGCATGCAGACACGTGAGCGTGATTGTACGTGTGTGTGTGTGTGTGTGTGTGTGTGCAGGTTTGATGCTCTAAATGGCACCACTTAAGAGAGCTCGACCAGGGACGTTTAGGTTAAAGAGGCATGGGCAGGCAGCACAGGAAACCCTCCTGGATCCAGGAAAAACTGCAACACCTGTGACATCACATACATAGAGAGATGCTACGTAGTATGATGTGTTCAGTGTCTCTTCTACTCCAGAGCTCTCTGCTCTTTACAGTTTTTTTAAAAAAAAGCAGTGAGCTGGAGTACTGACTAACATGGAGGCTGGAGAGTGGAGAAAGGGAAATAATAGGAAGAAATAATACATGAGGAGGGCAAGAAATAAAAAATAAAGAATGGAAATGAAGAGGCAGGAAAGGACATGGCACAGAGGAGTAACTGTGTTGCAGTAGGTAGAAAGAGAAAGGAGACAAAGCCTGTGAGAGAGGAAAAGCTTGGGCCAGCATTCAGCTCTGCTGCATATGATGTAATCCTCCACCAGTCCAAGCAGTCAGCTCAACTGTGTTTACAAATTAGAAATTTAAGTATGGACAAAGCCTACGAGGGCCGGCTCAAGACGCACTTCTCATCATCTGCTTTAGGACTGCAGTGTGTGCCGGTTGTCTCTCATCAGAGTTGCTGTGGCTTCAATTTTCCACAAAAACAGCCGCAAAATATCAGTAAATCTGAACCTTAACGAGCACAACAGTTCGTTTGACACGAGTCACAAAGTTTGGCAAGGTCACCTGTCAACCCGTGACGGTGCGGTGCCAAGTTTTCAGCTGCTTCTCTGTCTAAGCGGTCAGTTCAAGACAAAGGTTTACATCACATCCTGCTTCATCGAGTGGTTGAGTTCATGGAGCTGGTCAACAAAAAATCCATTAGAAATAAACAACAGCAGCACTTTGGTGGACTGGAGAAACCAGCCACTGCCTTCTATCTGCTCCTCGTGGTTTTATGAACAAGCTGAAATTATGAGGTGACCTTGGTCATTCAACATGGAGCTTTCAGATCTGAAACTGCAGACTGGAAAAAGACGTTATCTGGAGGTTCATACACATACGTACGCAGTCGATTTGCTCTTCTACTGGAGGACACACTGTGCATCCAAAGCTAAATTAAGCCTGCAACAATAATAATAATAATAATAATAATAATAATAATAATAATAATAATAATAATAATAATAATAATTCCAGAAGAAAATATTTGGAAGTGCCAAAAGCTGCAGTTCCTCGAATGGTCGCTTAAGCCCGACTCCAAAAGCAGGTCAGTCCCCATAGACCCCCACACTGAACTGTCCAGCATCACAGCAGAAGTAAACATGTTTAGCTTATGTTCTGACAGCTGTAAGGAGGTGAATTCTGATATAACTCACTAATTTAATCTGAAACAAACAAAAAGCAGAATCGGACAAAGGTGTTTAGCTGCGTAGCTGAGAGCTGCTGTTCTTCCTCTGGCCGCTGACGCTGGCAGATTAAAGAATATTCAGGACTAAAGCAGAATGAATCAGCTGTGTGATCTGGGAAAAGTGGAAGTGAGTCAGGTTGTCTTTTGAACTGTCCGCACTACGATGATGCAGGAGTCCTCATTTATTCATGAACGTCTCAACAAAACCCTGAAACGCTCTCACACAGATGATCCACATTTCTAACTTCTTTCCCACTTTGTCTCGTCTTCATCGTTGTGATCACTGGGACTTTTCCCCTTGTCCTTCACGCAGGTGCGACCAGTGGGAGGAGCCACACGATGAGTGGGATCCTGAAGAGGAAGCTCGAGGAGGGCCCGGCCCCTTACCTGTCCCTGCAGGGCTCTGATGACGACGAGGTCTCCTGCAGCGACAGCGGCAACAGCAGCGACAGCCTGAACCATCCCGTCCCCTCCGGACTGCTGGACTGTAAGCTCACCTGTCCACCTGATCTCACCTCACTTCAGCTCTGCCTTCGACACATTTAATGAGATGCAGTTGTCTTAGAGGGACAGGAAAACTGGGACCTGGCTCTAAGCTGATCCTGTCCCTCGAGGATCTGCTGGAGAGCCAGCAGGACCTCTAATGAGACCACTGATGTAAATTAGCAGCATCTTGAAACTCACTTTGATTGGAAGACCTTTGTCTGATTTCTTGCTACGTCCACTTGAACTTTAGCTTTGGTGGTTATCCCCTCCCTCGTTAACTCACTCCTTTAGAGAAATTGAACTCTCTTCTTCTTACAAAGGAGAAGTTGAAGCCTCTCTTGGTCTGATATGACCACTGCGCTAAGGTGGCTAATGCTAGCTTTGTTGATCTTTGCATTGTTTTTACTGTGTAACGGATCTTGTTTGTCTGTTTGTAGACTCTTTTTTAACTTTTACCGTTATATTGATGCTACTCAAGGCCGCTCTTGGCAAACGCTCCAGCATTTCAAAGTGCGGCCGCGTCTCTTTGCTGTTACTCAGTCTGTTTCCCGCCTCTCTCAGCCACTCTCCAGCAGCAGTCAAAGCGACTGCGAGGCCGCACCGTGCACTTCGAGAGCGTGACCGTCTACTACTTCAACCGGCGGCAGGGCTTCACCAGCGTGCCCACGCAGGGCGGCAGCACCCTGGGGATGTCGCCGCGGCACAGCGGGGTGAAGCGCTTCACCCTCAGGGAGTTTGCCATGGAGCAGAAACAGAGCCACTGGAACATGCTGAGGGACCATCTGAAAGAGGAGAAGCTCAACGCCATCAAGCTCAAAGTCAGTGGGAGCGCTCAGCGAGCCTCATGTACCTGCAGCGTGGTGGAGTTTCAAAATGATGCATCTTAAGAAAAACAGTCATTGCTCATGTGTTTTAAACGAGTCTTCAGAGCTTCTCGGGGTCTTAATGTACGTGTAGGTGTGTACTTTTAATCTAACTCACTGCGTCTGTCCTCCAGCTGACTAAGAACGGCACCGTGTCATCCACGGAGGCGGACACCCTGACGCTCGATGACATCTCCGAAGACGACCTGGATGTGGACAACACGGAGGTGGACGATTACTTCTTCCTGCAGCCTCTGACGACCAGGCGGCGCCGCGCCCTCCTGCGGTCCTCGGGGGTCCGACGCATCGACGTGGAGGAGAAGCACGAGCTGCGCGCCCTCCGCATGTCCAGAGAGGAGTGTGGGTGCCGCTGCCGGGGGATCTGCGACCCGGAGACCTGTGCCTGCAGCCTGGCCGGCATTAAGTGCCAGGTAAATGGAACTGTGGTGAGGCCCATCTATAATACTCAGAGCTATTCATGTGTGTCTGTGCAGTAGAACTTCTCATAATGACTCCTCCTGCAGTCAGAGGGTCTCGGTCTTCTCCAGGGAGCATTCATTTAATTGGTAGTTCCTTAATTTGCGCGCTGCGTTACCTGCGTGTGTGAACGCTGACAGCTGTCCATCGCCGTCGTTCGCTGTTGCATCGTCCCGTCTGTGATTTGAGCGTTTGCTCGTTTGGAATCACAGAGTAACGCGAGGAGTGCTGAGGTCACACAGCGACTCCATGCTGGGACTTCATTCTGCTTCACTCTGAAGCTTTTAAGACTACAGCGAGCAGCTCCCGCTAACATCTCCCAGGGGGCCCGGCGCCTGCGGTGCCCTCACTCTCAAACAGCCGCTTCTCGTCTTTGTTTGTCGGGTTAAAACCTGATGTTTGAAAAATGTTTTCATGCATCCTTCGTTCCTCCTCGAAGGATCGGGAGGATGATGAGAATGAAGCCGATGAGAATTTCAGGGCGTTCAGTGCACGAGGTTCTACTGCATGAAGGCCTTTAATTATACAACAGCCACGGTGGACTGCTGCTGTGATTGGCTACAGAGTTTACCTTTCTGTTACTACTGTTTTGTTTTGGTTTTTTTTTGTCCTCAGGTGGACCGCATGTCCTTCCCCTGCGGCTGCACCAAAGAAGGCTGCAGCAACACCACAGGACGCCTGGAGTTCAACCCGGTGCGGGTGCGCACACACTTCCTGCACACCATCATGAAGCTGGAGCTGGAGAGGAGCCGCGAGGAGCAGCAGCATCATCATCATCATCATCGTCAGCAGCAGCAGCAGCAGCAGCAGCCGGAGCAGCAGCTTGTAACCAACGGCAACGGTTACCATGGCGACTCCTCCTTGGTCCAGCCGCAGCAGCAGCAGCCGAACCTGCAGTTTCCACTGATGAGCGGTGCGCCGCACGTTCCCATCATGCACCTCCAGAGCACAGGCGACACGGATCCGCGTCTAGATGAAGAGGAAGAAGAAGAGGAGGAGGAAGAAGAAGAGGAAGAGGAGGAGGAGGAGGAGGAGGAAGATGAGGAGGATGAGGATGACGAAGCGTATGAGGAAGACGAGGACGGCAGCAGCGTCTGCAGCGGGCTGTCGGACTGCAGCACGCACAGCTTAGAAACAATCGACCCCGAGGACGGAGAGGAGGACGAGGAGGACGAGGAAGATGACGACGACGATGATGATGACGAGGAGGAAGAGGAGGAAGACTGGGACTGCTCGTTGCACGGAACGGGGCCTCCGCCCTACTCGGTTCCTCTTCCCTCAGTGCTGAGTTACTCTAACAACGCCCTCATGGGCCTCAGTAACCCGTTCCACAGCGCCGCGTCCATGCAGCACTATCAGACAGACGGCTCCGTGAGCGCCGCCGCCGCTTTTCTGGGCGAAAACGCCGCCGTCACCCCCACACTCCCCACAGTAGAGACGGCCTTAGAGTCCGAAATAAACACAGAGCCCCGCTGCCACACAGAGCAGCAGAGCGACCCCTGCCATTTCCCCGACCCCACCGAGCCCCCGCCTCCCCAAACCTGCTCACATGCAGACACCCGTGAGAGCGGCGCTGCCCCTGCTGGCGCAGCCGGCGAACAGCAGCTCCCCACAGACCTCCAGAACAATCCAGACCATCATGACTCACAGACTGAGGCTCCGGCGGGGTCTGCGGAGCAGGCAGAGGAGGGAACGAGGCAGGGAGACGCCGATCAAACAAACGCGTCGCGCTCAGACAGCACCTGATGATTCAGAGGCGTCGCAGAGAGGTCCGCCAACGTCTGCAAATCTTTCTTCAAGAATCGTGACCTTTAACGACCAGAGTTTGATTTATTCTTGATAAGTGCACTTCCAAAGAGAGAATGAGTCACACAGATTTGAACCCAGAAGGCTCAAAGAGGTGGTCTAATTTTAGCTCCGTTCGTCTCTAAACCTTTCTCAGATTGTCGTTTAGGTAATAAGACTATAACACTGCAGAGACGAGGCCCAATAAAACAGTGTTCCTCTGTGTTACTTGTATAATTTATGCCCTGTTATGAAGTCTTCGGTCATCACAGCATGTTTCGTGGTTGTGACTGGCATCTATGACGAATCCAGGTTTTGAGGTGCTCGTATCGTTTCCCTCTTTTCCGCTGTGCTGGTGTCCCATCGTTGCTGCTGATCGTTCTTAAATGCCTGTCTGTAGAGCATGTGTTCACTTTAGATGTTTCAAGGCTCAACACCAACTGTAAAATGATGAAAACACATAAATCAGTCAGAATTCATTCGAAAGGTTTTTTTTTTTTCCCTCCTTGTGCTCTTTGTTCTCGACTTCTATTGGATGATTTGGCATGAGATTTTGTACAGATGTTCATGTTCCACACAGGAAGAGTTTTATGACTTTGACATCTGTTGAAGCAGCTGGAATGGCAGTGATGACCTCATAAACACTGATCAGTTTAGCTTAGCATTGTTTTGGTTGTCTGGCCTCTAACTTTGCCTCACTCTCTGCTGCCCCGGCTGACCCCACTGTACACCACCCGTCCTTCACCAAATGGCAGACGAAGCTAGCAGCTAGCACGTGCACATAAAGCAGCGTTTAGCAGCTAAAAGGAAAGCGAATACAGGACTTAAATTCATCAGGTGGACACAAAAACGCCTCCTAATGCTGCTCTTTGTCTGCTGGATGTGTAAGTAGGCGCCCGTTTGCTAATGTTTAGCCATATCAGCTTAAAATGTGATCTGTCAGTGCCGTGCTCACATCCGTCTGATGCCTCCGAGTAGCCGAAAAGTAAGCAAGTTGAACTTTCCATGCAGCAGCATCGTTAGCTCAGAGCTCGACTTTGTTCAGTACCAAAATCCTGCAGTTAGCATCAGCTTGTCAGTGTTAGCATTAGCCGGCCTCACAGAGCCTCTAGCATGGCTGCAGGCCTTCAGCCCGAGTTTTGACCTTCTCATCGTCAACATAAAACACAAAGCCTCCGACCGCAGGATGAAGGAAAACCTGCACACAAACCTGAGCTGTTAAAACTAACAAACCTGCTGATATCTCCCCCAATTTGAATGATTTCAGTTCTGTAAGTCCTCCTTCAAACACGCCTCTCCAGGCCTTCTGTCGCTGTCTCTTTGGTGTGAATCCACCTGAAACACACACACGTGCCAAAGCATCTCGTAAGACTAGACACACGTTTGTCTGTGCATGTTACTTCTCATTTTACCGTCACGTGAACAGTTTTAAGGTCAGGCTGATTCACTTTGTCTCTCAAAACTGCCAAAACTGGGGGCCAAATCTATTTCGCGTTCTTTTTCAGATGATTGTACATTTCTGAGTGTGTGAATAAAAACCTTTTTGACATCCGTCCACTCATGGTGTTGGTGGTCACATGTCTTTCTTCTGACTCTCCAGAAACTGTCCCTCAGTGGACTCCACGTGATGCACATGAATAAAGTCATTTCTCACAGCTGTGACTCTCTCAGGCGTATTCTACGTTTCCACCAGCAGATGGCGCCCGTTGCTTAACAATCAGCTGCTCGTTTCCTCCCTCTGACATCGTCCAGCCGGAAGGGGTTAATCATTTCTTTCTGACGTCAGTAAATTTGTTGATTACACGTCTTCTGCCTCGGGACAGTCTGTCCTCTGTCTCTGTCCTCTCACTGAAAGCTGGCAGTGATGCTCACAGCAGCTCGGGCTTCGGGGACATGTTGACGTCAGCTCCCGTCTCTCCAGCTGCTGTCCCGTCTTCATTCATACCCACCAGTGCTTCCAGTTTGGATGCGTTGCGCCTCGTGGCCTCTAGAGGGCGCCGCTGAGTTAACGCTGTGTTTGGGTGAGGCAGGAGGACACTGCCCCCCCCAGCAGCCTGTTCATGTATAGCTGCATAACCACGCAGCAGGTGATGCTTCATGATCGTCCGACAGGACCAGCAGGTTTCATCAGGAACACAAGGTCATCACGTGACACACCCCCCCCCCCCCCCCCCCCCCTCCCATAAGCGAGCTCAGAGCAGGACTGATCAATCACAGGCAGGGGAGCTGTACCGTTAGGTTGCCAGGCAACAGGGAGGGAGAAGCAGCACAGCCTCTGGAGGGGTGTGTGTGTGTGTGTGGGGGGGGTCTCAGCTCCATCCCCCTGCTCCGCCGGCTTCGTCTCCTCGCACCTGCCCGTCGGCCTCTTACGGTTAGTTACGCGCAAAGCGGAGACGCTGAGCGGATGTGACGTCACTCAACACGCCAAATACCCGGCTTCAGGTAGTTTCCTCCTTCAGCGAACACGAGCTGAGCGTCACTCTCTGCTGTTCACTTACTGTTTTTCTTCCAGCCAGTCAATCAGTTTGTAGGTTTAGTCACGTGATCACACATCAGGTCGTAGGTGTTTGTAGTGATGAAGGTCAGGAGATGAGTGTGAAAGCTCTGGAAGTTTTTTTTTTATTATTAAACTTACCTTTGAGTTTTTTTTTTTTCTCAAATTTCACACTTCAAACCCATAGAGTCTAAGTGGATATAAAAGCATTTTTAAGTGTTTCTTAATTGATTCATGTGTTTATCAGTAATTACATGATTAGAGCTTCTGCACAGGCGGCAGTTAATGACTGACTGACAACATAAAACAGCTGCAATCATCAAACTTCTTCGTTTACTAATCTTAATGTCATGTTTCTTTGAGGGGCGGCACGGTGGCGCAGCAGGTAGTGCGCGTGCCTCACAGCAAGAAGGTTGCTGGTTCGGGGTCGGGCCACAGACCAAAAACATGCTCATTAGGTTAATTGGTTTCTAAATTGTCCGTAGGTGTGAATGTGAGTGTGTGAGTTGTCTGTCTGTGTGTCTGTGTATGTTGCCCTGCGATTGGCTGGCGACCGGTTCAGGGTGTACCCTCTCTCGCCCATTGCTAGCTGGGATAGGCTCCAGCCCCCCCGCAACCGCGAAATGGGATGCGCGGGTAAAGAAGATGAATGAATGAATGAATGTTTCTTTGAAGTCTCAGGACAGCTGAGCTGCTGATGAAGACCATGACGTGCAGCTGAACTCAGTAAGCGGACTTTGAGTTGAGAATCTGCTCATGAAGGCTGAGTGTGAAGCCCGCCCTGGAACATGAATGCATGAATAAACGTCCTCCTGTCTGTGTCCATGAAGCGTCCACGTCCCGCTCTCGCCTCGCAATGAACGCATCCCGCATGCAGGGCACGCTTCCCAAAACAGCTTTTATTTTGGAAATTTAGATTTCGTGTTTCGTTGCCACATCTTTGGTCATAACAAAAAAAAAAGAAATTAAAAAAATGCCACTTGTCACATTGTGCAGATACAGAGTTTGAAGCACGTGAATGATCCTGTTGGAGCCGACGTTCCCGCCACGGCGAGCAGTCAAACCCTCAGGACCAGCAAACACAGAAGAGGCTGCAATAAACCAGCGCTTACAAAAAATATGTCCTTTATTCTTTTGGCTTTAAAATGATGTCACCATATGAGCGGACAGTAGTCACTTCTTGCATGCAGTTCACTAAAACACTACAAGCGCGATGAGAGATGGCTACTGGTTGCTTCATGGTTGGTATCTACAGATATGGGACCATACATGTGTTTCATCGTGTGTTACGGCGCAGAAAGGAACAAACCAGGTCTAGAAAAAATGCAAATCAAACCCGAAGACGGAGAAACGCACTCGTATCTACAGTAAAAACCTTATTTATAATGGGTGGAGGTGGACGCTCCCGTCCTCACAAAGACGCCAACACAGACGCTTTCTCTCTCGCCACACGTGGGATTACACAGCAGAGGGGGTAAAAAGTGCTCTTACATCGAGTGTAAGTGTGATGCATACTGTGGGCCCACATAGCTGTTATTTACAAACCAAAGCACTACATGAGAACCACTCGCTGCTCAGCTGAAACAACATGGACGCCATACAAACATGTGATATCGTGACCTTTAAATGTGACAGTGTCGTGTTAGCTTGACAGCAGTTAGAAAGATTTTCTTTTTAGTTCGTTTCATGACTTCAGGTGTTTTCTTTACAGGAGCTCTGGGAGGTGGGGGGGGGGGGGGGGGGGGGGACAAATGCATCCGAGGAGACACAGCAACACGACGGCGGAGGAATAAGCAGACCATGAGTGCCACTTCTGAGTCACAGTTTGGACATTTCGGGAAAACTTCGGAGCTACAGCCGGGAGCTAATTAGCTTAGCTTAGCCTGAGACGGGGAGCAGGAGGAGGTCGAGGCTCATATAAACAACAGGCTGGGGTTTGGAGAGCGGACAGAAACAAAGCCTGCACGCTCCAACAAAGGCTTCAACGTGTGTGTAAAGCCAGAGCTAACGCTTTCCTGTTTCAGGGAGTTTAGCATCTTAATTAACAGGCTACAGGTTGTGAATCAGGCTTAATTAACGCTGGCGTGGATTCATTTACATTGACTAAAAACCATTTAAAGGTATTTGTGACTTCTGGCTCAACATCAGGCGACCACGGACTTATTACGAACTGAACTCGCGAGTGATGACGGCGACACTCGACAAGGGACTGTTGATCTTGGAGTGAGCTGGCTGTTTGGCCCTGATTCCAGTATTTGTGCTAAGCTAAGCTAACGCTCTCTAGCTTCACCTGAAGGACAGGTGTTCGAGCGATCAATCCTCTCAGCAAAGACTAACTGAACATTTCCCAACATGTCAAACAGTTTCTTTTACGCGCGTCTCGTTCCTTGCATACATTCAGCTTCTCTGTTTTTAGAGACTTGAGACGGGGGGACGCCAGTCCAGATGCGCAACACAGATGTCAACAATCGCTGCTGGCACACCAGTGAGTACAACGTATCTGCTTCACATACTGTGTGAACCTCGAGCTGCCTGGCACTGAGCGTCAGGCGCTGCGTGAGCGTCAGGCGGCGGCGGCGGCGGCGGCTTCCAGCGTGGACGTCGTCTGCCCTCGGTGACTTTACAACAGAGAAAGCAGCGGGCACATTCTCATGATAATGACACAGAAAAGTAGAAAACATTCTTCCTCATTAAAAAAGAAACCTTGCGACCAAAAACAGAGTACTTGCTAAGTGATACAGCGATTGTTAAATTCAAGACACTGGATTTATAGTAGTAGCAGCAGCACTAGCTACAGACAACTCAACAGTACACTCAGTGTGTCAGATAGTAACAACAACCAATAGGAAAATCACAAGCGTGTTGGAGAGAGGCTTCCAGTCCATCTCTGGCAGTGTCTGCTGGATCATTTGTTTCCACACGTATTCACATATGACTCATGTTCGGCCGGCCCGGCGGAGCCTTCCTCGCCTCTGGACGATCAACACACACGCGTACGTCTATCTACCCCCTTCAGAAGCTGTAAACAAGTTTCCCTCGCGTCTCTGATGCATTTTCTAGTTTTGTTCCCTGTTAAAAACGTCTATTTCTTTCTGTCTTTCAAGTCTTTCCCTTTGTTCTCCTTTTCCTGGTTTTCCTTCTCGTATTTGTCCTTGTCCGATTTCGTCACGCTGTTGTAGGAGGGCGGGGAGGCCGTGGAGGGGGTCATGTCCGTTTTTTCCGAGGTGGAGTTCTCGGTGAACTTGCTGATGACCATCACATCCTTGTCGGGGTCGCGGATGCCCTCCTTCAGCTGCTCCTTGTAGAGGGCGGAGGCCTTCTTCATGGCCAGGCGGATCATGTAGCGGCGGAAGGCTCTCTGGATGATTATGGCTGACATGTCCTCCTGCTTGCGGCGGAGGGTGGTGGTGATGGGCTCGTAAGACACCTTGGAGGGGTTAGAGGCCATGAAGCGCTCCTCCATCTGCCCGCGCAGCACGTCCATTTCCCCGCCTTCGCCCAACACTCGCTTGGTGAAGGCAAACAGGATGTCGAGGCAGTGGATGCGCTCTCCGCTCACCATCGGCAGGTCCATGGAGATGAGCTGGATCATGTTGGGCTTGGGCATGCGCAGCGGGGGGTCGAGAGCGTCTGCGAAGTCCGACAGCTTGCTGTACTCCATGAACTGAGTGGCGTCGGGATCGAAGCGCTCCCACACCTCGTAGAACATCTCGAAGTCATCCTCGCTCAGTGGCTCGGCGCTCTCCTCCGTGGCCACGCTGAAGTTCTCCAGGATGACGGCGATGTACATGTTGACCACGATGAGGAAGCAGATGATGATGTAGCTGACGAAGAAGAAGATGCCCACCGACGGGTTGCCGCAGTTGCCTTTGTAATAGTTGCCCGGGTGCTCCATCTGGCTGTCGCAGTCGGGCTCCCTCTTGTTCAGGATGGGCGCCAGCAGGCCGTCCCACCCGGCCGAGGTGGTGATCTGAAACAGACAGATCATGCTGTTCCCAAACGTCTCGAAATTGAACATGTCGTCAATGCCCGCCTCCCGCTTCACGTAGGCGAAGTTGGACATGCCAAAGATGGCGTAGATGAACATGACGAGGAAGAGGAGGAGGCCGATGTTGAACAGGGCGGGGAGCGACATCATCAAGGCGAAGAGGAGCGTCCGGATGCCTTTGGCGCCTTTGATGAGGCGGAGGATGCGGCCGATCCTCGCCAGACGGATCACTCGGAACAGCGTCGGGGACACGAAGTACTTCTCGATGACTTCAGATAAAAACATGCCTGCAAGAGCGAGAAAACATCACGTTCAGCACGCCATTTTACCCACAACCCACTGGGAGACTGAGGCGCCTTAAACATCTCCTTACCTACGATGGACAGGATCACCACCACAAAGTCAAATATGTTCCAGCCAATGGTGAAGTAGTAGTGACGCAGGGAGATCATCTTCAGCACGCACTCCCCGGTGAAGAGCACGATGAAGACCAGGTTGATCCAGTAGAGGATTTTGTCCATTTCGGGCGTCTGGTCGTCCGTCTCCACCATCATGGTCACCATGTTGAGGCAGATGAGGATCATGATCACGATGTCGAAGGCCTGCTTTGTGATGCAGTCGAACACGCAGCCTTGAAATGCATTCTGGCGGCAGAGGAAGAAGAAGAAGAAGAAGACAGCGGCGGTCATTCACACCTCCGCCTGTGGTCCAGTTAGTCGAGCCCACAGTGTGAGCGCACAGAGCCCATTTAGAGTTACCATGACGTCTGCATCCGGACGTGACAGCGTTTCACAAACAGCTTTGAGGGAGTCTGAGTCTGACCTGCTGCCGGTTTTGTTTTGGAGGACAGAGACCAAACACCAGCTGTAAACAGGATCAGATGTGTCTGCATGCAGACTCACTTTCACTCCAGGTGTAAACGGGGTGTTGGAGGCTTACCGTTGGCCGAGGGATAGGTTTCTGTGGTTTCTTGGAGCCCAGCTTCTTCATGGCATTGTAGTATTTCTTCTGTTCTTCTGTCATGAAGATGTCCTGACCTCCAAAGTAAAAGGAGCACAACAAAGCTTGGTTATAACCACGTACTCTGAACACAGTTTAGAGAGCAAAGCGAGCAACAGAGCCACCTTAAAGGGAAACGGTGGTCCTTTAGTTGACTGACAGAAAGTTTTACAGTCAATTAAACATTTCTTTGAGGTAAAAATGCCTGAAATTCACACATTCTAGCTCCTCCAATGTGAATATTTGCATCAAGATTCAAGTTGTTCTTTTATTTTCTAGACCAAACTATCCATTGATTACGTCCGTCTGTGGAACTCTACATTGTGAGGTGTAAAGTGATCGTTTTTGGAGCTGTTGCTGTCTCGTGTCTTGCAACCTCACACGGACACCTGAGCCAATCAAACAATCAGCCAGAAACACTCACACCTGCAGGAAGAGCCTCCTCTTCTTTTCTTTAAAGTCTGTGTCTTATTGCTTGTTGTCATTGCTTTACTTTGTGTGTGGGTGAGGGTCACCACAGTCACGACGCTCGCACTAATCGAAGAAATGAAGCCCCTGTGTGATATCACGCACACATCGCGCTGTGAGTGCGGCTCACTGACTGTGTGATGTGTGTCTGGAGGGAGGATTGGTGTCAACGCTGAACAGCCATCTGTGTGACGCTGTGGCTGCGGGGCTGCTGAACCACATCGACTCATCCAGCGTCTCAGTCAGTCAAGTCAGACCTGCCAGCACACAGCCACCACAGTGTAGCCCCCCCCCCCTCCTTCTGGGCCATGCCAATCCCGCCTGTTAGTGCTTGGCTGAATGGAGGGCACATTCACTCTGACACTGTGTGTGTGTGTGTGTGTGAGAATGCAGGCGGGTGTTTCTCAGTGACTCATGCACCCTCAGTCATCCTCAGCAGCAGCAGCAGGTCCTCATGGTGCTGCAGATGATCAGCTCCTTCGCGGCTCTGCTTTGGATAAACCTGCACTTGCACTCAGACTAGCTGGCCCAGGACTGGTGCCAGTTGGTGTTTCACCGCAGGAGCGCAGCGCAGAACCAAAGCTGTGAGCGTCCACGCTAATAACAGCTAGCAGCGTGGCCTGACAACCCGGGGCTGCCTTGGATTTCATCTGACTGCCCACTGAATACACTGATCTGCACGAGTTCAAACAGTTTGCGATACTATAATGTGCAGAAAAATGGTGCTCTCAGTCTGCAGACTAACTGTACACAGTAAACTACAGTAAGTATTGATCGTCATACAATGCTGTTTGTGCACAATTAGCCGCTTAATGCTAACAAGCCGTCAGATGTCGCTTTAAAATGTCTACAATGCCGGAGCCAACGGCGAAAAGTCTCCTAAGACGTCACCTTTTGTTTTCACTTTAATGTGCAGCTCATACAGGAAGGCAAGGTTTCCCATTTCTGACATTATCTGACAGAGACTGTTACGAAATGCAACTTATCTTCTTCTTCTGCTGGTTGAAGTTGTCGATGATGACGCCGATGAACAGGTTGAGGGTGAAGAAGGAGCCGAAGATGATGAAGATGACAAAGTAGAGGTACATGTACAGGTTGACTTCGTATTTAGGCTGGTCTTCCAGCTAGAACGAGGCAGAAAAGAAAAGAGATAAATGGCTGTTTTCCGCTTTGTGAAAGCAAACAGACAAACGTCTCTGTGAGGCACCGGGACACTTACATTACGAGAGTCCACTGCTGCGTACATGATGTCCATCCAGCCCTTAAAAGTTGCCTGAGAGCAGACGAGACGTGTCAGTCTGGTCAACCTAAAATCATCTAATTCTCCCGGCAGTCAACCTCTGATGCTTGGATGTCACTGAGACGAGAGCGGCTTGTTATTTTAATTCTCATCAGGGATTCGCTCGACACACTAAACACCAAACTCACCACTTGCAGCAGAGCCAGGTACCCGGCCCCGACGTTGTCGAAGTTGATTTTGACGTTCTTCCAGCGGGCGCTGTCGTTGACCAGGTTCAGACAGTCGGTCTTGTTGTTGACGACTTCGATGGGGAACATCTCTTCCGTGGTGGTGTTGACGCAGTGGTAGTACTTCCCTGCGAACAGGTTGACGCCCATGATGCTGAAGATGAGCCAGAAGATGAGGCAGACCAACAGCACGTTCATGATGGAGGGGATGGCCCCCAGCAGGGCGTTCACCACAACCTGAAGAGGCCGAAGCACAGAGACAAACTCAGCCGTCTCCTGTCGGTCAATCAGAGCTCTCCGCTTACCGAAATAAAGAGGCTCTTTGATTTTAGGCAAGTGGCCATTACAATCATCTAATCGCTTGACTCTTAACCTGATTAGATGGAGCTAGACTGAGCCAAGAAATTCAAAGTGTGTCTATGTTATTCAAAGCTGCATTTAATATGTAAAGTCTGCACACATGCAAATCTACAGAGAGAATTTAACAACATGACAGTTGGAAAGAAGAAGGCGGACAGGCGAGAAAGTCAACATTTGATAGGTAAAAAAGCAAAACAGAAAAAAACCTTAGAGAGGCGGGATGAAGTCACAACATTTTGATTGACTGTAAATGAAAAGACACACAACAAAGAAAAAAATTACAGGTCAAAGGCACCACACAAGCAACGTCAGAAAACAATGCCTCAGAACAGCTGTGTACAGTAATCCAGTGACACGATGCGAAGAGAGTCATGCAGATACGAGAAGTACAGAGCTGACTGCAAGAGAAACACAACTGGAGTCGTAGTGGCATGCAGTCAGGCCCCCGAGCAGATAAAACCATTAAACCAACACCGAACATTAACCTGGAAATATAAACCACAGTGCGGCTTTGTCCTTCAGCACCTCCAAGCAGACACATAAGGATAAAACTGAAGGATAATCTCAGAACCTGCACAGGTGTACTGGCTTCCAGCTCGCCCACAAACACTCATCTAGATGTGGGTTTGTGTCGCCCTTAGTCCAGATGTCCTTACCCTCATGCCCTCGAACCGAGACAGGGCCCTCAGGGGCCGGAGGGCTCGCAGTGTCCTCAGAGACTTGATGGCGGTGAGCTCAGAGTAGCCCAGAGCGTTGGCTACGAGGCTGACCAGAGACACCTGAGAGAAGACGAGCGGGGGGGGGGGGTGAGTGTGACAACGGTCCCTCAGCACAGCAGGTGAACAAAGGTGGTTAATTAGGCTTTAATGACTAGACTGCACACGATTAAAGAGATAAAGATTTTAAAATGAGTAACAGAAGTGTCTGCAAAAACTGGATTTCAGATAAAGAGACGTGATGAAGAGCGACTTCGACAGTCAGCCGTGTTTATGTCTGTGTGCTTCCACTACAGGAGTGCACACATGTACATACGTCCACGATGAGGAAGTCGAGCCAGCACCAGGCATTGGTGAAGTACTTGACGAAGCCGTATGCCACCCACTTCAGCAGCATTTCCAGGATGAAGACATACGTGAAGACCTTGTCTGCATACTCCAGCACTGTTTTGATCGTCCTCCGCTGCTCGATGTAAATGTCCTCAAACGCCTGCACACAAGGGGGTAAAAGATAAAGACCGATGGTGTAAACAACGAGCTGTCAGACGTGTTCACACTCTGGGGTCACTCAGAGTCTTCGGCTCACCTGACCTGCAGCCTTTGGACCTGCTGTGGCGTGTCAGTGCACCACTTACCCAACATGCTCCTCATAATTCAACACATGCCATCAAATCATTGAGGGTACACTGAAATCAGCTGCTTACCAGCGCTCCGCTGCTGAGCAGGATCATGAATATGATGAAGGATTCAAACCAGTTGTGCTCCACTATGATAAAGCAGGTTTTCCTGAGTGTCCACCAGCTCTTATACTTTGCTCCCTCCTCGTTGATCTGGCAGCACTGGAACCTGCGCACACAGCCTGCAGGCGTGGGGGGAAACGTGGGGAGAGAGGAGTAAGAAATGACCACAAGAGTGACTGTGGGGTCCGTGTTGATGGTGTGGTCGAACCAAAACGACCGTCTCTACATGCTCTGCTTCATTATTCATTCACTGGGTTTGTTTTTATCGCACTTGGTCGCAGTTTCTTTTCATTAATGCACCGACTTTTCCACCTCTGCCGAGCGTAAAAAGCAACATTTGGATCCTGAACCGTCACGTTTGTTTCTGTATTCCGCGCTCAGGACAGACCTGTTTGAGCTATTTGCAGGTTCAGAGTTGTACTGGAGGCGTGTCAGGTTGCATTACAAACCCCGACCGTCCCACAGACTACTTTTCTTTCTGTCCTGCTGAGCATTGGTCTTCAGTGTCGCTCAGCGGTGAGTACAACAGACCGGTGCTAAGCACGAGCAGTTACTGCGATTTAGTCTACGCCTTGAAATGTGCTGCTGAAGCATTTCATCTCTACCTTTCCCGCTCTGTCCCACTTTTCCACTACCCATCATCCTCCCTGCCTATCACCCTCACATCCCTCTCACCCTCTGTGAAGCAGGCCTCTGGGTCCAGTGACTCCTCCGGCTCCAGCTCCACCGAATCCACCCCGTCTCCCGGGGGGCGGATATCGACCGTGCTCCCCTCCGACGAGCTCAGACGCTGGGGCTCTGTATCGAGCTTCTGCACGGACGAGGAAGAAGACGAGAGCACAAAGTTAGACAGCAGAGCCTCAGCGGTCAGAGGGTCAGTGGTGATTGGAGCCAACCTTCTGAGCTGGTTATCACTGTGATTCTCCGTTCACATGTACTGCAGTGCCACGACTGTACACCTCGGCACTGTAATAGCTCACAGAGTTGGGCTCTTTAAAGTCACTGTATTATCATCATCATCATCATCACATGCAGCATCGATCAAATGTACCTACAGGCTTTGGTATTAGTTTTATCTGATGGCTCAAATCAGATTATGTGGCAACACATGGCATGTGGAGGTTGGCCTTACGGAAATGCGCTGTGGGTACGTTTGATGTGACCTCAGTTCGAGGAAGAGTGCATGCAGTATTCCAGTGCATTATCAATCCAAGCCTGAAATAGTACCAAGCAAACGTGTGCTGAAGTATTTTCATGTCCACTGAAAAATGACCCCAAATCAGTTTGTCTACAATTTATCCCATTTCCAAAGTTGCTTCTGTGAATAATAATGCCCCCCCACCCCTGAAAAAAAAAGCTAGAATCCACCCACACAGGGACTGCTGAGCATTTTCCTCAGTGACATGAAAACACGTTATTTCCATTCCTTGAAAGCAGTGTACAAGCTTCTTCTGTTTGTGTTGAAGTAGACGGATAACCACATTAGCTTACCAGCAAAAACCAGTACTGTGCACTGTTTATAAGACAGCATGTGGTCTGGCGTTCTTTTTGTTCCCATTGGTAAAACATGTTGAATTAGCACCCATGCATACCCAGAAAACACACAGGACTAACTGTGCTGCTCATCCATATTCCTGCTTCTTCTCAGCAAGACACATGTGAGGACAAGTGCTGCTGTCTTCGATGCTAACTCTGAATTTTGAACCCTGCCAACACTCCTCTGAAACCCTCCGCTGTTACGCTATGTGTGACAACGTCATCTCCGTGTAGTGAGACTTTTTGTTGTCGTAAGGCTTCCTGTCTGTTTTTCTTTGGGCAAACATGGTGTTCAGTGGCCTCATGTCTGATCTGTCTGGCTGTGACGTACGGGAACATGTCATCCTAGACAGTGCAGCAGCTCTGATTGCCGTGGGACCCAGCTAATACGGCATGGGAATGATGGAAGCATGCTGCTCACAAGTGCATCGACTTCTGAAGGGGTGTTTCCCTCCAGTTTCTCTTTCCCTCCTTCAGCAGAAACCCATTTTACCTCCTCTGGATGTGGATTGCGTGAGGCTTTTCCTCTCAACCTAACATGCTTTTATTTGGAAGGTTTTTGGCAAGTTTTACTGTGTTTGTAAAAGCTGGATGACGAGATAGTTGCAGTGGAACAAAAGTGGATAACACAGGCGCAGAAGCACAAAGGGCGGGTAGCTTCAATGCACATCTCCTCAGTGTGGAGTCAATATCAGGGTAATTAGAGTCAGTTAGATAGAAAATGGCCCTCATTAATGCACCATCATAAATAAGCCTAATGGCCACGTGTTATCTGTTTTGCCGCCCTGCAAAAATCCACATTTGTGTTTCAAAATTATCTCCTTGGAAAGAATTCTGTAAAGAATCTTTCATCATTCCACGATTAACTCACGGAAAACAAGTACATACAAGTATTTCATGTGTGGGCTATGAACCAGACAAATGAATTTTGTCAAACTACAGCAAAATTCATTCCTCCATTCCATCTCTCTCTCTCTTTTTTTTTTTTCCTCCTCATTCTCCTCCACCTCCTCTCCTCCCTCATTCTCAAGCTCGGAGTGTTGGATGCCAATCAAGTCCCACAACCAAGTCAAAACCAAGCAATGGAGTCAAAAGCAAAGATCATGTTAGATGAGTTTGTCTATCGATGGAAAAAGGTGGTGTTGCTCATTCCTAATGGTTTGTAACTGCAATACAGCCTGAGGTAAATCATGAAAGGGGGGGAGGGGGTAAAGGGAAAACTCTGTCTGTATGGGGAGGGGGAGGTATAGGGCAGAGAGGGTGGGGTGGGGGGTGGGGTACGGAGGGCAGACCAGGCAAAGAACGAAAATGGGCAATCCATTGAAGGTATGAGAAAAAATATGTTGTTTGTCTGTAAATGGCATAGGCAGTCCTCATGGTTAGTGCTATGGTACAATAAAGTGGTCTTACAATTCTCCTCTCACTGAAAACCTTGAGAGCGCCTGTGACACAGCTGCAATAACAAACGGGGGGTTAAACAAAGTAAGTGAAACACACCAAAAAGCCAGCATACAACCTCAAGTCTGCTCCCGCTGCGAGGCACAGCGGAGCAGCACGTTAGCCACAGAGAACAACAGTTTAGAGCTCCCTCTAAGCATATTCCTGACAGATGCAATGCCAGAGAGTGGGATGCTGTTTTTAATCTACCAGTGACACATGACACTCGTGTCACACACAAACACCACGCACCAAATGTTCCCGGTGTAACTCTAAATGCATAGATTTATATTTAGGAACTCTGATTTGATCGAACTCCGTGACACAGTGGGTAAGAAACGTCCAAATATGGTTTAACTGGAGCTTAATTATCACAGCTCACCAACCCCTGGCTACAGGGCGTTAGCATCAGCGGTGACATGTGGTGCCATAGCTCCAAATAGTCTCCTGGGCTGTTTTGAATCACAGGGAATTGGCACCACACCCACAGTGGCAGGCTGACATCACTGGGGAGCACAGTCCAAACGCTCTCTCAGCACTAAACGGCAAACCTGGGATTTTCTGTAGAATAGGTGCTGAGTTACAAAAAAAAACTGCTTTGACTGTATTTTCTCTCTCCATGCAAATCTTGACATTTTCATACATCGGCTGACTTCTGGTGACGATCAGGTGTTAACTGTTACACGAATAAAGGAGCTAATCTGATACAAAGACTGTGTGACTGGAGAGATTTCCTCCAAACTGACAGAAACGTCAGCCGTCTGTTTTACCTCTTTGCTGCCCTCCACGTCCGACGAGTCGCTGCTGAAATCTTCTGTGTTTAGGTTCTCAAAGTCCGACTCGCCCACAGCAATGGGCACTGTGACCGTCAGGCTGGGGTTATGAATAAATGACATGTAGTCGCACTCCTCCATTGGGTACTTCCCCGTAGTGTCCCCACCAACCACGACCCCCACTACCAGCCCTCCTCCTGGCCGCCCATTGCCCTCCGTCATGTACACTCCACTGGGGTCTTTGGTGATCTCCACTGAAGTGTGGTTGGAGATGCAGTTGCCCTTGCCATTGCTGTGCAGTTCATCCAGGGGTTTGCTCTCCTCGGCCAGACCGGAGCCCTTACCGCCGGCGCCAAAGCAGAGGCTCTGGAGGAAATGCCGCACGGTGGATTTGACGAACGCGATGCCCCGCTGGATCCGGCCCACCGCAATCTGCAGGTTGTTCATCTCGCTGTCGTCGTCGGTTGCTGCCAGGTTGTCAGCGCTGAATGAGCTCAGGAGGAGAGCCAGGAACAGGTTCAGAACCTGGAGGAAGAGGACATGAGGCAGGGAAAGTGAATCCCACTTGACCTTACTGCTTGTAAACATTCATTCATTCATCTTCTTTACCCGCGCATCCCATTTCGGGGTTGCGGGGGGCTGGAGCCTATCCCAGCTAGCAATGGGCGAGAGGCGGGGTACACCCTGAACCGGTCGCCAGCCGATCGCAGGGCTACATACACAGACACACAGACAGACAACTCACACACTCACACTCACACCTACGGACAATTTAGAGACCAATTAACCTAACGAGCATGTTTTTGGTCTGTGTAAACATAATGTTCATAATCCCGACTACATGAAGCAAACTCTGGTCATAATTTTCACGGTGTAATCCAGATTATAGAAAGACAGTACGGAGGAAGCGGCCCATACCACCAGGTTTCCAATGACCATGACCATCATGAAGACGATCAGGCACATGCTCTGTCCAGCCACCTCCATGCAGTCCCACATGGTCTCGATCCACTCCCCGCACAGCACCCGGAACACGATGAGGAAGGAGTGGAAGAAATCGTGCATGTGCCAGCGAGGCAGCTGACAGTCATCCGAAATCTTGCACACACACTCCTTGTAGCTCTTGCCAAACAGCTGCATGCCCACCACGGCGAAGATGAAGACGATGATGGCCAGCACCAGGGTCAAGTTCCCCAGAGCACCCACCGAGTTCCCGATGATCTTGATCAGCATGTTCAAAGTGGGCCATGACTTGGCCAGTTTGAAGACCCTCAGCTGTTTCAAAGGACAATTGAAAGCAGCGATGATTAACATTAATAGACCAATGAATATATAACTACTTACTGCACCTTCAGAGAGACATTTTGAGAAATGCACTCTCACATGTGAGCACTAAATATACGAGCCAGGAGACAGTTAGCTTAGCTTGGCATGAAGAAAAATCCTCCAATCAAGACATTCAACACTGACTCATTCACATGTTATATATCGTTATGGAACTTGTCCTCTGCTCTCGGTTTGTGTATGAATTAAAAAAATAAGATGCAGTGTGTTCATGTGTGAGCATGAGAGGTGCTGATAGGAGAGGCTAGCATTTGGTGGTGACTGACTGAAAGAGAGCAGAAGCACAGTCGCAGACAGCTCCTCAGGTGAACAGAAAAAAACACACTGTGCCCCAAAGGCAACAACAACTCTCAGTGGGGCCTTTCATGCACTGCACAAAAGCTCTCATTACACCATTACCTCATTAATAACAGGCATGTTCCTGAGACAGCCATTGAGCCCTGACCCTGGCAGAAGAGGCACATCTTAACTTTTCTCATCGCATGAGCAGACAAATCATGTAATTCTCACCAGTCTGAAGGACCTGAGCACAGACAGGCCTTCCACGTTGGCCAGGCCGAGCTCCATCAGGCTCAGGCTGACGATGATGGCGTCAAAGATGTTCCAACCCTCCTGGAAGTAGTAGTAGGGATCCAGGGCGATGATCTTGAAGCACATCTCTGCTGTGAAGATGCCTGTGAACACCTGAAGACAAAGAGAGCACACTTCCACCTTTAAACCTGAATCCGAGTCATGAGCTGTGTCTTGTATTTATGTCTCGTATCACACAGTACTTGCCAGGTTTCCAACTGAGAGGACGTTATCAAACTCTCTAGTCATGGGGTAATGCTCCATGGCCATGAAAAGGGTGTTGAGGACGATGCAAATTGTGATGGCCAGATCCACAAATGGGTCCATGACCACCATGCTGACTACCTCCTTGATTTTCAGCCATGCGGGGCAACAATCCCAGATCAGGCAGGTGTTGGCGAATCTGTACCAGCAAGGGGGGCATTTCTGTCTCGACTCTTCAAGCTCTGGAAAAGGAAAAATTACAAAATTCATTAGAATACAATGCAGTTTATTTCTGTAAGGCTGTTCCTTCATGCTATGCTTCCTGACTCGTACCTTCCATGGTGTTGGTGAGGATGCTGGCCACGCTCATGGCTCTGGGCCTCCCCCCTGGCTCATCTAAATAATCCATGGACGGCTGGTGAAAACCTGAGCGGCGTTTCTTAAGCTCAGTATCTGTCGTTGTCCCCTGGAAAAAAATATATAGACGTAAAGAGAGAAGAAGTGAAAACCCCTTTCAGGGCCTTTAAAAGATGAGTTTTTTCACATATCGTTCATTCATCAACAACGTGAGAACAAACTCAAAGCAGGTCAATCAGGGAAAAGCATGAAACAGGCAGTTAAGTCACCTCAGGCAGCAGGAGACCTACAGGGGAGGTTGTTACAGAAGTTCCACCAACCAGAGACACCACGCCATTGCAGTCTACGGCGCAGTGCATCTTGCCATTGGCGGGAAGCACGATCCGCGGCGCCCCCAGGCTGGTCTGGCTGACGGCGCTGCAGCGGCGCTCGAGGCGGCGCGGCAAGAACAGGGAGCCCCGTCGACTGTCGCTCTCCTCGAAGGTGCTGTGCTCGTCGTCGGCGAAGTCGTTCTCGGAGCCCATGTCACGCGCCCGGCCCCGGAAACTGAAGAGGCTGGCACGGCTGTTCCTCCGAGGTGAGAAGAGGGATCCACGGACACTGAGGAGAGACTGATAGAGACGGGGAACATGGGTCAGGGGGTGGAGGCCCTGGAATACTTGTGGAAGACCGGGAGCAAAGAGGAAACACCTGATTGAATACTCACTGTAATATGCGCATAAAGCTACATTTCATGCCTGCTTTTAAATGTTTTTTAGGAGCTTTAATTGTCTCACAGTCGTGACGTGTGTCTGAAATGTCCCACTCATAAGGCAGCGATCACTGAACTTGTCAGAGACGTATTCACCTGGTTGGGTGACGAGCATCTCTTCTCATAAGAAAGCCTGTTGGCATCAATGGAGAAGCGGAAGCTGGACCTCTTGATGCTGTCCTCGGACTCAGACTTGTGGAAGTGGTCTCGGGCCCCCCTCTCCTCCTCCTCCTCCCTCTGCTTCCTCTTCTTCCGCCTGTTGCGTCGCTCCTTGGCACTTTTCGAGCTAAGCTTAGAGGTCCCCGAGGAGGACTCAGAGGTGGGGCCCCCTCTCCCGCTGTACTCTCCGCTCTCCGTGGCTGCTGCCGCGGCAACCTGCCAGCCAATCAGAGCACAAGCACAGTTGTCATGGCGACCTCATGCCTGTCTCAATGGCTCTGAGTGGAGGAGAAAGCCTGGCAGCTGAGAGCAGCAGCAGCAGCAGCATGAAGAGCCAAATCAGCCTCAGACACCTTCTAAAAATGGACGCCTGAATGTTTTCATGCAAAGCAAAACATTTCCCAAAGCGACGCGTAGAGAGGCACGGGATTCAGGAGCATGATCTACGACCACGGTCACAGGATAGCCAAAAATATCTGAGACTGCACAGCCAGTAATTAAGCAATCAAAGAATACACTTCATTTAGATTTCCATGCTTCCTCTTGCTCATCTTTATCTTTGTTCTCGTGGAGAGAAACGCCTCTCTGTCCCACAAAACATGCAGCACAAGGATTTATGGGCCTGTCATGGCAACTACAGCACAAGCAGCAACAATCTGAATGTGCACAGGGCTGATAAGACGCTGCAGAGCCTGGCAAAGCAGGCGTGGAGGGATCGAGCAGAGGTGGAAACATGAAGCAAGGCAGCAAAAGACGAGCCATCTGACCTGTGACTGACGCGGATCAGATATGAAGGATATCAGGTGTTGTACAAAATGAAATGCAGACAATAAAAGGGGAATATGGCCTTATCTGTCACTGACATCATGAATGATGGACATCTGAATCTTTCAACAACCATCTATTCAATGCTACATACATCCATTTAGCTAACCATGACAGCCGTTTCTCCATTTCTTCCAGCTAACTATTTTGATCTCTGCTCACTTGCTGACCTACTTTAATTCATTTTCATGCACGTTCAGTGGCAACATGTGGCTTTAAGATGTTATATTTTACTCAGGTCGGTGGAGCGGTCGACCTTTTGTTGCTGGTTATTGTAAAAACACGCGAACTGAAGATTGGCATCACACATCACAATGTTTCCAAATCCCCTCTGGCAACTGCAGAGGTCGTCTCGGGGGCTCAAACACCCCTGGATGGAAATCACCGTCATATATCACCAATCTGTGACATTCAGCGGCGTGTGGCAGGACAGAAATAGACTGTCTGGCTTTGTCGTCACCAGCTTTAAAATGAACGGCCGGCTGACGAGGAGGACAAGGTACGGTTGTCCCTCGATAATGAGCCTCTTGTACGGATGACATAGAGACCATTGGAGCAGCAGTTACCTACAGTAAGTACATCATCCAACATTTTACTTGGACATCTGCTCATTGTTCTTTCTGCAGGTCGGCCAAGGACTCCTGAACCTCGTGGGAGCAGCGGCAGAGGGGTGTCAGTCATCCAGGGAAGTCAATCCCCTGGTTGCAAACAACAGACAAAGAACAGACAAAGAAGAAATGTCCTGCCTGTGCCTCCTCCTGCTGCCTCTTCAGCTGCTCCAGCATGGCCTGGAACTCCTCCTCCTTCTGCTGAGCCTCCTCGATGGTCGCCTGGTTCTGCTCGTCGTACGCCATGGCCACCACGGCCAAGATCAGGTTGACCAGGTAGAAGGAGCCCAAGAAGATCACCAGCACGAAGAAGATCATGTAGGGTTTTCCTGCTGCGCGCAAAGTCTGGGGGATGGAGGACAGAGAGGAGAGGAATACATGAGAAAAATATTAATCAGCGTGAAAGATGTCATGACTGATTTCTGTCCTTTCTGCTCTTTGCAGTTGAAGTAACACTTTACGTAGCGTTCGGCTGTGGTCATCCCATTGTGTCGTGACTTTGCAAATGTCAAGTTGCTGCATTGTGCTGCTGCAGTGCAAAACAAAAGACAAAAAAACTTACATAACAGGCCGAGTCTGTAATTACAGAATGACACACCCTTTTGAAAAACTCATCAAACTAACTGTTCAGATATTGACTTAAACACTACGAGACAGCAGACACATTTTAAGATGTGACGCGTTAACGAGGCTCTGTGAGGCTCACCGTCACCATCCTTTACAGAGAGCACATCCAGTAAATATGACCCCCAGACAAACACGCTCTGCACTCTGTCATGATCAGACATGAGTCACAGACGTCCACCAACCTGCTGGTAGAGGTTCTCCCAGTAGTCCTGGGTCATGAGCCGGAACAGGGACAGGAACGCCCAGCTGAAGGTGTCGAAGCTGGTGTAGCCATAGTCTGGATTACGACCAGCTTTCATACATATGAAGCCCTCTGGACAGAGCCTGCCAGGACACAGAGGGACCAGGACAAATCAGCATTATTACAGAAAAACTGACTCTGGATCAAAAATCATGTTTTTTCTTATTTACAGCCACCTCTACCTCTACCTGACACCTCTACTAGCTCCTGACGATGGTTTAAAAGTCAAAGTTTGAAACTTCTGCAACGCCTGTGTGCCTTTCTGCAGTGAGCCTCAACAAATGGCTGAAATATCAACTTAAATTAACAAATGTCCCGAAGCAATGAACACAGAAAGGAAGGGGTTTGCCAAAACACATTAAATGAAATGCACCCATAGTTAAGCAGCAGTTTAGACTCCTGTGACGCCTCAGCGCGGTGGCGAGTGTCGACACTAATTGTGTACGCTCAGCTTTGTGGTGCGTCTAATTGGCCATATAAATAAAACATGTCAAGCCTTACCCAGCGCCGCTGCCATTCCCGCAGAGCAGAGCGTCCCTACGGCCGGGGAGGTAATAGTAATTACCTAAAGGAGAGGGGAGACAGAGGGACAGTCAGTCAGAGCCACTTCAGAGGTGAGGCAGCGGATATGAAGGAAGGGAAAGGATCGATGAGGGAGCAGAAAGACCATATGAAGGTTTTGTTTGTGCTGTAATATTGTGCAGTTGCTGGGAGGCAGAGAGGAAGGTGGTGGTTTGTTGTTTCGTTTTAACAGCCAACCACATTAGTCATCGGCTGGGCGACTTCTGATGCAGTCTGCCCTCCTTTAGCTCTTAACTGTCACCAAATCACATCTTTTTTTTAAGGGCAAACAGTCATGGATGCAATTAAGATGGCTGACGTTATAACATCCATGCAGCTCTAATCAGCCCTGTCTTCTTCTTCTCCTCTCACTCTGGCATCAGCTTGTCATATAGCCGGTGCACGTCTCCTCGATATCCTGCTGGCGGCCAGTGACTCACCCTCCTCTCGCACTTCAGGCTGCTCACGCCACACAGATGGGCTATGGGAGAATGATGGAGGGTAGTGAGGGGGTGAAAGTAGAGGGTATACTGTTGTGGCGATTATCTGCCACATTGGCTGCATTCTCCCACCAGGCCTTGTTAGAGAACGCAGCCCCTGCTCCAAGCCACTGCTGTCACTCCTCATCAACAGCAGGCCAGCGCGCCTGACCTCCACACACCACCACCACCACCGCCACCACCACCCTGACCCATCTCTGCATAAGAAGTAGCCAGCATCTGACTCAGGCTGCCTGTGTCGGACGCTAACTTAACCCCGGTTGACCCCTCCGTGCGCCTGGCAGACATGTAACAGCACTTTCACGCCGCCTCACTCGGCTTACTCTCGTCGCTGATGTACTCCGTCCAGTTGAGCGAGTTCTCCGTGGTGTTGTGCGCCAGCATGGTGATTTCCTGCAGGGTGCCGTTGAGAAACATGGCATCGTCGGCGGTGACGTTGGTGCTGTTGGTGGCGTTGCTGCTGATGGGCATGCGCACGCACTTCTGCCTCAGGTTGCCCATAAAGAGCTGCAGGCCGATGAGGGCGAAGACGCTGAGGCAGAACACGGTGAGGATCATGACGTCCGACAGCTTTTTTACCGACTGGATGAGAGCGCCAACGATGGTCTTCAAGCCTAACGAGAGAAAGGGCGAGGGGGCGGGAGGGGGACATCGCAGAGTGATTACTGCCTGCTAATTACAGCCACAAGCTTGTATAGAGAAGAAGCTGCTAATAAGAGCTTACAGTAGCAAGCAGCCAGGGGGATCTGCAGTGGAGGTTCCTGTATGAACCGTGTGCTGTCATACAGGAACCAGGCTGACACAGATCACTGCTAATCATGGATAAACCACGAGAGCAAGTGCTGCTTCTCATGCGCATTATAGTGCAATGGTATTGGTCTCTGAGAGGGTGATCACTAATGACTGATGTCTTTGTTTGTGTAATTGCATGTCCTATACTTCCACAGGTCCTGTGCTGTCGTCTTCTGGTTTGAATGCCACTGAAACAGTTCAATTGAGTTCTTTTTTTTTTCCAGTGCGGGCACAAAGACCGGCGCACAATACTGAGCCATGTGCACAAGGTCAATGAGGATGCACATGCTGTTTTTATCCATATCGGCACAGTCGTATGCGCAAGGGGGTTGACTGAAGTGGTATATAAATTGGAGGGCGATTGTGGTGATTACTCGTTATCCTCTCAGCCAGTCACATTGCTCGTCTCATACTGTTCTCATGCAGCTGGTTGTGGAGTACGAGCAAACACAATCTAATAAATGAACAGTTTGATATTTGGGGAAAAAACTGATTTGCTTCCTTGCTGAGAGTTAGATGACTCCACTTTTATGTCTGTAGAAGGCAGCTTAGCATGAAGGCTGAAAGCAGGGGGAAACAGCTCGCGCTCATTAATTAAGACATTGTATTTTGTTCATTAAATCCATACAAAAACCAAACTGTAATTCATGTTTTTGTACAGATCAAACACCAGATAAAGTGAGTCAATTAATGAGCTTTGATGGTGCTAGAAGGTGTATTTTTTAACTATGGAGGAGCCAGGCTAGCTGTTTCCATCTGCTTCCAGTCCCTATGCTAAGCTAAGCTACTCGCCTGCCGGCTCTAGCTTCAAATTTAGCGAGCAGACGTGTGAGTAATATCAGTCTTCATCTGATGCTCAACAATAAATGCAGTGAGCTTATTTCCCAAAATGTCCAACCGTTCCTTTACCTGAGTGATGCTGTGCAGAAAACAGACCTTTGGATGTCTAGTCTCAACAAATCCGACCAAATTTCCACAAAGGGACAGGCACGATGCATTTCAAGGGCAGGAAAATACCAGCATGTGCTTTAATAGGCTTTGCACTGCCACAAAAATGAGCCCATAATGTTTAAACTGGGTCCAAACGCAGTTGTGACAGCTGGAATAAGTAATGTATGTGGTGGAAGTGGATGATCCCCTTCATACAAACAGCCAATGACAAGTCTTCCTGGGTGCTTTACATATGACCTTTTGTTAGTTTGTGATGTGAACAGTGTTAGTGTTTGGAATGCCGTTACCCAACCACCGCTCACCATTTCACAATTTCTCCAAAAACACACAACATTGAACAAGACATGCACAGGAAAACAAGGTAAGGAGGAACCCTACACACACGAGTGCTTGCCACCAGAAAATCGGCTTTTGCAATGTCTCATGCAAAAAGGAAAAAAAATGAACAAAGAGTGCACAAAATCTAATTGTAAGTCTCCCAAGGCAAGAATAGATTTCAACCAAAAAAAATTCTGCCTTAAAGGATGTTTCTAAAAGCTAAGAATCCTGTCAATCTGTGCAGATTGGAGCCAGATTCCAGCTTTTACTGGCCAGCATGAGAGACGGCGACCAGCGTCATCAGGCTTAGCTACAGTGAGATGTGCTGAAGGGGGGGCGGGGGGTGCTCGGATGTTAGCGAAACGCCAGTTAGCCGTTAGCATTTCATTAACCCTACGGGCCTTGATGGCTCTCTCACCTGGGATGACTGATATAGTTTTCAGGGCTCGCAGAACCCTGAAGGTTCGCAGTGCTGAGACATTGCCCAGGTCCACAAACTCTGTGACATATCTGTAAGGGAAGGTGGGGGGAGGAGGAGGGAGGGAGGGATGGAGGGGCGGGAGGCGGGTAGAGGGTATTTTGGGAAAAGGTGGGGATGCACACGCACATACGCGCCCACAGCGCACACAATTCAGGCACCCACACACATGGCGTGACAAGACAAAAGGAGGGTCATGGGAAGGGGAGGGGAGAGGAGGGAACGGCAAACGGTCACGCACAGAGGACAAATGGCAGGAGTGCTGGCAGCAGGCACGGGCAGCCTTACCTGGGATTACTGAGATAGTTTTCAAAGCTCGCAATACTCTGAACGTGCGCAGAGCTGAAACATTGCCTAGGTTTACAAACTCTGTTATATACCTGCAGGATCAAATGCACAGTTACCACACAGCAGAAAGCCATTTCACGTGCACAAACATCAGTGCCTCTCATAACAGCATCATGAATTACAGGAATCTCTCAGACAAAACAAGGTTACAGTCTTATTACATTAACATTCGCTGTGTAACCTAATGCTGAAGGCAATATTTTAGAGTTTCAAGACAAGCAGGCGAGGCTACTGAAGCGTGGGGCAAATATGGACCGAGATCCTCCACGCTTTGGGGGCTCGCGTCCATTACGACAGAGCAGAGATTGATGGCCACGCTTCCAAAATGCACACGACTGAGCTGTAGATTACCCTCCCCTCCTCATTCTCCCTGCTCTCCTCCTCACATTCACTGAGACTTAACAGGCCGCCGTGCTGATTAGCGTTGAAAACATTTGGCCTCTTAATCTACGCCACATCATGTTACGCTCATCCTAACTCTGCTTGTCAGAATACTTACGCCATGAGGATAACACTGAAATCCAGCCAGTTCCACGGGTCCCGCAGGAAAGTGAACTTCCCCACACAGAAGCCCCTGGCCAGGATCTTTATCAGGGACTCGAAGGTGTAAATCCCTGTGAATGTGTACCTGGCAAAAAAGGTGAGGGAAGACACGCAGAGACAGATAATGATGTTGATTCACAGCGACGCTGCTCAGAGGCACCGTGACAGACTCGCTGTATGTCCACCTATTCCATTAGTCCACCATTGTCTTGATTATTACACTATGTCCTCACTTCACAGCAGTGTGTGCTGATCTACTTTAAAAGACAGTGGTTCAGTTTGCTCCACTGCACCCATTTGTATTGGAGGCAAGTGCTCATGTGAAGCTAAAACTGCATTTCAGACAGCGCAGCAGCTGGCTGTACCTGAATAACCCTGGTCTCTCCTGAGCTCCATATTTTATCAAATTCGGCTCAGTCTTCACTCCGGCACAGTCACCACGCTTAAGCTAGCTATGCTATGTGCTGTTATTGATTTCAGGATCAGTTTGGCTACTCAGAAATTCCATCAATTTGCATGTCGCTGATAACATATGTGCTCTTGTACAGATGCCATGGGAAATACAGACAACCTGAACGAGAGGAAAGGGGACTTACTCTACATTCTTGGCCCAGTCCGGGGGATTACTGAGGGTCATGAAAGCACAGTTGGTCAGGATTGTGAACATGATCAACATGCTGAACATCGTGGAGACAAAGTCAAGGAACACAACGAGACATTTGTGTTTTTTAGCACTTACCCCTGTTCTACAACCAAACCTAACGACAGTGAAAACCACTCAGCAGCAGTCCAGCCTGATGTCTGTCTATACAGAACGTCCAGACCATTACAACGTTTAGTCTTCACAGTGAGCACATTTCAATCCCTCTTTTGTCTGATAAACCCTTTAATCCAAATTACACTGTTTCCATAGCAAACTCAAAAAGGATATGAGTGTACTAAAACTCTGATAGCGACCCTCCTCAGAGGGTTGAAGGGGCTTAAGATGTACAAGGCAGGAGTGGCGTTGAAACGGAAGATTGCCTTCCCGCGATTCAATACTATGAAGGTCTGAAAGAGAGACACACAAGATTAGTTAAAACCAGTAACACACAAAGCTCGTCTGGTCTCTGCTTACCTGATTTGTTATGTGAGAGTGATGCAGCACCCAGAGGAGACATAAAACAGGACTGAATTGACATTTCATAACCCTGCATGTGTGACACTCATTACTACGCCTCTGCTGATTGGCTCTGATTGAGAACCCGGGGACACGCCGTGGTCGCAGCTTGTCAATCACAAAGCAGCCACGCTCTAGAGCGTACCCTGCTTGATGGTCAGTTTTACTCCAAATGGGACCAAGAACTAACGATTGAGACCATAAACTCATCAGGAAGATATTTACTGAGGTAATAAATCAACTGAGAAGTCGGGTCTTCTGTTTGCCCCCTGCTGGCCATTAGAAAGAATGCATGTTTAAAGCGCTTCTCGTTGGCTTCACTTTTTGGAGCCAGCTGCTCCGTCATGTAGTCTATGGCGATTAGTCATAACAGCAGAGAGGACTGAGCTGTCCAGCCTCTGCTCGGGGGCCCTGGCTGTTATTCTAATGAAGCTGGATGAGTTCACTTCAGGCAGGACATGTTGGCACCGCAGTTCAACTGGCACAGCAGCTCCGATTAGCATTTGGCACCTCTGTTGGCCCGTGCTTTAAAGGCTCTTACTTGGGTGAGCGCATTCATGTTGAAACGAAACACCAAATGCTAATGCTGCTAATTGTTTGAAATTAATGCAGTAAAGGATTTGATTTTTCACGATGAAGTTGTTGCCAGTGGTGGAAGAAATATTCAGATCTGTTAGTGAAGCAGCAACATAGAAATGTAAAAATACTCATATTCAAATTTAACATAAAGGAACAGTTCAACATTTTCTGCTTTATTGCAGAGAGTAAGAAGAGAAGATTGACACCTCCCATGTCTGAGTACGATGCTATAGCCAGCAGTTGATTAGCTTAGCTTAGCCTACACTCAGGATATGGGAGAAACAGCTCACCTGGCTCCACTCAAAGGTACCAAAAGCTCACTTATTAACACCTTGAGTCATAACTTCCTCTACAACCACGATGTGTTGATTTGGTTTTTGTACAGGTGAGCCACAGAAGTGCTCGCAGACAGATAGTAAATAAGTGCATTTCCATAAATGATGAAGTATTCCTACAGAATACTTGAGTAGTTATGTCCAGGCAGTACATCTACATCTGATGGATGTGGAATGACAGACCTTCTGATTGCTGTAGTAGGGGTCCATGTCCTCCAGAGGGGTGGACACCAGGCGGGGCGGGATGTCCCCATAGATGAAGGGGAGAGATTTCCCCGCCTCCAGGTCACTGTTGGGCTTGGGCCCATTTTCGTCGTCGCTGTCGATGCGGCGCTCCGCCCGCGGTCTCCGGGCCTCCTCCTCGGCGATGCGCCTCTCGATGGCGGCCAGCGACTCGGGGACGAAGGGGCGGAAGCTGTCAGGTCCGGGCGGTACAAGCAGCTGTGCCATCTTGTCATCCTGCTCCTTCAGAGGGCAGCGAGGGGCTCAGCTGGGACGAGGAGCTGCAAGGAGAAGGAAATGAGGGAGGAATGGGTCAGAAGTCACGGCCAGGCTTCTGAAAATACATTCACCTGTGCAGGTTACCGTCCCGGATCAATGCTGCATGGACACATGGGACGGAATATATATGAGATTAAAAACGGTTTTGGATGTTATTGACTCAAAGTTTGTGCCGTCTGTCACCTCTTACAAGGTCTGAGTCACATAAAAGTGACTCAGGCACTTATCCAGACATGTCACCATTACGTTAATTTGCCATCACAGAAATATAACCTGAGATGCATCAATGACTGCCTCCATATTTAACCATAACTATCAGCTTAATGTATAATGATGGAATTTCTTCCTCATGACACGAGCACACAATAAGGAAGAGGTGACAGAGACGCATCTGAGAGGCTGGAGGAGAAAAAACATACAAGAAAAAACACATTTCACATGCAAATAGTCCCGAATAATGAGTACCAACTGAGTGCTTGTGACACCTGTTTTATAACCGATGACTGATGACAAGAATTATGCCATGTGGACACGTCACAAACCTAATATATTAATATGATTTTGCTTTGTCTGGAAACAAACCCAGTGTCTGCGAAAAGGCGCATCAACGTTTCTAATTCTTGAAAGGAAAATAAAGACTGTGCCGTGTGTCACGCTGATCTCTACCTGGAATCAAAGCAGTGAGAGAGGTCACAGGTAGGGTGGAGGCTTTAGAGAGGCGGCAAATGGGGGGTCTGACGCCTTCAGCTGATTCACAGGAACACAGAAATAGCCAGCACCAACTGAGTTAAACAGCATGAGAAGCATTAGACTCTCTCATGAGAACATAATCTTGCTGTTTTCCCCGTTTATCGCTCCATGTGAGCCTCTATTTATTGCTGCAGTTGGGTAAAGTGGTGTCTGGAGAGTTAGAGGAAGTACTTTTATTGCATTATTAATTGGTGTCTGGCCTCAAATTAGTAAAAAATGAACCGTTTTCACAATGCAGCTGACAGTATTGATTTGTCAACACCAACAGCAGATTCCTCCTGTAAACCATCTGCCGCGCTCACACCCAGAAGCCCATCATGATCCCACAGGAAACAGAGGGAAGGCGCACAAACAAGACCTTCCCAAAAAACCCTGGTGAGCTATTATCAGCGAATCCTCAGAGCCTCCCAGTCTCTGCAGCCACAGGTGGGTCTCGGTCCTCGTGGGACGCTGTACTGGCCCAGAAAACAGGAACCGCCCCGCTGGCACAATCTCAAAAGCGATTCTCCTCGAGTCACCATCTTCTCTCCTCTTTCCAGATAGAAATGGAGGTTGGGCAAGAAGCAACTTTAAGCTAGGCTGATCTAACAATGTCATTTGATCAATCAACTCAATCGATCAGTATGAATTAAACGCAATGACCCTGTTAGCTTGTATTAGCATTACCAACACCTTTAAAGCTCATTAATTAACATGCCACACCTTGTTTGTTACACTCATAGCTCCAGGCTAGCTGTTTACCTCTGTTTCCAGTCTTTATGCTAAGCTAAGCTAACAATCTCCTGGCTGTAGCTTCATATTTAGCATGAGAGTGGTATCAAAAGCTTGAGATGAGCTATTCTGCAGATGGCAAATGTATTTCTAAGGATTCATCAGACATAAACGGTGACTTGAGTAGCTTCTCATAAAACACATCTGCTCGTGTCCCAAAGACTGCCCCGGGACCCAGTGCTGTGATGTGTGGCCTGACAGCTTGTCGACCATGAGCCTGCCAGGTGGCGGCGGCGACGGCGGGGGTTGTGAGGTGTGATCGACCCCGTAGGCCCAACATCCACACCCACCTCTGAGCTCAGCTATCAGGGTGGTCATCCCTGGTGTCAGATACAGCACGGCAGACTGAAAACACGCAGGGACAGCCAACATCTCGGCACTTGAATGCATCCTGACACTGAGAGGAATCACAGCGTCCATGAAGTCAGAGACAAGCCTGTTGCACATGGACACAACACCTTCGCTGCTTTTGGCTCACTGACATTGAAAAGCCCTTGGAAAACGCAGCGTAATTGATCTCAATAAAGGCTCACAAAATAAGATAACATCCTTAACCTTTTGAAAAAATGTCCCGAACCTTGTTTCAATCCCACAAAACTAAGCTGGTTTAGACAAATGAAGCATCTTCCAAAGTGACCGTCCTTTCAGTACAAAATGTCTTCTTTGTGTCACCTCCACCAAACCTCAGCAAGCAACTTTTAGTGGATATGATCATGTCTGAGCTGCTTTCCAGCCAGGCGTCCATCACATCCACAGCAGCCTCCTTTCAGTGCCCTTGAGCCAGCTCTCCACCTGTGGATGCTTCACTGTCCATGGTGCTAAAGCCAGAGCGCGTGCAGCCGCCTCAGAGAGCCGGGAAACCGGCTCAGACCATCAGACATTTTGTCCAGACTCTGGATCTTAACCACATTTGAGCTGGACGACTTCAATCTCGGCTGACGTGGTGTCAAAAGGGCGCTGGTGGCCGTGGTGCTCAGAGAAGAGGAGGAGGAGTGAAACATGAGACATCCTGAACCTCACTCGCACCAACGGTTCTTTAACGTTACATCCATACACAATGGCGTCTCTACGGTTAGCTTACCGTCACCTTAAAGCACTTTGATTTGAGGACAGCTGTATTGATTTTCAGAACAACCCAGAGCTCCAGGAAGAGGCTGACGCGAGAGGAGCTTGTGAGGCTGGTTAGAAACAGAAAGAAGGAGTCGGAGGGTGTCAGGCGATACCTTAATTGTTGGTTTCAAAACGAGCCGACGGGGCCGCGGCAGCTGTCGCCATATTGATGTCTCCGCGTTATCTCCGGGACTTTTTGCCAGCTCGTCGAGTCATCCGCGGCCGTCATGTCTTCCTCCCCCCTTCCCTCCACTTACGCCACCAGCAACGCCAATTGATGTGAGCGCACACAAGAGGAAAGACGGAGGCACGTACGCACCGGCGGCCGACCGAGGTTGAGGCTTCCAGGCGCTTTGGCGGCAGCCTCCCATCAACGTCCCCTGGAAACCAGCGCTGCCAAAGCTGGGGCACGGGGGCCACCTGGGGGTCCGTGAACTGCGGTCGAGTGCGTTCGGTCACTTTATTCGACTTGTTTTCTCCTCACTTCTGTGTCACCTGTGCTGCTACACTATTAAATACTGACTGATCCCGCGTTCTGGTCAAAGCATGATGAAATGGAGAATATGTCAAAGCTCTGGGTGGGTTTTGGTCCTGATGTTTAAGGTTGACATGAAGCCCCCCTCCCCGGCATGAACGGGTCCCAATGAGCCTGGGCGTGTCCTTTCCAGATGTATCTACAGCTGCTAATCACACCGCGTTTGGCACAAATGGAGATGACCGTTGTTTTTTCTGTCACCTAACGCCTAACACCTACCAAAACCTCTTCATTTGGCCCTTCTTGCGCCACATGTTATAAATAGGAAAGGTTTTCACACCAAATAGGCCTGTTGCTGTCATGGCTGTTCCCTCCCAGCACGTGGGGGGGGGTTTGCTTATATCTGAAGTCCTTTTTTGTTTGTTTGTTTATTTGTTTATTTGTTTGTCACGACGCTGAGGTTATTTTGTTTGGAAAAGACGGGAAATACGCAGTTTATGCTCGGAGGGTCCATAAGTGAGCTATAATAAGTCTAAATGAGGCAATTAAAAACACAATCAGTGAAATGGTCACCTCTATGAAGAGCAAATGTGATTAAAATACATATTTAGGTGAGGAAAAACCTTGAAATATCTTTTGTACTACCGCTGCAGCGACCTGTCACGCGCGCAATTAGCGGAAGAGAATCAAAGATGAAATATATTCAAGATAATTTTAAAAATCCAACTATTGCTCATATCGCGCCCATTTCACGCATTTAAAAAACTTATGTGGTGCCGTCTCGTCAAATAACTAACACCTGAGTCCGACTGTCGTTCAATAGTAACCTGTCACGTCAAAAAAAAGGCTGAGAGCTTCTCCACGATCGAGCACTCACCACCATTACGGTGCCCAGCAGGTGGGGACCCTGAAGGTAGATCCCATATCCGAGAGAATAATCCTCGATGTAAGCGGATAGTTTGCCAAAGTCAGACTTAAACGCTTGTCTCCTTTTGTGAAATCCCGTTCGAGGCTTGATGGATTAGCATTTAATCAGCGCTTCTTTGATTTTTTTTAGCCGCCCTTGCTCGCCGTGGAGAAATCAATGCGCGCTTCCGGTTGGTTCGGCAGGGAGTGAATGTCCTTAAAGCTGTGACTGTCACAAGATGGCCCGAATGTACGGGAATAACACACCTGTTGTCACTTATTAAAAAATATATAGAAGGCAGACTGACTAAATTAATACAATTACTTATATGTAATTAATAGTGGCTATTTGTTTTACTTTGGTCGCAGCTTGTCCTCTAATTACAGAGCTCATCATTCTGCTTATTTATACCCAAATCACTGTCTCATTTCTATTAGACCCATATAGCAATATTACAGCTGTTTAGTCACAGAAAACACATGATTTTTATTCAAGCTTTTACAGCAGTGGTTACATGTAGAATAATGGAAACAATAATAATAATAATACTAATAATAAACTTTATTTGTATAGCAGCTTTCATACAGGAGTTGCAGCTCAAAGTGCTTTACAAGAAAGGAATTACATGCACCAAATGGATGCTTTACATAACAAAAGACATAAAAACAGCTAAAATGCAAAATAAGATCGAAATAAGTGTGCAAACAAAAATAAAGATAATGCATAAAACCAGACAATAAAATATCAAAATCTAGGTAAAAATAGAGAAACAAAACAATATTAAAATCTATTTTGTTTCAGCATGAAAATCTAGTTTTAGAAGTTAAATTTTGTTTATTTATGACAGTACATCAATATGCTGCATGCTTGTTTCACACCGCATCTATGACGTTATATTGATGGTGTCAGAGGGTTGGAGGCTCTGTTACAGATTTATTTTTTTTAGGATGAAAAGTAAGATTTCTAGACTATTGCTGACATGGAGGAGGAGATAAAGGTGTGAAGAAGCTGGCATGTACCTGCTCACGTGGAGACCACATTGCAGGGAACTGATATCAGTGCACAGCGCTCCCTCTGCGGTTTGTCTTATGGATCTACGCCATCTGCTGGACAGTCGGTGAAATTACACCCGTAATACTCGATGTGACACCATAAGATGCAATTAAGTTTGTTTTCTCCTGCAGCTGGAAGCAAACTACATATTGCAACTAATGATTTTTCATTCTGGATTAATCTTCTGATTGTTTCCTCCATTAACTGATTGATTGTTTGGTTTTTAGACATTCAGAAAATAGTGAGAAATGCCATCACAATGACCCAAAGGGACACCTTCACAACATCCAACCAATCATCCAAACATCAGAATTGTTCGAAAATAAAAATAAGAAATGATTAGCAAAATAGTTGCCAGTTATTAAAAGTAAAACAACACAATCCTGTTGGGAAATGAAAAGGAGGTTAAACTCCATTGTTGACAGAGTCACGGCCGGCCTGGGGGGGGAAACACCCTGCAGCTCCATGTCACTCTCACATGGGTGCACACAGTTTCAAATCACCACTAAAAATTAAATTTATACTTTGATTCACGGGTAATTTTATGAACCTGATAAGGAAAATGTTGCTACAGTTGACAGATCAGACAGGAAAGCACAGGGTTTCTGAGATTTCTGAGACTTCATGCGTGCACACAACGCTCTCCACTCGGAGGCAATGAGAGCCGAGGACGTCATTTTAACGGACGTTTATGGTTCACAGTCAGCAGAATTGAAAATAGCACTCCTGCTGGTGTGAACGGTGTTTCCAAAGCTGAGTTCACTGTCCTCCCTCTTGGCAGCTCTCTGTGACTCTGCTGCATGTTTCATTAGAGGCGAAGTGATGAATTTGGAGGCCTTGTTTCAGCAGTGGGGCGTCAGAATTAGCTTGTAGCATGTCAAAAAAAAAGCTTTCTTTGGGGGTTTGTTGCTTTCCATAACGCTCCATGTTCACCCTCTGTTCGAGGCCGGGCTGCTGGGAGAAAACAGTGCAAACAAAGACAGTTCACACGAGTTTGTGTCTCATCCTGATGTCCTTGCAAACATGTCTCTATAAATGTCCAGAGTGAAGAACAAGCAGTACAAACTCTGTGCGCTGCTGGATGAAAACTTCCTGAGTTTACACTAATCCATTCGAGAATAGAGTTTGAGCCTAACACGGGAAACGAATTCACACTGTTTCCATTTTGATTTCCCGTGACAGGAAAAATAAAGCATGTCAGCGTCACGCCACTTATTCCATCACACACAGCAGAGTTATGTCATGTCTGTGTCCTCGAGTGGATGCATTTAAATCCGAAACAACCTGACAGTTTAACACCATGTACCTGTTTTAAGCTGTGTGTGGGCCTTCTTCCATTTCACAACATGATACGCGGTGATGCAGAGCGGACAGAGCGTTAGTTAGTCATCAAAAGAAGTTCATCAAAGGCGAGCGGTGATATCCACTGAGACTCCGCTGACAGACTTCACAATGAGATTACAAGATTACAGTCAGTGCAGACATGTGTTCCCTGCGCTTAATTTGATTAAATCTCCCACTTTACTGTATGCTGCCGCTCACCTACTGTATGCAGATGAATCAGGCTTTGAGTGACGCGACAGCAGCGAGCCTCCTGTTAACGTTCATCAGTGACTAATCACACATAAAAGCTGCAAAATCCTTCTCTGAGTCAAAGCTGAAGAAAATAACTGTCCTATAATTACTCTGCCCCACCTCCACTACAAGTGAATACTGTAGAAATACAAGTACAAAGGAGGTTGCTGGTGTATTTTCCCCCCTGTGTCGCAAACTTTTGGAAACTTCCTTTAAAATACAGTCAGTTTTGTGCCTGAATGATCCAATAATCTGTCAATGCTAATGTCAGCATGCTAACATTGATAGATTTCTCCTTGTACTGCTGCTGTTGTGCTGAAATGACTCTATCATTAATCTGTGTATTCCTTTAAACACAATTAACCACTTATTGTCCACCAATTTCATTAGAAAGGGGATTAATCTCAGCATGTTTCCATGCTTTACAGTATAATGGACCATAGAATAGCTGATCAGCAGTAATTTTGCCAGATCCTACAGAGAGGATCAGCAGATTATGTGGATTGGAGACCCTTTTCCAAATTGAGTGGTATACTACCAGAGGTTTCACACTGCAGACTGGTTCACCAGGTTACGACGAGCGTGCCCGCCCGTGCAGACACCCCCCCACCTCACCACCCCGCCCCGTGCAGGACACACACAGACATGCAAAGTGCTGTCACATGACTGGGCAGGGCCTGTAGGTGTGGTGGGTTAGTCTGCTAAACAGGGATTACAGAGGAAGGAAGCCTCTCTCTTCCTCAACCTGCCTCAATAACACAGAGGAGAAAGTCGAAGGAGAATGGGAAGAATCTGTGGACACAGGTGAGTGTACGCGGCTATGGATGCATGGAGAATGAGGTGTTTCTGAACGTGGTGCGACGGAGAGAGACAGCCTTTTAAAAGCACTAATCCCTCTTACTCAAGAAACTGTGTAAGCTTATTTGGCATTACTGCTTGAACAACATGGCTGACCAGACAGGGGCTTGTCCCGTATGAGCTACTGAAATACATGATTGAGGATAAAAATGACCTTTTTATGGTGTCACTGTAATATTAATCTAAGAGATGACAACTATACAGCAGCCTCAGCCTCTCAGAAATACAGCACAGAATATTATTTGGCTCTTTCTAACAATGATCCTGGTGTGATTATGCTGTACTTTTGGAGGAAATTGTTTATTTAGTTGGCTTTCTAGCAGGAGCAGGGTTAGGATAACAAATAAATAAATGTATAAAAAAAATAGGCCATGTTAAAAATAACAAAGTAAATTAAAAGAGTAAATAAATAAGTGTGGCTAATTTTAATGCGTTTAAAGAAGCTGTTATCTGTGTTTGAACACTGCTAATTCAATCATTATTACAGGTATTTGTACAGTCAAATTTTGTTTGCTCTGTACTCAGTCGCCTCTTGACAAGCGCGCGTGTCAGTCAGGGGACAGTGCCGCGCGCAGCTGTTTTGTTGGCACGCGCCGGTGAACTCCTAGCTTAAAATACACCGAGGGCGTTAGCTTTAATCAAAATGAGTGCCACACGGGGTCAAAGGTGAAGGAAGAAGGTGCTTAAATTCCTGGAGGGAGGCGAGGAGTGTCTTTAATTTACCGGTGACGGTGCGGGTAACCGCCGGGAGCCCGTAGTTTTCAGGAAAACACAACAAAAGTTATATATTTTTAGCTTAGCCGGTGCTCATAAGCTACTCTGGAAGCGAGACTCTGAATACTTTGTCGATGTTTCTGTGTGGAAGTAGCTCGGTTGTTAGCTTTGGACCGTCACCTTTCACGTTTGAGGAGGGGGCTTCTCAGGTAACCCCTCTATATATTTGCCTGATGGGGTCTGGCATTTCACAGGCTAATAACGTGAACGGATGCGCGAGCTAGCGTACAATTCAGAAGCTCCATTTAAGGTTTTATTTGTAGGAACAACCTGCTAAAATTAGCCTTCCAGCGTGTTTTTATAGGAGTTAGAGTCAGGCCTGAACTTCAGATGTCACTCTTCAAATGTTTTCGAGCTGCTGGAAGACATTTCACACCGACACTCATGTAATCAATTACTGAAATATGTCCCATCTCTCAGGAGGTCTACCTGACACTGGGGGCCGCGTCAGATCTGGAGAGGCTTTTGAGTTCCCTTGAGGGACCCTCGAGATGGATGAGCAGGTGAATCCGCTGGAGAGGGACCACTCTCTGTCTGTGGTCCTGCCAGGGGGGCTGGAGAAGAGCGCCACGGTGCACGGAAGGTGGGCCGGAGCACGAGCTGTTTAATGTGACGTGCGTGCGGAGTGTGCTCAGTGGACATGACTGCAGGCAGCATGGCCGCTTCATTCTTGAATTTAATGCCACTTTTTTGATGCATTGTGGGAAATGTAGGAGCTTGGAGTTGAAATGTTGGAGCTTAACCTCTGCTGGGACCTAAAACTTGCATGTCTTGGCCTCAGCTGCATGTGTTTGGCTTTGGCTGGACGGTCTTCTCTTGTCTTGGCTTGCAGATGGACACATCTCAGTTGTAACTCCAACATTTTTACATCTATCTTTATGTATTTAACTGCTATAATTTAAAAACCCTGGTGGATTTTGTAACCTTACAAGCTCACAAGACATATTCGGTTTATTATCATGTGTTTTCTTTGAATTTTCTTAACAGTAAACCAGTGATGGACTTGCTGGTGACCCTTTGTGCGAGCTACCACCTGAACCCGTCAGACTACACGGTCGAGGTCCTCTCGCCCAACAAGAACAACATCAGCTTTAAACCAAACTCTCCTATTGGCTCGCTAGAAGCGGAGAAGATTGTGCTGAAGCCCAGAGGGGTGGAGGAAAAGATCAGGAGGCCGTACATGCCTGAGGTGAAAAGAAGAAAACATTTAAGACATAACTGATGGGATATCCGTATTTATTTTGGCATATTTTAAGTAGACTTTCAGTCCACAGTTGTGTAAAATGAGTAGAAAATGTCATTTCTCTTCGCAGGCATCTGTGCGTCTGCTGATCAACTACAATAAGTCCCATAAGGCCGTGGTGCGAGTGAGTCCCAGAGTGCCCCTGGAGATGCTGCTGCCGGTGGTGTGTGACAAGTGCGAGTTCAAAGTAGAGACGACCATCTTACTGAGAGACTGTCAGTCCACAGAGCTGCTGGACCTGACCAAGAGTTTAAATGAGCACGGGCTGAGGGAGGTGTTCGCCAAAGACACAGCTGTTGACCACGAAGACCAACCGGCAGCAGGTATGTTGGAGGAGACATCACATGACTGATCAGCTGTTTCCGTTTTGAGTTAAGAAGAAGAAGAAGACGAAGATGTTTCTGCTGATTAAACCTCATCTCTCCACACAAACCTGATGCAACCGTCCTCACATTAATACATGATTCTAACAGAAATTGTGTTTTCTGCATTTCTTTCCCACCATTTGAGGTCCGACTGGCGTTCATGTGTGTAAATCCGCTTTAAATTTGCCCTTTCTACCTAAATATACTGTGTTTTATTCATTTTCTGGCTTGCACTTTGTAGATTTTTACTATAGTGACCCTGAGAGGCCGACGCACCGCAGCTGAAAACAGACAAAATACAACCGAATAAAGAAAATGTCCACACATATGCAGCATATTAAAATATCTATGCCTGTGTGTGTGTGTGTGTGTGTGTGTGTGTGTTTATACCGTACAACCTGATCCGATAATGCCATTGTTTTCTGTGTGAAACAGCTGTCACGCCAACGGAGGTCATCTCACCTCCTCCACTTCAAGGTAACGCATTCATGCACAGCCTCCGTCGTATCTGCTGCTCGCTGTCTTCTGCTGCATATTATGTGCTGATCAAGATCATTTACATTCCACAGAGCTGCCAAAGAGGGAGAAGAAGCAGAAGGAGAACACAGGATTTCTCAGCTTATTCAGAAGAGGGAAGAAAAAAGCTGAAATGGTACAGATGATGTGGACTATTGTGTGTTTGCTTAACTTGAATGTAGACTTTCTTAAGCCTTGTCATCAAATGTGCGTTTCCCTCTTCGTAGAAAGGGGCGGTGAGTCCCCCGTCTTCTCCTGGTCTCAACAAGCCAATGGGAGTCGGCGTGAACGGGCAGTCCTCTAACGCCCTGCAAGCAGACGTGCCCAAGAAGAGACGAGCCCCTCAGCCGCCCATGGGTGCGTCACAGAGCGTCCCCAGCGACCTCAGCACCTGTCACCTGAGAGGACCACAGGTGGGTTTTTCATCCTCTTCTTCCTCCACTGAGACGAGCAGAATATCTCAAAAACTGCTTGATCAATTTCAATAAGATCAAGCGGAGAATTAGCTTGAAGAGCTGGTTTAATTTCGGTATTGATGACACCGTCTCTCTAACAATGAAGAGACACTGAGGAAAGAAAATCCAATAACGCTCCTGTCTCGCTGCAGAGGTCTGCAGAGTCCACCCTGAGGAGTACCAAGCGTAGGGCCCCACCCCCTCCCTGTGCAAACACCCACCAGGAGCTGCAGCCAGACACTGAGGTCAAAGGTAAAGTCTTCCTTGATGATTGAAGACCTTTGTGATAGAGATGGCTCTTCTGAGCCCTGTGCTGAACACAGCTTAATGACTGTAGCCTGCAAAAACACTGTTAATTGTTCAATGCAGAGTCAATATTGACTGTCCAAACGGAGCCTGATCCCGCTGGTGAGCTTTGTGTTTGTTTTGCCATCTAGTGGTGATTGTTGAGGCAGCCTCATTGAAGCAGCAGCAGATATGAAATATGCTGGTGCAACAATCCCAATTGACCTTTTACAGTATTTCAGTGGAAATCAAATGGGTTTAGAGTGGGGTGAATTCTCGTGTCTGCCAAATCCTTACGGCTTCAGACGGCGCCGCGCGAGGTCGAGAGAGATTGAAGTTAAATCAAGATTAAAATGTCAAAGCGAATACCATCAAATGGAAGATTTAGCAGTTAAATCCGGCGCAAAACGCAGCTTTTATCAGTCAGAACAATTTAACCCCGTTCAGGGCAATTAAAGTGACCCGGAGAGCCTTGTTCATAGAGCATATTGGCTTCAGTCGCTTCCAAGATAAATCCCTCTATTGTCCAAGCTCTCACTCCCTGGTATTAGTCTGCCTGACGTGCTTTCACCACCTGGCTTCAGGATCTGTCGGTGCAAGGCTCCTTTTCACTGATCTGGCTTTCACAGACCTGAATGGACAATGATCACCTCGTTATTAGGGATCTGCAGTTATGTGAGGCACTGGAGGGGAAGAAAGGAAGAAGTGCTTCAAACTTCTGGTTTCTAATTATCTGTCGGCGTCTCGGTTCGTTCCCTTGTTTTCTTCCGGCGATGAAGGCGCGACGCTCTGCTGAGTTTTTATCAGTCCTAAGCAGAAACAACAACTCCCAGTTGATGATCACACTCTTCCTCCCGTCCTCCTACGCTTACATAATCAAGGCCTGATTCAATCAAAATCGCAACGCTGACCAAACTGGTTTTGGCGTCGACATCTTGGACTGGTGTTTGTTTTGCTGCCCTGCCCTGAAGCTAAGCCTTTTCTCCTCCCTGCTTACAGGTGATTGAGGGCTGCAGCTGCTGCTGTCTCCTTTTCCTCTCCTCCTTCCACCATCCTTATTCCTCCTCTCCGTCCTCCTCCTGCGTTGGCCTCTTCTTCCTCCTTCCCATCTTAGTGGCTTTTATGGACGTGCGTCACTGTCGCCTGCTGCACTTAAATGCTATTTATTTGTCCTATTTTTATTCTGTCCTCTTATTTTTCTTTTCTTTCTGTTATTGTTTGGGAAAATTCTGTAAATTTCTTTGTTACTTCTCTTATGTTTTTGTCCTTTTTTGTGTGTTTTCCTCTTAATGGGTTAAATTCAAGCTAATTGTTGTGCCTTTAATTCAAAAGAAGCCAGATGAACTGTTGCATGTGGTGAATTAATCAGCTCTTGTGGTATATCTGTCAGCAGTTAGTATTATTTTTCACACTCTGTTGTAAGATGATAAATATACTGTCATGTTTTTAATATTTTGATGATGATTTTTGCTCTCGATTCTTCTGCTTTTTCAGAAACATGTAACATTTTACAGTTTTATATGCAGGGTCCTTTCCTTATTAATCTCTTTATTACAATAAAATTGTGAGTAATTTAATAGTTGATTTCATTTTAAAATGTGTTTATGTCTCTGAACTTGTGACGAAAAGGGATTCAGGTAAAAAACAGATAACACTGAATTTGAGTTCAGTATCACTTCATCTGTGTTTCTTACTTTTGTGCGATATTAACGTGATAAATATGTTTTTAAATGAGAAACGCACAGTTGCGTTTTGTGTGTTTCCTGTGCAGAACTTCCATTTATGAGCTGAGTGAAGTTTACTCTTGTTTACTTTTTCCGTGTTACTGAGTCTTTCCTGTCTCTCCAGGGACTGTAGACTCCCTGAACCCTGTGGAGGAGCTGAGAGAAAGCGATGACTCAGACTCTGTAGACCTCTCACTGTCCTCATCTTCATCACCACATCCATCACAACCACGGCCATCCTCATCCTCCTCACGTCCATCCTTCGCACATCTCCATGAAATAGCTGACCCGTATCTGCCTTCGTTTCGGGGGAAAGACTTCTCTGATGCTCGCAGCGCTCTTGCCAAAGTCCTGACCTCCTCCGTCTCCAAAGGAACGCTGGTCAAGCGTTTGAGGAATTCTGCCACTTTCCCAAAATCACACAATGGCTCCTCCTTTATGTCCATGCCTCCGGCGTGTTCCGATAACGGGGCTTTCTGCGCAGAGGTTGAACCTGCTCTGGAGTGGGAGGATCCCGTACAGAGGAGGGGAATGACCACCTTCAAAGTGGTTCCCTCCAAGAAGCAAAAGTCCCACGATCGAGAGCTCACCTCGGACGTTCCAGATCAGATTATCACAGAAGATAACCCCGAGAGCGAAGGCTGTCCTGAGCTCGGGAAAAACCAAACTGAGGCTGAGGAGGATCCAGCTTCTCCTGACAGATCAGAGACCCAAACGCCTTTGCTGAGTCCCGAACCCTCTTCTCCGCAGATACAGGCTCCTGACCGGCCAGCTTCTCCACGTCCTCTTGTTTTGGACCATCAGGATGGTCCAGGCTCACCTGTCTCTCAGGGTGGGGACACCGTTGAGAGGCAGGAGGAAGAGGATGAACCTGAAGTCACATCTGAGTTGATACCGCTGTCAGACTGCAGCGATGGAGAGCTTCCCAGTGATGGTCAGATGAAGTCAGAGGATCAGAGTGAAAGTCTTCAAAGCCCCAGTAGACGGTCTGTAAGCACAGACATGGATCCCTGTGAAACATACACTGATGAGAGGGAAGCTGAGGAAGAGGAGGAGGACAGCTTCCCCCCTCCTCCTTCACCTGTCTTCTTTAATGAAGACTTAGAAATCGCTGAAGCGGGGAGAGAAGATCCTGCAGCTTCCTCTCCGCCATCTTCTCAGCCACCAGCTCCTACCTCAGACGAGCCCACCTCAGCCACGCCTGACCAGTCTGCAGCCGCTCCAGACCCTCTGGAGAGGACCAGCGCGGGCCCGTCCAGGTTTGCCCAGGCAGTGGCGTTGGCCGTGCAGAGGTCTCGTCTCCAGAGAAGTGAGAAAGCTTTGGGCCCTCAGGCCCCCGGTGGGCCGCACAGTACCCTTCCCTCACCATCCAGGTCCATATACCAGTTCGGTGAGTACCAGCAACCAGTAAGTTTTGATCATGGACATCTAATAAATATTGATTATGTGGACATTAAAGGCCCAGAAAGCCTATTTTCTCTCACAGCTTCTTACCAAAAGTGCTGGACCACAGCTGTGTCTTAAATTTCCTTTTCCCTGCTTTGAGTTGTGCCGGCTCACGTGTCTCAGCGCACCGTTCAGAGTTTAGCCAGTCAGTGTGATGACAGTTGTGGGTTGTTTGCTCCTGTTGCCAGCGCTGCCAATCAAATGTGATCAAAGCACGCCCACACAGCCCTGATGAGACCAATTAGCTGAGATAAACAGATAAATAATACCTGATGCCATCATTTATGGTTTCTGTTGCAGCGAATGTAGGAAACTATGCAGCAGATAGGATGTGATGTGGGAAAAGGACCTAAAAACTCTTTACATGTACAGCAGCACAGCTCTGACGTGGTATATTTCAGTAGATGAGGTGAATTTGTGGACATCTGATGACTGAGTGCTTCCAGAGGCTCTTTAAAGACGTCCTTAGAGGAAAGATGTGATGTAAATATTTCTCTGCTGCAGGTGCCTGAGGGAGGATTCAGAGCTGACCGAGGACACCAGACTCTGTTTGTGACCTTCAGATAACTAACAAAAGGTTAGCTCAATCCTTTCTAATACGACAAACTGCATCATTTTTAATGACGCGAAGCTTGATTTTTTATTTTTTTTTGTCTCTTTCTCTCTTGTGAAGACACCTCGTGGTCTCATTTTATTTTGGACTTTATGTTCGCAGGTTGAACGTAAACATTTTTCTGTTGTCGTGTAAGCCAAATGTTCAGGACGCCAGTTGTTGAACTGACAGCGTCCTGTTTTTTTCTCGACTTCCTTTTAAATTGTCATTGAAGATGTGCCAAGGCGGACGTGACGCTGACATGAGAGCTTTTTCTGTTTGCGTGAAACAAAAGAAACCATGAACTCTCAGTAATTTATTTATTTTTTGTGTCGGGGTGTACGTTTTTATGTTGAAGACATGAAGAATGCAGTAAAAGCCATGAACTCTGTCTCCGCCTGGTTTGCTTTTTAGCCACCAGGTGGCAGAAGAGCATTGTTTGTGAAGACAGTGCATCTCCTCACATGAGCTCTGGTGTATGTATCACAAGTTGGTATGATTTTAAAAGAAATATCAGTAAATACTGGCTTCTATGGGGCCACAGATGAATGATTTCAATGAATTAAGGGACATTATTGTAATATTTAATTATCCTTAAATGTCTCTGGATGTCCTTTTTAAGCACTTTCCCACACAGAAAACGACCATGCATGCTGTATTTAACGGGGACACGAGAATTTCCTGCATTTTCAAGCAGCACAAACAAAGCAAAAACATCCTTGTTGGAAGCATCGGTTTCATGCCAAGCATCTCAACACCTTCCTGAATAAACTCAGTCCACTTTGCTCACATGCACACACTGTTATGTCTTTAACGGACCCACACCTCAGGGCAATACTGCACAGCTATACTTGGGTGCCAAAAGAATCCGCACTACTATACGTATTGATCCAGCCCTGGCCTTGGAGGAACAGCAAGGAGCGATGCGAGGCAGAGACCTAGCCAGAACCGCCTGTGGCTAAAGCTCCACGTTTGCCAGGCCTGGACTGAGTGGGCTCGCTTCAAGACTTTCTCTCTCTCTCTCTCTCTCTCTCTCTCTCTCTCTCTCTCTCTCTCTCTCTCTCTCTCTCTCTCTAACATTCCTCGCTCCACCTGAGGAGAGAGAGAAAGAGGAGGACGGGTTGCTGGTGGATGATGGGAGGTGACCGTTGACCCTGTCGTGTTTCTGCGGCGCTCCCCCCAGAGGGGGCGCCCGGCCCTCAAGGGCACAGCCGTGTCACACTGCCGTTGTCATGGAGAATGCCATTACCGCCCCTAAGGGAGAGCGCCACGTCTAACGTTTAGAGACAGAAAAAAAGGAAGAAGTCTGAAAAAAGAAACGCACATGCTGGAGAGAAGCTCTTTTCCTGCCTGAAGCAATGATATCCAACGTAAGTGACAACTCTGGCATTATCCTTTTTTTTAGCAGTGAAAGGTTGAATCTCAACCCGAGCGGCTCGTTCATGATGATGCGGACAGAAGAACGGCGGATTTATAACGCAGCGTAACGTGAAATGCTACTCTGTCATGTACGTTTATGATCCGGCACGTGACGCTCGGCGCCATCAGCGCACATGAACCTTTGAGCAGACGTCCGCACAAAGGGGTTTTTGTTGATTATCGTCTCAGGAGACGAGGTGGAGGGACACACGAACAAACAGGGGACTGGAAATCCTGGAGGACACTTCAGTCACACGAGCGCATCCTGCTTCAAACAACTGAACGAGGAGGCCGTGGGATGAATTCAGGCTCCCTCCTGTTAAAACACACAGGCCTGTGTGTGACGGCACGGATGAACAAACAGGACGTTTGAGCGTCAGATAAAGAGGGCTCATTTCTTAAATACACACATGCAGGTGCAGAAAGACGATATAATGTATGAACAAATAGTATTTCTGCACCACACCCACACAAGCGTCCTCCACCTATGACCTCAACATGAACCCGTAATAATATGAAGAGATTGCAGATGAATAAACAGATCAATATAAATGCATGAAAACAGGAACATTTACTACAAAAAAGTACCTCTCTGAACCCACTAACTCCCATTTCCTCATGAAGAGGAAAAACAATAAGTAACCAAGCTCACATATGGCGTGAAAACATTCACTTCATCACACAGCCGACAGTTTTCCTGCAGATGTAAATGAAATGAGCTTCATTGTTGGTGGATCGTTAATCAGCGCTCCATGTAAAAGCACTCTTACTGACTCTGATGAGGATTTTTGGAAGTATTGCTCAGCCACGGACCAGTTTCACAAAGAGACTTCAGACAGAGAAATGAATCCATCTGCTGTGCGGCTGTCTGCTTCTTCACTACCTCAAGTGCAGCTCATTTTCCAGGAGCTCTGGGTAAACTGTAAACATGGCGGGCCGAGCTGCTCGGCTCCTGACGACGACCGTGCATGTACGAGGCCTGGCACTGCAGACCAGTCTGAAATATGTGTGTGAAATTGGTCCCAGGCGTCTCTCGTGGAGCTGCTCTCGGAGAAGTTCAGCGTATGAACATAACTTTGCAAAGCCAAAGATAAAAAAAAAAAAAAGTTTCTTAATGAATTTCATGGCACGCACAAATCACTGAGCATTCTTATTCCTTTGTCATGATAAGACTTCCTACTTATCGTGCTCCGCTGAGAGAAATTAAAAATTCCACGCATTTCGTATGGCACACATTAGGCATAACAATATGACTTGTAGCCCACCGCCAGTACGCACAAAAAAACAGCAGCAGCTCAGATCAATAGCGCAGTAGCTGGCCCACACAAATAGCGGTAATGCGCATTTATCATTTATTTATTCCTTCATCTCTTCATTCATCTCTATTTAGTAATCCATCAGATGCATCTGCCTTGTGGTTTGAAGATGCCCACGAGCTGCTCGAAGTCAGAATCTGATTATAAAACAGTGAGGAGGCCCGAGGCGCGCTTCGCCGGACCCACTGTGTCTGCATGTGTGTTAGGGGCGCACATGTGCATTGTAGACCGCTAATATATGTGTGTTTACATGGCACGTCCATGCTCGGGTAGAAATAATCAATAGATGAATCACCTAAAGCGGTGGAGCTCTCCCCAGGCAGTGTGGTGCAGCTTAATGCTATTCTTTCCATCCACCTTGGGAACGGCATCCATCAGGCCTCCCCCCAAAGTGAAGCACGGTTGCCTAAAACATCACCAGTGCTTGAGGGGCTGCTTGGAAAGGGATGCAGGGAGAGCACAGTTGACCTCTCACCTCCTCCATGTTTGCGCTCGCTTCCCTCCTCTTTGGCGGAGCGGCAAATCACAGAGTTCCTGCCTCATTGGCGTTGTCAGGCGCTTACAGTAGTGTTTATCTGCATTGTGCTGGTGGTTAACTGGTTCAAATGTTATGGAAATGATATTTACCTCTGCTTTGATCCTGTAAACTCCAAACAGGCAGGCCTTTTTTTCCCCCTGGTTGAGGGAAGACGGACTTAAAGATGTGCTATAAATACAAACAGCATGAAAAAATAGTGCACGACTGAGCCGCATGGTGTTAAAATCAATCAAATCTCTGCTCTCTCCGCCGCAGCTGAAGCCTCTCAGATCGCTGCTTCTGGTCCGTTAAAGGACACAGTGAAACATTTTCACCACAAAGTCAAGCCGCTTTGATTCATGATGCTTGGCGGCGTTATATAAAATAACCAACTAGGAACAAAAGCAGCAGCAGCGTTCGAGGGTTGAACATACAGTAGACGGCCCCTGTTGCTCTGTGATAGATAGTGGACGAGCCCTATCTCTCCGTCATTTTTCTTCATTCATCCCTTATCACTGAATCCTGAGAGAGGCTCAAAAAAAAGCAGCTCTTCTCTGTGATGAATGGCCGACGTCTGCGATTCAATGCAGTGACAAACTGACACGATGGCTGCAGTTAATTTGTCACCGGCGGCTGTTCCTTTGATCAAAACGCGTGCCCCTGCCCTCTGGTTCTACACGAAATGCGCACTTTAATGCAAACTAAAGTATTTTTCTGCTGCTGATCGACCGCCCTCACGTTCCTGCAGAGTGTACAGTATCCTTGACTCAGGCCCAGCCACTCTAATGATCACACCAGTTGGCTGTAATCTTGCTGTGAGGCTTGTAATGAAGCTCTGAATGACAATGCAATGCTGATTTATAACCAAGAGGGGGCACAGTAATCCCTGCTTCAGATCAGCCACATTACCACGGGCCTCAGGAATACTCTGACTTTGATGGTGGTATTGAGATACAAGCCCAGGACGGTTAACGGTGATTGTAAAAGTTGCTGCAGATTAGGCTGTTTGTCTGCAATTAGGTAATCCAGGCAGCTGGAATTAACTCGTATTATGAATGCTTTGTACGTTTAGTTAAGTGGGACTGCGCCGCACGCGTATTTTTTGTGTAATACGTCAAACTCAGGCCTCAGCTCTCCTCCATGATCCATCTAATTTTATAATGCAGCCTAATTTCATGGCACCAATCAGACGCCGGTTCAACACTTGACTGCCACTTAAATGTAAGCGTGGTGGAAGAAGACAAGGCAGCGTGCAACGAGGGCGTTTCAGAGGAAACAAGCTTAGAAGTGTTTTAGAGCTGCGTTACAATATGCTGAACAATAGAGGCTTTGGGAGCAGAACATTAGATATGTCGCAGCCCAGTGCCGGACTGGTGTTTTGGGGTGGGACGCTCAAAGAAAAGGGGTTCAAATCTCAGGCTGTTTGACTGAACACAAGCCCACCGCAGAGGGGATTCAGCCCACCTGCTCGTCTTCTCTGGACAGTGTCGAGTTCCTTTACAGCGAAGGATCAAGGAGGGTAAAAAAGGCAAAAGCTGCAGCCGAGAGGAGAACCCCGACCTGAGAGTTCACTCATTAAGAAAACTTTATTTCACTTTGTAGGAACGTAGAATATACCTTCCCAGGTGTGAAAACAAACACACCTTTCTTAAGCGCACAGACGAGGAGAAACTAACACAATGAAGCCGTGTAATAAGATAACATATGCAAGTTTAATACGTATTATTACACTAAGAGTAGCAGTGAAAAAAGACTGTTCCTCCTTTATTATTCTCTAATTACACAGCGAGTCCAAACTATATGGGCTTTAATAGAAAGTTATGAAGTGTTATTCCCAGTTTACAAAAATACTTTGATGGCTCATTTCCTCTAAAATGCAAAGCAGCACTTTAGGAAATATTTTATTAGTACGTGTTTCATGCAGCACAATTACCCTGTTAGTGATGGGCTGCGTCTCCTACAGTCTTACTCGCAGGCCTCTTGATGGAGCCGCAGCACTCGGCAGCATCCCTAAAAATACCAGAGTTTTCTTTTATTCTCCTCTTTCTTTTTTGTCTGTCATCATTAATAATTCATCTCTTTTCTTGGATGCTAAAACAACAACAAACAGAACAACAGCTCAGATAATGTATTCAGTCAAAAGCTCATTGTCTGGGGGAGGAGGAGAGGGGACAGCGAAAATGTGCACTGGAGTGAGACAAGAGAGCACCCCGACAGGGAGAGGCTCAATGTCACTCCGCAGCATGGCGGGAAGGAAGAAAAACAAACGCCAGAGGGGAAAAAAACGGAAAAAAACCAGAGGAAGATACAGTTTGTAAGTCATAAAAGCCCAATTAGAGGCATTAGGGTCCTCAAATGGAGGATTACAATGAATAATTTGTGACTGCAATTTTTTCAGGCTGATTGTGCCATTAATGTGGCGGACAAAAAAAAAAAAAAAAAAGATATATTTTTGAGAAAAGCCAGCAGAAAAGCTTTCAATGGAGGGAGAAAAAAAAACAAGCAATAATTCAAGGTTACATGAATACTGCCAAATCTGCACCCCGGCCGTCCATTGACTCAGCTGCCTTACTTTAAATCTCTTCACTCCCCCGTCACCCCTTCATTTGGAGTAGCTCGACCTTGAATGTCTCCGGTGTGAACCAGTGCCCCAGCTTTCACATTACGCCAGAATGGATCCTGACTCATTCAATTTAAACCCATCAAGAAAGCACAATACAAGGCAAATTAGCTGCCATTATTTAGACACTTTCATGCCCCCAATTTGAGGTTATATGACAATTAGTTACATTTCGCCGTCTTCGCCCTGTTCTCTGCAACATCCAGTGCACAGGCCTGCAGTGGGGTTCTCATGTTTATATCTTTAATTCTTAAAGAGGAATCAGGCCTAATTACGGCACACGTAATCCGCAGTGAAAAGTTAAGGATCTCTTTTTCTTATTTATTCTGCAGCTGTTACTCAGCCGGGATTTCTGAGGTGGACGTTAAGACCGCGTCCATGGCAGTAAAAGTAGAGGCGTTTGACAGCCTTAATTCAGCGTTAATGGGAATGTCCAGACCTGCAGCCGCTCTTGTTGAATGTATAAGCTATGACATTGATGAAGCAGTTCCTCTGGACCTGGAATTTACCCAGAAGGCTGTGTTACAACACCTGCTTATTGGCCCGGATGATAATTACAGTGTTCTGAGGAAACATGCCTTCAACAGGGATGTTGACAGAGGAACTATTTGTCTGTGCTTTTGTACATTTTTTTAATATAATGTCGTCAACCTGCCAGGGGCTGCAGAGGAAAATTAGCCTGTATGGCAAAACCTGGCACGCTCACCTGGACCCAGGTGCTCGTGTTAATTAAACAAAATAAACACAATCCCACATAAAGACATTTTTGGAGGTCACAAACACGGCTGCTTTGAGTTGAGTTTGTATGTTTTACAGTGTATTTTAAGATTCAGTTCAAACATATGTGCAAAAGAAAACTAACCTGCGGGTTTGGAACGTACCACTATTGGACAAAACCATTAAAATACACAGATTTAAGGACACGTTTTTCTAAGCGCACTTCTGGATTCTCTAATTTCAGGTGCTGCAGACTTTTCCCAGCTGAACGAAATTAAAAGAGTACTGGTGCCTACCCACAATGCACCTCCACCGCCGACAGTTGAGGCAGAGAGTCAGGTGTTACGCTGGTGGTGGCTAACGCAGCCTGGAGCCTCAGGCAGAGACGAGGAGGGGGCTCCAGAGGTCTGGTAAGCTCACTTCTTTCCAGCTCCACACCCCCTGATTTTTTCACACTCGTAGTCTTCAGACTCAACCGACGCTGACTCAAGTGACATCACTTGAGGCAATTCACCAGACTTCACACAGCTCCCTCTGGAGACTCTACAGGCTGCATACCACTTTTTTAACACCTGGAAACACACTTTCATGTGTAAAATCAGCAGAGTTCCCCTTTAACCGGCGTACAAGTGCACCGCTGTGACCGTGCATCTGACCCGGTCACGTGGCTGTTCACGTCTGATCACGTCCCAGATGTTGCAGTTGAGGGTTTGGTTGTGTTTGGTGTTAAATAACTCCAAAATAGTCGTGGATGGAATCAACTTTAAGGTTTGTTTTGCCAAGTCTGACTTGCTCGCCCACACCTGATGCTGCTCTTTGAGAGGGATGCTTATTAAGAGCTCGCTGATTGGCTAGCCTTGGCTAGCCTGATGGAAGCGCAACCACAAGCTGTTTTCCAGTTGTGTCGTGGGAATGAGCAACAGCATGCGGTTTATTTCTTCATGTACGCAGGCTGTCGGTAATGTGTTGTTTCCTTTATTAAAACGGGAGGGATGGAAAAAGTGAAGGAGGCACGGGAAAGAAAGACCTGGCAGGAATCCATTCCAGGCCAGCGGGAGCACAGAGGCAGTTTACTTCCGCGGGGAGAAGATAAAAGACTATCTTTGAATGCAGTTAATGACTTTCCTCACCTGAAGTCGGTGTTGATAACTGTTTCCTGAGTTTACCTCTTACCAGGCCAAACCCGGCCCGGGCCAGGTTTTTCCTCAGAAGCCGAACCTCCTCTGAAAGCAGACTCTGCAGCCTCTCTCTTATCTTGTGCGTTCTTATGCTCGGGGTACGCAAACTTCACGCCCATCTCTGCCAGGAGTTTAAGGTGGAAAGTTCAGAGCCTGAGAACGATGCACTAACGCTGCTTTCAGATCTCCTTTTAAAGAGTTTGTTGGAGAGAAACTGTCAGGGCAGCACCATTAACAGGTGTTCGCGCTGCCCTCCAGCTTCGGCTCTTTATAAAGCCTAAAGGTAGCTTTAACCTCGGCGCCATCACACTTAGGGTAAACAAACATGAACCGAACACGCAGCAGGAATCCACTTTTCAGAACCTGTGAATGAAATCGTGATGTGCAGACAACATGTATGGACTTTAATGCAAATCTCCCATTTTATCTGTGGAGGCTTTCAGATTTCTGGCAGCTTTTTCTGTGCGATGTGCAACAAAGTGAAGGCGGACGTCTAAAAACCTGGTAAGGACACAGATGTTTTATGTAAAAAAAAAAAAAAGCAGTTAACAGAAGGTCTTTGTGACCCCACAAGTCTGCCAGAAATCATTTAGAAGACGTTCAGTCTATATTCATGTGTCTGACTCCTGCCAGTAACGTTGTTTTGTCTTATCTGGAGAAAGTTTGCTGAGCCCAAATGTTCCTCGAGAGAAAATAATTCTCACTTCCGCAGCTGCCGCTTATCTCGTCTTAAATTCAAGTGGTTTCAGTTAATTGCGACAAATGTGGCGTCCCCGCAGCGCCGCCGTGTCCTTTGAGTGTCGCCCTACGTCATCACCAATTAAAGCCGAGCATTCGGGGACGTTAAGCTGCGTTAGTTTACGGAGCTTCGACCATAAACATCGCCATAAAATCAGATTATATGAATAAAAGGAGAATTTACAACAAAGAAAATCTTCATTTAGAAGAACCTGAATATGTGTGTGTGTGTGTGTGTGTGCGTGTGTGTGTGTGTGTGCGTGTGTGTTAAGCAGTCTTACATACAAGCAGCAGTTCTGTCTTTGTCCGCACAATCAGTTTTCAAGGCAATAACCGAAGTTCTGCACTGAGCAAAGTGCTTATTTTTAATTGTATGTTTTTAGGATATTGTAAAAGGAGAAGAGGGCCGTATACCTGGCTCCATCTGTCTCAAACGTAATATGAATTCATGGTGCGATACCTGGAGTTTATTAATTCAGGGCCACAGAGACGGCTGAATAATGAAATTTAATAAAAATTTTAGATGGACTAAAAGTCAGAGTGCTTCTGTCATTAATTTTAAAAGCACACATACCGTTAGGCTTTGCACAGTAATGGTGAATTCCTCCAGTGGGCTTCATGGTACACAGTCACTGTGGCCAGCAGAAAGGACTTTAACTTTCTCTGAATCCACATGAATTCAAGGTCCTCTTATAGTCAATGGGATTCTGCAAAAGGTGCACAGTTGAAAAAGAGTTTGCTTTAACACTCATTAGGGACTGTAGGAAAATTATTTGCGGATTGGAGGACGGCTGAGACCCTCTTTGTCCCTCTATTCCTCTTCAGATCAGATGGAAATCTTTTTTTTTAGGTGTTAGCTCTGCTGCAGTTTACATAAAAACACATGATCTTCTAAAATATGGCGCGTTTCTGTATGTAAAGTAGTCAAATAGCTCCACTTTAAGCAGCTGCAGCATTAAAATGCTGCTCACACATTTCTGCACCGCTTATAAACCAATTAATTAACAGTAATGTAAAACTTGCTTTTAGGGAGGAGGCTTTCGGTATTTGTGGCTGATGATGCAGTGCTTTGAATGCATCACCATGAGGCGGAAAACAGGCCTGTGTTAGCGGGAATAATCCCTCTTTTTTGACCCCCTGCTAACTTCTGCACAGTCCCTTGTTGAACTCGTTCTCAGCAGCAGGTTATGATGCTAATTGCTCAGAGGAGTTTTGGATCTGAACTTTAACTGCTTCATCAGGACAGAACGAGGACACGTAAATCTACACAAACTGATCTTGAACAGCTAAAGGTGCAGGTGACAGGTAGCTGAAGTCTGATGTTTCTCCATAAACACACACTAGCAGCCGCCTGAAGTACTCGTTACTGCTGCCATTGCTGGGCCGCAGCAGCTTCTCCTGACGCTCTGTTGGTATTTCTGGTTTTGGCATCATAACTTTTCAAAGCCGTTTCTTCAAAGGGAATGTTTTCTCATCTTCCTGTGACCCTCCTTTTTTTATTCCAACAGAAACTCTGAAAGACTCTGGTGCAGAGGTAGGTTCATCACACTCGACTAGATAACTTAGCACTAATGCAGCGCTTTATGTCATCGTCGGCACGCTAAAACTTAATTTCAGGTCAGAACAATAAATGTGAACCAATCAATTAAGTTTTTAGCGGCATGTTCCAGAGGTAATTTTCAGAGAGGAATTATATTCACTGAGAAACAGCCTTCAACATTTTATCTTAAATGAATCTTTTTAAAAGAAGTCCAAATTCTCTGCATAGCAGACTTCTTCACAATTAATTGGGTTATCAACTTCTTTTCACATATGATAAATTAAGTTTGGAGACAATTTGTGCGTCGCTAAACATGAACCAAAAGCTATACTTTAAATTTTTTGTATTTCCAGCCTTCAGGTTTTTTTTTTTTGGTTTTTTTTTTTTGCGGGGGCTTCATTTTTTTGTTATATGAGCTTTAAAAGAATAAACAAAATTGCGTCCTTGTTGCAGCAAATCTCCGAGGATCTCAGCACATCTCCGCCTGCCTCTGCTCGCTGTCTGTCCCTCTTTGTTTCCGTGTTGCTTATAACACATTGAGGCGGTACAATAGGTCCACTCCTGACCAAAAAGGATGCTGGCAGGAAAGTAAATCCACACAGATCCCTGTGGTTAGCTCATCCAACCTCACGTCCCGTGGACTTGCCACTATACCTCTGGCCCAGCGTGGGCTGCACTCAGCCATGCATGGTGCTATTGGACCAGCCATGGAGGCCCTCTGTACTTTGACCCCAGAGGAGATTGGATCCTTGGTCATGGAGGAAGTTCGCGGCGGCTGCCTCCGTGGCACCGCAATACGACTCCTGACAGTGGGACAATGTGTTAGTTGTGGAGTGATAAGACCCCAGGCTGCAATAAATCAGGAGTCAATAGAGGATAGAAAGGATGACCCGCTTCACTTTTTTTTTTTAGTTTTCTGTGAAAGTTTGAGTGCAGTCGATTCGTGCGGCTTCAGCCACCTATCGAACAACGTGATGAATCCTGAAGCGCCAGCAGGATGAGTTTGGTCTTATTCTGTGTTTTTCTCAGAGCTTGAAAACACACCACTGAGCCGCACCGTAGCTCCGGGTTTAGCAGAGTTTGACTCGAGATGTGGTGACAGTTGAGGGGTTGTTTGCTCGCGTTTCCAGAGACCTGTCAATCAAACCCGATCGAAATGCTAATGAAGCGTGCTAGCTCTTTTTTGAGTGTTAAAACCTCAATAAATATTAACGTCGAAAGATTGTTTTTTTGCTAATTTAGTCATGAATATTAAATGTTATTGAGCCATAATTCAGATTTGCAGAGTTTTCAGGTGCTTTAACCATAAAAAAGGTGCGTAGACATTAAATGTAGTAAAATATTCACCAGTTTGTCCACATTCTACCCTCAAAAATGACCCTTCCTCCCTTTTTGACCCCTCTCTCCCTCCCTTACATCTACACTTCCATCTGGAGGTCAGAGACGCGTTGTTGGCTTTATTTTTCCTGCCGTCCGCTGACATTTTAAAAAAACTGTACGCTTCCTTTAAATCTAACAAGACGACAAATGCGTCGGACATTGCACTGATCTTTCTCTCTATCATCCGTTCATCCAGCTGCTCGTTCCAGCAGTCGTTTTGTTCATAAAATATAGAGTATTGAAGGCGTGCGCCAAATGTAACCTTGATTACGTTTGAAATGCACTCCTCAAGTCCTAACGGCTTAAAAAAAGTAAAATTAGCCCATCAACTCGGTGTACATTTGGCAGCAAAAAGGCATCCCTATATTTTGTGAGCAGGTATACTTCCTCCTCTTTTGAAGGTGTTTGTCTATGGAGTGTCAGAGCTGTCAAATGATGTTGTCACATAAACATGTCACGGCGAGATCCAATATCTAGCCCCCGTCCAGTCGCTGACAGTGCGACGCTCGCTCCGTTAAATCCTTTCCTTGCCTGCACAGTGTGACTCTTCACAAACAAACAAACAGAGACAAAAGACAGCCGGATTCTCACATGTCGACATCCAACTCTTTGAAAGCCAAAAAAGAAGGGAGCGCTTCCAGTGAGCGGGTGTAGCATCCAGCAACTGTCTTCCACTTAACTACCCATAGCTTTTGAATTGCATTAGAATACATGAGGACTCCTAGACAGCAAGGTGCTCTCCCCTGGTTCCTAATGTATGACTATTTCATATGGACAGCAGAGGGGGGCGAGGGGGAGCTGTCTGTGGGGGTGATTGACACGGGCCCACATTAGGAGCAGCTTTTGGAAATGGGTCCGTGGAGACTTGGCGGACTGGGTCTGCTGAAGGAACGGTGTCTCCGCGAGGAGCCGTGCCTTCTTAACCCCACTCATTGGTATGCCGATGTGCGGGTAGCGAGCCGTGCTCCAAACGGCACAGCCTTCCAGACTGCTTCACACACACACACACACACACACACACACACACACACACACACACACACACACACACACACACTCCGAACACACCGCTACGCAGGCACAATCCCACCGAGGACCCGTGACGATATGCAGCGTGGAATACTGAATCAAAATAGGCTCCAATTAATAATCACATAGTTAGTTCATTTTTAGGCTCCCTGTGTGCACACGGTGGCCTGAAGGAGCTCATCCTTCCAGAAGTTTCAGCAGGGAAAAGTTTCTCTCTCTCTCTCTCTCTCACACACACACACACACACACACACACACACACACACACACACACAAAGCGTCAAACATGTCAAGTTGGTGGAAATAAGAAAGCACAGGCCCTTGAGTCTGTCCCTCCCATCCCTCCCACATGTGACAAAACACAGGCAAAATAAAATGTTTAAATTTGGTTTCAGATCTCACTTCTGGTCTCCAGAATGGGAGGAATAACATGTCAGCATTGAGACATACTCTGCTGTCAGGTAAGAAGACAGAATATCACTTTACCCTATTGTGACTTTGAACTATATGACGGTAAGCAGACAGATTGTTTTTGTCACAGAACTAAGTGACCTTGAACCCAGCCGTTCTCTTTTCAAACTCTTCCTCCGTACATCTAAAAATATTCCCATCAGAAGCAAACTGATAGAATTTACAAGACCTAATGTCATTGCAAAGAAATATTACCACAAACATACAGTACATATTTTTGTCTTTATCATTCGAAGGGAGTTATCATTTAGCAAGCTTTGAGGTCCAAGGTGAGACAGGAATATTTGAGTACGCCTAATGAAAGGCAATATAAAAGGTGCCTCTCGTGTTGTTTGAAATCAGCTTGTTTTGTTTTTTGGCTATGTTACATGTGCTGGCACTAATTATACAAGCTAGGTAGTCCTCGCACATTCAAAAAAGAAAACTCGACCATTTTTGACATGTTCATTTAAAGTTACTAATCAGATGTAAATATGCAAAGCAGGTCCCGATGGGATTTCTTTGATATGCAAATTGAAAGTGCAAACAAAGGTGGGGGAGATGAAGGGTTTTTTTTTTTTTTTTTTTTTTTTTAAAGAAAATCTCAGAGATGGTATTGTCATGACATCCTGTTGGGAAAGAAAAATGCGAGATACCACCTTTAACGGCGTTTTGTCAGACCGAGGCCAGAGCCGGTAGCACGGCTGCGAACGTGTGGGCGCTACCGCAAACACGCGCTCACATTTTCACCACAGCCAAATTTTTGACTCCTCTTCATATATCAAAGGCCGCCTCCGATATGAATCTAGTCCTATTTGCCATTCGCCTGCATCAGAACATGTAAACAGGCGTGACAGTGTTCTTGCCCCCTCCTCCTATCATAACAGCAACTTACTGGCCAGTTATCTGTTTGATGGGATGTAAAGGGAAGGTCAGTGTTTCCATAATTCACTCCAGAACCATAAATCACATTATATGATCTCCTCTGCACGGCGAGCTGGAGAGCGCCGTTCGTTCTCGATGCAGAGAGCCACCAGTTCACTGCCGTGTAATGTGCCACTTATAGGCACAGGTGGGGGGGGTTTAAAGACTTTGTTTTCCTCCCTCTGTCGCTACCTGTGCCTTCAGATTCATCGTTAAAATCTCACCAGCCCTAAATGCAATCAACATTTTCGGCACGTTGGCGCAATATTAGCCACGCGGCGCCCTGACTCTGGCTGACAAAAGTCCCTTTGTGGTCAGCGATGGGAAGCAATGGAGGGAAACTGACTTTTATTGACACGAGGCTGTCAGAATGGAGACGGCGCCGCTGTTCATTTCCAATTTCAGCCCACAGATTGGAATCCGCCGCTGGGCTCTCCAGTGTCTCAAGCACCATTTTCTGAACCTATGGTGTGGAAAACATGATTTAATTCCTGTTCAATGCTTTTCATCAGATTCTCCATCTCTCCAAATCGTCTTTGTGTGGCATCATATTGAAGGAGTAATTGTGCATCACCGTGGATGGTGGAGTGCAGCATCCTCTGGTAAAGCCGGGGGTGAGATTACAGCTGGACAGCCGCGCTGCAGAATCTCATGTGAATGAAGTTGTGGCTTGATTACTTATTTCTGTGGCACATTCACCTCTTGTGAGTTGCATAAAAATGAGTCATCTTATCGGCGTTGCTGCCGTCTTTGCTCTGCGCCGACTGCCCACAGTCCTGTGCTGATGTTCTCTTTCAGTGGAAGTGACTCAGGCCCTGCAGTCACAGCAGTGAAAACAACTGCGACTAATGAAAAGTGACTGCAAACCAATACCTGGCTATATGATCAATATTTTAATTACATCTTTGCGGAAAGCAGCCCGGTGCTGCTCCTTCACTAATAATATGTTTATTCACGCAGAAGTGGAAGGTAAATAAGTTGGATTTCCTCTTGCACTGGGCTCTTTTTTCCTGAAGCTTTCAGCCACATCTCCGGGTCTAAAGTACTTAGTAACATGACTTATGACATTACTTTTCATTACTCTGCCTCTGCGTGCTGCACTTTAGAAATACTCAAGTCAGAAGCAACGTTATAATACTTTTAATTTTCAGGTTTATTTAATTTTAAAGTAGTTTGTTTTTGCTCATGTGAAGTTACGTATGCAAGCAAAATAGGTTTAATGCAACCAAAGGCTTGAAATTCAAGTGTTTCTGTTTGTGTTTTATGTATATATTATGGTTTCAGCTCCAGTCTTAGCTCCTGATAATAACCCTGGTCAAGTGTTAGCATATAGCTCGTGACTCAGATCTTGAACGCAGCTTCTGCTCCTGTGGTGTAACTCGTAGCTATTTGTTTTGTGTGTGAAGGTCAGGTGGAACATAGAGTCTGAGAAAGGCTGCAGCAGGCCTGTCATTCACACAGCTGAGGAGTGGGCTGCGTACCCAGAGCCGTTCTGGATCATTCTTAAATGATCTCAAAGCTGTTTCTTCCATATTAACAACGCCGAATTAGTGAGGTCGGTTTAGTAGTTTATATGTTAAAAACTCTCCTCGTTGGCGGGCCTGGTTTCGCTTGCATGGCTGCTGTGAAATGTGGATGTTTGTCTGCAGAGCGAGCGATTTGAGACACTGGTGAATATTTGGGTTTAGTCGGGTTCAATCCCTCCCTCACGTAATCAATTCTGTATTTCAGCCGGTCCAATCTGGCGACCCTTCGCACATTTAGCAGGAAAAGAGCCATCAGCAGCTTTCTTACCAACACTGAGTCCTCTTGAGGCTCCTGGGGCTTCAGCCCATGATGCATTCACTTGCACTCAGTCTTTGGAGGCTCGCTACTGTGAATTTCCAACCAGCCGCTTGATGTAATATGCAGTATTTTGAAGTAAATTGTCCAAAACTGACCTGCAGATCCATCCTGACACATTCTGTCTTTATGATGATTATTATAACCAAACTGTAGATTGTAAGAGTGAAACATCAACGCTGCAGTCCTTGGTGAATTCACCTGTAAATTAACTTGGAGACCCTTATTTGCAGACATTTGTTGCCACATCTGTTGGTCTTTCATGGATAAACGCCGCACTTAACCTCCGTGATGAGACGCATTCGTTATTCTGAAGGTAGATCGATTCATTTAAAAAAAAAAATTAGCTTTCAATGTGATTTTTTTAATGACTTGGCAGACGTATTAATATCTCAGTGACACAGTTGTGTGGTGGAGTTCAGGGCAAATGTATCATAATTGCTTCAGGACAAAGAGATTTATCACAGGAGGCAGAAATATATCCTTCACGCCGTGTATGTTTTCCTACTTGTTGACGGGCTATTGTAGCGCTGGAAGTATGGAGGGAAAAATAGAGAGAGGGATTTATTATCCTGCATTGAAGTTCACCCCAAAAGAGCTAGCATTTCACAGGAGCTGCACGCTGACCTTTCTGACAGCCAAAAATGTCATTGAAGGTTTAAGGCAAAGAAATCCAGTCGTATTTAACCAAGCCTTCAAAATCTTTGACATTTCTTCTGATGTTGCCACAGGATGGCACCCTGAAGACTGAGCGCTGGCCTTCTCATAGGGAGCCGTAGCTTTCCACACATACAGGCTTCACATGGAAGCAGCCCCTGTGCAAACACCAGTCTTCACTATGAAAAGAGAGGATTTAGAGATATGGCATCGCAGCTGATGGAAGATATGATTTGATCCTTTTTTTAAAGCCTCCTTTTGTCTCCTTTTCTCTCACATGAATGGGTTATTAATTAGGAAAGACACACACAGGTCGCATGGCAGCGGCTGCAGATTATTTTAGAAAGATTACAGAGGTGAAATCAAGAGAGTGTTCAGCTCCTAAAGCGCCCTCTTTCTTCCTTACACACTTTATTTACTTCTTAATTCTCTCACTCTTTGCAGTGTGCCCCCCCCCACCCCCCACCTTCAATAAACCCACACATGATGGCTCACACACACGCAAGTACACACACACACACACACTCCTGTGAATCAGTATGGTGTCAGTCCGCATCTTCCCTGCCACTCACTAAATTGGAGAGAGAGCTGCTCTGCGCTCAGGCAGAACTAAACTAGGAAGTGCTAAAGCTGGAGGCAGAGACAAGGGACAAGGATGGGGGTGGGGAGGGGAGGCCGGGGGGGGTTGTGAAAGAGAACACAGGGGTGGAGGTAGGAAGGGGGGGTCATGGTGTGTGTGTGTGTGTGTGCGTTGAGGGGGACGCACTCTCAACACCACTGGATACCACCGCGGTGGTCCCTCACTGATTCACATTCCCCTAATGCCAGTTGGCAACCTCTTGGACAGGCACACTCTCTCCACACACACACACACACACACACACACACACACACACACACTCAGAGCTGCTCGCTACCCCCACGCCGCTCTAACTCGCTCACTCTTTTAGAAAATGGACACAATGGCATGGATGGGTTCGGCTTTAGATGAGGCACAGCCGCAGATTGAGGTCTTTACACTGGCGCAGTCGTCTCAGCAGATTGACATCACCTCCAGGAAAGAGGCTGAGGCTGCCGGGAATATCAGAGCGAACCCTCCGTCAAGGAAAACACACGATGTGCTATTTACTGAACCGCCAAAGCAAGAGCAGTTTGACGACGCAAACATTTCTTCTCATTCACCCACCTTTTGCCACAAACAGTCACAGATCTTAAACCCACACTTTCCACATGAAAGTCAATGATTATTTTAAGGAAGAGCAGAGGCAAACTAGTTGGAAGACCGAAAACTCAACTCCTCTAACCTTCCCGTTCTCGTACAATTAGCCTGAAACGCCTGTCCAAGACACGCTCAAAGGAAAATGAAAGGTGCTCTTGAAGCGTTTGGAGTGCACGCATGATTTTGGTCTCTTTTCAAACACTCTGAAACAAGTGCTGCTGGCATTGAGTCACGGAAGTCTGAACACACCGAAGTGGAAGGTCCTCATTTCCACCTGAATTTTCTTTTTTTCTTTTTTTTTTTTGCAGATAGATCCTTGCAGATGATATATCTGGGCCTTATTAGCTGGAAACACAATGGGGGCACAGCATGAAGCCTTACCCTACTTTAAGTTCAATAGAAACTGATAAGAGCACCACAGAAAATTCAATGTTTGTCGAGGCGTTCTCAAACTGTGCTGCATTTATCCAGATGAATGTCTATATTTATATTCAGGCAATCTATATATCATTCTAAATTGCCATTGGCCATATGAAGCGCCAGTCATCTGTACAATGGGCTGCAATTGGCTGGAATTTTAAACAAAAGAAGATAACAAGGCCCTTCTTTACTACGAGGACTCTCATTGGGTATTTGGCTGTGAAATGGAAGATCCTGACTGGTCAAGCGAGGTGTCAATCATCGTAGGCTTTCCATGAGTTCTTACAGCGTTTTGGATTGGTTGGACTGTTATCAATCAATCAATCAATCAATCACTATCAGTGCTGATAGTGTTTGACTGCAAGTTGGCACCTTATCAGTGATATTTAAACCTGCGTTAGTTGATGTTTTTGGCCACCTGGGGGCAGCAAAGCAAGCTGGAAGCTCAACATCGACATATGGAGTTGTTCCATCAGCGTGTGTTGGTTAGCATGTCAGCTTTGAGTCGTGTTTCTGACCATCTGGGGAACCAAAGTCCAGTCTCCACTCTCCTTTGAGCCTGTTTTTGGTCTCTACCAGCTCTTGAGAAAATATCTGTCTGTTTAGCAGCTAACTCACTTGAGCCAGCGTGAAATGATAAAACATGGGGATGTGGAGTTAGCTGCTCCTCATTGCTGCTGCAGGCCGATGGCTCTAGACTGCATCCGTTGAACCTGGTCTCTGTCAGCCCTTCTGTCCTAATAGCCCTTATTTGATCCAGCATACCCAAATGTAGTTGCTAAATTAGTAGCCACGTAGCTGTATATCAAGCTACATTTCATTGCTAACCAGTTATCAAAGCAGGTTTGGCATTTCTTTCTGTGTAGTTGAAGAGGGGAGGTTGTTGGCTCTTCAGTTTTCCCTCCACCATGGAAAGTTAACTACTATATGTGCAACAAAAGCAACTTATCCCTGCACATTATGAAGAAGGTATAATTGAATTTTTCAGTGCTTATCTAGATGGTGGCTATTATCTTTTCAAGGTGGACACAAATAGTTGCTATTGGCCAGTTTTGGAGGACAAGAATTGCAGAAATATTTCAACGCAAGGCCGAATTGTTGAGGCTACTTGAATGTCTGACTCGTGTTTAAGCACTTCATGTCAGCCAAGAAGAAGAAGAGGAAGAAGAGGGAAGAAAAGAATAATAATAATGAAAACGAAGATCTCTAAATATGTATGTTAATCTCTGTGACGCATGAAAAAACACAGTACATGCTGTGTACTGGGAGTATTGTACATCACAGAACTTTTCGAGGATTAACCTGAATCGACTTGAACACACACACACACACACACACACACACACACACACACACACACACACACACACACGCACACACACACACGCACACACACACACAGCTGTGTCTTTGGCTCCCCTCCAGGACTTGTGACACGCAGACAGACTATACTTTAGTCCATCTGGCTGCGTTTTCACATTTCACTTTCCTTACATTTGTACAAGCGCATCTTTATTCACACTCAGAGGCTCAAACCTCTGTCATTGTATTCAGGGCCCGGTTTCGTGGGAGCTCTTACCTTGAATCTTCAATAGCGTGCGTAAACAGATGTCTATATGAGCCCGGAAACAAGAAAGAAAGAAAAACTTGATTTAATGTGAGCGTTTTGATACGTAATTTTCACGTGTGCCACTTGTGTCTGGTGTCCTTTCACAGAAACAATAGCGGTTACCTTTTGCTGGGGTCTATTCACGGCCAGTCATTTAAAGAAAGGGGGGAAAGATTTTCTATATGAATTAATTACAAATGCTTGGAAATGTCAAGTATAGATAAAGCTTAATACCCTGTCTCCTCCCTTCTGCAACAGAGAAGCTTTTAAATGGCTCTCTGCCAGCCCCTATCTGCCAAACGACACCAAGGTTACTGGGAGAAGCTGAAATATTCATAATATATGCAAAACCACCGCTGTCCATGGACAGTGTTCATTGGAATTCAAGAGCGAGCTTCAAACCTTTGACAACTGCTTAAGTAATTAGTTGCTGGGAGAGCGACACCCCCCTCCTCCGCTGCCTCCCTCTGCATTGCTGCTGAAACTGGCAAGTAAATATTAGAGCATTTTATCTCTTCAGTTTGATAGTGTAATTGAATGTGTTAAGGAAAGGTTGTTAGATTTCATGTAATCTAAACTCATCTAAAGATTGTTTGATATGAAACGCTCCACTGTTCACATGCAGCTGTATGACTAAAGGGATTTCGCTCAGCTGATTTGAACTACAAAGCCCGCGTCGCTCTTTTCCTCCCTTTAAAACACTTTGAAGACTTGCACCAAATTGCACTAAAGGCCCGCTCTGTCTTCTGAGTTGAATTCGTAATGCGAGTAAACGCCTGCGTTTAAGAAAGCAAACGCATTTGCAGGAAAAAAAAAAATCTCAAATCAAGGCGTTAACTTTAATCAGGAATCCTGAATTTTGCATGACAGAAAAGTCCCACTGCTCGCTCATGAGTTATGTAACACTCAGGTTGCCTCGTGCCAAATTCTGCCGTATTTGACTTACAGATTTTGGCCGATGTATTATTAATAGCAGACAACAAAGAACAACATGTTTTGTGTTGAAACAATGGGAGAATTCAGCGTCGGACATGTTCCTGTGCCGCTTCTCTGCTGTATCTTCACTCTCCCCCTCTGCAACTGCTCGTCACTGGTCAGTTCGTCAAGGCTGGGAGCCGCCGCACAATGAGAATCATGCCCGAATTGGAGCCGAGCCAAAGCCCATTCAGAGCGACTCCTCGTGTCTAACGCATTACCCCGGCTTATTAATCTGGAGAGACCGTGTTTTTGTGTTTACTAAGCATGATTCGCTTCTAATTAAAGCAAAATAATTATACTTCAAAGGAGCAGGGAGGCAGGATAACTGTTCAAAGACGAGAGCCCCTCTTGTCACAGGGAGAATTGCTTAACACAACAATGCAGGACAGCGAAGTGAAGCCAATGGACTGCAGAGATGCTGAAGTCTGTTTATTTTCTCCAGCTAAAAGTGCTAAATCACAGTCAGTTTCACACATACAGCACCACGTGTTAATGAACATTTCTGAACACCTGCGTGTCATAACTAAACGATTTGATTTCACCGTGAAGTTCTTCGTAATGTACAGTGCGGCGGATGTCCTCCCTGATGATCAATCATTGAATAGATTCATAGCTTCCGCACGCTTTAGTCTTGAATTTGTGCAGTTTGTTGATGAATTTACAAAAGAAAGATGGCATTTAATGGGATTAATACAGTCAGAATCATCATCAAAGGCTGGATGAAGCAAGTGAAAATAAACAATATCCTAATTTGAATTTATTCGGCATCTTAAATCAAAGCACTTGTGTGCAGCCGACTAACTCGCTGTAATATGAACATGTAAGCCTGACTCCAAGGTTTGGCTCAGCAGCCATGGCTGATGTGAACAATTGGACCACCCCTTTTTACGAGCACAAGTGTCCTTGTCCTTGGTAAGGCGAAGGTCGACGTGTTCCCCCCCTCTCCCTCCCGCTGTGGCGCTTCCACTGGCCATTCATTTGGGCCTGTGATGGCTCTAATAACATCTCCATCACATTAAAACCGAACCAGGCTGAGGAGATGTTAATACTCCCCTGCACTCGCTGCTGGGGAATTGGTCATGTATTACAACAAGTGCTTTTTAAGAGCCTCTGTGGCCAAGTCTATGGAAACGGCAGATATTCATGGCTGCCCGCATGTGAAGCTCTTAACACGGTGGATTTTCAAGTTGTGACAGTTCAAGGGAAGCGGCGCTGTTAACATATTCAGAATGGTCCTGTAGCAAGGCCGTTCCTCCAATCCCTCTTTGCATCTCCACTGCTCGGCTGACAAGGTTGCCTGTTATTTTTTTTTTTTTTTAAGATGGAGATTAGAGAGGAATGCTGCAAACACTCAACTCAAAAGCAGGGTCTACTAAAAGGATAAAGCTGAATTCAAAACACCGTGTGAATAGACAGGAAAACAGGCCAAATATGGACAGACAGCCTAAATGAATTCAAAAAGCATAGGTTGTATCTGAGTCCCTGCTTTTCAGAAAGACAGCCTAAACTGGGTCTAAATAAAAGCTCTGGAGCTGTTAATGTGTAAAAATGAAAAGGCAGGTTTTTACAGGGGGAGCAGCTCGAGTCAACGTTGCACTGGGTGTTCTGCATTGACGAAACGTGGCACAAAGAAAGAGTCCAGATCCGAGTAAAGCTGGTTTTATCGAGCCTTCTCACCCTTTTGCACTTTCCAGACGGTCCCTAACTTCAGCTGGTCAGCGTCCCGTCTGCAGGCCTCCCTGTCGCGTCATGACCTCCTTTTTTCTCTCATTTCTGAGCATCGACGCACGTTTATTCTCCTGCGTGTGATCTCTGAATAACGTGTTTGATCACATCCCTAATAGAAAAGCAAAAGATAGATAGATGATAGTTAGAAGGAGGCTGCGGTCCTCAGCTAGCTGTCACCACCGGTCACCGTGGTGAGGGGGGGATTGATGGCACCCATTGGCTGGTGAAGATGTATACATCATGTTGGTCCAGGGCTGCTGCATCCAGATGGACCTGGGTCATCCATTGTCTGTCAGGGACACAGCTGTCTGAGAAGCGCCGTCCTCCCCGCTCCTCCTTTCTTATGGTGCTAACGAGTGTTTCGCCGCCACAGAGGATGTGCCGTCTATAGGGGAAGGAGGGGTCTTTCTGTCAGCGCTCGGGGTTTTCAAGAAGCGAGATGAAGATGTGCGTGCACGCTTTTCTGACATCATGTCAGAGCAGCAAAGCTCACAGTGATTTGTTATTTCCTTTTGTCTGACAGGAGGAAAAATTAATTTCACTCTAATATTTTGAAGAGTCGGGACTTGAGAATCAAAAGGGAGTCATGTGAAAAGGTGAAGGATGTGGTACAAGAGGTGGTTATTACTTGTTTCCAAAATCAGTGAAACTGAAGTGCTGCGATTTTCACTTTTGTTTTTGCAAGGACAAGGTGCAGCTCAAGTATCAGTTATTGATTTTCACAAACAAAAGAGGTGTGTTTTTATTCCAGCATCCTTACTCCATGTCTGAATGAAAATACCAGTAAATGTGTATTTAAAGCAGATATGCGCCTCACATTTCAAGCTGTTTACTGGATGTCCTTTAAAGGAGATTTTGGTATTTTTCAGTCCTCGTCATTGTGTTTTTACTGTCAGTGGGTCATGACGACTTACGAGCTCACAACATCTCAAAGCTTTCCAAATAAACAAGCAAATACAGCACCTACGATTTTTCCACTCTCGTACCTCTAGTCTGAATATGAGGCTGTTAGCTTAGCTTAGCATAAAGCGCGGGAGCCAGATTAATATGTGAGCTTTAGAGGTGCAGACAGGCGCTAGCTCCTTCAAGTCTTAGTGCTAAGCTAAGCTAACCATCTCCTGACTGCAGCTTCATGTTAAATGAGAGCCAAACCAAAATGTCGAACTACTCCTTTAACCAAACTGGAAGCAGGTGTGACAACCGCACACACATACACACACACACACACACACACACACACATTCCAGCCAGCCAACCAGCCAGTTCATCGCTTACCCCTGAGGTGTGAGGTGGGACTAGGGAAGCATGGAGTTATTCACTGTCTGCCTACTTGGTCCTAATAGTCTGGCACAGCATGACTGACGCTGCCCCTCTCAGCCGTGATTGAGTGTATTGATCCTGAGCCGCTGCCGCCGGCGTGCTCCCTGGACGCCAGGCGGGAGGAGACCAACAATCAGATCCTTCACTGGGGGAAAAAGCCCTCCTCATCTGCCTTAATCATCAGATCGATGATTAGCGCGCCGGCCCACTCATGTCTTTCTCTCACTGACAAAGACATCTCTTCAGCCTCTGCTCGCCGCTTGTGTTTTTTATCTTTATTCCTTCCATCATCTTCCTCTGCGTGTCTTTTCTGTGTTTGAGCGCCGCATTGGATTTGCCGTAAGTGTGTGTGCGACTGAGGCCAAACAGAAATACTTCAGCAAAGCGGCCTTCTGCTGACCGTCCATTTTTTCTGTTGAGCCAAAGTGAGGAAGACGGGGAGAGAACTTGATTAGAGGCAGAGAGAAAGCAAAGCAAAGACAGAGGGGATGTAATGGAATCTGACAATAGGAACTGTTGAATCACCGGCTGCGTTTTGGGGTTGGGATGCGTCCAACCCTCTCCGCGAGCCCCCGTAACCCCTCCCTGCTGTCGTCAGCAGCCAATGGTGCACTTCTCCCTCCTTCCCTCGGCGTTGATTGGGCATTAAATTGCTCCCATCACCTGGCATTAGTCCAAGTCTCACCAGTCAAAGCTTTTAATCTGATCATTATCCCGGTGCTAAGCGGCAGCACCACAGCTTCTGTTTACTGGAGCAAGATATTGTGGCTGATTGAGTGAGGCAGACGGCTATAGAATTTCAGTTCCATCGCTGTCGAACCGTTTAAATGTGTGGATTATCAGAACTGGAACGGGATCACGTGACCTCGGTCTGTGAGCTCTACCTCTCAGGGAGCTCCTCTCGCTGTCTCTTTCTCCCACTCCCAAGGTCCCCTGTAAATAGATTTGTGTCCACGTGGTTTATCTGATACCACTGTGTTCGTGTTGCTCCTACACCACCGTAATTAATGATGATGGTGCTCCAGGACCATGAGTGCAGCTGGTCAAAAAGCAAGGTCTTGGTGGATGAACGGGTCAAGCACCGGACTCTGCAGGCTTATTCATTTATTTTTTCATGATTATTTGTTGGTTGGGTGTCCGAAAAGATGATGGTTTGGGTTAAAAAAGAAGCACGTGTTAGCATTAGCTGCATCTTTGTCCTGCATCACAAAGCTATGACATCATAAACACGCAATTGGTCAGGAGCGACGTTAATTGTGACACCAGAAACAAACGGCAGCATTGTTTTTGAAGGAAGCGTTGGCTGAGAGCGTGCAGGGGAAGCTCAGATCTGTCTAAAGGTGGTGAAAGTAGGCACTGTTTGTCCTGAAAGGCTCATTCAGAGACAGCAGCAGAAAGACAGGAAGAGAAGCGGCAAGAATACTGAAGTGGAGGCTCTTTCTGTGAGCCATCCACTTCACGTCCTCCGGCAGCCTACTCAGTGAATTTTGTCATATTTCAGCAAAACTTTTCAAGGCTGCTGCTCTCTGCCCACCAGCGACAAGAAGTTCAGTGTGAAATCTGCCAAAGATGTTTCAGCCAGCTGCGAGCGCACGAAGCTTCTTTGAGCGTCTGCATGTGAATGTATCTTGAACACCTATGTAATGCATAGTATCCACTAATGAGCCAATCCACGGCATGTTGAGTTGAGTCTAGCACATGATTACGCAGCGCACGAGGAGAATACCAGCCAGCGGCTTCTAAGTGCTCGTTCCAATTACCTTCTATTAGGAATTCCAGCATCTACGGCCCCTCGCAGAGAACCTACTCCTGCTGCCCACCCACTAACCTACACACACTCAATCCGGCACACGAATGGGCCAAGAGCCCGCAAAACATGCCAGCCGGCGAAACAATGCATGATGTAAGTTTTGAGAGCGTGGAGAGGCACTTCAGGCAGAGAATCAGCCCGCGCCATCTCTCCAGATACAAGGGTGGGTGGGGGGGGAAGACGCGGGAACAAAATGACTGTTTTTAGAAGATCCACTTCTTCCTGATGAGGTAAAATCATTCCCCCCCATCGTGCAAATGGCTCTTGTGGAAACAGAGGATAACTAACACTAGAGATGGGCAGTTATTGTTCAAGTGGCGTTCTCTAACTTGCAAATAGCCCCTCAAATCTGCGCTGAGGGCTTTTCTTTACTATAAATGCTGCAGGCTTCCCTCAAAGCCAATGAGGCAAAGAAATTAGAAAGCAGCTTCAGACGATAGAGACATTTGCAGGGTGTGAGAAGTTAATCCAACACTTTCAGGGAGGATAAATCTGTTTTTATGTTGAACAAGTGAACAAGTTTATGGTTTGTTGGCTCAAGCCCAAACAAAGATGAAGAAGCAGAGCAGGCGATGGACAGAAATGGATCCCCCCCCGTAAGAGACTAATGCAGGACATCAGTCTTCACTAATGCCCAACTGACTGTCAGTCTATTTGGCGTGACATGAGTCAACCACCCTGTTGTTTCACTTCCCAATTCTGGAGGAGTTGATGGAGGGCGTCGATTGTTGTGTTGTTCCCATGACAAACAGGAGGCAGGGGAACCAATTAGCTGCGACGGCTTTTAACATTCCCCTCAAACCAGGAGGAGACGTAGAGGTTTGCTCGAGTCTGCCAGTGGCTTAATTATAAAGAGGGAATGTTTTCCCAAGGCCGGCGCATGCAGACATATTACTAATTCATTCTCCCAGCTTGAATACATCGAGTTTTGCATGCAGTGTGTGCTTCGGACACATATATAGCAGCTTTTTTTTACAATCATGACCGTGCATTTTAGCTCCAGCCTTCAGGAAATTTGAAGAATTCATTGGAAAAAGGGCTTTATTGCTTTGATTGCAGCTGTCGTTCTCTCCATAATGAAGAGGGAGAGGGCCTCTGCTGTCTGGGGTCATGCGTGGCTGAGGGTTATATCACCATTCTGTGTGTGGAAGCCCCCCCCCCAGCTCACCAGTCTGTCACAGGGTCATTGATGACTTCGTTGTATTTCCAAAGATATTAAAAGTAACGAACTCTGCTCGTATTTCCAGGTCTCTATAACCTTGCTATGATGCCGTCAGTCTGCGATCTGCACTCCAGAAAATTAGCTCCTCGTTTATTTATTGGTCTATTTGCGAGAAGCTAATTTCTTTCAGGTTGCTTTGTATACCTGTACCGTCTCTTCGACCCCACACAACATGGCTGAATTCAAATGCAGGTTTTATTTTGTGTTAACTTGTGTTAAACATTGGAATTGTTTATGCCGTTCATCCAGAATCTAAGTTTTTCTAAACTGTCTGAAAAAGTCGTAACATTTTCACATTTTCATTAACGGTAGCTTCAGTCCGTAATCTTCCTAAAGATCGCAGGATTAACGTAGACTATTACTTTACACTTCAGCTATTATTCAAGTTAAACCCAAGCAAACAAAATCTACATGATATAAGGCAACTAAACTGTGACTGAAATGACTAAATGTGGCTAAAACTATAACGCATTTCCATCGGGAGACTAAACCTGCTGCCAAATTTAACCCTGGCTGTGTTCCATTTAGCTGGAGAAGCTGGTTTCTGTGTGACTGTTGAACATCATCGCGATGTTGGAGCTTTTGAAGAATCCACTTGCTCTTTGATTCTGAGTGAATGAGAGCTGGAAAACGTCTCGCTTTGAATCTCCGCCGCTGAAAACATAAGAAGTGACATAACCTCGCCCGTGTTTGGCACGTTTCCCCTATCTGTAAAAATAAAGGCATACCGCCAATCAACAAAATACGGCCCAGAAATGTGAAGTGCGGCGCCATTAGCTGTCTTTCCAACAGCGTTGAAGTTTTTCACGGTGGATTTTTTTCTCTCTCTAGCAAATCATCTGCCGGGCTGCTGCTGACTTGTTGGACTTCACTGTGTAAATGGTTCAGCACATATGGCAGCTGCAAGCTTTCGGGCCAACTTGTTGAACTTGATGGATAGTGAAAAGGCCTTCGGGCTGCATGTGTTGGCCCTCCCTACCTCGTGCTTTCTTTCCTTCTTTCTGTCTTTGTTTCCTCCTCTCCGACTTACTCTCTGCGCCTATTGATTATGAGAACTTCCTCTGTACACACTCGGATACGTTAGCTCCCCTCCTCAGCGTGTCTTCGCTGCTCTGGCTGTTGGAGGTTCTCCAGCGCTCTCCGAACCGGTCTGATCCTTAACAAAGGTGAGGGGCTGGAGCGCGTTGTGTTCCAGCACAGCAGAGGTGAACGGAGAGAGGTCTGTGTTCCTGGCACACGATTCCTTCAGCACGCTGTCACGTCTCTTCAACTCTCCCCCTCTCTGATGTTACCTGACAGGTGAGGGTGTGTGTAGGTGTGTGTTGTTTCATGCATTCTGCAGGCGGGTATGTGTGTGCGTGTCGGGGAGGGGGGTTAGAGGAAGAGGGGGGCCGGGGGTGACGAGCAGGTGAGGGAGGAGGACAAACAACAGGATATGGATAGGGTAGAATCGGAGGGGGCACGAGGGAGAGGATGCTAGGAAGAGAAGAGGTGGGAGGTAAGTAAGTAGGAGACGAGGGGAGCAGGGTGTAGATGTGCATCGTGGATCTGTGTGTGTCTGTAAGAATGCGGGCATCTGTGTGTGTCTATTGATTTGTGTATTTGTGTGTGTGTGCCGTGGACAGGGAGGTTGTGTGATGACAGTGCCTTCAGGCTCCTCCAGGCGTAAGAATCAGTGAGCAGGTGGAGCGCACCGGCATCACTGTCTTCTGACGAGTCCCCGCCGTCTCCTGTTTTGTCAGGACCCCTGGAGCGAAGACCGGGGAGTGTGTCTGTATGTGTGTCTGCGTGTGTGCGTTGACCGGTTGGGATGAACTGTGATCATTAGGATTCACAATGGCTTTGACAGCGGGGCTCTGGAGCAGTGGACACAGCATATGCCCAGGGAGATAACTGGTTGGCTGGCTGGTTATCTTACTGGCTGGCTGGTCCGCTAACTGCGTCCAGTCTGCTAATAAATTCAGATCCTTTAATTCAAACAGACTTGGCTGTGGCTACAAGGCCCACTGTGCAGCAGAACTTGTCTGTGTTGCATCAGGCAAAGAGCACGAGTGTGAATTATTTGTTTGCTCTCAAAGTTGTGATTAATTTTGCAGCAGTCTTGCTTCATTTGAAGTGAATTCAAAGCGTCGGAGAGAGAACATGTTGTTGATTTTGTAATGTGAATATTTGGGACCGCTGCTACAAGATGAGGCTTTTCACTTGTAATGAAGAGATAAATAACAGCCATGTTTCCCCACAAGCCTTATTCGTTCTTACATGTAAGCTCTTTAGACTGAGCAGGAGTTGAATGTATGTGTGTGTGTGACTATCCTAAGTGTGTAAGTGGCTCAGGTGGTAAAGAAAGGACGTCCTAATAATAGCCCCCTGTCTCCACACTGGTCCACAGGCTGTAGCCGTATCGATTCTGCCTCTCCATCTTCTGCGTTGCCCGGCATCGTTATAGACCAGATATCGAGGGTTTCGTTTGGAATCGTGTGCAGCGCGGAGCAGCGATTTCTCCAGCCCGAGCTGGATAAAGCCGGACGCCCTGGGGGGAGGCAGCAGTGGTTTTTAATTGTTTGTAGTGTTAGTTGGTCATGCTGGAGGCAAGCTCTCCAGGGACAGGCCTCCAGCCCGGGTCCTGACCTCGCTACTTGCACACAAACACCAATGACAAAATGAACACACTGATGCGCACAGGTACACCCAAGCAACAGTGCCTGAATACACACAAACATTGCATGCATGCATGTACATGCGTGCATACGTGGGAGCTCCTGGTTTAACGCTGTGCTAACGCTGAGACTTCCCATCTAGTCAAAGGTGGAATAGGTGACGCTGTCTCTGCATTTAATTGGACATGAATTAAAAGGACTAAACACATTAATAGTTTAATAACTCCACAATAACTCTGAGCAAGATCCACAGTCCTGTGCTTCTTAGTTTTGGAGATGGATGAGGTAAGCTGCTTCGATGTGCTTTGATTTTTTTGCTTAAGTGCCTTTTAATCGTTTGCGAGACTATAATCATTCATAACAGTGAGAACCCAAATGGACTTCTCATAAAGAAAATCTAAAATCTTCTCTGCACTTCAGGTATTTTTTTTCTCATCTGCAGAAGCGGTTGTTTTATCCTTTGATCTGCAGTACATTAAAGTAATACTGTGGGTTTGAAAAACCATTAGATGGCCTTTTGCGGGGCAGCAGGTCTCTTTTAAAAGCACAATGAACCTCTATACAGATCAGGTTAGAAACTTAGTTAAAGGCACAATAACACATAGTCTCAAATTAGTCTTAAATGGTGTTAGCCCTCAAATAAGACCATTGACTCCTGACCTGCGCTGCTGAGGTCCAATTACACCTACGGCTTTTTCCTGTTTTCAGCCGTTTGGAGCGAGGCGGCGAGCTCTCGGATTCAGTCGACAGTTGAAATATTCACATGCCGCGTCTTTTGTCTTTCCGGCCGCCTGTCTTATTGTCCGTCATGCTCTCTGTCTGTCTGTCTGTCTGTCTGTCAGGGTGGCAGGTCTTGTTGAATAGAGAGTGGGTCATCTCCCTGACAGAGCTCAACTGGTAGTTATGGCAGCCTCGCCACGGCTGGCTGGCTCCACACAGTCACCAGGAGACAGGGGATCATCAAGTCTGTCCTCGTGCTCCACACACACACACAGACACACACGCTTGTGTTGCACACGATCGTGCGCTCGCTCTCATAGACACACAACATGCACCTACAATAATAATGTCTGGATAAAGCTGTAAGATCATTATGACAGACAAGGACACGTGTGTCCATTTCTTAACCTTATTGGCTGCTTACAGACTGTCACATTTCTGTACCGTCAGTGCAGATTTCCATCAAATTTGGTCAAAACTGTTTTCGTAAAACAGTTTTGGAACTGATTACTGGAACTCATGATTAAATAAAATGATTCAGTAACAATGAAATCTATGCTAGCAGCCATGCTAGGTGGCAGCCAGTGTTGTTAGCCGTTGCGTAGCTCTGCTTTTAATGGGATCACTGCGCATCCTTTCTCCGTCACGTGCTGGGTAACGTACAGAGTTTCAGGGCTGGCCTTCGTTGCTTTGGCAGGCTGGTAATTTGCCAAAGAGAGACTGCTAACGTTTAGCTAAAAGCGCCGAGTGTGCAGTCGCCGCGAGCAGAAAATACATCGCAAAGTTGCCTGAAAACAAATGAAATGCGTCAATCAAACCTAATTTCTAGGAGACTTAGCAAGTCCTTATACAAGAGGTTAGAAGAATCCAACACTGAGTGTGACTTTGATATATTTTGGCTGCTCAGAACACGCAGTTAGAAGTTAAAATAAAAAAGAAAAAGAGGCATAATACCCCACCAGTGAACGTCCCAGTTATTCCACAAAGCCAACAGTGTTTTAATCTTCTATGCCACTTAATGTCCCATTTAAATGTTCTGCAGCCTTCAAATATGAATCATGAATATCTGCACCCGGGGGTTGGCCAGCACAGTCTATTAGAATACATCACTACCGTACCAGGGGACCACTTTGTGCATCCCTCTAAAATGTATCATATCTCCACTGTAGAGAGGGAGACATGACTTCATGTGTCTTGTGATGTAAGTATTATTACAATTCATGAAATTCAAACACTTATGGCAGGGCCATTAATTTGAACCATAAGCCGTTGGGGAGAGATTTACAGTGGAGTTAAGGGCGATCACACCATTAAAGGACTTGGGAGGAAGACAGAGGGAGATAACTGGTTAGAGCTGGAGCTACCGCCGCTGTTTGAGTTTCCACATGTATAAGTGCTGCAATTAATATTTCTGTTTCGCGCTCTCAGGTCAAATTCGCAAACATTTCAGTCAGAATTAGAGAGGGAATAGTGGAGTTCTGAAGGTTCACCAGTTAAAACATAACCCCTGCCTTCTGCCTTGGCTCCGTCTCAGTCTACATACAAAGTGCTGAATTTTGCATGAGTGCCTGAGCGTATAGCAACTGGAACCCTATAGCGTTGTTTACTGATACTTCCTTGAGGCGCCTCGCTCCGCACAGCCCATTCTGATAAGTGTGCGAGCAGCTGAGACCCGTCTCCCGTCGGTGCTGCGTGATGGTCTTGTTATACAGCAGAGCATGAAGAAACAACGGGCAGAGGTCAGGACATGCAGACGTACTTCTCTGCTTCAAAATGACCAATCAGGAAGTCTGCTCCCAGCCAATGTTCATTTCTCAGATAGTTCTGCTGCAAATTGACATGTGACTCACAGAAGAAATAGTCTGGGTTGTGCTTCATGCTGTAAGTGCAGCAAAAGTTATTTCCCTGCTCGGAGGAAATCGATATTAGGACTTTACTGCGTTATGGCACGACAAATCGACGCTTTAGATTAAGTCACCCTGAGAAAGAAATCCCTCTCATGACTTGTGTTTCTGAGGTGAAATCTGTGTCACGCTGCACCTGTTTGTTCCAACAGACAAAACGTAGTTCAATATAATCCTCGTGTGTGATGGAGTTTGATGCTTTTTCATCATTTAAGGGTCGCAAAAAGCCGTAATTCCCGTCACTAATTTGCTGGATTTGACAGAAGGCGGGCCGGATGAAAATGCCTGACTCCACCTCTAACAGACAGACATGAGAGCCGTATCAATCTTCTCACTCTGCAAAAAAGCACATAAGCATATACATCAAAATACTCCCTTGAGGTTATTTGATTTCACAGGTTGTTGCAGGAATACAAATAGGGTCTTGTCAACTGAACCAGGCTAAATAATGATTGCAAACCTAACGCGAACAGAGAAAGCCTGCGAGCAGAAAAAAGCGCTTTACCTTTTTTGAGTTTTATTTGAACTCGGCTGACTATAATCTTCTCCGAGTGGCTCGGGCTCCGTGTTTGCTATCATTTGTCACATGGCCACAGTGTTATGGGTTCAAACAGAAATGTGCAATGGCTCAGTGCACTCCAACAGCACAGTTTTCCATCTCCGCTCTCCCCTGGCCCAGTTTCATTATCCTCAAGGTATTCAAGGAGTAATGGCTTCTAGGGCCAGAAGCCCTGTTGGCCATTTCAAGTTCTTTGCCCAGACCTTCTTAGTTATTGTTCAGGAACTGCGTGTAAGTGTTTGGAGAGATGGGACTGAATACTGAAAAGATTTGTACAGCTAACTGCGGCTGTATCTGCTGACATCCCTTTCTGAGCTGCACATCTGCTCTGCATCTGATTTCAGGATAAGTAAATGATGTGATCCCCGCGCCGCGCCTTTGATGATTTAAATACACATTTGAGTCTTATTTTGCTTTAAAATGGGTTCGGACGGTTGAAAGGGCAAAAGAGAGGAGGAGGAGGAGGGTTTATTTTAAGTGTAGCCTTGAATCTCACGTGCTCCAACCATGCAAGGAATCTTCAACGCTCGCTGACAGCCAGCAAATAGGATGTAAACCCTGCATGAGAACATGTTGTTTGTACAATGAATTAAGCAGCGCTGCTTCATGTCAAGTCAAAAAGGCTTCGCTTACACACTTAAAATTCAGGTTTTCTGTGGTTTGTGGGGAGTTGTCTGTACATGTAAGCATGCTCTGAGAACCAGGCTGCCTTTTCTCTGAGGAGCTGCCGTAGTGTAACTTCAGCTCCATTGAACAGCACCCTTCACTGGATTTGAGGTATCTGATTGAGTCCATCCATGTGGAGCGCTATTGAATCAAAAGAGTAAACCTCAAGGACATGGTCCACCACACACACATCTACAGTGTGGAAGGTAAGAAAGAGAAGCCCGCACACACACACACACGTGAAATGTCACAAATAAGACGCTCCTTCAAAATACAGCCGGTTAAATTGTGTAAATCCGCAGAATATGAAGTCAAATAGACATTTCATTGTCCCAATTCAGAAGCTGTAATGGAGCAGAGCAGCCAGTGAGTCCCAGCATGTGTAATCTGTTCCTCCACAACCCCGGCGAGATGTTTTTCTCATAATTATATTGTTCCTGGTTGTCAGCCGTTGATTCGCATTAGTGGTAGAAAGGCGGATTCTTGCTCGGAGGGAGATGTGTCTCATTTGAAAGAGCCAGCAGAGAGAGCTGCAGAGAGCTGCTGAGAGATGGACTGGTCAGCAACAATAACCCTGCACTCACCACTGCAGGAGACAACGCCGGGCTACTGGAGACCCGGCTACACCTCTCAAGTGGTTAATTAAACGAGTCCAAGCATGGAGCTAGCACACAACGCTTGGTTTACCATAAACAATGTGATTAAAGCGGCCATGGGCCAGTCGGGATGTGGAGCTGGAAAAAATAATCCAGATCACCATGGAGATGTGTGAGAAAAAGAGGTCTGAATACAGACAGGGTTGTCATTATTACTTTTTTATTCATTATTTTCATAATGACTGTCATTACGTGCGGGCTCTGATTGAATTCCATTTTGCCAGTCAGGTTTGTGGCGAGCAGAATAATTATCGCTTAAGTGATGTTAAGATTCATGCTAAACATTTTCATGGTCATCCGCATCGCCGGCAAAAGGCGGATCTTTGATTAGAAAAGAAAAGAAAATGTTTCTTTTGCTGTGAAAATTTGTCCTGACTGATTAGAAAAGAGACGATGCAAACCGTTTTTACACCATTATTTCCATTTTCACGGTCAGTCTCTGCAGCTCGGGGTACGACTATTCCACATAAATGTCCGTTTAATTCAAATCTTAGTGCATTATTGCTCCGGCTTATTGCTTATTGGCAGATTAGATGCATCACCGCCAGCGTCATGTGTCCTACATGCAAAAATCAAAAGCAGCTCTCGTCGGCTCATGTATAAAAGTGATGAAAACAGGCGATGACATCACAGGAAGTGTGATCATCGGCGGGCTAATCCATTTGCAGAGTGTGACATATAAGAATTGATTCAATCTGTGCAGCCGTTAAAAAGTCTCTTTCATGCAAGATGGAGGATGATGTGTGTTTTCTGTGTTTCCTGCCCGGGTTAGCCTCACCGATCATCCTCAGTCTGATGACCCTCAGCAGCCAGTGTTTGCATGTACGGTGCAGCAGTGGTGGGAAGTAACTAAGATTTACTGAAGTACTGCACTTTATTCATTTTTAATATATATATATGTGAACTTAGGATGAGTGCTCCTTGCTGAGATTTAACTTAAGTAAAAGTTTTAATGTACCACTTTTACTTCAGTGAAGGATCTGAATGCTTTCTTCAGCCGCTGTGTGTGGACTGTACGCATGTATGACATCAACATCTTCAGCTCGGCGCTTCACGACTTTAAGCTATTTTATTGAATTTGCTCATGATGGTGAATTTGATCCGATGACATATTTCAGACGTCCGCTGCCGACAGTGACACTACATCTGTTTTAAGGTGTTTTTATGAAGTGCAAACCTCTAAAATGCGTAGTCACCGTGCAGGATATGACGGTCTGTGAAGGACTTTATGTCAAACATATATTCACACATAGATTTTTGTACATCCAGGTGGCGTTTGCCGTTTGAATCGCTGCTGACTTGATGCAGACACATGCCCTCACACAGCCAGCAGAAGCATGTTTCTCATCCCTCCGTCTTCTCCTCTCCCTGCGTCTCCCTCCGCCTCACGCAGCAGCGGCAGGCGGGCCTGCAGCCTACCAATGTGTTCAGTGAGGGGATTTGGCCGGGCTCTAATCAATCACTGACAGATTACCTCCAAAGCCACTTCCACAGCCATTAAAGCAGGACAAATGCAGAATTGCAACTGAACAAGTTGGAGTTTTTAAGCCAACACCAGGACTTCCTGGTTATTTGTCAAAGTCACTGCCGCTGAGCCGCATGAGTGGCTGCGCGAGTGTGTGGGGCTCAGAGGCAAGCCAGCCAGGCATTCGCATTGTGTGTGTGTGTGTGTGTGTGTGTGTGTGTGTGGGTGTGTGTGTGTGTGTGTGTGTCGGGGAGAATGAGGGAGAGAGCCAGAGACAGTAACAGAGTGAGTGAGTTATTGTTAGTGTGTGTTTTTATGCTCTCAGGTGTGTGTGTGCGTGTGTGTGTGTGCACGCCGGCGGCTGCGTCGCTCTCGGCCCAGTGGAGCTTACAGTAAATCACATTCCCTTTATTGCCAAATTTAGCAGCTTATGCTCAATAGGCTCTGCTCAAATCTACGCCGTGTCCCATCAGGGCGTTAGTCTGGGCTCATAAAAGTGGATTGGCCACACACACTGCAGCCTCAGAGCGCAGACGACTCATCCCCTCGTCTGCTCCTCCGACATTATTTCCCCTCTTCTTTATCTGAGCAACTGGAAACACTGTCTGGGCTTTTCTAATCTCCCCCTTTTCTCCCTCTGGATTTCCTGCTTTGAGATTCTCCTCCATTCACTGGGGCTTTGTTTATATCAGCCTATATTTGATAGAAGACGCTAAGAAATTGGATATCATCATTTTCATGGGCCGTATCACCAGGGGAGCACGCTCGACTCTAACGTATTGTACACTTTGTAAAGAATGGACATTTTATCCTATAAGCTTTCTTCTTTGACCAAATTGATTTTGACGTTTTCACGTCTTGGCAGACACGGCGGGTTAAGTGCTGATAATTATTTGGAAGAGATGAATAAAAATATGAAATGTGTCTAGAGGAGGTGACATCAAAGCGGCCGGTTTGTTGCATGTTTTTCCTCTTATACTGTGAATATGGAACATTTGGAGTAGAGGTTTGATTAGTGTGACGTTCAATGGCTCCTTTGATTAGGCACTTATTGTGTGTGTGTGGGGGGGGGGGGGGGGGGCGCCTTTGTTTCGGCCTTGCATTAAAGAAGATGCCTTGTACTTCATTTACAGCAGCGATTTGAGGGGTAATATCAAATCTGGCTTGTTTGTCCTCTTTTTTTTTCTATTTGTTTTGGACGGTGGGGGAGAAAGCACAAAAAAAGTGCAGTGGTGAAGTGATGAGGGCCGACACTGAAGTCCGCAGGCGCTGGAGTTGAAATTTAGCTGGTCATGTGACTATGACTCCCCCCCACCCCCCACCCCCAACCTCACCCCCCACATGACCCTGGAGAGAGAAAGGAGGAAAAAAACACCCCATACCAACACAGGAGGCAGGACTGTGTGTGCCTGTGTGTGTGCGTGCATCCTTTTGTGCACATAGGGTTGTGTGGGTGTCCATGCAGTGTATATATATATATATATGTGTGTGTGTGTGCGTTTCTCCAACCCCCCCCCCCTCCTATTCAATTAAGAGCTTAAGCTCATTAGTGGCAGACTTACATCATTACCTCTCCAATGGCTAATGAGTTAAAATCTATTTAGATTTATGTTGCCGTTAAATCTCTTCCACACACACAGACGCACTGCATGCAGTGTGTGTCGGCCACAAATCAGAAAACGTGTCATAAAATTAAACCTGAGCGCATCCTGTGACTCCACATAAGATTTTCCATATCAATGTGGGAGCCTTTTATAGTAACACTGCATATTCAACACACTTGAATTATACCTTTGCCTTCAGTATGTAAATCAGAGAGGAGGGAGAGCGTGCTCGGTAATGTATCTGCTCACTATAATATACTACAAAGCCCTGTTTTCCTCACATAAACATTAAAGCGGCTAAATTAAGGCTTTTTCTAATTACTAACTAATAATTAGCACCGCATAACAAAAAGGAACAACACTTCTTTACAAAGCTATTACACAGCGATTAGTTGAGTTTTCAATCAATTCTAATTACGCTAACAAATCCTTGATTGCATTGCAGGCTTGACAAATTTAATGAATTGATGGAAGGGGGGGAAAAAAAGAAAAAGAAAAAGGACAATTAATGCAAGACAATGGAGAGTGAAAGGTGGGGTTGTGGCTCCAGTCGCGCGGAGCTCAGGCCTGCAGGAGCGTAATCTGCTGCAGCCGGCGCTGCCATAAACAAAGCCTGGACAGAACAGCAGGTGGAGGGAGGAAACGGTCCACTCTCCTGCATGTGCTGCTCACTGGTGACTCAAGGGCATCGTGCTGGACTGTGGCGGCGCGTGCACGAGGGCGCGCGCGCGGTGACCTCAGCGCAGGATGCGCCCTCCAGATGTGTGCGCCTCCCGCCTTCCTCCACCTATTTATTTACATTCCGCATTATAATTATTATTATTGTTATTATTATTATTATTAATCTTCAATCTGATTGGACCACACTGAGGGGTTTTTTTTGTTTTTTTTTAAGCGGCACGCGCGCGCTATCAACTCGTGGGGGTGATTAGGAACAATGAACTGACAGTTCCTCCATCTTTGATGTCTTGTTTAAACCTGCTCTCCCCGCTGATGCTTTGATAACTCGCTAACTGGGACATTTTCATTCTAATTAGGGCTTCAATTGCTAATTCCATATTGCTGCTATAATTATCACGGGGAGACACGCGGACACTGCAGCGAGATTTCGGGCAGACGGGGAGGCGGGTGCGCAGATTTGCCCCCATGTTCACTCTTCAGTGGGTTCCCAAACTGCGGCCAGGGGGCCCCTGAGGGTCCTCCGGCGCGCTGTAGAGGGCCTACAGCTTCATTTCCCTGAGCTTTTTTTTTTTTTTTTTTTTTTTTTTTTTAATAGGCTTGAGAGTTGAGTTCATCTGCGTTTATCTAAACTAAATCTCATTTCCCAAACATCAAACAACTTTCCGGGGATAAAACGCCTCTATGACTCATAAATAATGAATTCAAATTATTTATACACACCTTACCAAAGTAAATATCTGTGTTAGCACGTGGACTCCTCACTGAACTCCACGTATTCTAGCTCTGCCTGCCACCGGTGCTCCTCACGTGAATGTGCAGTAGAAAGAAAAATGGCTGTCTCACCTTTAGTCTGTTAATTTGGGCAAAATTCAGTAGAAGTGACTTGTGAAAGTGCACATCTCCTGCGGTGCAGTGGCTCCTCAGTGTGTCCTCTTTCTATCTCTAAACACTTCCCCTGCTCGCGCTCCATCTCTCCTCAACATTTGGACTCAGTGTGTCAGCCTCGCCATACAAACTAGACGCCCATAATAACCTTATGGGCAATAATTGGAATTGAGGATTTTTTTTCTCCCCTCTTTACCCCTTTGGGCGCATGCGCAGTGGGGAGCGTACTGGTCAGTGTGAGAAGCAGCTGTTCAGGGCTGGTGAAATTCCAACATGGCAGTGGCTGTGGTCAGTGTTTTCTGCGTTAACTTGGGATGGTTTCAGCTCGCACGCAGCCCGGCTTAACCTCGGCACCCCGTTCATCAGCAGAACCCCTCCCCGGGATCGATGCGACCCTGACCCCCCCGCGTGAGAGGTCGACCTGTCGCTAAAAAACAGGTAAGGACGGATAGTCTTGGGGATCCGCTGCGTCTGCAATTAGACAGAGTGGTCTGGGCAGACAGGCTCTCCAGGCAGCGCGTCTGTAGAGGAGAGGAGGGGAGCTCCGAGCTGCGCCGTTATGTCGGAATAATGCATGTGCACTTTGAGATTTGACAAGTTCGCCGATTCGCAAACGATACCTGCGCGTGAATTGCCGTGTGCGTTTCTTTTCTTTCTTTTTTTTTTAAATGTGATTTTGAAGGAGCGCACCTGCGCCACGGTGAAATCGCAGAGGCGCGGACACGCAGGCTGCGCCGAAGGTCTCCGTGTGTCGGGCTGTGCGCCACTCTCTCTCTAAATAGAAAAAAAAGAGAGAAAAATCCTCAACTTGCATGCACGCCGAGGCTTTTCCAGCCGCTCTCCGGCGGCTGCGGCGGTACGGTTACAACAAGTTGCCCCGTGCATGCGTGCGGACAGCGGATCCAATGTCACCGCGGCATGTATTTTTTAAAAGCTGGAACATTTTAGGGCGTTATCGGGAGATTTAACTTGGCTCCGCGCTCCGGGCATCATTTCCAAACAATCCGCGAGCTGCACCAGTTGATTTGGCGCTCGTGCCTGTCATCCCGGGCTCCACTTTCTAATGAGATGCATGTAGGTTAGATGCTTCTCCTATTGAGTTGCTCGCTCGCAGACTTGAAGGGCCCACCTTTCACACGGCGTGAAATCCGAGCGGAGCTGGACCAGGAGAAAAAAAGTGTGTGTAATGTAAAGCCTTTTTTTTTTTTTTTTTCGTTTTTGGTTGAAGGGGAATCCTTTCCGCTTTTTTTCCTCCTTGTCTCCACAAATTAATTCCTGATCTCCTCTTCCTCTCCCTCTTCCTCTCCAGCACGAGATGATCAGCAGCAGCAGCAGCGTCTATGGTAGGTTGATTTTCCATCAACTTGAACACTTTTTCCTGGATGTGCTGGAAGGTGTAAAAATGCACAGATAAGTTGGAGAAGCAGGTGAAGGTGCTGCAGAAGCGCCGGCGCCGCACACTGACTGTCACACAGGGCTTTTACTGAATCTGATCATTTGTGTGCATCTTCACACCTTCAGCTTGAATTAAAATTGTGCATTAATTTGCTTTTTTGTAGGATAAATCTCCCAAATTGTGGCTGCCATGTTTAGGTTTATTTTCCACCTTTGTGTCTCACTGATGTCACACACGACCTGGGAATTATTAGAAGAAGTGGGCTGCATTTAAATGATGAATTAGAATATTTTTAAGATGTTAAAATCTGCTGTCAAATGTTGCTCTGGAGCTTCTGTAAATAATCAAACCTGCAGAATAACAAGACAGGAGTGATTTTATTTTTTACTCCTAAATGCACTCACGCAACCGGGTGCAGTTTTATTTTGATTCTGATATTAAAAACACAATTTCACTGTGAATTTAGAGGAACAAGTGGCACGTGGAGGCACGTGAGCGGACAAGGCCTCAGTCCCTGCTCAGTCAAAATGCATGTTTATCAGCTGCGTATGTTGACACCTGAAAGCTGAATCCACTGATAATTATTAACGACACGGCGCGATGGACTCGTGCATTAATCACAGGAATTAACGGCGTTAATGAGCAATCCTGCTGCAAAAACATGCCCTGCCTGACTCCATTCAAATTTTTAGGTATTTAAAAAAAAAAAAAAAAAAAAAAAAAAATTCACATGCAGCCATTTGTGGCTCTGCAGGAGTCGTGTTCCACATTCACGTAGAACAATGGTGGATTGTTGAATGTGAAAATAAGCGTCCCACCTGTGTGCGACAGCGGAGAGTTTTCTGACCAATGATCGCGCCTCGTGTGCACGCGCAACTTCCACGGCTGCACGTCGCTGGTTTTTCTTGCAGTTATTAGCGAGGCCTCGACCTTTCACCTTTGGTCCTTCTCCCCGCTCGCTCGCTCTCTGCCTCTCACATACAGTATTTTTTGCTATTTGCTTCACGTCGTGTGCTGTTTCCTCCGCTCTCCTGCTGATGCTGGTGTGTGTGTGTGAGTGTGTGAGTGTCGGTTTGACACGTTCAGCGTTTAATACCTTCTAAATGTTTCTGTGTCATATATGTGAGTGTGTGTCCATATTGTCAGACTCTGAAATAATGCTCCTCTCTAAACCTCAGAGGCTGCCATCTAAAATGATATAACACAGGTATGCACTCATTGAAACGATGCACGAAATTCCACATTTTCTGCAGCTTTTTCCTGAGAATCTGACCGACTTCTGATTGCGTGTGTTCAGATTTGTGGAAATGATTTAAATTAGAGATATCGGAGCACAGGTGAGCAAGCCTCAGCCAGTTGTTAGCATGCTTCGCTGCTGCTTTTTGCAAGGAAAAAAAAAGGAAAGAAATCGAGATAAAAATATGGGCAGTGCACGAGTGTGTGTGTGTGTGTGTGCGAGTGGAGCAAACTCAGCCATGCGTGTGTCGGTTTTGTGTGTAATGTAAATAATGTAGATACTCAGCGGTTTGTTTATTCCTCTAAGTCTATTTGTTTGCTACAGTCCCCGGCTTAAGATCTGTCCCTCTGCATCCACTGTCTGCGCGTGTTGCAGTGACAGTAGCAATAATCCCCCTCATTATACACATAACATATCGCCTCACATCTCCGGCAGCCCCCCGATACAGCTAATAGGGACAGAGAGAGGGGAGATAATAGGAATAGAAGAAAAACTGCTTTACAAACAGGCACCCCCTTTACTCCTGCCTTTATTTATCTAAATACGGACTTTTCCCTCAAATGAATAGCGAGAGCTGCTGTGCGGCGAGGGTGGCTCAGCGACTCCCCGTGGGACCGTATAAATAAATTATCCTGACACTTTCTATCAGTCTGTAATGTTTACCATTAAAAGCTGTTTTACCGTCCCGGAGCCACCGGCGTGCGATCCAGCCCGCCCCGTGGGACTTCTGCCAGATGTAAGGCGATGTGGGGAAATATTGTGCTTTTTTTTTTTTTTTTTTTTTTTAACGCACACACACACACACAGAGAGACAGAGACATTTGTTCGTCTCCGCTGCATCCATATCAGTGGATTTCTCCCGTCTGCACGTCCTGACAAAGGGCCTCTTCAAACGAGATCCAGCCAGGGTTGTCATCTTTTAGCAAATATGTTAAGTGTTATCTTTTGTGCTCTGGGCTCGACGAGCGGAGCCGGACCCCATGGGAGCCCGGCGCATGCAAATAGAACAAATCCCTCTCGGACCTGTCTGTCTGTTTCACTCTCTCCATCTCTCTCTTGTCTTCTTATCTCCCCCCTCCTCCCCCGTCTCTTCTCCACGTTTGCTCGACAGTGCGTCAGCCTGTCTTGTCTCCTCGCTCTCTCATCTATTTCACTCTTTGTCCACTTATTTCCCCTCCTCTCTCTCTCTCTCTCTCTCTCTCTCTCTGTGTCTCCGTCTGTCTCTCTCTCCCTCTTCGTCCCTGAAGACAGTGCCGGGGCTGTGTGTCAGCTAACTGTAGCGAGGCTGTTGTAAGTCTTTGTGTGTTTCCCTGCATGCTCGCTGACAGCCCCTCCTCGCTGATCTAAGTTCCTCTCCCGGAGACGGCGGGCAGCTGTCGGTAGCGCCGCTGCCCGAAACGCCGTCTCTCCGTAGATGAGTGGACGCCAGTTCCTTAAAATCCTTGACACCATGATCCACTCCATCCTCCTCCTCCTGCTCCTCCTCCTGCAGTGTTGGTACACTGGTTGCATTTTTCCCCCTCTCAAATGGGGGTTTTGGGATTTTGTTTTCTTGGGTGGGGGGAGGCCGGCGCTGCTGTGACTGACAGTTGCCAGTTGATGGGTTTTTTTTCTGCATGTTGAAGTTCCTCAAGCACAAACACACACACACACACACACACACACACACACACACACACACACACACACACACCGCTCGCCCTCACACACTCCAAATTATATTCATTCTGCCCTCATGTCTTTCTCCCAGTGCTGACTGGTTATTATCCAGTCAGAATCTGATGGGTGTACTTAAGGCGAGGGGGTATCCACAGCACACTGACTCACCGGTGGAATAATACTTCCAGCTTACTGCTGCACACCTGCTTTAACCTGCGATGCCTAACACCAAGATAATGCTTTTCTGTATCTGTAGCTCTTGAACAATCAGGGTTTGATGAGGTTTTTTCGTGAATCTCTTCTAACCAGCGCTGAGGACGTGATGCTGCTGATAAAGATGAGTTTAGGTAAAAAATCTAAGTTAAATCGTTGCGTTTCAACCGCGGTTTTTATGCGAAAGAAAAGGCCTGAAATTGAACTTTGAGTCTGAATAACAGATGAAAACAAGCATGTCAGAGGCAGAAAACAGCAGCTCCAGGGTCAGTTCAGGTCCCATCGACAGCTGGGGAAGCCAAAACTGATCTAAGATCAGTGTCACCAAATTTCCAGACTTTTCCACCTCCTGTTTTCCATCCTCGCAGAGACGTTCTGCTAAATTCATTTCCACGTTAATTCCAGCATTAAAAGCATTATCGCACTTTCTTTGAACTCCGAATCCCCTCAAATGTTTGAAGTTTCCTTGGTTTATGTAATGCGTCATTTTCATAGGTTTTAATCAAATCAAAGCTGCAGATTTTTTTTTCTCTCCCTCCTACCTTCTTTGCAATCCGCTGCCCCCTTTTTCTGAATTTTAAGCAGACCCCCACTCACCTCCCTTTACTCTTTACCAGCAATCTCCACCACCCATGGCCCGGATTCTCTGGCAGATATTAAAACATTCAGCATGTGGAAGCGTTAAATATGCTAAGGACTTATTAAAAAAGGGAAAAAAAAAAAAAAATCTAACTTCCACTTTGGAATATTCTGCACCATTAGACCTCAATAGACATGGCGGCACACAGCTTATCCTTTACATTGTGCCTTCAAATGAGAAAGCGCCGTTTCTAATTAGGTTATTGCCATGGAAGTCTTAAGTTAAATTGTGCATTGATATGCGCAGACGCTCACCAATCATTTGGCCCGATGATGGAGGACGCAGACGAGGGCCTTTTTTTTTTTTTTTTTTTTTTTTTCACAAGGGCCAAAGAAAATGACAGCGAGGAGAGAGGAAGGATCTGACTGTAATCTCTCGCCGCCGCTGCTCTTCTCTCTCTGGCTCTGGCTGGATGATCTGATTTTGTTAACAGCGAGCCTTGGCTAGATAGTGGCCGTCTGCTCCCGCACGCCCCCACCCCCTCCACCCGCCCCCACCTCCCGTCTGCAGCTCAGTTTGAACGTCTTGATTAGCGAGGCATCTTACGCGAGCGGCAAGTAAGTCGTGGCACTTTTGTCTGCGAGGCAGCAAAGGTGTGCGTGCGCGTTAATGAACAATGGATCATTGGGTGCGAGGGTGAATCGGTGTGTGCGTGTGTGTGCATGTGTGTGTGTGTGTGTGTGTGTGTGTTTGGGCTTGGCAGGCTGCCAGGGGATGGACACAAAGGATGTTGAGTGGCTGGGCGTGTGGCACAGCATCACTGAGCTGCCTGTGGCCTCTGGGAGATGGGCACAAACTGGGAGCGGAAAAACAACTGCTATCGCCACAAAGCGTCACGTTTCGCGGCGTCTGTCGCAGGGCTGCAACCAGCAATTATAGTCATCACCGAGCAGGCTGCCAATTCTCTCTCCTGTTATTAGTTTGGTCTGTGAAACGTCAAAAAATGGGGAAGAAACATCAATCCCAACTTTGAGGAGCAGCGAATCCTCCTGTTTGAGAAGCTGGGACCTGCATTTTTTCCCTATTTTTGTTGATAGATGTGTATTGATCGTTAGAATTGCCATTTCTTTTCCTGTGGATAGATTAATCAGCTAATCGTTGCAGCTCCAGTCAACTGTCTAACTTGCATCTGTGCTCGAGTGAAGCATCTGTGCGCATGGTCGTGCCTGAGGATTTGATTTTATTATCGGTGAACCTGCCGTCCCACTTCCCCAGAGGCCAAGGTGACATCTTTAAATGTCTTGTTTTGTCCAGTCCAAAAGCCCAAAGATGTTCCGTTTATAAGCATATAAAGTGGAGAAAAGCAGCAAATCTGCATATGTGGAAGCTGGAGGCAGAGGATTTTGAGTTTTTCTTGAAAAATGACTTAAAGTCTGCGTGTGCACGGGCAGGCTGGGGATGGAAGGTGTTTGTATGCTTACCTGTGATTATGTACATGCATGCATGTACTCTGTGCGTGTGTGTGTGTGTGTGTGTGTGCGCATGGGCCAAGTTTCCCCACTGGAAGCAGGCGAGAGCATTAGGGTGTTGCTTGTACAACTCTGTTGGCAGGATGGACACATGTGGTAGATAGCTAATGATAGCATGCAGCGTATAATGAGATCCTACTCTCCGTCTGTCTCCCCTACCTGGCATCATGCATTAACCATACAAGAGGAAGAGGAGGCACGCATGGTATTGACTTTTGAGTGGGTGTCTGCTTGTCCGTTGTTGGTTTTGTTTAGCACTCAGAGGTCAGCATGGCTGCAAGCGCCGCACATTTATAACAAGTTTTTTTTTTTTTTTTTTTTTGGGTGTATTTTCATGGCAGGAGCTTTTTTTTTTTTTTTTCTCCTTATTTTGTGAGGCGAGAATCTCTCCTCATCTGCACCTCTTGAGCTCTGTTAAATGGTGGTAAATTGATTTTGGATGTGCTGCGATGTATACGCTTAACAAGCCAAATGGGTTCAGTTTGCGGGTTAGTTTGTGTGTTAGGAAGATTAATCTATTAATGTATTCCACACACTCATAATCCACTGTATGTTGTGTGATGGAGGGAGGCGTTGGCAGCGGTCCATCTTCTTGCCCAGTAACATATATTTATCCTCTTCACTACACAATCCTCTAGGCTGCTCAAATCCCCCAGGGGGTCCCAATGACATGCTTACTAATGTGTGCTTTGGAAACGGAGTGCTATTGTATCCCCTAAATCTCACAAAGCACTGTATGATTTGCCCATTGTCGTTAAATCGCTTTGCTTGTGCCAAGTACTTGCATCTCACAGAGGCTTAATGCTTTGAGGGTTTCAGGGACAGCTTCGAGTTCCTCTTTTGTTGATTTCGGGGAAAAGTGCCAAGACTGCTGCGCTGAATATTGTTTTGAGTATGGAGGAGGGAGGGGAAGAAGGGCCATTGCCAAGCGACTCCATTGAGCCCCGTGAATGGGCCATTCATATTTAGGAGAATCACCCAGATGCCATATTGTTGGCTCAACAACGCTAAATATTCTCCAACAAGGATGGGATTGTAACAGGTTTTTGAATTGTGCGAGTGCAGAAAAGGACGTTGGGAAATTGGAAAAAAAACAGACAACCTCTCAGCCCCTCTGAAAGGGGTGAATAGTGAAGCAAAAACCAATAAAACAGCGACATGATAGCGTTCCTGTTTGCTGAAAACATTTTATTTATACTTTTTTAGCCATGCCGGGAGAGCAGCGTCGGTCAGAGTCGTCTTCACGCTGTGGACAGTGTCTCTGCGCTGTCCTGCACAGGACGGCAGTGAACTCATCGTGTGCACATTTAATATGTAGCAACAGTTCGCTTCAACACACTTTTATGTATTTAACTACCTTAAAATTGTTTAAACGCTGCTTAGAAATGCGATTTTTAGTCGCCTCAGCAGTTGCTAATCTGTATTTTAGGCCTTTACCAATGACTCATTTTCAAAAAAATCTTGACAACATGGCTGAAGAGGTTTTGTTTGAGGGCACGCTGCTTGCTGCGGCGGCCTCAGGACAGCAGGTGCTGGTGGGATTCGATCCCAGGCCAGCAGGGGCGGACAGTATGTGGCCGCTCGGGTCCTCGAATCCCCCTCGCTGCACACGGAGCTCGCTCAACGTCCGCCCGCACGCCAAACAACCTTGAAGCCGCCTCTGCTCGGCCGAACTCCTGTCCCCGCACCGTCAGAGGGTCTAAGACAGGACTTAACAAAATGTCATTGTGGTCTTTTATGTCATGCATGCACTGAGTATTAATCACGGCTGGATCTGCGCCTGAGAGGCTGATCAAATTTATTGTTTGGCTGCACGGGACAGTAATGGGTGTTTAATTACTCAATAAAAGCCCTTTTATAGATTCCCAGGCCTCCTGTGTGTTGAGCAAATGGTATTGATCTGTCTCCGGGCTGCAACATGATAGCCTGTGAAGGAGAATTAGAGCCGTTAGCCTGCTAGCGCTTTCTCATTCATTAGCTGCATTAGCCAGAGGGTGGTTAAGACGTAGCATCATTGTTAATGCCGGAGTCTCAAAGGTTTTTGTGTCTGCCTTGTGTTGTAAAGCTCCGCGCACCTCATTTACACAAATATGGATTAGATGAGCAATGAATAACATGGACCACCGTGGAAAGCGTTTCAATAAGAGCCTCCAGGAGAGTCGTTTTTCTCTCAAACGTCTCCCTCAGTGTGGTTTGTCAATGGGCTCACCGCTGTATAATCCACAGGACTAAACTTGACGACGCCCTCAGCCGAGCTGTGAGCTGCATTAGTCGGGCTACCATCTAGACCGCATGTTTAATCCCACCGCTTCCCCACCTTCTAATCTGTAATCTGACGGCTCCTCCTCCTCCTCCGCCTCCTCCTCCGAGGCCTAATTCTGGATCTCCGTCCTCCTGCTGGAGCTGCAGCTCTCACAGGGAGAAAGAGGCTGAATGACAATCGCTCGCTGCGTCTGGTGCTAGCGCTCTGCGCTCATGTCCAGGCCTGCACACTGTCCACTGTATTTTTTTTTCCGCCTAACTGCATCTGCATCCATTGTTCTTTTATGTTCAGGGCATATTGCTGCTTCTGTGAACCGGCCCCACTTCTCTTGATGCGCAGCAAAAACCACTGCAACATCTCCCTTGATGTGTCCATATCAAATGAATGTGGCCTATTACAGACGTGGTGGAGTCAGTTGGGTGGCTTTGTGGACGAGAAAGGGCCTGCGAGGGACCATGAAAGAGACATTGTCCAATAAGGAGCGTACAGTTCCTTTGTAGATAAATGGATTTTCATGCTTATCAACTCGGACACTGACATGAGTGAAAACTGTGGAGAATGTGGAATTATTCTCACTCCTCGGCCGTACACACGGACAACTGTAGTTTCAAGTGTGTGTGGTCTGTCATTGTCCTGCTGCAAGGTTTTTTTATTCGGCTGTAACATTCAATTTGGAACAATGTGCGCCGTTAATGCCACAAGTGCACCATCGCGCTTGCAGCCGACTGTATCCTTGTGGGAAAATGATGCTGAATGTGTGCACGCAGTGTTGTTAAAAATCCATGCAAAGTGATGAAATTGACGTTATGCAACACAGCAAAAAACAACCCCTTCACATGTATAAATAATTACAGCTTGCTTGGAATGTAGAGCCGAACGTTCAACCGCTTCTTAGCTAACGTGGCGGTTGGTTAGCCTGTGCGATACGGCCCGAAAGGCGTCTTTGGCGTTTGTCTTCTGTCGAACGTTTATACCGCCGGCAACCTGGAGCGCAGCAGTACATCACGCTTTTGATATTTCAGCTTCCCGCCCTCAGAGAAAAATGGGTGCCACTTGCTTCACACGTAGCTCAGTTGTTGAGTGCAGCTAAACATTAAACTTTATCATAATTCAGACTGTGAAGTAGCTCTTCAGCATCAATGCTGCAATATTTTGGAATAAGGTCAAGTATGCAGCAAATACTTCAATAAATACACAAAATAACTGCATTATTTCATCTGATCCTAGTCGATTAATCCCAATTTAAGCCACAAAATTGTTCAGTTTCTTCTTAAACCAGCATTAAAAAACACTGAATGAGGCCAAATGTTTGGCCTGATGAAGCTGAGAATAAACCCCCGCAGACATGAACCGGCCCCCTTGTTTCGTGCTCTGAACCGAAGGACACGTGTACATACATGCAGGCGTGCCCACACAGACACGCATTAAACCCTGTTCACATTCCGCTGCCTGTGGGGCGCGAATGAGAAGCGATGTCTGCTCGATGCCGAGCCAGTGATCTAGGTAATCTGCCTGTGCTGTGGGACAGGTCTATTGGTCCACAAATCAATTGGCTTCATGTCCGTGCCATTAGGCTAACATGGCGCTGCTGAGGCGCTGAGAGCGGTAAACAGACTGTTTAATTCCCCTGGACACCGGCCAGGTGGACACTCTTCCTCCTGCTGCTTCCTCCTGATCCCGACCGTTTTCTTTTCTTTTTTTTTTTTTTCCTCCTCCCCTCGTTCTATCGTCCTCTTACATTGACTCCACTTCAGTCAATGCGGTTATTCTCAGTGGACGAGTGCTTACAGGAATATTGCTTGGAGGGATTGTGTGTGTGTGTGTGTGTGTGTGTGTGTGTGTGTGTGTGTGTGTGTAAAGAGGAGAGATTTTGGCCAATGAACCCTTGCTGTGCTCTGTCCTCCAGTACTGTGTCTATACTGAGTAAGTGATCCCTTGGGATGCAGTACACACATCCAGCATCCCTCCCTCTCTCTCTCTGTCTCTCTCTCTCTCTCCCTCTCTCTCTCTCTCTCTCTCTCTCTCTCTCTCTCTCTCTCCCTCTCTCTGTCAATGTCTCTCTCCCTCTTTCTCTCCCTGTGTTTGTCTCAGTCTTTGTTTCTCTCTCAGTCTATCTGTTTCCCATTCTGTTTCTGTCTCTGTCCGTCTTTCTCTTTATGTATCCCCCCCCCTCCTTTTTTCTTCCTCTCTCCAGACAGAAGCAGCAAACGAGTACAATAATATTATGGGCTGCATCAGAAACAATCACACTTACAGTATGATTAGAAAAATGCACATTCATGTCTGAATTTTACAGCTTTTACGCCAAACAACGCGACACCTTCGGCCCCTTGTTTCAGCATTTAATGACTTAGCTCGTATAATGTCAACAATTCAGTTTATCCACTTCGCCGCCGCGCCGCACATCCTGTCTCGTGCAAGCCTGCGCGTCCTGACAGATGAGCGTCGCTGGCAATATCGCCGTCGTCTCATTTCCTGCGTGCTTTTGCAGATTGCCTGATAAGATAGGAGGCCCGTAGCCACGTCCGAGAGCTCGGGCGCAGCTAGCAGCCCGTGCTAAAGCGGGGTCGGGCGCTCGCTGGGGAATGTGGGCCCAACAGAGGGTAAACACAGAACCCCTCCTGGTTTTTAGGAGTTAAACACACCGTGGCAGCATTATCTGACAGCTCGCCATTAGGAACGACACAGTATGGACGTCTGTGTTGTGGTTTCAGATTTACCCGTAGGGCCACAACGTTTTTCTGTTGCTAGGAGACGCCGAAACCCTCGGACACATCTGGTCAGCTGTGAGTACAAGTTGTTGACAAGGGCTGGAGCGTCTGCAGCAGCACGCCGTTGTTTACAGAATGAAAGCATCTACAGAATTAATGTCAGCCGGTGTTTCGGGCGGCGCAGAGCTGCTACCTGACGGTGTTTTGAATGGACGATTAAAGCTAAAAGCGGCTGCGATGAGACAGTAGGCACAGAGTTTCACAGGAAATCGCTGTATTACCACAACTTTCCGAAGGCAGAAATATCAGGGCCTGAATTTCAGGCCCGTCGCTCCTCGGCCTTGACTCGTCTCCCTCCTGGGACTGGCGTGGTGGAATGACATTCATCTTCCAGCAGGACGGCGGAGTCACTCCTTATCTCCTGTCAGGGCTCATCTCTTCAATAAATACTGCACGTCCCTTCCTCTCTGTCGAATCGCAGCCTTTTCTCTGCTCCTCTACCTGATCACATTCCCCTCGTCTGTATGGACACGAGATGTTTATCTTCCCGGCTCTTCCTGTCGGCCAATCACAGCCATTTTCATCCTGAAATATGGCGTGAAAATCCGAGGCTCACACTGGGAGTATGGGTTTCACAGTGGAGTGGAGAGTCCTGTCCGTCTGAATAGGAAATGCTGGGACATCATCTTCTGGAGATCCGGTATTTGGTTTTTCTCCAGATGACAAACAAGTACAGCTCCTGCGTTAGCCTGAGGGCTGGAGCTGCACCCCACAGTAATAAAACTGTAATTATTTATTTAGTAAGAGTGAAAACAAGACTTTCTAACTGCTGCTGCTGTGAGAAATATTGCGCTGAAAATATGTGAAAGTACATTAAGTTGCCAACACACACACACACACACACACTGTTATCAAGGTCCTGGTCTTTCTCACTCCAGATCAGGCAGAACCGGAGAGAAAATGCAGAAAAGTGAACAGAGGTATTAAATACGTCGTTTTCTGTTTGCTTCACAGCTTCGGCGGCTTTGAGTTGGGATGATCTGCTGGAAGCATGTGGCCGCCGATACCATCTGTAGTGTAGTAGTACTGCACTTTAACCTCACAGCGTACGAACATCTTGTCAGCGCGCGTACTCGGAGCTGAGGAGTATTTCTGCCGGTTGAAGACGCAGGCTCGTCACAGGGAGAGGTTGTTCGAGGTTAGGGATGCCGGACGTCCGTGCTTCACGTTTAGCGTCGACAGCTGCTGCGCGTACAGCCGCCTCTGTAGCCGACAGCAGCAAACTGCTTCCAGGTCACGCCTTAACAACGTCCACATCTTTATCGAACGATTCTCGGGTCGAGGCAGAAATGCCGTCCGTTGGCCTTAATCGTGCACAAACGAGTGCTAACCTGTGACTGAATATCGCTGTTACTGTCACTGATCATGCTGTCTATTAAAAACCTCTGTAAATATGGAGGTTCCCGAGGAAGTCAGTCATTTAAGGGAACGTGAGCTCGTCGTGTGCAACACAATACAACAGGTGTTTGCTTTTGACCCACCAGGAAGTTTCAGTTTTGGCTCTTTAGATTTACTTTATTTCGACTGTTATACATAAAGCAAGCATTGTGACGGCTTATAATGACATATAAGGATTAACTAATGCGTCATTAGACAGGTAGCAGTTCATGCAGGGATGGTCAACCTGTTGTAGAAAATATACACGGGGCTTTAACATGACTATGAGCCGGCTTGACACTCTCTTTAGCGGCTGCACAATAGCCTTTATTGTTATTAATAATCAGAGCGTGACAGGCTGGGTGTCGTTTCCAGGCGTAGCCACCCTGAGCTGTTGAGTGTGGACGTTAGCTGAGTGGAAGCGGCCTGGACGGCGGCGGGCAGAGCGCAGAGCTTTATTTACTCCATAAGTAAATACTGTATGTTTTTTTTTTTTTTTTTTATTACCTCGCGCACAGCTGATAGAATCTGCCGGCGGTGGTTGTCGTCTCAGCCCGTGAAATCAGCGGTCGGCGGATAAAGTGAGAAGCCTGTGTTCACAGCGCGCAGCCCGGCGCCGTGTTCATCGCCTGTGAATGTGATTACAGCTATTGATCGATAGACAATGACACGATGCTGGTGGATGTCACCTGAGGAGAGAGTGTGTGTGTGTGTGTGTGGGTGACTGGGAAAAACAGCCGTGCAGGAAGGAGCGGGAGCGTGTGTGTGTGTCCATATGTTGGTGCGCGCCGCTCCATATGCTGGCGTGCGTGCGTGCGTGCGTGTTCAACCCAGATCCAGCGTGGTAATGTGAGATCAGACGTAGCCTGTTAGCCGGAGTCTTACATCTGCTGTCAGCCACTGGCTCTAACTCCGTTAAGGACGTTATTGATTGCTCATTATTACCCCGTTCCCTGAAAGATGAGCGTCCCCTATGATCACATTAAATCTCTCCTCTGTCCAATTCTCCTGAGATGCCTTCTGCTCATCGGTGCCCATCAAATTTCTCCTCTGAGATCTGATATCAAGCAGCCTGACGTGTTTTATTGCCTCTGGTTCTCTTTGTGTCCTGTTTGATTTACTCCAAATAACTGTCTTCTTTCCTTCTTGGTCTTTTTTTTTTTTTTTTTTTGAACAGACGCGGTTTGGCTAATTGATGTCTTTAGTCTGTGTAATGGAAATCAGCGAACACGGATGAGCAACATTTGAAATTATGATTTGTTTTCTTTTTATTAGACGCTTCAGGTTCTCGTGTTAACTTTGTGATCCGTGTTTATTGACTTGATAGCAAACAAGAGGAGCTGACAGGAGAGTCATAATATGTACTTTATTTTTCGGGCTGGGGCTATTTTAGCTCCTGTTACGTTTCCTTTAAAAGGCGCCCACGTGTGTTTGTGAAGGGGGTCTTCAAACCGTCGCGTCGAACTCACCGTCTCATTGAAAACCTGCAAATTTGCCTTTGAATTTACTTACAAGCGCCCCCCCCCCCCCCCCCCCCCCCCCCCCGTAAAGTCCCGTGCCCTTTCTCGGGCCTCACGTTGTCATTTTCGCTGACGATAAGCAGTTGTTGAAGGTGTCACGCGTCCGCCAGCCCCTGTAAAGTTTGGGACCGCTGAAATCCAGCCCTCAGTGAGAGGCCATCTCATCGGCCCCCGACGTCCCCATGAATAATGCAGAGCTATCGACTGTGTCAGTTGAGCGCGAGGAGACGCGGCGGCAGCAGCCAGCTTGATATTCAGCTGCTGAAGCTGACTGGATGCCCTCACTTTGAGACAAACTGCTGGCAGGCTGCTCCGACTTGAACAGACAGGACCTGAATCTGCTCGTTTGAGATGAGCGCCGCCGTGTTGGTGTGGAGGTAGTTTGTGTCCCAAGGAAGCCTGTAGTTCCTGATCGAGTGGGCAGAGAGGCAGACATGCGTGGAGAAAGAGTGTGTGCGTTCGTAAATGCATGTGCTCGCAAATATCTGCAGTTTACACCACAGCAGATCCTCGGCTGTGCCGTCTGTGTGTGTGTGTGTGTGTGTGTGTGTGTGTGTGTGTGTGTGTGTGCGCGTCCTCCAGCTGGCAGCCTGCAGAGAGCTCCAGTGAGAATCTCCTGCCCCCTCGACACGACCAGTTCAGTCTCAATGCCACCGATCGATGGGCGTATTGATCCGCTGTTTGACTGTTTAGACAACCTGTGTGAATTCCAGCATAATGCGAGTCACAGTGGATTTAAAGGCGTGCGTGCGAGCGTGCGGGCCTCACGCTCTCGCGCCCAAAGGTGCGCGCGCCGCCGTCGTACCTGAGCTCCCGGACATGCGGCACGCGGGAGCTCAGGTGGAGACAGGCTGTGGTGGCGTCCTGGAGACTCGGTGTGGGCTGGAGCTCAGCTTTCGGCAGAGTTTGAATCCAACTCCGTGACCTCAAGCGGCGTGTCCTCCCGTTTCCCTTTCACCTGTCCTGTCAGTCGCCGCTGTACCCTGTATACTCCGCTGTCACGCAGAGCCAAAGGTGCGACATTAAGATAAATGACTCCGCAGTTTCTTCTCAGCTCAGCGTCCGCAGAGATATTGTGTAGGTAAATTACTTTTTATTTGCATGAAAGCGTGACCTTTCACCTCTCCTCCCTCCTGGGTTTATTCTACGTGGGACAGTAAAGCATCAAAGGCAGAATGATAGAAAACAGTCTGAGAGGCTGCTTCACGTTTCTGTTTATTTTGGCACAGCGAGGGAAGGCGTGAGTTGGCAGATCTTGCCAGAATCTATATGAAGTGAGCAGGATTTGACACTTCAAACATGCACGGTGAAGGATCCTGCGAGTTCACAGGCTGGGGTAGAGGTTATCCCAGCCAGGGCCTCTTCAGTAATCCACACACACCCCACAGGCGCATGCACACACACCCTCGCACGTGTGCTACTCACGGCGGGCGTTAATCTCCACCAACTGCTGTTGAACTCTAATCTCACTTGTTTGCCAAGTGTTTCATGCACTGCAAAAACTCAAATTAAAGACTCATTTAACATAGCGGATCCTTTAAAATCGGCCTTTTTTTGAATTAGCGCTGGTGATTGAATGACAGTGCAAAATGCTGTTTTTTTAGTCTAAGTAGGAGGTTTGTCTTATTTGAAGACTGATTTTGAATACGTTATGCAGTTTCCTCCGCTCTTTGTCCCAATGCTTTACTTATTTTGAGGAAAAAAAGGTTTTCAGGACGTTATTTTGAAGCAGGAAAGTTGTTAAAATTGATCGTTTTTGCAGTGTACTTCGTATTTGGCACCGAGTTGGCCTGCTGTTGTCAGAAGCAGCAAACTATGGAGCTGTGGTCCAGTCTACTGTCTGACTGAGTGCACCCCACCCCCCCTTCCCCTTCCAAACCACCCACACACACACACACACACACACACACACACACACACACACACACACACACACGCACACACAAACACACACTGAGACATACACAGCCCAGTGCAGACAGACATAATGCATCCACAGATGGTGACACTCCGGCAGTCACTCCTGGGCTGTCTGTCTACGTGCCAGCGATGATAACACACACACACACACACACACACACACACACACACAGACATATGCACACACATACACACAGCCTGGCGGCAACAAACATGGTGATGCATCATTGAGCATCGGCTGGTTTTTCTCTAACTGCTGAGGGAAAATCAGTGTGGTGTTAAGTAACCATTCATGTGGAGCCGAGACCACACACAAACAAACATCGCACCTACACTTCTAAAAATACATTTACCTCGCTGAATGATACGATACGACTGAATAATATGAAAGTTCTCCCGCAGACACGACTTGCGTCTGGATATTATTGACTGCCAAGCTTTCCCACAAGTGGGATCATTGATATGTTAATACACTCCAGCATCACTATTTAATTCCTGTGACAAATATCTCTTGTGCGCTTTCAAACTCTTACTTGGATTGTGATATATTCATTTGTTGATGCATTGTTAATGTTTCCACTCTGGACCAGAGTATGCTGTGTAGGTAATCGCCCACTCTGGGGCTGCGGCGCCGCTGTTTGTGATGTGGATCTTCCTGAGGATTGTATTTGAATAATGAGGGAGGCTGGAGCGTTCTCTTGTGCAGAGTGTCTCCGCGCTGCTGCAGCAAATGACCTCTGAATAGTTGTTTTGGATTAGCCATCAAAGTCTTCTCTCGAAGTGGCCAATAGATAGGTACTTCCAGAAATGAGTCACTTGAAAATGATCATCGCCGCCGTTGCCGTATAAGATAATGGATAACCATTATACTCCATTTTCCCCAGCTCCTCACCCACACAACGCCTGCTCTTGAAATATGATGCATCCACTGTGCTTAGTGAGCACTTAATGTCCAAAAGCACCGTGTTTGTTGAGATTTACAACTGCGCCGGCAGGAGGGGGGTAGAAGAAAGAGTGCGTCGTCGGCGTATAATGTTGTTCACTCAATAATTATCTCATTTTATTTACGAAGACAGACAGCTTTAGACGAGGTTAGAGGCTTCCTCTCTATTATCTCCACCTGCCACCCCTCCCAGCCAGGCCCTAAATGACGTCCTTCATGTCGAGGACTTTCCAAAGTTTCCACGGAGGAGGAAGAGGGGGAGAGCGCCCTCGCCGCCGCTCGAGGAAAAAAAAAAAAAAAAAAAAAGTTACACCACAGCTCTCTTTGCACTGGTAGCAGGATCGATGTCATTTCTAAAAGGATTAGGCCTCCTCTCAGAAATCTATTTTAATTACTGAACACACAGGTAAACAAAGTGGTGGTGGTTCACAGGTATGGATCCGGGCGTCAGAGGAGTATTGATAGCGTGCGGCCCCACGTTAACCCCGGGGCCGCTCCGAGAGATCCCTCTGACTGCCCCCCGGGTGGGAGCGCGTCAGCAGCGGCCCGTTCGGAGGGAATGCAGATGCACGGCTGCTCCTGCAGGAGCGGACGGTGACGATGGAGGAGTCTGTTCTTTAAAAGTGACTGAAACGGGTTTATGAGCTGCAGAAAATGATTTATTAAACATCATCTCCAACAACTTCTAAACTGTTAAAGTATTAAGAGGTTCAGTGCTTTGTCGCTCTGCAGCATGAATGGATAATTAACTGATTAGAAACAGTTTATAAACCTTTAATAAAGAATGATCCATTAAGGGTTTTTAAGCTGTAAATCCTTTATTAATGTTGACAAAGGATTTATTAACGTACGTCACTAAGTCTGCTTACTAAGGGTTTATATGGTGTTTCTTCTTTATTTAGTCAATAAATTGTTTATTCCTGTTTAATAGATCACTAATAAGAATTAATAAATGATTATTAACCAACAAAAGCCAGAGGTAACAGCTTCTAACCCTCCAGAGGACATCTTAATTATTGTTAAAATGAACCTGTTGGTCAAAACTTAGAGTGGTTTGTTAAAGCCAGGAGCAGCTTGAATTATTGATCAGATCAGCAGATCAGTAAATAAATGAAGCTACAACATGTAATCTCAGGAAGTCAGTGGTCACACGTGTGTTGTGTCCCCCCCCCCCCCCCCCCCCGTGATGTGTGTGTGTGTGTGTGTGTGTTTCTGGCACAGTGGTGGTGAGAGTCTTTACAGATGTTTTGTTCACCAGATGAGAATAATCTATCTGCCTCAGCGGGCCTGATGTTTGCGTGCGTGCTCGCGTGTCCTGCGTGTTTCTGCCTTCCTTCTTCGCCTGTGTGACCGCGTGTGTGTGTGTGTGTGTGTGTGTGTGCGCGGCGCTGTCTTTGAGGAAGGAACCCCGCGTCGAGCCGGGTGATTAGGCACGCTGTGCTAGTCACAGGAAATGGAGTAGCTGACGGACAGGCCGAGTGCATTATAGATGAATGCCATGCGTTAGCGGCTCCAAGCCCCCGCCGAATATCTCTCAATTTCCTCTCTGAATGACAAAAGAAGCCACGCACAATTTCCTTGATCCGGAGCATTTGTTTAACTGCGCCCTACCCATTTAACCCACCCATTCAATAGTCTGTCTAGTAAAAGGAAATTTAGACAGTGTCAATTTATACAGCTCGAAGGAAGATCTGATACCGGCGGGCAGGGCGACCGTGCTACGCCTCTGGAATTCACTGAGAGATTTATGGCGGTTAAGTCAGATTTCTCCTGCGAGCTAAATTTAGAGCCGTCATTAAATTTTACCCTAATATTTTTAAAGCCTCAACATCTTCGTGCCACCGCCGAGCTGTGCTTCTCAAAGCCGAGCCTCTGCTCCACAAAGACACGCCGATTTCAAAGTTTGATGGTCGAAAGCGGCGGAAACTTACCACGAGGTCAGAGATCGCAGATTACAGTGAATATTTGATTTTTTTAAAGACGCTGTCATTTGTCAAATATCCTTATATCGCAGCTCGGAGCTGTCATCCTTACAGCCATCTCTCTCCCCCCCTCACTGTCTTTGAGTTACTGACAGCTCATCTCTGCCGGTCACTGCTCGCCGTCTAGACTTTGAACTCACTGTTTACTCCCATATCTGTTGTTGTTGTTGTTGTCGTCGTCGCTTTGCGGCAGACCAGTCGTCGTAATGGTAAGCTGCAGCTGAACAGCCGCCTTCAAAGAGGCAGACTGGGGCTCGTTGGTTGCTTTCAGAGGGAGAAGCTGGCTTGGAGAACAGTTTTGCCGCCTGTCACCGCAGATTTGGTTCATCTGTTAACACACGTTTTGTCTTTTTTTGTCCCGTTTTGACTCAAATAAAGGTTGCTGATAATTCAAGCTTTTTAACTTCAGCCACTTCAGAGGAGAGGACGAATTACAGATGAATTCACCAACGCAGAGAGTTTTGACTGTGTGTGTGCGCGTGTGTGTGTGTGTGTGTGTGTGTGTGTGACACCAGCTCATGACTAATTTCATAATTAATTGCCTTTTGGAGGACCTAATCACATTATTTGACTCTCTACTGTAGGTTGTGTGCCAATACAGCGTAGCCCGTGGCTTAGTCACAGTGTGCTGGACTCATTAACAAGGTGGTCCAGAGGTTGTCAAACACACACAAGGCCTGTGCGCTGGAGAATACACACTCTCACATAACAATAGCTACATAGACGGCACATCCAGGTTTTTTTGTGCTTCTCCGTGCAGCGATTTAGAGGTTAAAAGATGCCCTCTGGTGTATTTGATAAGAATTTGAATAACTGGCTGGTTAGATTTCCCTGGTGGTGTGTGAAAACAGGCCCCTCCTGATGAAGTTATCGCTTGTCACGCAGCTCCTTCTCCTCCTCCTACACTCAATCGGAGACAGGTTATTAGAAAAATATGACATGATCGTTTGTTTTTGAAGGTCTTCCGTGTCTGTTTATGTTAGAAAGACAGCGAAGGGCGCGCGCTTGCACCCCGCGTCTCGGATTGTGTGTGTGCGTGCGGGCATGTCGGCGTCGACATGTGTGCCGGCATCTCTGTTTCCACACACACACACACACACACACACACACACACACGCGGCTTAATTATGACGTTACCAAAATGGGCAGTTTGCTCTGACACCCCGCTTGCAGAATCACACAGCGGACAGTCTTAAAAGAGCTCATTAGCTCTCTCTAAAGAGCTGTTTACTGCACATACACACACGCACAGTAACAGGCAGCTCTGTTGATGCAGATGGACGCCGAGTGTAATGAGAATGATTAGGCTTCTCTATGTGGAGGCTGTAGGAGGGGGAGAAAGAAAAAAAGCGCTGGCAGACTTGACGCTTCAGAAGGTGGAGAAGATTTCTGTTGGATGTTGTTTCAGCTGAGTGCACGATCTCTCTCTCTCTCTCCCTCCTTCCCTCCCTCCCTCCCTCGCCGTCTCCCTGCAACACAAACACACACACTCGCTTTTCGGCTCGCACACGTTGCCGCATGTGTCCGTCCAAACGCTTTGCAAATCTCCCTCAGGCCTTAAAAACCCGTTGAAAAGATTGTGCAGAGAATCAAATAAGGTTGCAAAGCTCGCAGCTCCGTCGAGGTGCTGCAATCAGGAAAAAAAGAAAAAAAAAAAGGGATGAATGGGAAGAATTCAGCTGCTCTTCAGGAACGTCGGACGACGCTTTTAACCGCTGCTATACATATAATCCTGTAACCCTGACGAAGGCGACTGTAGTCAAAACGCACTCATTTCGACATTAAAGCTCAGGCAAATTGAGCTCCACAAGTAGCAGAATTCTTTTCATGATTGTAATACCAAAAGGGCCTTGAAAGTTTTTGGAAATGAATGGGTGGCATTCAAAGACCCTGATTGTAATTTTTTTTTTTTTTTATTCACGTCCAAAGAAAAACACTGTGATTTTGAGTTGATTTGCGTCCTTGTTTTTCACTTTGACAATGAATCCAGGGACTATTCAGTGACTTTCAAGGTCTTTCAAAGTGAGTAAAGGAGCGCAGGAAGTCAGGCTACCTTGAACATGTTTCCTGGTTGACCCCACCCTTCCTGCACCACCACATTAAGTGACTTTCCTTTACTCGTTGCCCTTGGTTTACATCACATTGAATTAGAGGATACACACTGAATGAGTCCAAAGTCAATCCTCCTCCATCCCTTTCATATGTTTTGGAGAAGGAGCAGCGAGTTCAAAGCGCTCAGTTCAAAGCATCTGTCCTCATTTGAATAACGTAGAGTAATCGCTATTACCTTATTTAAATAGTGCAAGTTATCATTTGGCCTTCATTTGCATTGCTGGGGTAATCACTGCGTCTCTGCATTAACCTCATTATAGAAGAGATGAAAGCCCTGATGGAGCCTGACACACTCTTTTATATATGTTATCTTTATTAATGATGGTATTAGAAAGATTCATGTTTCTTTAAATGGAGGACATATCGGAGTTTGATGGAGTGTCAAACTATGTGGAGAGCAGAGCGCGTGTGATTCACAGGACTTGTTTTATTTTGTGTTTTTCTCCTCCCGCTCATCCCCCTCTCCCTCCTCCACCCGCACTTCTTCTGTTTATTTCCAGCTCCGTCCGTTTCTCCGTCCGAAGCCCAAACAGGCCAGTTCGTCGTGACGGCGCGAAGACGCGTCCACCTTAACACGTCTTAATATGCTCCCATCTTGCATGTCACCTCACTGCATTTCTTTTAATGATTTGGAGAGTAAATGGCATCTTAATTCCTGCAGTCCTATAATCCTGAATTACCCTCAAAAATCACTGGTATTGTCATAAATTAACCTAATTTTGAACAAGCATGTTTAAGAAAATGAGCATTATTTTGCATATTTCCAGCTCAGAGTTCATAATTCCTTCATATCTGTATATTATTATAGTATATTATAATGTAGCCTATTAACATTTATGTTGAAGTTGATAAATGATTATTTAATATACATTTAAATTTGGGATTTAATGGAAGCTGCAACAAATTTATGGCATTGTTGCTACACATGTTAGCTAGCTGGTTTATGGGTATTGTTCAGTTACAGGTTAAAGCTATCAAGCTAAGGCTAACCGTGGCTATCTTAGCTGTAGTTTGTCCAGAAAATACCAATCCAGGCAATCACTGCAGTTTGGTTTCAACTTCATTTTGAAGTTAATTCACATTTAAGATGCTGCGTTCGTGGAAATTATACAAATATATGGCGTAATATTTTTATATAGTAAAACATCCGTTCTGGTGTCAGTATTGTTTTGTTTAGTGATACTGTAAATTACCACGTCACTCCATCGTACACACGAGTCTGTCGGGTCCCCACTATAAAAACAGGACTTTATTATTATGTTAGTTATGGGCCAAGGTCGAGCACTTGATGACACGGTCGCCACTCGTTGTCGATGATTCGATTACTGAATGGAAGGTGGCTGAAAGCCCCGTTAAATGACATGTGAAGGTGGATGTTTCTGCAGCAGAATCAGGAGACACATGGCAGACTGACCCCAGAGTCACTGAGGCAGCTTCATAGCAAGCCTGTGCTTCTGCAAACCTGCAAGACCAGACGCTGTGAAAAGACGTGCAGCGACTGTAGCTCTTGAATCTGATGTAAGCGTGGGGTGGGGGCGGGGGGGGGGGACTGTGGATTAGCAGGAGACAGCATGCACTGATGGCTGAAGACGTGGCTGAATCTGGCTTTAGAGCCACGTGCCTTCCACTTTCTCCTCAGCTCTATATTATCTATTTATGCTGACGAGCTAATGTAGAAATAATACAGATTTGGTGTGCGCTGCCAAAGCAGCATTTTGCTTCTGGCTGCAGATCAAACATGTAGCTCCAGAATACGATCGTAAGAAACAAGCCCGACTTTAAAAGCCCTTAAAAATGTTTTATTTACCCTGCTTCCATGACACAGTTCAGCAGTTCAACAGTGATGTTATTCATTGAGGATTATTTTCGGTTCATACTGCGTTGGGATTAGACCGTAAAAGGGATGATAGAATAAACAAAGTGTGCCTGCCAGTTATTGGACGGAGGAACAAACTCTTTAGGGTCCTTACATTGTATTACCATTGATTTTATATTAAAAAAAAGTGGCACATAACAGCAGTACAATGCTGTGTACAAACCAGGCTGCTTTTGAAGGATTGTTTTGAAACCTTTATTTGGCCCAAAGCCTGATTTTCTCTTATTTTGTCCAGCTTCCCCGACTTGTAATTTTCTCCTTGAAATACTGCCCTTTTATAGCGCTGCTTCCACTTAATATGTTCTCAATATTAAAGGAGCCTCCCAGCTAATACAAAACTTTCCTCTGCTCAGCTCTTTGTCTGAGGCGCTCCTGCTCGGTACACTGGGAGGGTGACAGGCTTGCCAGCCCCTGCTAGACTCCCCTCGGCTAAAATGTTGTAAATTAACACAATTAGCAGATCGCCATTCTGCTAATTAGCCACTGGCGTCTGCCGAGAGGCGGCTAGAGAGGAAAATCAGAGAGGAAATAGGAGTCTGGGGATTCCCCCCTCCCTCCCTGTGTTGTTACCAAACAAACACAGGGCCTTGGAAAAGAGAGCAAGAGAGTGTGAACACGTATGTGTTTGTGCCTGTGTGCTTTTTGTGTGTGTGTGTCTGTGTTTGCAGTGGCGTAAGTGGATGGGAGGAAGGGAAGATTTGCTTCTCCATGAATGGATTTTATTGTGCATGCCTGCTTTACTCGCACCAGCACGAAAACACACACATAAACCAATTCTGAAGCAGGCATTGCTCACCAGACCCCCAGCTGTGGATCTCTACATGCAGCCGCTGCCAGTCAATAAGTCGGAGGAAGCAGCCTAAATGACACCGATATTATCCTTTATTTGTGTGCACTAAGTCAAATCAAACGGGGTTCAATCTGCCGTGCGGCTGCTGTGATTACGCCCCGTCCAGCCTTTGATAGCGCCACGGCTTTGATAGTGAGACAACGATGGAGTCGCTGTGTGACTGTCAGTGTTTGCAGATGGCATTGGCTGGGATTAAAGGAAACAGTGGCTCTCCAGCCTCCTGAGGCAATAAAGGGGAGAGTCAGGTGAGTGTGTCTGAGATGAGATGGAGCAAGGAGGGAGGGAGGGGAGGAGGCGAAGCAAGCACAGAGGGAGTAAATAAGAGGAGGGCTGGCCGCGAAGAAAGAGCAGAAAGGGAATGAAAAGGAGAGATATATATCAAAATAGATGGAGTCAGAATAAAAGGAGGTGAAGAGAAATAAAGAAGGATCTAGCAGGAGGGGAGGTGGAAAATGGACGACAAAAAAAAAAGCAAAGGAGAGACCGAGAGGAAAGACAAGGCAGCAGGGAGGCATAAAGAAGAGAGGCAGACAGAAAGGTAAAGAGAGCGGCAGAGAGAGAGGTCAAGGTGGAGCTGTGCAGACAGGAACTAAGCTTGAGACACAGTGTGTTGTAATTCATTGCTTGCTACAGCTACTGTGTGCGTGCCTGTGTTTGTCCGTCTGGGTCAGTGGACGTGTGCGTGTGTGTGTGCGTGTGTGTGTGCGCGCGTGTGCACGTCAGCACGCCTGAATGCAGGCGTAGATAGTTTTTTTTTTAAACGCCTGTGTGTCCGAGTACAGGTTTGCGTGTGTGTGTGTGTGTGTGTGTGTGTGTGTGTGTGTGTGTGTGTTCGATGAAAGCGCCATGAGCGGAGGGGGGTGGATGTGTGTGAGTGTGTGTGTTGCTTTGTGGCACTCGGCGAGGCGCATTTTCAAGCCCATCTCCAGCCACCTCAGATGAGCCGGGGATTATAGAGTGACCCTCAATGCCTCTGTCTTATTGGTCTGGCCAGGGTGCATTAGGCTGCCGTAACCAGCCATCCCACCATCCCTCTGTACCGCTCTGTACCTGCGTCCTTTTCATGGTCGGTAAAATTAACCAGCCTCCAGGTCAATATCACCTTTTTAATTGACCACCTTCCATCACGGGCAGTTTGGAGGTGTTGTCATTTTAATTATTGCTAAAATGATTTTAGCATGTCAGTGTGTTCACGTGTTCGCTCTGTCTCTGTCGTTTCTCTCAGGCTTAAAGATGCAGTGGACCCCCGAGCACAGCCAGTGGGCCGAACAGCATTTTGACATCTCCTCCACTACGCGCTCGCCAGCCCACAAGGCTGAGGCCTACAGGGCGGTACCTGGCCACCTGCAGCGCTCAGCCAACTACCAGTACGCCTGGGCCAACGACGACATCTCGGCCCTCACCGCCTCCAACCTGCTCAAGAAGTATGCCGAGAAGTATTCCGGTATTCTGGAGATGCCCGGCTCTTATCCTGAGGCCCCCGGTGTCCCAGGAGTGATGAATGGCCGGAAAGGTGAATCAGAGCCCTGGCAGGATGGCGTCTATCCCATGAGCTGCATCCCAGAGGGGGTTTCAGTCAGGAAGGGAGGGGTGGCGGCGGCTTCAGAGGTGGTGTCTGGCATGTGCAGCTCCCCAGGCCTGGCCTCCAGCACCCTGAGTGAGCCCAGCTACTCCAGCAGCAGCTGTGGGAGCCACACTGCCACCGCCCTCCACTCCTCCTCCATGCCCTCTCAGGAATACGGCCCTGCGTACAGCAGCTCCTACCTGCACAGTAGTTACAGCTCCCAGTCTGCCCCCGCCCCAGCACTTCCCTCCCCACTGCACAGCTCTGGGCTCCTGCAGCCACCCCCTCCACCGCCCTCCCACCCCACATTAGTCCCAGCTTACAACGGAGGCTCCCCCAACTTGTCTAGTTATAATTACCCCCCAGCAGGCTACCCAGCGCAGAGCTCAGTTGGGCCAGGGTACAGCCCTGGGGGAGCACCCCCTCCTTCCTCATACCTCCCCTCAGGCATCGCTGCACCTACACCCCTTCCCCCTTCTTCTGCTTTACCTGGATACCCATATCAGAGCCACAACCTGACCCCAATTGCCCCCACCCCTCTTAACAGTAGCTCGTCCAACTCGCTGAAGAGAAAAGCCTTCTACATGACAGGCCAAGGAGAGCTAGACTCCTCTTACGCTAACTTTGGCTACGGCCAGGCTCGGAGCTCGGCCGAGAGCCCCATGTACAGGATAGCAGACAGCAGCAGTGTAAATGGAGGCTCCAACAGCGCCAGCGGTGGTGGATTCGACAGAAGTGCTGAAAAGTCGTCTTTACCTTTTAATCCTCAGAAGCAGTCCACGATGTCCTCAGAGCAGCAGCAGAGGAAGTACAGCAGCCAGGCAACAGGTGGGCCACTGACTCCACCAGCCTATGTCACCTCCACCCTCGGGGGTTCCCGCTCAGCAGATTCCCTCGTCAGCTTCACCTCCCCTTCCCTCAGTGAACAAGGTGCTGATGATCACCGTCTGCACCTCTCCCACTCAGCGCCAGGGCCTACCTCCTCCTCATCCACTTCCTCCACCCGGCCTGCTGAAGAGCAGCTAAAAACCAGTGACCCTCACCTCCTAGACATGGTTACCTCTGAAATTGTTCAGCAGGGGCCCCCAGTGGATTGGAGTGACATTGCAGGACTAGAACTAGCCAAGGCAACCTTGAAGGAGGAGGTCCTGTGGCCCATTCTGCGCCCGGACATGTTCAGCAGTTTGGGACCTGCCCCTCGGTGTGTGTTGCTGTTTGGCCCCAGGGGCAGTGGCAGGACGTTGCTGGGTCGCTGCCTGGCCAGCCAGCTGGGTGCACCATTCCTCCAGCTCAGCGGTTCCACATTGGCCACCAAGTGGCTGGCAGACGGAGAAAAAATTATCCGAGCATCCTTCCTGGTGGCGCGCTGCCGGCAGCCCTCAGTACTGTTCATCAGTGAGGTGGACATGCTGCTGTCAGCCCACCTCAGTGAAGAAAGTCCCATCAACCGGCTGAAGGGGGAGCTACTTGCCCAGTTGGACTCACTTCTCATGGGCTCGGGCGACGACGGAGGCAACCAAGTGTTGGTGGTTTGCTCCACTAGCAGACCCCAGGACATGGACGAAGGGCTGCGCAGGTACTTTGGTCGGAGGGTCCTTGTGCCCCTGCCGGACAGCACAGCCCGACACCACATCGTGAACCAGCTCCTGGCTCAATCTCAGCACAAATACTGCCTGAGCGAGGAGGAGCTGGCACTGCTGGTCCAGCGTACCGAGGGTTTCTCCGGACTGGACCTGGCCAGACTCTGCCAGGAGGCCCTCGTCGGTCTGTTACACGTCTCTGCACAGGGCATGGACATGACGGGCATGATGCCCCGGGGACAGGTCAGGCCCCTTGCCTACCAGGACTTTGAGAGTGTCTTTTGTAAGTTCCAAGCCAGTATATCGCAGAAAGAGATTGACACGTACACTGAGTGGAACAAAATATTCGGCTGCAGCCAGTGAAAAGATAGATTCCGCCCTTGAGAAAAAGAGGCATCCACAATTCCTCCCCTCAGGGCAGAAGCATTGTGCTGGAGGGAAAGGCACACAGAAGGCCAACACAAGCCCACTGAGTTCTCACAAGCAGGGTTTAGACGCACTGAGAGACCTGGTTTGATGAGACAACTGGCAGTTTTGCAGTTAATGAGCAAGAGTTTTAATTTGAATGCGTGACACTCCAGAAAACCAGGCTTTGTTTACACATTGCAAGCAAGTTGGCTTCAGAAGAGACGCCCCAGTGTCTGTGTATATACCTTTATGTTCTTGTTCTTGAGATTTAGTTGGCTATCCAAGTGCCTGAAGTGGTGCTTTCTGGTTTTCTTTCTTTATTTGCCTCACAATCTACATTCATGGCATGAGCTGATGATTATTAAGAGCTTTAAAACTTCAGCAGTGAGTCTGAAAAACACAGATTGACGGTTGCCATCGGTGGTGGTCAATCACTCTTTATTGTCTTGCTAAGAGCAGCAATCCATCAGGGCAGCAGTAGTCTGGGCCCTGACTCGCGCTCATCTTCTGATCCTGCATCTGCAAAACAAACAAACGTAACAAATAAAACTCAGGAAAGCGTTTGTGAATTGTACAGTACCTCAAGATATTTTGACGAAAAGCACTAAGATCTGACGGGAGAATCCAAGGTGGTTTGGCAGTTTAGAGGAGCAGTGTTCGGTGTACCTCAACTGGCTAGGATAAATAGCAAAGAGGTGACAATGAATGTACTAGATATGTTCTGGAATGATGGAACATAATCAACAGTGAGAGTAAAAACATTATTCCTTTTTCTTTCCTCACAGCAGGTGCTTCGGTTACCTGTTTCTACTTGACCAATAGTGAAGCTTATTTCCATCGCTCTTAAAAAAAGTTTCAAACCGCGTTGCCCACCTTTGTTGTTTGGGGGTCTTAAGGACGGGCAGGTGTTGGGGTGTTGGGAGTTGTATATTTATTAAAACAACCATAATCAGCATTGTTTATATTATGTGATCTAGGCTATGTGGTTTGGCTGCATGGAGGCTCCATCGGTTTGTCGGCTAACGTGTCGGCTCATCCGTCACTTATCCTCTGATGGAGATGAGCCTGATGTAAAAGCACCTCCAAAAACTTTAAAGGAACTGTTCGACTTTTTTTGGAAATACACTTAATTGCTCTTTTACCAAGAGCTAAATGAGAAGAAGTCAGTTTGCTTAGCTTGGCAGCTAACCTAGCTGTGAGGTAACAAACTCCCAATGAAAGGTGTGAAAACATCAATTTGTAGCTAAGCTAAGCTAAAGGGCTTCTATGGAACAGACAGATATGAGAGTGTCATCTAACTCTCAGCAAGAAAGTGAGCCCAGTTTATTATATCTCTTCGTGTCGGCCTTGAATTAAATGTTTCACTTAGTGTCATTTGGTTGAGTTTCAGACCCATATAAACGCTGCACTGGATATCAGTTAAGCAGCTCATCTGATGTGTTCAAGGGAAATCTGCTTTCAGAACAGCAAGCTAGCCTCAAGGGAAGCTAAATCCAGATGTCCTCCTCGGTTTTGAATTTGATAGGTCTCACAGCTTGGATGTGGAAGCATGGATTTTGCAAAGTTGGCTCTGTCAGTCACACTGGACTGGATTAGCTGGAGAATGGCACACCACTCCTGTAATTTAAATTCAGTACACGCATGTCTGTAATTTAGTATGGGAAGTTGAAAATCAAGAGTAAATTATTATTTTTTGCCAGAGGTCAGGGGTCATTTGATAATCGCAATTCTGATTGATTGATCTCTGTAATGCAGTTAGCATAACCAGCGCTCGTGTGCGTAGTTAGCAAAACTGTAAAGGACGCTATCAGAGAATCTGTTTCAGTCTAAACGACCACCCCAGACGACATGATCCAACCCAAACCCACTGTTTCTCATCTGCAAAGTGTATCATCAGTTTCATCTTTCACCGTATTCACACCGAAGCGTGCAGTCTAAATGCATTTGGACGCATGCCTCAGCTGACTGGAAAGCTCTGTGACGTGAGTGAGGAATTTTGGCGCTGGTCTTCGAGTCGTTCATACCTGAGGGTTATCTGTTGCCCATTGTATTGCATTGGAATGTATTTTTGTCTCTTCCTTGTCACAGTGTCAGACTCCTTCAGCTCTGCTGCTGCGACACGGGAGCGTTAAGTTTAATGTACGTGCACTAAAGCATTTTGTTTGTGATCTTGTTTTGCTGAGATGCATCAACGCCGTTGGCAGCCCTTGATTGGTTTTGTTCTGTCTGTTGGATGTTTATCCTAAAGGAGATTTCTTTTATCTGATTTACGCTTTTATTGTACTTTTTTTTTTTTTTTTTTTCCTTCTAACATCAGTGGTGAAGCAGAGGCTACATGCTGCATGTGCAGGCCCGCTCTGTGTTGATATCTCTGGTCCAGGCAGCGTCAGTGCAGCACCTGATGTGGGGGGAAAAAGTTCTGCTGAGCGTCAGCAAAATTGACGGAAAGGAAAGACAGCCAGGCAGTGTGGCGGCGGCACAAGGGGAAAGCAGAGTGGTCCGTCAGAAAACCTCCCTCAAAACAATCTGTACCAGAATTCCTTCTGTCAGCAAATCCTCTGGAGAGAGAGTCCCTTTAGACAGAAAAACCTACTAATGCACTTCAGAGCACACATCAACAGCACAGGCGTTCTCTCTCCACGCTGACGAGCAAACCACTTGAAACACGCCGGTCAATGCTACGCTTGTTTGTTACGTGTTTTGTGGTCCTTCTTTTGCGTCTTGACCTTTTTCTACATGGTGTTTAAACCGAGCTTTTTGTTCCCTTTTTTCTTTTTTTTTTTCCTTTTTTTTTTGGAAACCTTTCTTTAAACGGACGCTAAAGTTCTTCTTTAAAGCATTTCTACCTCATGGCTACAAAACACACGTGGTATTTGATTTACGTCTTTCCAAATGTCAGACATTTGTGAAAAATGCATTGAAAAAAAGAAGAAGAAGAAGAAGAAGAAGACGAAGAAGAAGAAGAAGTGGAGAGAATAACACCATGAAGTTTTGCGCAGTCTACCTCAGATGACTGTACTTAAAACATTTAGCTGATGGTGCAACCGCAGGCTGCAGCATAGCCTAGTGTGTGTGTGTGTGTGTGTGTGTGTGTGTGTGTGTGTGTGCGTGCGTCTCTGTCACTGTGTGTCAGATCCGAGCTATAGGCAAAACACACACACACACCTGATAACACTGACGTCAAGAAACACACTCACAAGCGATTTGTGAGGAAGGAACAGTTGGGGTCGACCTAAAGGTGACCTGGAAATGTATAATCCAATACATTTGCTTTAATCTTTTGTGAACTACTGTGGTTGTGCGCGTGTGAATGTGTATATACGTGGGCACACTCTTCTTTTTTTTATTTAGTGTGTTGAATTTTATAAATTGTTAGTATATATAACACACTTGCACAACTTTAAACCAGAGTGTAACGTGTTTCTGTTGTACATACCTATACATACAATACAAAATGCACCACTTGTTTATATGTGTGAATATGTTGCCATACTTGCAGTCAACTTAAATGTATTTTCATGTAATCTTAGGTACAAGCAGCAACAAACAATTCATTAAAGACATTTTCTTGGGAGATTATACCTTGTACATCTTTTTTTTTTTTTTTTTTTTTTAAAGTCACTGGTCACATTAAGGCTGCGAGGGATGAATAAACCAGTCGTAATAACAGAATTTATTTATCAGTAGAATGGAAAAATATATGTATTGTCCTGCCAAAAAACAGCCCAGCTGAAAAATCGCCTTAATGAGCCTTGAGTTAGTCACCCTTGTGTGCAATTATAAAATCGTCCGTGTTGCAGGAAGCCAGCGCTGTCGCTTCTCTCATTAAAATGTAACAATTCATTTCTCTTCTCTGCGGTAAGAGTGGCAAGACAAAAACATTAAAGCATTAATTATCTTTCTCATCGCAAAGAATTTGGATTACGTGCGTACTCTTAATGAAAATGATGTGCATTTGCCCAGCACATTTCCAAGGTATCATTATATAGCTGCTGGTGAGGTGTGGGAAGCTGCTGTATAGCCTCTATAATTATCTGTGAAAACTCAAACGCTTCACGAGAGGTTAGAGTGCACCGGGGGCTGCTGTTTTCTTTAGTTTTCCACTTTGAAACACGCTATAGCCACGATCAGAAATAATTTATGGCGCAAGCTTTTTTTTTTTTTTGTCCATCAGAAATAAAGCTTGTAAATGTAATGTTTTTCTTCCAGATTGTGAGCCTAGAGGACAACCAGCAAGAAGAGACTTGATTATTTTGCCCGTCTTTATTTATTTTATTTTTTTCGCTGTAAGCTTCATAAATACTGTAGCAGCAAGCTGGTCTGTAAATAACCTGTATTCACAAAGCTGCAGTTGGTCTCGGCTCGACTCAGCGGGGGGAGTGATACAGGAAATATTATCGACAAACTGACCTGCAAGTTTTTATCCAAATCAGGGTGCAGCAGGAAAGTCTGCTTTAGGTGTATTCTTTAAGGTTGCTGCAAAACAGTATAGAGTGTGTGTGCGTGATGAGCTGGTGCATGTGTGTGTGTGTGTGTGTGTGTGTGCACCCCGGGGTTATCTGCCACAACACCACTGTGTCCACTTTAAAGGCTCCTCATTCCTCAAGCTTTGCCTCACACCTCTGCTCACTCTTTGCGCGACAATTAAAATATGCTAAGTGATCATTTTCCTTAAGTAGTCTTAAATGTGCAATCCATTCAAATATGAGAGGAAATTGCCCACAGCTCGCAAAAAAAAAAAAAAAAAAAAATCTGAGGTGGTTGAACGGGGGGGTAAAGAAGGAATAAATTATGCAAATAACACAAAGGACTTTACCACTTGAAAGCCTAATTTTCCTATAATCAGCACACTGTCGCCTAATATTTTTTTCCCACCTCTTATTAAAAGTGACTGTTCTTTTGCCGATCATCAGATGGCTCTATCTGTCCCCGGTCTGTGAAATGACTGCAGCCTGCCAGACTAAATGCTAAAGCATTTTGCTGGAGCTTTTAGATGATGGTCACATTCCCACACAAGTAATTATGCGTCGGAGAGTCCAGAAATAAGGTTTAATTATACAGTAATCGTCTGTGATGGACACTAGGAAGTGGTGAGTACCGCCAGACTGCAATCCATCAATGACAAACCTCTGGCCAGTTTTAATTCCTCCTCATTTGCATCCTAACCTCCACACCAAGTTGCGCAAACGCTGTTAAATGTTAATAGGACCTGTCTCGCCACTCAAAATGAATGCTTAAGCCATTTTTTAGTCACTTTTCTCCCCCCCCCCATCCCTCTGTACCACCACTCACTCTCGTTTCATCTCTCTTTATCTAGCTACCTCCATAACCCACTCCCTTTCTTTTTATTACTTTCCAAAGCCATCGTCTTCACGCCATTCTCTCCTTTCCTGTCATCCTTCCTCCAATCTTTCACTCGCCGCGGCCCCTCCTCCCTCCCTCCTCGCAGGCCTCGCCGTGGAGGAGGCACAGAGCGGTCACTGATGCACTAATTGGGAGCAACACTTACAGTTTTATCTCCCCCCACCACTAATAGCGGTCTGCACTGAAGCAACTCACCTTAGGATGAGGAATGGATGGATGAGTTGGAGGTAGGAGGTGGTGCTGGCGGTGGTTGGTGGGGGGCTGGTCGAGGCCTTGAATGAGAAATTCCTCCATGCAGACCGCGGCGCAGACTCAGTGTGAGATTGGGCCCTCAAGCCATCATGGTTAATCCATATCCCGCAGGACCTCGGACTCAATTCCCCGCTTCATTAATTGAAAACGATGGCCTTTTTTTGGTGTGAGTGAATAAAACAAGGCGCCATCTCTGAAAAAAAAAAAGCATTTTGTCTGGTTTTGTTCCTGAAGTGTCTGCAGTCTCATTATGCCCCTGTGCTGCATTTCAAAATATGCTATCATCTTTGTCTTGATTGTCTCCCAGCGTCGGGAGAGATAAATACACACGCCGCTTTGCTGTGCTGATGCCAGGACTGTTTTTCAGTGAATCATTTGAAGTCTTATCAGCCTTTATGGAAATAAAGCCTTTGCCTAATAAACTGTTCCACAGGCTTTGGGAGAGTAGCACATAAACACCTTTTTTCTCCTGACAACGCCATCATTAGCGCATCTTGTTCAATGCTTTACACATAATTGGAATCAACATCTATTGTTCGTGTTCTTGACCTTCCACTTGTTTTCCAGCAGACACTCAGAAACATTGTATTACTGCTGAGAGGGAATCTTAACTAGGAGAACACATGCTAAGTGCCTTTGCTTTGTTTTATCAGGGGCACATTGCTTCACTTTGAATAGAACTTGAAAACCCATACCTTTCTGGTTTAATGATAAAAATCCTGCCGTGTATTGTAACGTACAATTGAAATTAATCGCATTGTCTGCTTTCTGTCACATGACACCTGTCCATGCAGGACAACAGTATGAGTGCAGCACAATTACTGATATGCATAAGACCTAAACTGCACCACAGATGTTATAGAAAGTGGAATTATTGAGAAGCTAGCAGTGTTTTCAACTATTTTACTATATAAAGTCCTATATTGTGCTTAACTACTACTTACGTAATGGCACATAAGTGCAAAATGTTCTCAAAGCTGCAACATTTCTGGCAGCTGTACTCAGCGAAACACATCTGAGGGTCCACTGTGCACGACCTGCCCAGCACCAAGGTGGTGGAGCCCAAAACCAGCGCTAAAAGAGAGCGCTTTTGTTCGTTTTAGCTAACATTAGCTACCATTAGCCTCTGGTCATGTCAGGGCACGAAGTCCCGATTCTACTAAACTGAGCAAGTTTACCTCTCGTGCATTCAACTTTTTATGTGTAAGCTTGAAAGTGTCAGAAGTAAAAGCAGTGCTCATCACGCAGGCAGAGCGGCCCCTGTCGTTGGTATATTACATATTATTGATTTTTATTCATGATGCTTAACGTGTAAGTAGAATTTCAGTGGTGCAGTTGGTTGAGGTGGCGCTGCTTTATATAACAGTTTAATCAATATTAATGCGTTCTGTTTTACATAGTTGTCATATGTTTTGCAAAATCTAACAAATCTAGTGGAGTAAAAAGAGCTGCAGTGAAGTGGAAGTATCATATAGCATAAAATAGTACTTGAGGAAATGTATTTCTCACCAGTACAGGCATTACTGTTGGAGCATGTCCCTTCAACCTTCGTGCAGTCGCTTCAGAGATCTTTTCTGCATGAAGTCAGACACTCTGCTGGTTCCACTGAATTACAATAATCATGAAGACAACGTTCACATGCAGAGCACATTCCAGCTTTGGCCCTGATTCTGAAAACGACGATATTCCTACAAAGCCGTCAAATACCGTCTTCAAAGGGTCAAAAACCTGTTGATATCCAAGTCTTTGTTAGTGTTTCAGTCGGTGTGTTTCTTTGGCTCTGCAGCACGCAGAGCTGACCGTAAAGAGGCAAGAAACCCCCGAACGCCTGTTCCACTGCACACGTGTCCAAAGAATGCTCTTAAAATTCAACGAATATCGGCACGTCCCACATGTCTTGATGGGAGAACGCTCAGACTGGAGTGAGGCCTGCTCACGGAGCTCTGACCTGGCTGAAGATGAAGATGTCATGTGGAAAGTGAACTGGCCTTCACCTTTTGCTGATGCTCTGAGGTCCTCTGTGGTCCATAAGAACATCTCCCATGCAAATGCTGCTCTTGATTATGCTAATATATTATTATGTTAATGGTGTCCAACTTTAATAATGCATGATTTGGGCATATTGATAAGTGCATTGCATTTATTGTCATGCAAATTCTGTTAGATGTTTATTAATTGACACAGAAATTCAACAGCAGCAGCAAGAAGCAACAATTAAATAGCATTTCTCATCAGAATGAAGCGTCACGTGATTCTGCGTTCCCTCGTTCAGGCCTACACGTCTGATCCATCACTCCCTGTTCGAAATCAGAGCTGATCTTTAGGTTTAACAGCTGGCTGTTATCAACGCAGCTCTTCTCTTACCAGACTCCTGTTCAGCCATCATCCACATTCAAAGGCGCCAAAAAATCTGATCCATTTGATCGTGCAGCCCCCTCGCTAACAGGGAGTCAGACGTGAGTCATCCTCGCTCCGAAGCCCACCTCCCTCGGCAGAAAAACTTAAAACGAGCCTTTCCGGCGTCACAGGAGGGTACCTTCAGAAACACTCTTTTGCTTTTTTTTTGCGTGTGTGTTGTCAGATTGGCGGCGCTTGTGGAGTGCTCACAGGCACTCGGGGATGGGCTGTCGTGTTAGCGGTGAGTGGCAGACCGACCGACTGACAGCCAGCGAGGTTGTCTCTGGAGGATTCCTACTGAGGAGGTGTCGCTGAGTGAACTATCAGGGACTGTGATGTGCATTAGGCTGTGCAAGAGACCTCTACAAAGACAGGGATTTTTTTTTTTTAGAGTGGGTGGGGGTGTTTTTGTTTTTTGTGGGTGACATTATGAGAGATTCATTAGCTGTCTACCTTCTTTCAGATCATTACTCATCAAAGCCTTTCATCTCTCTCGACAGTGATGGACAGGTTGAAATAACTCAATTCCTGCCTCTTTGATTGATTTTATAACAGCACATACTGTACCAACGCCATCAACTGATCATCATCTGATTTTTTTCCCCCCTCACTGCTCAACTCGCTGCATTTTCTCCACAGTATATGGTGTTGGAGGTGCACTTTCCTGTGTGATTTTCTCCCTGCTATAATGCCACATCGTGTATAACTGCCGATGGAGACATCCAATTAGTATCCAGTCAGGCTGTGTTAGCTTAGTTAAGAACACACACCTACACACACTCACATCACATGTGTCGCAGATGTACAAACACACACACCCACACACAGGCGAGGGGCGGATGCACACGAAAAATGCACACAACCACTTGCTGTTTCCACATGAGTACACTCAGTGGAGATGGGGGATGGGAGACCTGAGATGTGAGGGGAGAGCGGGGATCGTGGCTGCGGCAGCAGCGGCGGCGGCGGCAGCGATGGTGGTGGCGGTGCGGTGGCAATCTCACCCAATCATGTGTGCTGGGAATGACTTCATTAGGAGGCCCTGTAGAAGTCCGGTGCCTGGGAATTGCGTTTGCGGTGGGGATTGCAGGGAGGAATGAAGCGGAGGGAGAAGCAGGAATGAGTCCTGAATCCCTCTTTTATCTGGCGTGTGATGGAGAGATCCAAATCAACAGCTGTCAGTCAGGTGGGCCCCAGGGTGAAGGCCTGTGGCGGAGGGGGAGGGCGGGGCTGAGGGTGGGATGGGAAGGGGAGATCTGGTGGAAGTCTGAGGGGGGTTGGGGTTGGCGAGGACAGGGCCTGACTGATGGGGTGAGTGTCAGCCTTGGTTCCTCCACAGGTTTATCACATCACCTGCTGGTTCACACAGCTGATTTGCATTGTCGGAAATCAAAACTCTTCACATAAATATGGTCTGGACCCGCTTCTTCAAACAGCTGGACTGAAGAAAAAAGACAAATCCCACATTTATACTCCCGTATGAACATGTTTGAGCCCGTTCTCACAGCCAGGGTGACTCACAAGGTACCCTGAAGAGTCTGGACGTATCACCCAGGGTGGTAGACACAAAGTCCTCAGAGGGTGGAGGTCGGGGTGAGGTGTTGCTCTTTCATCCAGGAACCCCGGATTCATGTCCCCATGTGAAACCAAAAGTCAATGATACGTCATTTTGGTTCCTAAAATGAACCAAACAGCCACAGTTTCACATCGTTAGCCACGTGTCCAAAAGGCTTTTCCTAAATCGATGTTTTCTCAAAGCCGACCAAGTCGTTTTGCTGCCTGAACCTAATCAAAGCGACTGTTTCACATCGTTAGCCACGTGTTGGCAGGAAGGCTTTGCATGTCGCGCACAGATGCTACGGGGTACCTTGTGGCTGTAAGAGCCCCCGAGTGGTGTCAGTATTTGCTGACCTGGGATCAGAACGTGTTGGTTTTGAGTCACTGTACAAAATCTCACTGGTCATGATGAATAATATGTTGTCTGAAGCGATGTGGAGAATCCAGAATAGAGGACTTTTAGCCTGCTGTTTGTGAGTTACTGCACTCACACGAAGGATTTTACACAAAGAAACCTTTTAAAAATGAATATTGCAAGTGGGTTCGCAGGAAAGAAAACAGATTAAAGACTCATTACGTGGTGTGCATTCGGGACATGCTGATTGGATATTCGTCCTCTAATCATGCATGTGATCAATCATGTGATCAGTTTGACTCTTTGCTGTAAATGAAGGTAAGTCTCTACTCCTACACTGACCCTACATACAAGAGTAAGTCTGACAGGTGAATGAATGCAGGCTGAAGTAGTGCGACTCGGGCGAAGACACGTGCATATTCCACAAGGAACAGATCTTCATTTGTGACAGTGAGCTTATTAAAAGACAATTTTGGCCAAAATGAACAGTGTGTGATTTGACTGGCCTGCTTATCAAAAGAGAGCACATGCTCTGTCTGCAAAATGCAGCTTTTCAGCAACTAATAATTCCAGCAGTAATGAATCAAAGCACTCGCTCGTACGGCTCCGCACACCATGTGCAGGCTCATTCATTTCCAAATCGCTCGGCTTGAAGGGAAACAAGCGGCGTTCAGGCAAATCATGGGTGTGTGTTTATTTAAAATTAGACGTTTTTAAGAGATGTGTCAGTGCAGCAGTGTGGATAAAACAGCACAAAGACAATATATTTAATGTTTTAGCTCATCAGCTTCATTGATTTTTATAAATATCTGTTTATTCTGAATGTGATGCAGCGACACGTTTGACTGGGAAAGTCCAAAAACACCCGAACATGCCACAGGTGAACAGGGTCATTTGTAACAGGTGATAGTCAGGTAAGAGAGGGGCATCCTGGGAAGGCTCGGCGAGGGTGGGGCGAGGTTCACCACTTTGTCAACACATGATTGGATGAAGGAGATGAGGAGCGCAGTTGATGAATCCTGTTTTTACTGACACAAAGTCCCAACTTTTTTGGAATCTGGGTTGTATTTCCGAGGATTTCACAGGCAATATTCCTCATTACAGTATAAAAGCAGGCCATTATGCAAATTGTATATTTCTAGTAGTCAAATCCCTGTAATAAACCCAAACACCCCCTGCTACTGGCGACTTGTGCTCAGAGATGAGGGGGAGTAGAGTAGATGCAGAGAGAGGTGAGTGTGTTTGAGCACCACGAAGGTCACTCCAGATTGAGAAGTTTGTCAAAATGTGATGACATCAGCAATCTGTAAACTGTTATTGGCCCTGGCTGGCGTCGGCTACGTCCAAACTGTCTGAAATTACACACACACGCACACAAAAAAGAAAGAACGCACACACACACACACACACACACACACACACACACACCCAAACTGACTGCCACCGCTCTGCCAGAAATGATTGCCTCCGAGGTTTCTTTTTTCTTCTCCCATCTCCCCTTGTTCACCCATGCCTTTCCTCCTCCTCCTCCTCCTCCTCCTCCTCCTCCTCCTCCTCCTCCTCCACCCCTTCCCAGCACCACCAACAACAACACTCATATCCCCATCCCCCCGCTGTCTCCCTGCCTCGCTCTCACATGCTCATACTGTAGAAGGCAGGCGGCCAGATATGTGTAAGCTTCCAGGAAAGAAGGGAAGGAAGAGGCAGAGGAGGAGGAGGAGGGGGGAGCTAGATCTGGATTTAATGACATTAAACATGGTTTTTATGCTCAATAAGAGACCTATATTATGATTGATCCAAGACAGCCAACACTTTATCTCGACACAAATGGAATCGTCTGTCACTGAGTCTATTGAGTCATCAATATCCGGTGTAGTTATTTCTCTTTTTTCCCCTCCTAGATCGTTTACAGTGAGTAATCATCTGTCTGGTCACTCGCGTCTCAGGGGTTTGATCGGATAGTGCTTTTGAACACCGGCGGAAACCTGCCTGACAATCCAACAAGCCACTCACTGAAGATTGAGAGGGCCCCATTATGTCGGCTGCCTGTGGCCATATCAGAAGGCTTTTCTTCTCCCTGCTCTCGCCTCTACATAACACACAGCGGTAAATAAATCACAGCTCCGACTCTGCTTATCGATCGGCCCCGCTGCGAGCTCCTTCTTTTCTTTTTTTTTTCCCTCCCTTTGCGCGTCTGCTCGTTCTCCTCCGCAGGATGAATTGTTGCTTTGTGTATTGAGGAGGGCGAGATTGTCAAAACACAGAGGTGTGCAAAAAAAAAGGAGAGCGAGAGAGCAGGAATACGCCGCGACTGCATGACCCACTGTGACGCTGCATAGTTAGCCTCGATTAGGCTCCACATTAATCGAAATAATTTCAATTAGTGGCAGCGTTTGCGTTGGCTTTCCTGGAGGGGAGGCCCGCGTCCTGCTGGGACTACTCTATTGCTGCCATTGTTTCAGGCAAGATCAATTAGTTACAGAGAAGTAATTGAACCCATTCTGAATACTTATTTAACCAAGACATGCATACAGCTCAATTAAGGACAAGCCAGGAGATTCAAGGTGATTTGCTGGGACGCAGGACATCCGAGACAAAAAGGGACAAAATCATTGAGTGCAGATAACAGTGACACAGACTGGATCCTCCTGACTCATATTTCTCCCAGAAAGGCAAACTTAGTATTCAAAGTTCACAAGTGAAATAAATGGATCTATCAGCTTGATCCATATGAGACATAAATTACGCTGGAGAACCGACCCGTGGCTCCAACATGTCAGAAATTCATCAGAACATCCGGCAGCCAGTCGAGAGCAGTTGATCTGGTCGTCTGATGCCCGACGACTCTAAAATGAGTCGTGCAGCTGGAAAAGCTGCTCAGAAAAAGGGGCTCAAACAGGAAATATCTGGCTCTTTAACCGTCAGCTTGCTCAGTGCTGGGCAGACCCCCGGTGTCTGGAGCAAGCCAATTAGCAATTAGCATGTGAAACACATCTGTTATTTCAGTGTGTCATATTCTCATCCTATGCTGCTATTACAGATTTTCTTAGTGTCTGATTTAGCTTATCTTAGCTGAATGAGCCTGCCGTGTATTTTACATATAATGCAGTTATTTTGAAGTCTAGGTAGGAGTGTGGAGGTCAAGGGTGAGGTTCACTTTTTAATTAATCTCAACCACGATCTTTCCCTGTGGTTGACATGCACTGAAAGGCACGAGCTGCAAAACTGTTGACATTAAATGTAAAAACTGACCCAAGGTTTTCCAGGATCTTGGATGTTCTTGCCTGGAAGCAGCCTTGAATCTAAATACAGCTGGCATTTGAAAGGACTCCAGTTTGGTAAGTGGAGTCAATACCGGATTCATATTTGATAAAAAGCTATCAAACCCCAGCCCTGGTAATGCTACAGTCCCTGTTCATCTGTGAAAGGGTTAAGTAAGGTGTGTTCCCGAGGCAGAAAACGTCCTATGACTAGCAATCAGCGCTAATAAGATCCATCTTCTCTTAAAAGACTCAGTGAAAAGCCCTAAATCCATTGCGAACACATTCAAAGGGGAGATAGGAGAAGGAGCCATGTGCTGTGATGTTTTCATGTCCTTTTTCTCTCCCTCTCTCCCTCTCTGCCTCCCCCACCCCCCTCCTCCTCCACTTCATTATCATTCCCAGGTTATCCCAGCAGCCAAGTGAATCTGGAGCACAAATGAATTAAGGGAGAATTAAGGAGCCTGTGCAAAGTGAAGTCTTTCCAAATCTCAGCACAGATGAAAGGTGGACCTCCTCATACATGTGCACACACACTACAACACCTGCTCACACGCGCCCACAACACTTATCCACACACACACACACACACACACACACACACACACACACACTACCCACGTGTGCCATGTAGCAGATACGCGTCTGTAGATTTGTGGACGTCAGTGAGTGTTTGTTGGGAGTGTTTGTCCTCACCTTGCTTCTGGGCCTGGTGCCAAGCACAACTTCCTGCAGTCCTCGGCCAAGGCAACACAATGGCGCTTAAGGTAGCCCACCACCCTCCCAGCATATTATATCAGCTGGGGGAAACAAAAAAAAAAAAAAAAAAAGTTGTTCAAAGAGAGGACAAAGGAGTGCACAGAAACATATACAGGTGCAGCGGACACACACGGATGTATATGTGTTAAAATGCAAATGATTTGCTCCATAAGTGGAAAGTGGGAGTCGCAGTGTACGTTTGCCCTCCACGTATGACGAGGAGGACACGGCGCAGAAGTTTGACATTGAAATTGTTCGCTGGAATGTGAAAATGTGACTTTCCCTTCAGTGACCCCGCTTTCATTCCCAGCTGATGCAACTGATGCAAGTTTTCCACAGTGAGCGAAAGTTTTCTGAGCGTGCGTTTGAGCTGCTTTGACCCGACATGTTTCATGGAGAAAGCTGGAAATGTTGACATGTGTAAATCAGGGCTGCAGCCACTTTGAGGACTTCCTCAATACACTCCTGGAATTTGAGTTTATTTTCTACTGTGACACACAAATTATGCTATTTTGCGAGGGTCAGAATTTAAATGCTTGCTTAAATAAAAGCATCTCTACCACAGTTATTACTATTATTGGCCCCGAAGAACACCTTGAGACAGAAAACAGATCAAATTCACTGGAAATATTTTGCAAAAATGCTTAAAGCTGCTATAATCAGCAGCCTGTTTTCATGTATTACAGACATCAGTGGAGCCAGAGAGCATATCGTGACTTAAATCCAGCAGGTGGCTCTGAATGCTTCACCTTAGGTTTGAAATATGGGACTAATGAGATATGTTGCCAACAATTTTTGTGGCTTTTCTAAAGAAATACTTTGACATTTTGGAAAAGTAATGTACTGAAAGTTAGGTGAGAGGATCGATTCCACGGGAAAATTCGTAGCTAAAGCTAGCAGGCGATTGGTTTAGCTTAGCATAAAATCTAGAGAGAGCAAACCCGGAGTTAGAGCGCCTTAATGCAAAGAGTTAAATGACACGATTTAGAGCCAAACCGCTGCAGAGGCCTGCTGGTTACAGCTTCATATTAAGCTTAAAGCTTGCAGACTGGTCGATTACTGTAAACAGGTGGAGACAAATGAGCTTCACGGTGGAGAAACTCAACCCCGTCCGCTCTCTGTGTCATGAAACACTGATGTGAGGCTCAGCTGTGGTGGCAGCCACCTCTCTCGCATCTCTAGCCTGCTCAGGAGCCATCAAAGGCAGGGAGAACAGAGACGGCACGAGGGAAGACAAGGCCTCCGCTGTGACTTTCACAGTGTTTAGAATTGAAGCGGTTTTTCTCTCACGCTCTTGTTTCCGTGTTGACACGCTGTACTTTCATTCGACAGCGGTTACATTTCAAGCCGGCGGGTTCCCTTTGTTTTGATTTAATATAATCTGTTCTGATCCTGTGTTATTTCTCCGGTCGTTATCATCTCATCTCCTAATCATACAATTGTCTCTGAAAGGGCTGCAAAAAGCTGTTTCATCGATCCTGCAGGAGCGCGGATTGATCCGGCTGAATTTGCATGGGAATCCATTCTGTTTGAGCCGGGAGATCATAATCGATCAGATGGGATAAAGCCCGTTTCTGGCCCGCTCGCCTTTCAAAGGTTAAGGTGAAAATTAATTTGTTTGTTCGTTAGTTACATTTCAATCCTGCAATTAAGTCTTGCAAATGATTAAAATGTAAAACAATGGAGCAACGAATGTGACTTTGATTGCTTGTTCTTTTTTTATTCGATAACATGATCTGTTGGCCTGATGACCGCGCTTACAGAATCCTAATGAAGGTGAGTGAGCGGCTGATGGCTTACACAAACCCTCTTTTTTTTGTTGTTTTGTTGTTGTTTTTCTCAAAGGCGCTGTTGTTTTAATTGCTCCTCCATATTTGACCTCAGAGAAACATCTGAGGCAGATGTTTTGGATGTAGGAGATGCATTTTTTGTCGTTTTGCAGTTTCGTTCTTATTTAATGGATGAATGATGGCAGGAGGAGAGACGGCCGTGAGGAGAGGTGATGGCCGGCTGGGCAGAGCGAAGTCCTTGGGGTGAGGATGAGGAGAATGATCCGATGGCGGGCCGGCAGATGAAGGAGACCTGGAGCACAGGGGGATAATCGTAAAGGCCCAGAACACTTGAGGTTTGGCCTGGAGTGACGGCGCAGACGGGAGCGACAGGCGGCTGCAGGTGATGAGATGATTACCTGCAGCAAGACCCAAACAGAGAGACGTACAGGGAAGACAAAGACAGCAGGGGACAGACACAAAGACAGGGGAAACGTACGGGTAGCAGCATGGGCCATGACGTTTTAGTGGAAAAAGAGAAAGATAGACTCCAGGTTAAGACTTAAAGGTGATTTGCAGGAACTGTTTGCATGAAACTAAAACTAATGAGGTCTCCAAAGCTCTTCAGACTTCAGGAGACTGAAACCATTTAAAAAACACCAGATCCTGCTAACTATGTTTTTTTTCCCCAAAAAAATTAAATATTGAACGAGCAGAAGTGAATTAAGTGTTTCTGCTTTATCCACATTAGAAATTCACTAAGATCGCATCCATAAAATCATTTACTCTGTCTGTGAAGATATGTAGCTGTAGCCAGCAGGCCGTTAGCTTAAATTAGCATAAAGACTGGAGGCAGCTAGGGGGAAACGGTACCCTGGTTCTGTCCAAAATGAAAAAACCGTACCAGCACTTCAAAGTTTTTCTAATTAACACATAATCTCATTTGTTTAATCCGTACACAAACAGATGTAAGCATGTACGGTTTGTGTACAGACGAGCTAAGCTAGCTGTTTCCCCCTGCTTAGCTCACCAGCTGCTGTAGCTTCATGTTTAGCGTACACACACGAGAGTGGCATCAGTCTCATCATCTACTGTAATCTAATTTTTTTTTGGACAAGCTTGCATTGCTTTAAATTAGCAGCCTTCTCGCTGTTTTTGACCGTCACTGCTGCTGGTTAACCACGCTGGGGGCCGATAATCAGCTCATCTCGGGCTCCGTGGTGCCTTTTTCCAAGCAGGCGCGAATATTTCAGCGGCTCATTCTCAAATACGAGGGTGAAGCCGAGAGGCCGCAGAGCTGTTTGTGGTATCGACCGCTGAACAAACGCCACACGTACGCGAGGAACTTCTGCACATTGTGGACGTGCATCTGTGCATGTCCGTGCACGCGCTTGTGTGTGTGTGTGTGTGTGTGTTTGTGCACAGGCTCGAAGCCTTCTGGACAGGGCCGAGGGTGAAGGGGAGTGCTAACACACTCTCCTTGTCAGCGGCAAGGGTAATTACTCCTGGCTGAAATTACTCAACATTTGTTTATAAGCTCCCCTGAGCACACTGTAAATAGATTGTCTGCTCAAGTCCAATGCCATTGAAGCCCTGCTGTCCCCAGCAAACGCACACACACACACACACACACACACACACACACACACACACACACACACAGGCTTTATGTTCACTTCAATGCCATCTTTACCCCATCTCACACTCCGAGCCAGAATCTTTTTATGCATTTTCTTTTTCTTTAATGAATTATGTTAAAGACCTTGGCATAGCTAAATGTTGCAGCGCTCCTGTCATGTCGAGTGACTTCCTTTATCCTCTCGCTGGAGCTTTTCAGTACTCGGCTAGAGCCCTTGATATTTTCACTCCTCGTATAACTTTGCATGTGGTTGAGTTGAATCTATTAATCCAGTATTGATCTCTGCTTTGCCACCCTTTTCACAGCTACACTCCACCATCCCTATCTCTCCCATCCCTCCACCCCTCCCTCTTTCTGTACCAACAATAGCCAAGATCTTTTTAGCATGTATATGAAGAGAGGCGGGAGAAAAAAATGAAAGCACTCCAAGTCAAGGTCCATCCATGTAGTTATTGTATGAGATGGTTCCTGTCAAAGATGACAGTTTGAAACACTTGACCCACAAAAATGAATTCTTGGCCAGGGCCAAGTGACAGCCCAAAGTAATTCATTCTTTTGAAATGTTTAGGGAGATGGAGAGAGGAGTGAGGAGAAGGGGAGTGACATGGAGAGCGATGGAGCAAGACAGAGAGATGGAGAGGAAGGGGAGGGACGAAGACGAGAGAATCAAAGACAGAAGGAGAATCAAAGCGAGTGGAAATAGCAAAAAACAAACGTGAGAGGAGGAGCGAGTGAGGCATCGGCAGCTTTTAGCATTACATCCTGTGTTAAGCTATGATCTGCATAGGCTATTTAAGAACATTTCACCTGATTAAAACAAGCAACTCACAGAGTTTTACCACGAGCATCAGCTAACGCTAGCTAGCATTCGCGAGCATTTCAGCCAATAAAATCCGCCCATCGACTAAAAATGAGAAGCCGCTGTCGTCCTCAGACGTCTGTAATCAAAGACCTGTTGTTTCAAGAATCACTGAACAGTGCAGGTGTGCAGGTTGAGGATGGAGACAAAGGCACAGAGACGAGCTGAGACAACCAAAGGCAGCATGGGTGGAGAAAGAAGTAGCAACGGCGAAAACAAAGGTGATGCAAGGAGCAAAGAATGGGAGAAATAAAAGAAATCAAAGCATCTAATTAATTTAGTTCCAAGGTGGAAAGAAGGTTTAGTCTTCGAGCCTTACATCATGTGCATACTTAAGAAGCTTTTAGCAGGTTCTTCTTTTATAACATGTCAGCTGGAAACAGGACAATTAGCTTAGCTTCTGCTCGCTAGATTCTGCTCGCAGCATTTTTCAGCCAACAAAATCCACGACTGTCGACTAAAAAATGAGACGCCGCCATTGTCTCGTTTCAAATGACTTAATCGAGGCCTCCCATAGGTCCAAGGTGGAAACTAGCTTTAGGCTACGTCATGTGTTGCCATTATGTGCATATTTCAAAGCTTTTACCAGATGGAAACAATGTGTCAAACAAGTTTTTGAGGTTAAAATCAGCTGATGGCAGCTGGCCAAAAAACTGAAATCCACAGCTTTTGACTGAAAATGAAAAGCTGCTGTTGTCTTCTTCTGTCTGAAATCAAGGACCCATTGTTTCAAAACCCCACCAAGTAAAGATAATCTGGATGGCAACAGAGCCAGGCAATGCAAAGCAGAGGGAAGAAGACGAGAGAAACAAGGAGAGCGAGTTAAGGAAGGAGGCGACAGTGAGGAGAAAAAAAAAGATGATGCAAGAATGAGATAAATAAATTAAAAGAAATCAAGGCAACTTATTAATCCACAAGGTGGAAAATGTGATTCTGTTTACTATAAGTGATCTGCTAATGATGATTTTGATTGTATTCTTCTGTACACAAACCTCCCAACATATGTTGTTGTTATTGCAAGCTGCCATCCGGGCTAATTTGTCTTAATTACACTGAGTGTGGTTGCTGCCTACTACCGCCGTCCACTGAGAGAGACAGACACGTTAGATAGAGTGGAGGGCGGGGAGCGCAACATCTGTCTGCTGAAGAGTCACACACACACACACACACACACACACACACACACACACACATTCATAATTTCAGAAACACATACTTGCAAACACTCACACACTCACACAGGCATATACAGTGAAATACAAACACACGCACACCTCTCTAATAAAACCTTGGTCCAGCCACCTCACCGCCATCCCTTAGCCCTTACCTCCCGTGTCCCGCTAATGGCGGCCACCACAGAGGTGACTGTGTGCAAATAGGGCCGTAGCGCCGATGGCCATCCATCACAAGGCCCCGGAGCAACATTACACCACTCTAATGGCCCACTCTGGCCTTCCTTATGATATTAATCCACCGCCTCACAGCACTGATTTCATTTGTAAAGTGGTGGGGGGAGACAAACTGTTCATTTTTTTTTTTTCCACAGGGTGCTAACAGACGTGGTCGCTGTGGTGCAGACACCTCTGCTCGCACGCAGAAACGAAACGTGCAAGCTCACACACACGCTCTATACGTGCCCTGCCGCTCACCTTGGTCTCCAGCATGCACAGGTACATGCATACATACACAGAGACATAAAAAATAGATCAGCAGATGCCCGCGCTCTCACGGACTTGCTCCGCAGTCTTTTCCCTGCAGCCCCTCAACCTGCCATTACAGGCAGTCTAATTATATAAACTAACTACTGCAGGCTGCATACATCTCAAACTATCTCAGCAAGGTAGCAAAACAGAATTATTGGTATAGATGAGAGTTTGCTTTTCAGGCTGAAAAAGAAAGTATCAAGAAAACAACAATTAAATTGCTCAGTGTATCTTAGAGACCGCAGGATGCATCAATCCTCAAACACATTTTTACTTTGAACATCTTAGAGATGTCTGCTGGTAAATTCAGACTCATGCAGGCAGTCGCTCGGAGGACACATAACCTGCACTTAACACTTTACATTTCACCGGTTTCTGTTTCTCTGCAAAGAAGACCATTGCAGCAAAATAGAAGATATTTCTGCCTACACATTTATCACCTGAGAAGCTGATGCATTCTGAAACCCAGCAGCCAGAAATATTGACTGCTACTGTCGAGTTTTTGTGTCAGTTTAATCACCATCAGACATGCTGGTGATGTTAAAGAATTAATTTGCTATTTTATACCGGCCTCATATAATATTATTTGCTGTATTTACTTTCGTGAAATCATGTATGTCAGCCCTCTGGCCTGCTCAGGTTTGCCTGGTGGCTTGTTCTCCTTGTCTTGCAGGTAATTGATAGGTGGGGCGTTCAAATTAGTCTGACAGGGAGCCCCTGGTCCCAATGCTCTGCAGAGTCTATAAATGCTAGCGCCTCAATTGCCTCAGAGAACCTCTCTCCATGTGTTTCTTTTGGCTTCCTCATTAGGTTTTCTCATGCATTCCCTCTCGATTTAGCAAGAACTCTTGGAACATCTGCTGACTAATTGAGTAGGTGAGTTTAGATCAGGGGTGGGGAACCTGTCGCCTCCGGGCCATATACGGCCTGCGAGACCGTTGGACCCCTCCCCCAAGACAATTCATAGATACAAAACCAAGCACTTTAATTTTTTTTTTTTTTTTCAGCGATAGAGAAAATAACATAAAATTGTACAGACGTTTTTCCGAGCGGTCAGTGAACGCAACTCAGGTTTCGCGTTGACAACACGTCATTAGGTGTGTCCCAATTCAGGGGCTGCATCCTTCGGAGGACCCAGCCTACGCGGTCTCTGGAGGCTGGGTCCTGCGGAGGATCCTCCGTCGGCCGCATCAACTATCGGTAAATGGGACGGTCTAGCCTTCGGAGCGTGTCCTGATTGCGTCACGACGTCATAACTTCTTCCCTCCTAACCCGGGAAAAACACAAGTACGGGGTGCAGAGATGCGCCTGTACAGCTCCTATCGCTTGTAAGAGGCGCGAAATGTAGCCTATTATACAACTTACAAATTCACCTGATGTGAATATCTTCACAGCTTCGCGTCGGACGGCGCAACTGTTATATTAGACCTAATCAGTGGAGGGAAGTGACATGATTGCTTAACGTTATGTTACGTGATACAAAGTAGTTAGTTTCCTAAATCATTTTTATTGCAAGAAATATTATCCACGATTCACTCTGATCATTAAATGTGGTTAAAGGAAACTATAAAATCACTCATGTTGTGTCCTGTCTTGCCGTTGTGTTAAATAAACTGTGAAATAACGTATGTTCTGAGTTTCTGTTGCCACGGTTACCAACTAGCGTTTGAGCCAGCGCAATAATTTAGAACAATCAGGCTATTTGACCGGAACTTTTTTATAGTTGTCCTACAACTCTTTTTAACGGAGACCCTGCAGCCAATCACAATCGAGTATTCACCCAAAATAAGATATCAGTTGACATGCGAGCTTGTAACATTTGTAAGTGAAGAGTTTTAATAAGGCTAACTGTTAACTGAGCTCCTCATATCAACAGGTCGCCATTATTAAAAAAAAAAAACAATCGGTGCGCAAAGCATCTTGGGATATGGGAGGCCGTGAAGGATAGTAGCGACGCATCCTCCAAATACAGGGAAAAGGAGGACGCATTTGTCGGCTGCATTTGGAGGATCCTTCGAATTTGGACGAATTGGGACAGCCTTCGCGCAGCGTTATGACGTAAGCGGCCTTCAAATCCATCCTCCGAAGGATGCAGCCCCTGAATTGGGACACAGCTATTGTATCATGGCGCCTGTCAACAAAACATAGGCAGCTGCTGAGTTTCGCGCTGTCTAAGAGAAACATTCAAGCATTTATTTTGTTGTTGAAGTTAAAGACAAGTGAATGTCTCGAAGTTAGTTTGTGGGGACGAGCTCACGGTGATGAAAAAGGCTAATATCAAGAGGCACTACAGCGACAAACATGCTAACCTGGATTAGCTACGCGCTAGGACAAAGCTAGCTAACGCTCTTTGGCGGAGTTTGGGAGCCCAACAAGTTCTGTGGTGAGTGAGCTAACAGCTAACAAGCTAAAACCTCATTCAGAAGGAGAATTTGTGAAGGAGTGCCTTGTTACTGCTGCGGAGCTGCTAGCATCACACAGTAACACTGTTTGTTTGGACTGATTCGGAGACGTGAGGTGGAAAACTCATCTTTGACTGACCCAACTGGGATTATCATCATCATCATCATCATCATCATCATCATCACTATCTGACACCAAACGCCTCACCAAAGAGAAGCAGCCATCGCAGAGGTTAGTGTGATATGTGTGTTGTATAAATACAAATACAATACAATTACTGAGTCTGTTTTATAAATGAGCGTTAAATCTGCCACAAATCTGGGCTTTAGTGAACTTTTATGTTTTTTTTTAATATCTACGACATGCCTCCAAGGTCAGTGGGAGGCGTTTCGACATCTAAGTATGTAAGAAGGAGCCGGATGGCAGAATTTCCTGCACTAAGAGATGTGTTTTAAAAAAGGCTGTTGGGGGAAGTTGCAGTGGACAGAAAATCAGAGCTCGGTCTCTAAGTGCTTCACACATCAGTGCATATTGAAACCAGTTACTAAGCTCGCAGGCAGCGAGGGAGGGGGGGTCGGTCTGGTGACCTGGGGAGCAGATGGTGGGCTGAGAGGAAGGTCTGCTGGCTGGACGTCAGAGCGCGAGACGTTCTTTGTTGCTCTTTGTATTTTTTTTAACAGACCACCGCTGGCACAGGTGAGGTACACAGATACAGACACCTACTGTACACACACACACACACACACACACACACACACACACACACGGGCCATATGAATGTCAGAAGCTAAAAGTGTCAGCCTAAAAGGACACAGAAACAAGGCTTCACGTTTTCCTCAAATACCATCGTACATTTTGCAAAGGGAACATTTTACGATTCAACCCTTGTGCCTGTGAACCAGGATCCTGTCCCTCCTGGTCTGTCTGTCCCTCTTGTAAACACACACACACAACCAAGCCCCCCCCCCGCCACAAAAGCCTGAACGCCGTTAAAACCACAACGACAACCCTGCGGATTGCAGCGTGGCCCTTTTATCAAACATTTAGTACATCACCACACCATAGTCTGAGCTATCCGTTGCTGCTCTTCCCCATACTGTGTTAAATTATAAAAAAAGGCAGTCTGTCCTATGTAAAAATTTCATCGCTCGCTGCGGATGAACAGAGCAGTTGCAGACAAGCGGAGGAGTGGAAATGAGGAGAGCAGAGGAGCGGTGATGTCTGGCGCTGAACGTGTTGAGCCAGAGGTCAGCCCAGCTCCGGCGAAACCCAGAAACAATAACCCACAAAGATGCACACACACACGTACACATATTCACATTGTGTGCTTGTAAATTGTTCTATTCACTTACTGAAAAACACTGGAATTTGAATAACCCCCGGTCATGAAAACAAACTTTGAATACTGAAAGATTTTGATGCCTTTATTAAGGATTGACGATGCTTTGAGTTCATCTGAATCGTCTTGTATGATGTCCATGAAACTTCTAATACGTTGTGAATACTAATGGCTCGGTGGGCAGTGTGTGATAAGTGATGAAACATCTCTGAATGCTGCGCTGTCCTTGGCTGACTGTTGGGCACTGTTTCATTATGGTTATTCACTGTACTTTGAAAATTAGCAAAACCTGGCAGGTATCAACAGCCTCAAAAGCTGTGTCTTTAAGCACTCCTCTGTGTTCTTCGCAGCCCTTGAACTTAAAAACGGAGTGGATTGAAGACGCATGAGAGACTGAAGTGATATTGGTGAGCAAAGAAAATTAATATAAAAGTGAAACACTTAAAATACAAAACTCGGTTGCCAGAGGTAAAATAGCTGTCAGGGATGGCCTTCTAGCCTAATGACAGACTGGGCTCATCATGAGAGAGAAGCAAAGACAAACAAAGGCGGGGACACATTATTTCTATGGATATACTCTAATGAAAAGATAAAAGGAGGAAATAAGACGGAACAAGTGAAGGAGGTGGCTCTTTACTGCAGCATGCTACATGAAAGACATACAAACATGGCAAAGACAGCGCTGACAAGTGGGGCGGGGGGTGGGGTGGGGGAATGGGGGGGTGGGGGGGGGCAGTGAAGGAAATTAAAAGTTAGACTGTACTGTTGAAATCAGAGAAACCCTTTGCAGAGGGGCCAGGAGGGCAAACCAAATATTCCTTGACTTAACGTCTAATTCTGAATCTGAATATTAGCCGGCGAGGTTTTAAATGTAAATATGCCATTATGCTGTCATTACAGTGTTCACATCGGCGGGCCGCGGGTCAGCCCAGCCACTGTTAATTTTGCCGGCAAAAGCTTTTTTTTCCCCCTCCCCGCACTCTTGAAATGTTAATAACTTTCTATTAGTTAATGTAGCGTGACTAAAATTCCGATTAGATATAATTCATTTTAATATCTGTGACTGGCCGGCCTGATCATTTTCCGCCGCGTTCTCCCGGCCGCATTACACGATTCTAAATTGGACTCATTTACATTGGCTGGTTAAATCAAGGCCTTCTCTTGCAATTTAGCTGTCATCAAATCAATTTTGTAATTTTCTTTGCTCTTTGAGGTACGACTGTTTCTGAATTGAATAATACCAGCCATCACATTTAATTAGCCATTATAGCATGTGTCAGAACAGGAGGGGATGCGGCAACATCTCAAATGCGACGAGACAGCGTCGGCAGCCACAACTTGGACACATTAGATACGATATTGCGTCAGACAGGCGTTATTTTCCCTTCATTTACGTTTAAGCAGCAAACTTCTGCTTAATTATCCGTGATTATTGCTTTTTCTTAGTTGGGATTAGTGTTTTTGAAAAGCAGAGCCGTTAGATTGAAGTGAAACGTGGACATTTGCACCGATGACCTTCAGCGGTTCAGCCTGACTTATTTCTTTATGCGGCCCAAAGTTGAAACTTCGGACATCTCATCCTCTCTGGTTCCAGGAAAAAGAACAACACACCGCACAGTGGGCATGCTGGGAGTTTCGGTGGGACCGCTGTGGGTTAGGCAGGCGCTGGAGTGGAGCTCCCATGTGGCTTTGCTCAATGGTGACTGAACCATAAGAACAGAGGGACAGAGGGCTGCACACCACAGGGACTCGGGGAGAGCTCAGCCCTCTCCGGGAGGACCGCAGCCTTGGGTAAGTGGCGGTGTCGCTCCAGATCAGAGGACAGTGAGGCTCTTGAGGGGAGGCGGAGCAGGGTGGGGCAGCAGGAGTCGGAGGGGGAGGCAGGGGGGAGATGAGGGTCGTCCGAGGCGGCGAGGACCGGGGATAGGAGGGCAGATCGCAGAGGGAGTAGCAGTGAATCGGTTAGTTTTCCCTGACTGGAGGCGTGCTGTGACGGTGGGCTCGCTGATGACGCTGCAGGTGGATCAGCAGCAGATTCTATTGTTTGAGCGACACAGGAATAACTGAACGTTGTCGCGTCTCATTCGGCCTCTGATGCAGGATTTAGTTTTCAGATGTCATGTCAAACATTTCCTTTGTCGCTGCGACACTTCGATTTGTAAAGCCACCAGGGATGGACGAAAAAATGGAAACACCTGCCCATGTCCGGATCAGGTTTTTTAGGGTCCACGCTGAGATCATGTCCTCCACATTCGACTTTTAACGTGCATTTGATAATCAGAGAGGGTACAATGAAGAATGCTAGCGTGTTGCATTATGGGAAAAGTAGGAGTTTTTTACAGCTTGACCCTGAGTAGGGACTAAAGGTCAGGATGATTCAACCTCAGCTGCTTTAAATGTGACTTTAGGCCATAATGGAGAGCTCTGACTGGTGGGTTAATGTAATTTATCTGAATTTACTGCAGTATTCGATGCATTGGGAGTGAGATGTCTTTACAAGAACTGACTCGAGACGACGCTGCAATGAGGAGAAATTCAGTGTGACGTTACGAGCTTCATAGTTGTCCAGATTACTCTGATAACATCCTTCTTGAAGCAGCCCTCGGTGTTTATTTAGAAATATTATTACATGAGAAGTACATGAAATGGATGTATGTCGGTGAAAGGCCTTAAATCTAAATAGCTCTACTCCTGTGGGCCTTAGAGGACCTGAGGAGCTCAGTGACTGGCATTAAACCTGCCTTTGTAATTATGATTGAGCTACTTCAAAGCTCAGGGTCCCGTTTCAAGTGGTGTTCCAGTTATTTTGGCCGTCCCTGTAAGCTTTTTGAATGGTATGCACCTTGGCTCATTGAAGCACTTGAGGGATTTGCTATCTAAATCTCCCTTCAGTGAGATACATATCAAAGCCACAAATGTCAAAGGAGATAGCAACATTGCAGCAGTGGTAATCCACTGGCTGTTGTAGTCTTATGCAAGCGCGTCTGTGGGCTTGACTGAAAATTTTCACATGTCACACTCCGTCTTAGAAGTGTGAACGTGACTTGTGAAGCTGAAGTAGCTTCCAGTACTGGAATGTGCGAACAGTACGTGTGTGGGGGATATGATGTACAGTGAGGAATAAATGAAGCCAGACCCCCTTTTTGACGGCTTTTTCAGCTCGTGAAATGATGTACAAACCCCTCTTTTAATCAGGAGCATCGGCAGCTGATGGAACTAAACTCTCAATCCCTTCATCTCTTTTTTGTGATCTCTTTTCCCCCTTCTCTCTCTCTCCCCGTCAGCGTTGCATAGAGAGCGGCTGATGTTTTAATCATGGCCGCAGGGCTCATTGTGATGTGCAGCCACCTCTGGGGTCTCTAATTGTCTCAGGCCAGGCTGGCTCTGCTGATCACCCTGCGTCTGGAATGGCTAATGACTCACAGCGAGGTGGAGAGACAGAGATGCTTCACATATAGAGCTCTATCTGTGTGTGTGTGTGTGTGTGTGTGTGTGTGAGCACAATCATTCATGCCTATGCATGTAAGCACATAATAGAACATAGAATTAACTGCACACAAAGCTTGATTACCGCCACTCTCGAATCAAGGCCAAGTCATCACCACAAACCTCCCCGCTGCCGCTCGCTGCTGAAACATTACCTTGAATGACACTTCAGGTTGGTGTCATCATATGTACCGTACAGGAAGTACAAACCCACAGTGTGGAAAAAAACCTGTTTAAATATTCACATGGTGTTGAAGAGAAGAGTGTGTGTTCGGCTCATGGAGAAGATTCTGATTGGATTCAACAAGGTGAAGACGGTTTCGTGAATTCAGGCAGACGGACAAAGAGCGGTCGACTCCTGTCCTCTTTTTAAAACATTACTGTAAATCCGTGGTTCCCAACATGGGGTTCAAGACCCCCAAAAGGGTCACGAGATCAAAGGGGTTGCAAGATGATCGCTGGTGAAGGAAATAAAACGAGAAAATTCAGAATTATTCCACTGAGAGTCTGTGAGAGGAGCTCTTTCAAAGGGATTCTAGTGCTATTCTTATATTTCCTGCAGAAATTTGGTTTTAAATCTTAAATTTTCCTCTAAAATGTAAAAAATATTGCTAGATAAATATGCAACAATCCAAGTTAAAGCACATCTAAATGCATTATTTATGCAGAGAGCAGGCGGGCAACATGAGCAGAGTTATCAGATTTAGATTCGAATAATAATTTGAACGATAAAAAAGACAAAAGCCTTTCTGTCCCAGCTTTGATAGATGAGTTATGGCTCTCAGCTTTAAGCCCTTTGGTTCCTACAGAAGATTTAAATCTTTTTAAAAAATATATAGAGTTTAATTGCAAACATGTAATTTCCTGAAAAGCTACTCAAACAGGAGGAAATGGTGCATTTGCAGGGGACTATTTTCAGCAGCGGATGAATCTGCGTTTGGCGCTGTAGCGAGCGTTTCTGGCAGCAGGACGGTGTGTGTGGGATCGAGTGTGAATAAACCACAGTGTGTGTGTTGGTGGTAATGAAGGAACATGTCAGCCGGTGCAACAGTGAGGCTCATTGATGTGGACAACAATGGAGCTCTGTGGCGCAGAGGCACGAGAAACATCAGGATTACACACACAGCGCTTGTCAGTCGGACACATCCACTGCTGGTTTGGGTCTTTTCTCACATGCAGAATATCAGCGCACTTTTCCTTTAAAGCGGCAACCAAGCGTGGCTGTTGACGCTGGTGGTTTGGTGCCGCAGCCGCAGCTTCAGCAGCTCCTTCGACCATCTGAGAGAGGGACCGAACGCCGCCGGCTCCATAAACTGACCCAATTAGAAGAAGTAAACAAATCCTGCACATGCTGTGAAATCTTCACCTGAGCGGGGATTCATTTGAGCCAGAGGTTAAATGGTTAAGACATCGTCCACCATTAGGAAATGTTGCTCTATGAATGATACATCGCTTCCTTCACCAGATCCAGACCTTAATCTCCTTCTAAGCTCCGAGCGGCACCCTGGGTCTGCATGGCCGGCCCGCGGATGATGTGGTCTTAGGCTAAAGGGCCTATTGCTTATGTTGCTGATTGTACACCTGTGGATAAGGCTTTCAGGTGCCGCGGACAGAGAGCCCTAAGTCCTTGACGGCCTACGCTCACAGAATACAGATCTGCCTCCCCTCCAGCTTCCTCTCCAGTGTGCACACAATGACACGCTCTCCTGATCACGTCTCCTTCGTTCTGTCGCTGTAATTCTTCATCACCGTCAAATCTCCCGTCGCTCTTTGTCTGCCTCCCGGTCCGACGGTACTTGTGACGGACGCACACGCGCGCAAATGCAACATACGTGTAGGTCGGACTTCTTTTTTCAACAATGGGCCGCTCCATAATAATAAATGCTGATTGTCCTTCAAGCTGATCTACAGCGGGTGAAATGAGAAGTCAAGATTTTGCTAAAGACTACATTCAATTTCTTTGACCTTTATACAATACGTACATACTGTATCGCTGTGCAAAACCAACATAATTCATAGCATCCGTGCAGTGTGGGACCATGAACAGTAATAAGCAGCAGGAACTCAAGTGTTGCGTACACTTAATAACAAAGCATGTCTCTGGCTCTCCTCCCCTCCATCCGCTGCCCTTATTAGCATACAATCTGAATGCTGAGAGCGCCAACAATGGTGAGGTCAGTGCCGCTGGATGGGGTCAATTCTGAGGACGGCTTGGCAACATGCTCTGTATGTGTCTTTGCATACTGTAGGAAATCTGTTGCGGTGGAAAGTTAAGTGGCGGTGAATGCCAATAGTAGACCTTCCAGACTGCCTTCTTGAAAATACAAAGCATGGCCCCGCCAATGGCGTTCTGCTCCATTCTACCTTTTGAAGAAGCAATCCAAGAGTTTAACCCCCAGAATATTATCTCTCTCCCTTCTCCTAAGAGCAGAATGGCCGGCACTCATCACTCAAAAAAAAAAAAAAAGAAAAAAAAGAAAAAATACAATTTTGTTCTGTCGGTCTGGTCCAGCCTGCGATAATCCGAATCCACTTTTAGAGCACTGATAAGACAACCTATTAAATGTAATTATAAAACGGGTGGTACAAATTGTTAGTGCTGTAGCTATCTTCAAAATGTCTTAATGTCTTGAAATAGCCCTGGTGATTTAAATCATTTTAGCATTTCCTTGCAATTAGCTTTCACATAATAATACTGAAGCTAATTTCTGCACCACGTTTGACATTATAAATGTAATTGGCTCCCATTCACATCCCCACTGTGACACATCTATCAAGCCTCATGGGCGACATTTATCTGCGTTGTGTGTGTGTGTGTGTGTGTGTGTGTGTGTGTGTGTGCGGTAGCAAACACACGCGCTAACTCTTGCATGCGAGCCGCTTTGCATCTCCACCATAAACGCTCACCTTTTTGTTTTTTTCTCTCCCCAAATCTATCACCCCACGCCGTTATAACGACTCGCCATTGATTGCGCTCCCCCTTTCAATTTAACGCCCTCAATAAAAATAAGAATCTACAATGCATTCTAATTACACTTCTTAGGTGACCTATGTAACGACTGTTTCCCAATGAAGGCTCATTAATTGGCCTGTCACAGTTCAGTTGGAGGCTACTGTGGCACTGTCCTTTTCGTAGGCACGCCGCCATGACCAGCATCACTGAATGCTCATATATAAGAGCCCCAATAACAGTTAAAATGCTATTAAAGTGGATGAGGCACGGCTATGCTGCCGCTCTCGCTAATTTGAGACACTGACTGGAGGGCTGTGTGGAAGACTCTCTGGGGAAAACTATTCCCAATTGACTCCAGCATATGTTGTGAGTGCACACACACACACACACACACACACACACACACACACACACAGAGGCAGGCTTTCTAATTGCAAGTGGAGTGCGAACCGCAGCTGATAATGTTATGGTCATAACAGTCTCTGTCTTAAACAAATATTCCCACGTGTGTGCGCGCACACACACACACACACACACACACACACACACACACACGCATGCGGTGCCTTGTGTCTGCTGAATGGTATAGAAGGCGTTTGGCTCGGAGCTCTAAACAGTCAACAGCAGATTAACGTATCAATAGAGGACGTGTTGAAGTAAGAGTGTCTTCATGTGCTGCGGCTTTTGTTGTGCGTGGATAGATGGCCATTGATGGTTCAGGGACAGCACAAATTACTGACTTCATGAGTAAATAAGTGATTTTGCTGCACATCTTTCAGAGAGTTTACATCTTCCAGAGGTTTATTATTCTGAAGAAATGAATGGTCAAATAATGCAGTGAAATTTGAATACAAGGCAAGGTAAGCTTTTGATACGAGGCAGAGCTCTCTGAAAAGCAGCGGCTCTTGATGGATTATTTGGTAATTTCAGACCATTGTGTTGATAGAAGCTAGCCTTGCAAGAGATAACAAAGCAGAGCTCTCGGCGTATGAAAATTATTCTGTTTAAGGGCAACATGTGACCTGTGAAGTTTCCAAATGAAATGAATAAGAGAATAGAAGGTTGTTTCTCTTGGATAGATGCCACTTTTCAAGAAGCACTCCTTGCTTACCAAAGCCCCTTTCTAAAACACCGTCTTTTATTTGCGGCATGAATGATGCTTAAATGAGTGGACGTCGACCAGTTGATTTTAACCAAAGCGCATTAAAAACTTGTTCAGTGCGGAGTGGAGAGGGAAGGAAAATGTGGAGAAAAACATGTTTGCATAAAGAGGAAATTAGCGATGATAAACATTAAAATCCAACCTCAGTCACACTCTCATCTTTCTCTCCAGAAAAACACACAGAACAAAGTAATTATTTTTAATGTGTATATGCTTGGTCTCATTTCAGTATCATCTTTTAATAACACAGATTTAATGGACTGGTATTTAGAAAAAGGCAACTCCATACATACTTAATACCATTACTGACCAAATTAACCTTGAGTAGATCTTAATTACATTTAGTTCCATTTGGTTGGTCATGCATGTCACACAGCTCAGGATATTACAAATGGATCCCCAAAGTTTACTTTCCACCACAAACTGACATTATATGGACATCTCCTTAAAGGATAAGTCAATCTTTCTCTTATTGTCTACAAACCAACCATGAATTTATCTACTAACAAGTAGCGTTTGTGTTTCCAGACCGTCATATGTCTCATTCCTCTGTGCCACAGACCTCCACTGTTGTCCAGAAACTATTAAAAACACAGCAGTGAGCCTCCCTGTTGCACTGTGACGCGTCCCTGCAGCCCCAAATACTCAGACTGCACCAAATGTGGATTAATCCACCGCTGAAAATAGTCCTAATGTACACTATTTGCTCCAGTTTTAGTAATGTTTTATAAAAACTACAGTGGCCAGCTGTTGTAGATAATGATTTAGCCTTTTTTAAGGTCAGCCGTATATCAGTGACCTATGGGCAGAACCATTGATTATTTCTCGCTAGCGCTGGTTGCAGATAACTTTTTTAGAAAAAAACCTCCAGAATATGGCTTTATATCCACTAACTAGATTATGAAAATAAACTTTGCCAAACCCTCAGTCACATCGCCTCGCAATAGCTTTGCACAGACAGCAGTAAACATGCTAGCAGTCAGTCTCACTATCAGTAATGCTAGCTCAGCTGCCCCTGTTCGTACATCGAGAGTCGTCCTCCAGCTAGCTACGTTAGCATGCCACAGTTGGTTTTGGGCTTCTTAGACGTGTGTGCAGCCTCACTCTCCCCCGTTTCTGCCATCAGATCTGCCTCAGTCTCACACACTGGACCTTTTAATGCCCTGAAAGGCTGGAGAAGGTTTTAGTAAAGCTCATTAATGTTTGGTAAACTGCTTCTTAAAATTATTAGACCAAACGGGAACATACAGCATCAATGGTTTCATACAGACACATCAATTTCGGCCTGACACCGCTCCCCCTTTTGATTAAAATTCACTCCATGACAAGCTCTCAGCTGCCACTCAGCCAGTCATCTGTCAGTGTGATTCAGTGCTATACAATATTATTCAAAAGCATACTTGAATCCTAATGAGGATCCCATTGACAACTTATTGCTAGACCCGCTGATGAACATTGATTGAAAAAGGGGTCCGGCGTGGAGTGGAGCCCCCTCGGTCTAATCTGAGCTCGAACAACAGCGGCGGGGTAGACCCAGAACAGCACTCCATGTTCCTCCTCTTCATTAGCTCCCATTCAGGCTTGTTTTGCATAGAGAAAAAAACTTAATTGCAACTTTCTTGATGGGAAAGTGGCCCGAGTCGCAGTGCATTTCCGTCTCTCTCCGCGTCACTGCATCTGTCTCAGTTGGTCTGTGTGTATTTGTTTACAGCTTGTTTATCTGCCCAGCAGAACAGGGTGTGTTCTCGTACTTATGGCCCCTCAAAGTCCAAGGCTGGCGTGCAATAACGAAGACAGCACTTTCAATAACCTTGACAGACAGATTAAAAAGAGGATTCAATAGCTACTCTTCCCCATGAGCACTCCATCACAGAGGCCGCTATCCTTCAACGCCGCTCCTCTCTCCCTTTATCGTCAGCTCCTGTCAATCACTCGGTGGCTTGGCAAAATGGCCTCTGCTGCTCCCGAGGAGCCGCTACTGTGTTCTCGCTTATCCGCCGGTTGTGGGTTAGAGAGGTACAGCAACAACAGGAAGAGCCTTATCGTTGAACTGAACGGTTGGTGGTGTGTTGCTCGCCAGGGTATCACTGCACCCGCCACACACATTGGATGGTGTTTCTATGAAGAGGTACGCTTGCACAATCACATTCGGGCACATCACGTCCCTCTTGTGCAAACGCCTCTGCCTGTCCTTCCCTCACATGGGTGGCCTTGTCAATCCCCATTACTGCCCGCATTTCTATGGTTTCTAAACAAGCATCGCCTCCGCCCATCCGCCACCCCTTTCAGCCACGGAGCTCCCGAGCTCGCAGGCTTAGATCCCCTTCTCTGAGTTTTCACCGCGGCTTTACTCGCAGCCTTTGAAAGTTCACAGCCTGGCTGGGAGGCACAGAGAGGAAAATCAAACTGCTCAAGGCGGGCTCGGATCACAGGTGAAACCCACCAAAAAAAAGAGAAAGGGAGGAAAAAATCCTGATGTAAATTCAGGAGACACATTGCCTGAAGAGGGGCCAGAGAGTTGAAAGCGTCTTTCTCAATGCCGGGCTTCGAGGTTCGATTACTTATTTGGTATTTTCTTCCATTGGGTGACAATTATTAGAAAGACTGAAGCGTAATGGGAATATGATGAGGTGGGAAAACTGGCCAGAGGTTATTTCCAGCGTACAGTACACAGTCTACGTCAACAATAGTGTAAGCGATGTATCAGCTAATTAATGGTTCCAGCTGCTTCCTAATTGCTGTGCCCCCTGACCTCCTGTTACCTCCTAGGAGCTGGTCTCCGCCCCAAGGGCATCGGAGATGCCTGCGCTCACGCAGACACACTCGGACACACACGCACACACACACACACACACACACACGCACACGCGCACAGCGAGCTACCCCTGTGATCCCTGAATGTCAGGCTAAGGGCATCCAGAGGCCAGCAGTCCTCTCAGCCAAGCATACCAGGAGTTGATAAAGAGCATGAAAACACACAGTGGGCAGTTTAGCCACTATAATCTTGGGGATTACAGGTCAAAACGATTCCAGACACAAGAAAAAACAGATTTGAGACACCCTTTGCTGCAGAGAATGTATATAATGTGTGCTGCCATGTACTTCATCCCCATCAGCTCAGTTATTACTCACCAAAGCTGTTGGTCGTGATCAAGTCAGACCTGAAAATAGATAACAACAAATTCTGTGCCCTTTGAGAGGCACCTTTTAGAGCCGCAATCAATATTTTAATACGAGCAATGAATCACATGATTATGTGTAAAGGCTCCACGTGATGATCACGACCGTCATCCGACTCTTTAGTTTTTATCCGATATTTTGTCTCCGGCTGTTTTCAGCATCTCAGCGTTGTTAGAGACCAAAACGGAGCTAAAATGAGGATGAATGTTGGATTTATGTTTGTCGTGTAGCCAGAAAATGAGCCATAATGTGTTAATTAATGCGCTTTTGAGGTGCTGGTGTGCAGGTTTTTATGCTAAGCTAAAGGAATTGGCTTCATATTTCGACATGAGAGAGGTAAAGATCTGCTCATCCAGCTCTCTGCAAGAAAGCTGGAGTTATTTTTTAACTATTCTTTAAGGAATATCTGTTAATTTAGCGCAGTCATATGCAGTGCAGCTGAAATCTGTCCAGACATTTCATGCAATGCTTAAGATCTGTTGAAAAAAGCGTCTTCGTGTTGAAAATATAGACGTCTGTGTCTATTTTCAACCCCATTAGATATCACTGACTGATTATATTCTGCTGTTTATTAGAGCACTCATGGGATTCAATGTATTAAACCATCCCTTCAAAACTTAATCTATCGCTTAATTAAAGTTGTCCAATATGAAAACAGAACCAGCCTACTAAGAATTAACTTCAACCCTCCATTGTCCCTCCATCTAAGCTGCAGACACTTGCGAACTGGCTAATGAAGATGTGTTAAGATACAGATTCAGGTCCATTTGCATGCAATTACAGCACATTGCTTAAACGCCAGAGCTGTCAGCATCCATGCGTCCACATATCCTGCATCTGCAGCCCTCTGGAGAATTACAAATGCCCCCCCCCCCCAACACCCCCCTTTTCGCAAAAGTCATCGCTCTGCCTCTGCAGTTTTGTTGCAAATGGCTGTAGTCCATTCAAACGTGTGAAATTGTAATCATAGCTGTCTGTGGATGGGTGTAATTAATGTGCTCTATCACAGAGATTTTGATGGCCAGTGTGGAGTATGTGGGGAGCCAAGCCAGCGAAGGACATCGGCTAAATGATGTGCTATTATATGGAGTGTTTGGTCATTTGTAATAGCATGCGGTGCAGAATGCATGATGAGCAAAGAGGAATGTCCTCCTGGCGCTATCATCATTGTGTTCATTAATTGCATTGTTGATGGTAGCTGGTAACACAGCAGGTTGGACGTGATGAGTGTTTGTGTGACAGAAATACTTCACATTCTGGCAAATTTCGTTTAGCCAAAAAGTGAGAGTCACATTCGCGAAGAATGTCTGGTGGGAAATTTACCTGGCATGATTTTCTAACAGCTTTAGGATTTTCGTTTTATTGCTCAACATCTCCCCGGGTGCCGGCGCTGCCTGCAGATTGATTGATTTTACAACACAGTCATTAGTTGAACAGATATTAGAGGATGTTGTGTTTAACTGATGGTGTCAGTAAACAAGAGGCCGACTCGGAGATAAGAAGCAGCGGCGAGAGAGCTGGGAGAAGACTGATAGGACGACACGCGCGCAGCGGCGTTCATCCCATCAGTCTGCGCGTCGGGCCCCGTCTCCGCTCCGACAAATTAGGATTTGGGATGTGGGGTGGGCGCTCTGAGACAGAATAAATATATCTTCTCTTTGTGATGGATTCATCAGCGATGGGTCCACACATGACGAGCAGGCATTAGCGTCACAAGAGCTGAAGTGGGGATAGAGAGGAGGAGAAGGAGTGATGGAGGATGGAGTTCAGCTGCACTGTGCGTGGCTGGAGGTGTGTGGAGGTCCTGATATGCTACGACAGGTTCATAGTTTGGTAGAAAAGTACCGAGTGATGGTTCGTGGTTGACCCCTGTGTCTCTGGTTCTCACTCCTCGTTTCCCTGTCTGCTTGCAAATGAAGGCATTAAACAGCCACAAACACCTGTGGATTGGATCAAATGTTACTTGAACAGGACGAAGTAGTGCATTTGATGGGGACTATTTTTCACGGCGGATCAATCCACATTTGGTGATTTGAACTATTGAACATTAATATTCAAGCTGTAGGTGTTGTGCTTTAGAGCTGTGCGCCGACTCTTCCTTAGCTTCCTCTTACTAATTCAACTCCAATCATAGATTTCCTACATTTCCCAGCATGCCCTTCACAGAAAATGGACGCGAACTTGCTGCATTGAGCTGCGAGCTTATGCACAGGTGCAGAGAGCAGCAGCGTTCGTTGTAATGATAGCAGCGGCGGAGCCAGAGGTCCTCCAGTGCAGCGAAAGTGAGAGTCAAGCCGGTGACTCAGAGCATGTCTCAGGGCTGTGACGCAGCGCTGCAGCGCTACGGCTAAGACATTTATCTCTGATGTGTTTCTCACTGCGTAATTGGCGAATGCTGCTGCAAAATGATGAAAGAGTCTTTGATTCTGGAGGAGTGACACCAAAACCTGACATTTACCGCTGATGTTAAGATGGATCCAAACATCGTCCATAGCTGTGCTGGAAATACCTGAAGGTCTGCGTTTGGTCAGGTGTCACACATCACATTCAGAGCGCTTCATCAGCATACAGCATCCACCTCTGGAAGAACTGCCGTCAACAAAAATACTCCATTACAAGTCAAAGTACAGAAGTATTAAAATATGAAAAATAAAAGTAAACTGTCCCCTGTGACTGACATATTATTATGTCTGACATTTTTTACTGTTGTAGCTGCTTGAGAAAGAGTGCAGGGATTATTAGAGCATTACAGAGATGACATATACACACTGAGTGCAACTCTCTTCAAGAGACAGATATTAACACAAAATATTAAACATTCAGGCAAGAAATGCATTTCATACAATATATTAAAAAACTGTTAGCATTAGCATTGGGGCTAATTTTACTTTTGCATACTGATTTGACATCATTTTTAAAGGTAACTTAACAGCAGGTTGAAAAGTGTTTCACTACTCAAAGTTTTGAGCCCGTTTCACCTGTAACGACACCCAGCAGTGATGCCAGGGTCCTGGAGTACACCGAGGTACGCTCCACCCTTTACAGGTATTTATATTTGTACAGTACTGGACTTTGTTCTGAATCCGATGCAGCGACATGTTGGGACAGGAGCTGCAAAAGACTGGGAAAGATGTGGAACGCTCCAAAAACACCTGTTTGGAACATTCCACAGGTAAACTGGTAACAGGTGATAGTATCATGACTGGGTAAGAAAAGAAGCAAAGAACAGAGAAACATCCTAAAAATCAGTGTTTTTTGGGTTTCCTCTCCTGTTAATCATCTCATGACCCTCATATTCATCCGGCGACCCTTTGGAGGGGCCTGGCCCACAGGTTGGGAACCACTGGACTGAACTAACTGTATACAAAGTCGTTCAGATGAGCTCCACCTCACTGTCTGATGCTTCAGTATTAGCTTGAATCAGTCACAGTCTGATACTTTCAGGGTATATTTACATTGTTTTATTGTTTTAATACCAAAGCAAATAACGCTTCAGTTTCTGACCATCCAGCGATGAAACAGAGGCGGCGTGGAACCAACGCTTTCCTCAACAGTTTTAGCTCCAGCAATAATAAGTGACACGTATGGCAAAGGCAATTAGGATACCTGATCTCAGCTCTGCTAATAAAGACGGTCTGCAGAGGGTATTTAGACGTCAGTGGGATTAGGGAGATCTTTGTCATGTAGATCTCTGGAATGCCCCTGGCGTCCGAGATAAAATGAAGACGAATCCTTAGTAGAGGAAGAAGAATAAAACCGAGGGAAGGGAGTGGAGGACACAGAGCTCTCAGCTAATGACAGGGCTACTCTGCATCACTGCACTGACTAATGAGCACTCCAGCAAGGGTGAGCTTAAAGACCAGTGCATGTGTGTGCACGCGAGCGGTGTGGCGACACGTATGTGCGTCGTACGGGGCAGGAAGCGTGTGTGCACGCATGAGTAGGGGCGTGTGTTCGTGTGATGGTAAAAGAGGGAACTTACACGGGGATAAGAAGGAAGGAGGGAGCGCATGTCTCGGAGCTTGAGGTCCACGGTGCGTGACAGCAGAGGAAGCTCTTAATAATTCACATGATATTGATTTAGTTACCTGACTTCCTGCTGGACTCCCACGCCCCGGGCGAGAAGGCCCACCTGTGGGCTCCCGCTCTGAGTGCAGACCCATGCGTTGGACTCAGAGAGACACTGCAATCAGCTTGATGACCTCGGATTCATCAGATTGCGCCTGTTTGGATGCCATCGAGTAAGACGTGCACGGAAACAGACAGACGAGTGGATCGTTCCAAAGCGTCATTAGGGTGATGATAATTATGTGCACCATGGCAGTAATCATTTAACCTGTCAAGTTATACTCATGAGATTTAAGAAGAAAAAAGGCTCTAATGACACCTCTGGGTGTGAAAGTGTGATTTAAATAGGTCGCAGTGTAATAACAAAGCAGACCAGCGTATGTACACCATCAGATCTCCCCTCAGTAAACTCCCCCGCTTAGATATTCATCATCTGCTCTTCATCCTGTTTTAGAATTCAAATGCAGCCACAGCTGAATTAGTTCCCTCCTTATGAAGGCATCTCTCTCACACCCAGCTACAGTTTAAGGAGGACTTTAAAAAGTATCATTTGACTCAAGTATTAACAGCTCCTTATTTCATCCACTCCTTAATCGCACATGAAGAGGTCAGGCATGAGTTTAATACTTGGAAACATTTTTTCCCCCTGTTTCCTACATGGAACAGAAATGAAGCGGCCTTACTTGTGCCGGCTTTGTTTCCTGATCTTTATCGCCACCTTGAGGGCGTGCCGGGTATGAGCTCAGCTACGGCAGAAGAGACCTTTTTCGCACCGAAAAGATCATTCCACATGGATCAATGCAGCGTTACAGGGCCGTGTTTCTCTGAAGGTAACTCACATCCAAGGCTGGAATTGAAGATGGCTGAAGATAACGCTGTAGATGTTGGAGATGCTATTAATCCTCTCTGGAGGAGGGGAGCAGTTAAACAAAGCTGCAGTAATCTTGGCTTGAAGAGGAGTTAATACCACGTTGCTCCACAGAGAATTAAAGGACTATTATGTGCATTTTGATCAGAGGGGATGCAGTTGAAGCCCCAAAGCTTTGTGTCATGAGAGGTGGCTGACTCGGCATAAAGCACAGATTTTAGTGGAAATAAGCAGGTTAGCAGCAGGAAATTGATTGTATTTTTTAAATTTTCTTTTTGTTTTAGACAGAATAATAAATAACCACAAAGATTCTTCATTCACTTTCCTATTAAAGCAACAGTACAACAATAATTGGATGGATGGATTTGATGCTGTATGAACTCATCATGGAACTGTAATTGAAAATGGATCAACGAGCGGTTTAGATGGAATTTGTTTGTTACAGTGTTTGTCAGTGGTTTCAGTTTCTGTTGTTACATTGTTGCAGCTAAACTCAGAATGTAGCAAACTACATAAAATGTAATAACTTGTCACATTATGTGCGAAAAGTTACATTATTCAACACTTTCACATGGTCAGTCTTTATTTTATTTTGTATTATTTCATTATCTGCAGTTGTTCCATAGTGACTTTCTACAGCACATCATATTCCAAATATGCCTTTATCGCTGTACTTCCACGAGGCTTTGAGGGAAACCTGTTTTTTCCAGATGCTCGTCGTTGCCATTAAACGTGTCACTACCGGCCATTTTCACACAGGCGTTTTGGCTCGTCGCAGCAGGAGAAGCTCATGCTCCTGTGCATGTTTGCACACCAACATATGAAATGGTTGATTATTTAAAAATTAAGATTAACAGAAAAGTATAGGAACTGACATATGCACTAAAGCCCCGAATAATTGTATTATTTTGTTCATTATGGACCAATGTTAATGCAATAAGGCCCTTTAGTTTATTCCACACTCCCTAAACAAGCTGTTTCACATACTTCTTTTCTTCTTCGTGTGTCATGATGAGTCTGGTTTCCTTCTGTTTTCATAGTTAACAGGTTTAACTGCAGCTGTAGGTACGAAGCACAGGTTTCAGCAGCAGAACAAACCTCTTCAGTTCACCGAATAATGAATGTTTCCAGGATATATTTCCCTCCTGATATTCCCAAAGATCATGAGGCCTCATCTCCTCTTATACAACCTGTGCATTTAGAGGTATGGACACATTATGGGATGGAGCAAATCACACATGCACTCCAATGTATTAAGAGCTGGAGTTCTGTAATGGCTTCTCAGTCGATGCCTCTTAAACAGCCTGTGTACCAGACACACCGCACACGCCCCACCCCTCTGTATTCACTCACTCATCACCCACCACCACCTGTTTCTACTTCATTTTTTCACTTTAATCTACCTGTTATTTTCTTTTTGTTATTTTTCTGTCACTTCTCGTCGTGTTTCTTGTGTCTTGTGTAGATTTACCCGCAGGATTTTGGCACGTCACAGCTTTGATTGATTAGTTTGTCTGTGAGAGTCTGGCATAGATCAATCTTAAAGTGGGGCAACGTAAAACCAAAACGCCAAAATCACAAAAAAAAACACATGAAAGCAGCTCTTCACCTGAATATCTGCTCACCTCTTCTTTAATTTCCTGCCTTCCTTTTGGATGTTTGATGGTTTTTGTTTAATTGTATTTATCTGCACTGCAAATTATCCCTGAAATTAAAATCAGAGACAGAAAATATTGCAACAGCCTTCGTCAACCGGTGATAGCTGTGTCCTCTGTCCACCTCCGGCAGCTGGATCACTGTTGTACAATCCTGCCTGACGACACATGACTTCCATCCCATGTTCCCGTCAGTGGCCAACAAAGCTGTAAATGTATGCACCCCAAGAATGCACCTCGCAGCTCGGCTCTGGATAGCTCTGATCCAGACAGGTGTGATGTGGACACTTCAGTGACGCAGGACACGCCTTGTGTCCAGCTGTTAAACTTCTAAATGAACAACATCTGCATATATTCTGAGGGAGAAGGAGTCTCAGTATTTTGGAGCAATTTTTAAATTTTGTGGGAAAAGAGTCAGACGAATAATTATCAAAGCAGCGTATTTATATGTATATAAAGCTTAAAAATGAAAATCAAATGAGACAGAAGCCAGAGTGCTGCTGCTGTTTGAGGTGGTCTGTTAGAAGATGGCATCGTTTGTGTTCTTCATCATTTATGCGGAAAGAGTGCCACCTGCTGGACCTGAACGCAGCAGACAGGCTCGTGTGAAGAACGAGTGCAGATCATTTGATATCTTGCCTTCTTATGTCGTCTGAAACCTTATCTTATGCCGGCCACACATCTTTTGGACAGTGCTTGGTTGCCAAAAGAGGCCGATGTTCAGACAATCATAGTTTTAGACAAGAGCTGGGACTTTGGTCGTTTTCTTACGTGACGTTCAGGGTGTAACATAAGAACAGAGAGTTAATGTGACATACAGTGGTTTAATGGAGCTGTATAGTGACGGATCGTGTGCTGTACTCTGCCTAAGTGGGGCTCGTAATTTGATGAATATTGGTGTTTTATTGATAAAGTCAGACAGGCTGAAAGGAAACTTGGCCATTCTCTCCTTATAGAGTTTCTGTTGCTGTGTAGACGCATGAATATTTAAGAAAGTTCTTTTCCGTTTGCTTCTTTTCCACTTTGACACCTGTGGATTCATGCTGCATAAAGCAGGCGTTAAAGCTGGAGGCAAAGCTTAAAATCAGACAGACAGGACCACTAAAAAGAAAAGTCCTCAAGTGCATCGAGGTGTTAAAGTGTTGAAGCGTCTCTCCTGCCGTTCAGACTCTGGGCCCTCCGTGTTTCTCATTAACCAGAGTCTCATCAGGAGAATCCCAGCGAAACCCAAACAACTCCATGTGACCAGCCGGAGACCGGATTGGGTTGCCTTTCACCGCCCGAAGTGCTCCGTTCGCCCGAAAGTGACTCCTGCCACTTCGGCTCCACGGAATGAGATGGCCCACGTGAGAGTTTGATTGACAGGCGAGCTCCTGGTCTTTAAACTGAGCCCGGCCTGAAAACAGAGATGTTACAAAGTGCAGTACAGTAAGCATTCTTCTTGAAATCTTTAAGCCCTGGCCCATTAGACGTACAGTGTTAGTGTCAGTAAACCTATAGCCCGTATAGGGTGATCCTCCATGGGGGACAGAGCATGCAGTTAGTTCACTTTCCAAGTGAAAAGAACTGTAACGTTAGAGGAGGTCGCTTTAGTCCATCTTCATCACTCACACATCACACTCATCTACGTCTCGGCTCATGCTGCTTTACTCGTGTTAGCTTCAGGTGCTTCGGTGTTCGTTTACCGTCTGACTGAACTTGTGGTGTAATATGCACCACTAACAAACAATATGAAGTAAGAGGGTAAGGGTCTCGAGGCGGCTCTTGCATTTTTGCCCCATCTTGAAACACCACCACCACCAACAAATGCACTTCTTATCCCTGCTTTAGAAACAGTCGCTCAAAGCCACAGCATCCAGATGTTGAAGGAATCGGCTGAGCCTTTTTTGAAAAGTGAAGTATCTCGCCATCGACCTGTTTTTCAAACGGCCTTGAGGCTGAGAGCCCGAGCTCATTGTTGACGGGGACAAAAACACAGAATTGGCCAGCCTTTTCTTTTAACTCGAGTTTGAACCTGATATGGGAACACAGCATCAATGGTGACACTGAGAAAACAAAAAGCAAACACTTGCCATTAATAGCTTAACAAATGCATCCTGCGTCTATAAACCCGGACTGTAAGAGGAGATAGATGAGCTGGAACCGACACTGATGCCTGTAAAGCTCCCCAGTGTGACAAATGTGTTTTTCTGAGCTCAGCTGCTTTTGAAAGGAGGAAAAAAAAGCTGCACAGCGTCTCTTAAGAGGCTCTTGGGAATCGAGCTTGAAGGGTTGGAGATAGAGTGAACTAACAGGGCACTTAGCCGCTATCTGTGGCTAAACAGGGCTACTGCAGGATCTTATTCTCTGCAGAATGCTGCGCTAGGATGTCTGAGGGGAGCTCAGACCACTGCTCATCCTCTAAGTGGTTTAGACCTCTCCAGACATGACAAGGCCCCTCATCTCGACCGGGTCCTGGTCGGGGTCCGCGGTGCCGACGCACACACTCAGCCACGCGTGTGATTCAGGCTGAGTCATGGAGAAAAGGAAGCAGACAGAGGGAGATAGACTGGCAGATGGGCAGGTGTATTACTGTCAGACGGTGAAGCTCACTCCTCCAGTTTCCTTCTGCTCCTGCTCTTTAGTCGTTATATAGTTAATGGCAGCAAGTGATACTCGGCTGCACTGGTAACAGGCCCGGCCGACACCAGCTTTACTTAGACGAGGTGCGGTAAATGATTGATCGAGACACAAGTCATATCACGAAATCAAGCTCGCCCTGAGCTGTGACCTTACAGCCCGGGTCAAATGACACCTGTGATTGTGCGTTCCTGCCGTCTGCCCTTTCAGACGACGTGAAAGTCGTAGCTCCTCTTTCAGACGGGTCGCATAATGGCTTATTGTGTTCCTCCTTGAGAGCGAGACTTGTAAATGATTGCAATTAATCAAATTAGGCCTGTTCAGGCCAGTGAAGACCAGGGTCGGATGTGTCTGAGTGCTTTCAGAGCTTTTTCACAGCGCTATTTAGTGTCAGGCCAAAGTGGCCGCTGAGCTTTTCAAGTCAAGTTTCAGGCGTCCAGGTGGACAAGTGTTACTTCTCATGACTGTCATGAGTTACTTGTGTTGTCTTCAAAGTACTTTTACACAAACACTGTCCTTCAAACCGGAGTTAGACTTTTTGGAAATGCGCTTATTCACTTTTTTGCAGAGAATAAGAAGAGAAAATTGATACCACTGTCTTGCTTGTATGACAGATATGAGGCTTTCCCCAGCAGCCAGTTAGCTTAGCTTAGCACAAAGACTGGAAACGGAGGTAAACAGCTAGCCTGACTCTGTCAGAAGGTAACAAATTGTGTATTGATTAGTCAGAAGTGCTGGTAGCTGTATGTTATTCCTGTTTCCTGTCTTTGTGCTAAGCTAAGCTAACCTGCTGATGACCCCAGCCTCTTCTTTGATACACAGACATGAAAGTAGCATCATTCTTGTGCTTTGCGCTACTTAATTATTACCTTATCTTATCTTATCTTATCTTATTACTTTACTACATTTTCCTGAGAGCTATTGCTACCAGTCATTTTTGCAGATTGCAGATTTTACGAACAAAACATGACGTTAAAAGTCGTTCCACCCCTGCCAGATGCAACAGTAAAGGCTGCTTACATGCTAATGCATCAATAAAGACAATTAGTTAACATTATATATAATAATAAAACACTAATCAGGGCCGTTCTGTTCCATAAGAGGTACATTTACTTTTGACACTTGAGACTTTTCAGTCAAGTTTGGAGTTCTCAAGGGAGAAGGAGGAGATGTCATTTTAATTCTTTTCAACATGATAATCAAACTTTACCTTTATTCAGAGGAGAGTATGTCAGTATGGCTGGAAACACATCTGGAGGGGATTTTTAACTGAAGCTGATCGGAGCACCTTTTCTCAACAAGCCAGCGAGCTGGCGTGGGTCCAATCCGTGACAGTTTTCCTGATAAAGTTTCAACAGCTGACCTCCCTGTGGGGCCCCAGGGCAGAGAAAAGAATCGATTTCTAATTTCTAATAGATGGAAATCACGATTATGTGACGCTGTTATATATAATAGGTGTGTTTAAATAATATGGCCAACAGAGGGCGATATAAACTCATTTTTTCTTCCATGAGAGCTTAGAAATAAAGCAGCACATTTATGTTATTACACTGAACAGAAGCTTTTCAGTTCATTGTAAGCATGGAGATTTAACATTTCCGTCCACCTGTGACAAGCTCACTGCCTCCCTTCCAGCTGGATTACAGCCTCTAACCAAGCCATAGGTTCCACAGTGAGACACGGCAGCTGCTTCATATACACACTGGCAGCCACTTCATGAAATATTTAGGGTGGTGCTGACACCATGCAGCGGGTCACCTCTATCACCACCTGCAGGGTTACATAAAGGCTGAAGTGATTTCAGCTCATATCACTACAAAACCAGTGTTTGTTTTGGGAAAGCTTGCCATTTAAAAACCCAGTTTCTACGTTGTGTGAAGCGATTCTCCAGGTGGCATCCCTCCTTACCTCTGCCTAACTTGGTAGCATCTAATGAGGCCAGCTGCTGTTGGAGATGCCCTATAAGAGAAACTGAATCCCGCCGGCGCTGTAGCAGTCATTGTCTAAGTTTATAGGACGCTTCTATAGTTTCCCTTGGCCTCGATAGGCAGCGGCTGAAGCACAGGCTCCTGTTTCACCCAGGCCATTTAAGGAGCAGCGATGGCGTCACACCGTCAGCTGCTGACAGCTCTAATTAATTGTCCTTAATTACATCACTATAACTTGAGTAAACCAAGACTCTGTGTGAATATCTTTGGTTACAGATTACTGGTTGTTTTTCGCCCTTGTTTAACTGACACCAGTTCAGCGTTTGCTTCAGAAACCAAGCAGAGTATGATGGACCCTGATGTGAAACGGTCCTCACAATCTGTTGACCAGCCAGGAAATAGTTCCACAAATCTGCCCACCGGCACCTCTAATGCTGACTAATTATCCTGTGTGTGTTCTGCAGAGAGTTACATGTTACTCAGTTAGACACCGTCAACTCACTGATGCTACGCTAAGCTAATTTGCCTGCCTGTAGCTTCATACTTACAGATATGAGATTGGCACCCATCTTCTCATTTAACTCTCAGCAAGAAAGCAAACAGGCATATTTCCCAAAATGCCAGAGAATACTTTCATAATTACTGTTGATTTTCGGGGATGGGGTTTTGACTGATGGGCTGTTTGCGTGCTCGCAGAGCTGCTTAACTCTGATGGATGTGGAGTTTGTGTTAGCTCCGTCAGAACTGAACAGCCTTTGATCCAGAAACAGAGACAGTCAGGAGTGTAACAGCTCACTCAAGGACACATTTCCCCACCTCGTTTGGAGATTTCCTTCTGTTCCCAAACTCACATTTCTGTTTTCAGTGACACCGGACTGTTCTGCAAGTCATGATTTATGTCCAATACCAATATTCTGCACCAACGCAGGCGGTAGCATGTCCTATGTAGCAAGGTTGAACATTAGCGTCTTGCTCAGAGGCACTTCAGCTGTTAGGACACTTGGGGTTTGATGCCAGGTCACTTTCCTTTGCTCACTATCCCAATTATGCTTCTGGAGACACTGAAGCACTGATCTTAGTCACTGATTACATTTTAAAGAGACATCCAGGAGCTGTGCTATAAATATCCTCGTAGATTAAAGCCACTTTCTATATTCAGCCCTTTATACTGACAATTAGCCGGCAGGTAGCTTTACCATCCTGGAGAATGATTCTCTGTCAGCGTTCTGGCACTTGATACAGCACGTCAATAAGCTAAATGTAGGAGCTTTTTGCAGTCATCTCTCAATGTCGTTAGCCATAAATCAATGCAGGAGATTGATCAGTGGGCAACTTCACCTTGTATGACATCTTTTAAATGGATTGTCCTGTCAAGATATTAGGCAGGGTCGATGATATGTGTGTGTAGCAGTAGTGGTGTGCTCTGTCAGATTAGCGTTCGGGGTATTCAAGCATTCTTCAGAGCCGCGGAAATGTTACGAGATTTAGCAACTTCTCAGGCAGCCCAGGTGACTCGCTTTGTCAGGAGCAATCAGACACAAATTTAGCTGTGTTATTTGGACTGTGGGGAGCAACGTGTCGACTCCCAGAGCTTGTGGTGCTAAATTGGTCCGGCTGATGCCAGCGCACGTTCACTGGCACCGCTGTCGTGTCTAATCCAAAGCGATGTGGTGATCACAGTGCCTTTAATGCAGCGTCGGTAGGCCTGTCCTCTGAGAGCTGGCCGCGGCAGGAAATATATTCAGGTGCAAATTAATAACATTACCTGGCAACTTGTCACAACTCCTTGATCAGCCAAGAGCTGCTGTATTTGAAACTTGGCAAGGCCGGTCTGGAGGCAGGAAGAACCTAGTTTTTGGAGGGCAGGTAGTTTGGATGGTAGCTAAAGGGCATGAGTTAATGTAAAATACATCAAAATTCTGCGTCTCCTTTTTCGATAGAGGTGTCGTTGTGAGTGTGAGCATCCTGACGTCATGCCTAACAGACCTGCTAGCATGACTGCAAACCCTTTATTTGTACTTGGAAGAACAGCAGGGTGAACTTGCTCACTGTATATGTTGCAGGTAGCAGTTTCATAATATCCCTTGTTTTACCCTCTGCTTTTTCTCCAGTCTGCTGCTGCTTTTTTGGAGGTTTAACTGATCCAGCAAGATTATTTCTGCCTCTGATGCCGCTCACCCTCTTAGAGATGCGCCTGTGTCCTAACGAGCACAGCAGCATCCTTGTCGGTGTCTGCTTGTGCATTCATGCGTCTGTGTGCTGTCCACATGTGGCGTCTACCTGTCAGAGGTATGACTTCTCGCTCTCTAAAGCTTGTACAGCTGCAGATATGTAAGCCTGCCCTGAAGAAGCCGATGCTTGCCAGTGCAGCAGGCATGATGGGATATCCCACAGAGGCACGGCTGACCCTATAGCTCCACTTAAACAAGCCAGTGATAAAGGCAATGATTTCCTCTGACTCAGCTGCCGTGCAAACTGTAAGATCCCCAATCTGGCTGACTCAGGGAAACACAGAGCCCCAGATCAAGAGAGAACGAGAAAAAAGGAAGGAAAAAATATCAAAAGTAAGTTCTCCTGTGGAGGGAAAACCTCGCTGAAAGAGGCAGAGGTGAAGAAGTTGGCGCGTGTGTGTCTGTTTTGTGTGTGCATTGTGGGGAGCTGGAGGTGGCGGGGTAACACAATCCAGGGATGATCCATCCAGCGATAGGGATAGGACAAGTTGCCACGGCAACCCTGGCTCCTGATCCCTCAGACCGGCTGGAGCTGGCACAGAATGAGAGCGAGCGAGCGAGCGAGGGAGAGACAGACTGAAGGAGAGGGAAGCGGGGGGGAGGCGAGATGGCTTTGGTGGGCTGCCAGAGGTTTTGACAACAGTACGGTAATGAACAGAAGGGATGGAGCCATGGCATAGGAAGCCAGAGTCTCCAGAGGGACAGCCTCTTAATAGTCAGGCCATCTGAAACCATCAACCTTTCATTAACTGACAAGCACGTGTTCACTTTCAAATCCCCAGCAGATACAGTGAGGAAGAGCAGGGAGCACGCTTCAAAACGTACGATATACAGACAAACACAGGCACAGCGGTGAACCAAAGGTCACGAGGCAGCAGAATCATCTACAAAACTGTTATTTTTCACAAGATCGTGCATTACATTTTCGCTTTTTCTATTAAACACTGAACACTTTCGATTCTTTGGAGCCTCTGAAACATCTTAAGTGTGGTCCTAAGTAGACTGTTGCATCACCGTAAGGGAGTCTTAAACCAGAAAGTCTTGGAACCACCACCGGCGTAGGTGTTTCTAATCCATAGTTTTTAAGATTTGTATGCGATGGTAACGCAAATCGATGCCTCGCCCTGAGAATAAATGTGAGTATTTCAGGAAAAGATCAAACACTGCATAGCTACAGGAGTTTATCCTGCTCACTCTATTTATGAATATGCACTGTAACCAGAAGAGCTAGAGGGCGAGATGCAGACCAGCTACTGTACTCCCTGCAGATCATCAGGGAAATACAAGGGATTACCAGGATAGTATGTAATTCAGTAGGTAAACAAAACCTAAAAATACCTCAGAGCTCTGCCTGTGTGCTCTGTCAACACCAATCGCAGTGCAGCATAACGTGTGCTGGTGATATGATCTCCACGTTAATCTCTCTGAATCAATTAGCAATTGTTGATCTTACAGCTGTCTTGAATGCTGTGACATTAAGACCTCATTTTCAGATGAAAACTGTTTCCAAGGTGAGTTAATTGGAAAAACACATTGTTCAACAAAGAGTGGAAGCGGGGGTCTGAGCGTTGCGTGCGTTGCTTCACGTTTACGGCTGTATTCTTTTTGTAGAAACGAGTTCATATCTGAAATTTAATGTTGCCCAGAGTCGTTCTGCTGCCAAGCGAGTGATATTTTTACCAGACTTTGTTCCAATATCATTCCTTAGATGCAAACGCCAACTCACTATTGTTGCAGGACGATGATTCATGTGACTTGTTTGTAATTCTGTAGCTGGGGAGCATCCAGCTGCTCTCATAAATAGATGCAATTGTCACCATCTGTAATGGCAATCACCGCTCCGTGTAATTACACACATAGGTGTATGACAAGTGCAAATCTCGGGTGTTAACACGTGTTTACAAGACAAGCTGTGCGTGACGAGGAGACAGAGTGAGGAGCTCTGTAACACTGGAGCTCGGCACCACAGCAGCAATTTCATAAATGACAAAGATTTTCATTGAGGTCTCTCGGCAGGAGTCATTATAGGGCAAAGTAATGCTAAATGCAGAAACAGGACTGAGTGCTATGCTCATGGGTTTGGTGGGAGGAACTGGCACAAGAAGCTGATCTGAGACCTGGCTTGGGATTTGTGCTAATGACAGTCTGAAAAGCAACTCTCTGCTTTATAAACCCCTGCAAATTTGGATTTATCCAGCAAGGAATGCTGCATGTTTTTCAGCAAGCTTTCACACACATGCAGAGACAAAGATGCACATGCAGGAGCTAAAAAGTCAGCAACTAGTTAAGATTCTTGCTCAGCAGTAATTCATGATGGTGATGGATGAGAAAAAAGGCTTGTATTTGATAGAAATCAAAAGAAAATCAGCCTGATATAAGATGTGTCAGCCTAACTTTACCCTGACTCTCAAATCTCAAACAGCAGCACTCAGAGTCTACAGCTAAGCTAACGTCTCTGTGAGGAGTTGCTTTCAGCTACACGCTAAAATCTGCATGCTAACATGCTGACAGTAACAATGCTAACATGCTGATGTTAAGCAGGTAATGTTCATTTCGCATTTTAGCATGTTAGGATTTGCTTTATATCACTTCTCCAGGTATGTGGTCATAAACCATGGCATTGGAGAAGGTCAGTGATGCACGGTGCTAGATGAAAAGGAGACATTAATGTTTGCACCAGACTTCGTGGTAATCCATCCATCAGTCTCAGTCACAATAAAGACACAATAAGACTGGGACCAGGTAGTCCTCCGGCACAGGAGTACCATTTGGCTCGTGTGCTGTGTGCACTGTACTTGGTTGAGACTTCGAGGCGAGACGGGCCAAACAGCCAGTTTGTGCCCTGGGGCCTTCAGGCTAATCTGGTCGTGGCCATAATGTCATGAAGAAGCAGGAACAGGCCAAAATGACCCTACTTTACCAAAATGGCCTCCCTCTAGCGGGATAAAACTCAAATCTGCTCTCACAAGGACAGCAACACAAGTGCACACACACACGACCCTGAGTCAGAGTCACTCCACTTTGGCACCTCGAGTGGACTAGCAAAGAGACGGGGACATGTGCAGGGTGATACATCTCTGGGATGACACCTCTGTTTGGTGATGAGCTGTGCAGTCACAGGCATTTAGCTGTGATGGCGACACTGACAGAAGACAAAGCCACGGGTTTACAGAGAGCCGCTGGCGGTATCTCGGAGTGACACGTGGGTTATCGTTGACACGCCAACACTGCATCCCTGCCACGTATTTCCCACGAACCGCTGAACTGCCTGGCTTTCAAAAGATAGCGAGACAGCAGATGAGGAAGGGTGAGACATTTATCTATGGAAGGGGCCTGCTGTGGAAAAAGTGTGGGACAAAGTTGGACGGGTGGCTGCAGCAAAAACAAAAAGGCCAGCCAGCAGCAGCAGTTCTTGTCAGTCTTCGTCATCTACCTTTCTCTCAGGCCCGCTTCATTTTCAGAGACTTTTCTGCTCTGCCTCACTCTGTAATCGTTCAGCTGTGATCTTTCGATGGTCAGCCTTCTCCTATTGTCTTTTCCTGGCTCAGAGCCAGAGCGGAGATCAAGGGCTAACAAAACAAGAACAGGCAGAAATAAACCGAGAAAGAATAGAGAGACCGTGGGGGTCATTCCTGGGTGTGGGCAGCCATTTGCCCTGGAGTGATCCGTGGATTAGAGGCCAAGGCCCGGCCGCCCGATCTAAATTGCTCCACATGCTGAACCGATTAAGCTAAAAAATGAATGGACCAACCGAGCTGATAGACTCAGGCTTATGGGGGGATATTATCCTTTCAAAAACACTCCCAGCGGCAGCAGCAAGGAGGCTAAAGGCCGATACCAGTTGGGAGATTAACATAGAGGGCAATTTACTTTGTCGGGGAGGAACGCTCTGAGTGGCACGGGGAAACCCTCACTGATGCTACTTTGGGAGCGTCATAATTATCACCATCAAGATAAATTGTCACTGTCAAGCTTGATGCCGCTGTCATCATCATCAACGCTTACATCGTCATCATCACCGTAGTTTCACGGCCACTGCAGCACCATCGTCTTCATCTTTTTTAGCTAGGCTAGCAGACTGGCTCTCGGGACGGCAACATGTGCTGGTCTGTCGGCCGGTCTGTGCATAACTTTGGTCCAGACTGACATATCTGATACTAATACTGATCCCCTTTTTGTGGTTCCTGGTTGAAATGTCCCACCAGCCACTGGACGGATTGCCATTACATTTGGTGCAGACGTTCATGACGACCTGAACCATCAGGTCAAAATCAATGCTTTGATTTATGGCCATGCTAACACACAAAAAAACATGGTGGTCTGCGCTGCCTTTGCATGAGTAATAAGTGTACACTAATAATTAGAAGAAGAGTTAGAAGAAGAACTCACTCCTGTTGGTGAAACCTGCTGAACTGCCTCTCTGAAGGTCCTCCTGCTGTTCAGTGATAGGCTGTGCTCCAGATACATATAAATACTCATACACTCACATGCACACTTACTAGTCATTCCTCCATGTAGTCGTGAATGAGCTGATGTTGAGTGGATTAGGCCGCGCGGGGTTTATTTAATGACTGCTGCACAGGCTGCAGTACACTGAGCCTCTCTCATGGGCTGAGGTCAGAGAAAATGTCTCGTAGTAATACAGATCTTTTACAACCACCGGGGGAAATCACTGCTGGTTTGTTGGCAGCCCGTGTAATTAACCACGTTAGCTTTCTTACACTCACAGAATATGGAGAATAAACCGCTCGCAGGTCCTAACCTTTAAATCCTGTGTCACATGAAGTGGACGGAGGCTATTTGACAGCAGGCGGCATCCCTAAATTCTCCATGACATAGCCAATTTTAAATGATCTAGTGCTGACAGTGGAGGGGGAAATGATGCGATATTCTATTGATTGAAGAGGAAAGTTCTCATTTGGCTGAACATCTCAGGAGCAGGTGGGAATTCAGTGTCTGCTCGTGCTCCAGGACAGTTCAGTAGGATGGATGTTTGCTGTCAAAGGGGCGTGAACCCAGGTTGAAGGACAGTCTCCCTGCTCACCTCTCACACCGTCTGCAGCGCTGCATCACGCGACCACATGCAATGCCAAGTCTGGACCTCTTTGCACCGAGAGTGACAGCCTGTCAGGAACTTGCAGTGTTTGTTATTAGTCTTTCTAATTAGCGGGGCCCAGGGCAAGGTTACGCTCTACAGTAATAACCATTTTTTCTTTCTCCAATACATCATAATGATCGTGATGATCCCATAGGGCAAAGTTGTAATCATTCACCTGCTGACTCAGCTCCAATTATAAAGTAGCAGTTTCAGCTCTATCCTTTCTCAGTTTAGGCCTGTCCTCCCAAAACCCACCAAATAGCATCCATCCTTGCTAAAGCCTTTGCCTCAGACAGACTTTGTGATTGTTGCCCCTTGAGGCCGGGTCAAAAAGAAGCTTTGAAAGCTGAAATTCAGCAGCAGATTCTGTTCATTTCAACACATCGCTCTGATCGTAGGCCTACATCGAATCTACGAGTGATAGTAGGGGCGAAGTAAATGCGCTAAAATGTTCAACGTACGGTTCAGCGTGGCTAAATTTGCACCGTTGACCAATAGCAAACTGTCTTGTCTAATCTTTGAGGAACAGAAGAGCCGGAGAGTCCAAAATGGAGAAAGCTGTTGTAGCATATTAGTCGTGTTGCACCATCCGCTGATTCTCCCTAAGAGAAATAATCCATGAGACACACGCAAATCTGAAAAGACTTGTTCTGAAAGCCTAAGAGTCAGAAGAAGGTCCGAAAAGACCAGTATCCCTCTGATTTGCTCATGATCGTTGCTTGGTTAGAGTTGGATGGTCAGGGTCTGAATATGGGTGGGGAAGCAGAGTAATGGGCATCAGAACAGTGGCATGGCACCAACATATTATCTCATTAGCAAACAAGCTCACTGACAGTTAGCGAACTCATTAACTTGGAAAGTTTTTGTCCCCCTTCAGTAACTCTGTCATGAATGAAATTATGAATTCCTGAGAGCAAAATGCCAGCGGGAGTAAATGATCACGACTACCGGCAGCATGCTTCAAGCTCGACAGTGTGTCATCTGTTGGCTCGCCAGCCACACTGTCGAGCAGCAGCAACATGATCAGTCCCACATCAGCGAGCCTCCACAGCATGTTTGTGTGACTCACATTCTGTGTCTGTAAGTGGAGTTTCATTATTGCAGCTGCAGAACTCAGTCACCGGGTAGATTAATTTGGCCATAAAATTGTTGGACAAAGTGACTCTCCTGACAGTATTTCCCAAGAGGCAAAGGGTCTTAACATTTCACTCCGATCGAAATGATCACTTGGTTGCACTTAATGGAATCCAGCTGAACTCATCACCACTGAAAATATCTCTTCTGAAATGTCCTCAGACCCTCCAGCTTTCCTTCACAGTTCCCTCATGTTTCACCACGAAGACCCACAACGCTGTTGCATTGTTAAATTTCCACTTAATTATTCATTGCACCTTTAACAGCATCCTCGGGGTAAAACTTAATTTCCTTCTCTTAAACCTGATCAGTAGGATGCAACCTCATAAAGAGCATAAACAGAGAGGCGATGCTGCAGATAAACGGGGAGTAAATACAGTTTTATCTATTTATAGCTATCAGTTCCCATAAACCACAGAGCTTCCGCACCAGTAGCATCTGGTAAGAGATAGTCAAGGAATACATGGAAACAAGACGTGAGCACGTTATTATATTACTGTCACTTCTCAGAAAATATCTCCTGATAACCCAGAATGAACCTCTTATGAGTCTCCCGGTAAGCTCACGGTTGTTGTCTGGGCTTTTTGGTGCAGCACAGTCTGAGTTGCGACGGCTCTGTGAAACATTTCTTGTGCTTAACTCAACCTAAATGAGCCATCTCACCTCCAGAAAATCCCCATGGTGCACTGCGGTTTTCAGAGCCAGACCTTTTCATGTTGCTTGTCTCTTTCTAGCAGAAAACCTGCTCCTGGATTTTGGGATATAGTTTAGTTTCAGAGGGCTCGCTGAACAGACTGTCATCAGTACGATAAATCTAATGTTATTTCATTATATATTTGTTGAAATTATAATTATTAACAGTGTGATTTCAATAGCAGTTTATTATCATTAAGGTAAATCGAGGGTGACGCTGCTAATGATGGCAATAATGATTCAACAAAGGCAAATTTAAGCACCATAGCATTCGACATTGACCCCTTCACTCATCTTCCTCACCCAGTTAACAACAGGGGATGGTGCCGCTGCAACATAAAGGATATGAACAGACTGAAGTGTGTAAGAAACTTGTTTTTATATGGCAAGACGAGGATCCATCGCCCTAAACGACTGTGAGAAAGTCTGATCTACTTCTACACAGACTGCACTGTTTATTTGACCAATAGCTATTTTTTTATTTATTCATCCTTAGAAAATGCTTAAAATGTTTTATTTATAGGGTGTCGGGTGTTTAAAGGAGATAAAATTTCTTTTATTTCACTTTAAACAGTTTTATTACAGGCTCATACTTTAAGGAAGACAAACAGCGTGCAGCCATGGCGGCCGAGTGAGGCGGCACTTAGGCACAGTGGCGCTTTGAGCTAAATGCTAATGAAGGCATGCATCACAGTGAAAATGCTAACGCACTGATGTTAAGCAGATTTAATGTGAACCATCTTCATCTTCATTTGGTGTGTTAGCATGCCGGCTGATGGGGAAGTGTTAGCTGTTGAGATATTTCATTCTGGGCCGAGAGGATGGACTGACCGGCATCGTGTGCTGCTAGCATGGCTGAAGATTGGGTCAGTTTTTAGTTGATCGTGCCCAAAGGACCTCAGAAATGTAAAGAAAAAAGCTGCTCTACAATCAAAGGGTTAAGCCTGAGGTGCTGCCCTCTGTGCTGCAGCGGCCCCGCAGGTTGCAGCTCTTCAGTGCTTCACTCTGGCTTTTGGCCTCAAGACCATCATGTGTCTTACTGGTACTGGATTCCCACACTGGTCTTTGAATTGGCTCTCTCCTAACCTGGTGGATGCATTTTGAAATCGATGAGGTCCTTACAACATGTGTGTAACCGCACACTCTGCCCCTCTGCGGTACCCCAAACAGGAGTTCCTGCATTTCTTCTGCACTAAACTACAATAACAAAGAAGCTGCTCTTAGTGTGTGTGTGTGTGCCGGAGCTACTTAAGGATTATGCTCTCCTGTCTGAAAATGGTGTTCCTCACCACTAGTGAGCGTATTATGAGCTAAAATACAATTAATTAATGTTGTCACTTCCTTTAACGCGAATATGACTCAAGGGCGGGCTTAGCCTTTGCTGCGTCGCCGTGGTGGGTCGCGCTCGCCGTGTGTGTGAGACACAAAAAGGGGAAAGTGAGAGGGAGAAATGAAGATTAGTGCGACAGATTAACTTGTTTTTATGAATTCAAATGTCATTACAGTGTTCAGTGTGATGAGAAATTGGATGTGGGGCAACAAAACGCAGATCAGCACGTCCAGAGAAAGCTGCCGGCGCAGGACGAGGAGGACAGCGTTAAACAAAGGCTGCCTTCACGTGGAACCTGCTGTCGTTGAAACAAAAGGTTGTAAAAGCAGCATATGCCACCTTCTCTCCAGCCCCCCCGTGTCCGTGTGTGTACCGAATCGCTTGTTCAAAGGACCAGATGGAGGGAGAGCTGGTGCAAGACCAGGACAGATGTTTCACTCGACTCTGGGTGTGTTTGTTTGCCTGCGCGTGTGAGGGTGAGGCGCTCAAAGCGACTCAGGGAAGGGAGATGAATTGGATCTGAAAGGAAAGTAGAACGAGAGGAGTAAACCGAGAGGAAGGGAAGGAGTGTTAAAACGATTCAACCTCCGGTCCAGATTACCTGACGTGCTGCGGTACCATTTAGAGGCGAATTTACTGAAGTATTTTAATTTTTTTAGGGACATATTGTGCTTTTTATTCCGCATTTATCAGACAACTGCAGGTACTTTGAATATTAAGACCAGCTCCTAGCATCCTGCTTTGCATCACAAGTAATAATCAGATAACATATCGGGACAATCAGTGCTTTTACTTCCTGTACTTTCATTCTATCCAGGTGAAGAATGCACACATTCTTCTGATTTGAGGAGATTTGTGCAGCTGAGTATTAGTTGAGGACTATCTGAAATATGCTGTCATGTTTGCTGTCATGCAGCATATTCTGCTTTCCCGACACCCAGCAGAAGCAGAGGTGTCCTCCCTGCCCACTTTGTCCCGTGTCCTGCTCATGCGTCCCCCCTCAAAATGTCTTCTCGTGAGCTCATGGGGACAGTGAGCAGCCTCGGCAGCACCATGGCCAGCGCCTGCCGCAGCGGCCTCCTCCGCCCCCGAGGCAGCGCCGGTGGAGCCCTGTCTCATTTTATGCAAACTGTGTGTGGAAAGCAAGGCGGAAACTCGAGGCTACGGAGGATATTTAAAACACGGCCGCCCAACCAAATCGCGGCTGAAGGGCTCTCACCTAATGAGCCGGCCGGCACACCTGCGTTTGCTGCCCTGCCGGCGCTGCTGGTCACATGACTCCGCGAGAAGTCACAGGTGCCGACAAAAGTAATCACTCATTAGCGTCAAAAGTAATGTTTTATTAGTTTTATCTTTGTTAAATTATGCAGCTCTGCGTCATAACATGAACATACGTCTTCAGCTTTAGCAGGTAAAGTTGAGCCAGCTAGCGCTCGCTAAGCTAACTTAATTGCACCGGCTGTAAGACCGGAAATGAGCGGAGGAGAGAGGTAATGTTGTCATAATTTGATTTAATACGTCTGAAAAAGAAGCCAGAAGGGGACTGCAAATTGTTTACATTGCTAACTGTGAGCCAGCTCGTGAAACAATACAAGAGTAGTAGGGTACCGTCGTGGTAACGCGTTACAGTAATCCGTTACCGGCCAGCCCAGCCTCCACTATCTCTCCGTCTGCCGCTTTGTCTACGCATCCATGTGGGTTTTTCCCTTCGCGGTGTCGGTGGTGCGCCTCTCCGCTCCGCCAGCCTCGCAGCCATTGGCCTCGGAGACCATCCGTCTTCGCTTCACAACAATAGACCCCCGCGCGCACACACGCACGTCCGCTCACGCGCCGGCACACGCGCGCACAGCGCTTTCGAGGAGCGGCGGTGAAATGTTGGTTAAACTGCGGTTTACCGACTCCTTTCTTTCCAGTTTCACGTCGGCGAGGAGCGCAGGGACGCCTCTGCGATGCGCTCAACCGGGGACGCGTCGGAGTTGAAATAAGGGAAACACGGGGGGTCGGGAAAAAAAAAAAAAAAAGAAACCAGAGGGGGGAGATTTTCCTACGAGGATGACTGACTGGTGACAAAGGAAACGGGGAGCCCCTCTGGCTTCGGTTGTCACCCGCTAGAACTTGACGGAAGGCGTTTTGGGGGACCGGCTTGCTCTTACTCGGACAGCCAAAGATTTTTTATCGGGGAACCATGCCTGTCCGGAGGGGTCATGTTGCGCCACAAAACACCTTTTTGGGAGTAATTATTCGGAAATTCGAAGGACAAAGTGAGTACCTCTCCCCGTGTCCAGCGCTGTGTGCCTCTGTGTTGTGAAGCCTGTCTTTTGTGTCTGTCCTGCTGCATCCTCACAACAATTATTAATCCTCAGAAAATCGCCTAATAGGCCGTCTTTTAGAAGAGGGCTTGTGATGCAGATGCACTGTACAAATTCTATTTTTCCTCTGATTTTGATACGTGGGTCCATGAAAAGTCATTAGAAGTTAATTATCCTGCAGCCTTATCAAGCCCCCGGTTTGTTTTATGGGTCTGTGGTGCTGCACGCTCCTGCTCCAGTGGAGATTGTAGTTTGAAAAGCTGCATGTGGGGAAAAAGAGGGATTAAGGGATTTCATTACTTTCAGATCATATCCCCAAAATGCCTTCATTGCCCTCATTAAACCCTGCAGTCATGTTTAGTTTCTGTGGATTATTTGCTGTGCTGATGTCGCTGGACACCATGCTGGAGGCCTATTGAGTAAAGCATCCGTTGTGCTGTAAATGAGTTCAATAAAATGGCTATTTCAGTCAATGAAAACGCAATAACAGGTATAAAGCAATCCAGCCTGCTTATGGAGTTTGATTTTTAAATCCCTGGAACAGTTGAGCACCTATATTAAAGAACGTAATGGAGGATAATTCCATTTAAACCCATTACACCCACCTGCATGTATTTATATTTGTGTGACATCTTCTCATTTTTTCATATTCCTCTTTATGTATTTACTGCTTTAATGTATGCATTGATAATATCCACATGTAGAATAATTTGATATTCTACCAATGAGCAGATTAACCCCTCATCTCTCCTTTTAACCCTCCACAGATAAGAAATTCATCATAGCCAACGCCCGGGTGCAGAACTGCGCTATTATCTACTGTAATGACGGCTTCTGCGAGATGACGGGCTTCTCCAGGCCGGACGTCATGCAGAAGCCGTGCACCTGCGACTTCCTGCACGGCCAGTTCACCAACCGGCACGCGGTGGCCCAGGTGGCCCAGGCGCTGCTGGGCTCAGAGGAGCGCAAAGTGGAGATCACCTACCACCGCAAGGATGGTGAGTGCTGCGGGCCGTCCGCGTGGGCTCAGGTGGCGCGTACAGCACGTGACATGGCGCTGTTGCAGTCGTCCCACCTTCAGAATCTCTCTCACTTCACCTCCAAAAGTCTTTCCACCGTTAGACTCTGAAAACACTCAGTGTTACACTCAGCCTTACCTTTGTGCTGCGCACCTGCAGTGTTGATGCAAGCTACGCACATGAATGTGGGATAAAGGTGACTTTTACACTCCAGGTACAGCGCGGGTAATTTTTAGTTCTGAGTCGGCTCTATCTGGAGCATTTTGCAGCAGCGAATCACTGAGTGCACCCATTTCGAACCCTGGGGGGGGGGGGGGGGGGGAGCTGCGAAGGTTTCCTTTGCTGTGAAGTCCAGTTTTGAAATGATGTAGGCGCTGCGTGGCTGGGAAAGATGTTCATTAGCCTGCACTCGATGGGGCACCCTGGGAAGGATGTAGCTCACTTCCCTAAAGACTGATGTGAACATACTGAGGCGTGTGGTTTCTCTGCTTCTGTTCTAATCACCTCCGGAAAAAAATAGCTTCGCTGCTGTACAGTGCCGCGTACACAGATGTCACACTCAGCTAACTTTAGCCTTTAAAGATCCTGTTAGTCCTCACGGGCCTGACGATGGCCTGTGACTGACTGTGTCTGTATAGCTTTTCCATAGCTGAGATAATCTGCTGGCATGCATATGCTGCTTATGAGTACTGCATGGAGATCATGACTTGGCATGACAGCTGGTATTGTTTTGATGAGTTACAAGGCGAGCTCCAGAGCGAGAGTCTAAAGCAGTCGCCTCATCTGTGCTGGTTCAGGGAGAGTTCAGGCGGTGACCTCTAACAATGACATATGTATTCAGATGATTAAGCCTCCTTGCATAACGCTTAGGGACTGGTGAGGTTTCACGATGGCACAAATGAGGATTAATAGTTTTATAAGACCTACCGTGTGCGGGGATCGCCTGTGCGTGTTTGTCATATGTATGGTTTCATTGTGTCTCCTCCTCAGCGCTTGCTAATACTGCTGTGTGTGAGTTATTTTTAATGAAATGAAAATCAATCGAGCACACTCAAGCTGAGCCCGTGAGGCAGCTTTTTCATGAGGCTGAATGTACTCCATTATTGCTGCAGAAGCTAAACAAGAAGGAAAACCTTTTTGTATCAATGAATCATATGAATCGCGCCTTGAGAGCAGATTGAAGAAGTGCTAGCAAACAACATAATTTTACAAAATATTAAACAGTATTTGCTGAATATACCAGTGTTGCAGAAATCCCATAAACCCCCTTCAGGCCTGCTTCCACCAGCGAACCTTGACCACTCTGACAAATGTCCCATGACTGAAGTAAACTGGGCACCAAAGAGTGGCACAAGTGAAATGTCTGCTTCAAATGTGTCTCTGCTCACGTGGATTTTCCCATAGATAATGAAACCAGATGCTGCCAGCCCCGTTTGTTTTTACTTCTGATGTGTGATCGGAGCTCAGTCTTGAAAGACAGCACTTTGTGTGCGTGCGTTTGTGTTATTCATACCCGGGCAGGTATGAGAAAACCCAGAGGGAGAGAGGTGCCGCAGATTAGGCGGAGGACAGTTTACAGAACAGCTACAAATGATAGCACCCGTGGAGACGTAGATGTGTGGGGTCAAAGGTTGAAAGATAAAGTTGCAGAAAAATGCTTGAGGGAGTAGGCAGAGAGATGTCAGCTCATTTTTTGGAGTGGGCTTTAACCTGTGCCTCGTGGGACTGTCAATCTGCAACCCACAGCCTTGTTTATATTGTTTCTGCTGAACTTTGACTCGCCTGAAAAAGCATCATTAGACGCTCAGTCAGTAGCAGGAACCTTCACTGAAGGTTCTCCACATGTTCTGTTCTGTGGAGGTATGTTTAAAGGAGCCATTAGTGAGCAGTGCTGTGTCACCACAAGATAATGCTGTGAACAGACCCTCTGGGAATATTTGTTTGGACTAATTAACTAAACAACAATGTTCTTTGAAAGCTATAAAACATGCTGCCAACCTGAGGGGAGCCAAGGCGAGCACCACATCTGCAGTGCGTTACGGGGGCTTTCATAGCGAATTATGATGCATTCAGAATTTTCATGACTACAGTTGATTGTTAAAGTGTTGATATAGCGCATCAGAAAGCGTTATGTGTGTTTGAGTGTGATCATACGGCCTTTGTAAATGCATTATAATTCCCTCTCAATGCCCCCATAATGCACTATGGATGTGGTACCGCATAATTTTCTGCCAAACTTTTTGAATGGAGGACATTCGCACATACTGGGGTAGTTTTATACGGCGCTATCAGGGAGGTAAAAAGGATTTTAAGTACTTTAAACTCAGCCGTAACCGGTCTGACGCCTCTCTAGGCTGGTGTATTGTCAGCCAGACCAAGCTGGGGGTTCAGTCTGCATCGATCCACTGAGCAAACAGCTTTAATGAGGACACAAATACCTTCATGTTGCATTGATCTTCAAGACCGGTGCATTGGAAAGGGGAAATCAATGACGGCCCAACGCCTTCCCTCCACTGGCTGGCCCACAGGAGACTTAAGTAAAAAGAGCTGGGGGGCCTCTGACTGTCGGACCCTGCAGCGGGGAAGAGGCCTCATTACCGTCCTGTATGCTATGCCTCTAATTACCTCAGTGTTTTCCTCTCACCTGACTCAGAGCTTCTCCAGGGAAGGTCATACACCTGTTTCAACCAGGCAGACTGCTCGTATAATCTCTTTTTTATAATGAGCAAGCATGGCTGTGCAGTTAATCAGACTGGAGATCATCCTTTGACACGATTTCATGTTTCCCTAGTTTGTAACCTTGTAATCCAGTGACAACGTGGCGCTCCTCGTTCGTTATTGTCTGTCAGACTCTCTAATGTGTGTAACTGTATATAGTCTTTGACTGCGCAGCTTTCCTGTGATCAAACTGTGGCGAGGCAGCTCCGGAGGGAACAGCGCACCGCGAACGAACGTCTTTGAACACATAAAAGTGGACAAAAAGAAGAAGAAAGGCGCACAGTAAGACCAAGGCAGTGGTGTAAACAGTGAATGAACGAGTGGATTCACCTGCTTCGGTCCCTTGTTTTATCCAGCGCACACACGCTCTCAGCCCCTATCTCTGCTCCGTCCGCATTGGAATTCCAGGAGAAATGTCATTGCAGCGAACTGATTGCGCTCCTCGCGGTGGACCACTGGGGTTTCTGCGAGGCAATCATCTTCTTTTTAATCCCGTGACCCGGGGTCTGCATAACCGCCTCGCCCGCTGTCCTTTACAGGCCGTGAAGGAGATTCTGCTCGTCAGCACAATCTCTGGCACATTCTTAATGCTTTGTGATTTGTGCCCTCGCGGAGCCGCTGGTCCTTTTGCCTTCGCGTATCTCGATGGCCTCTACAGAAGAGGTAGCTGTCATTGAAGTGGCGAAGGTTGTGTCCAGTGTGGAGCTGTTTTCTGCACTCAGGACAGACCAGCTAGTTCTTAAAGTGTTGTCCCGTCCTGCACTTACTCCCCTTTAACAGGACTGTGTTTGGATCATTAACTTTGTGCATATTCTCTGAATTCTCTGGGCTTTAAAGACAGAGTGAGCCATTAGTGCTGTTTTGCTTTGCTCTTTGCTGTCATCATCCCACATATTTATGCATTTCAGTCTTTGTTTCCATTCGAAACCAATGGGAAAAACAACCTGGTGGCCGTGTGACAGAACACGAGGATACTGCAGCAGTCATTATGCAAAATGTAGTGTTTGTGTAAGATACGCACACTGGTGGGTGTGTGTGTGTGTGTGTGTGTGTGTGTGTGTGTGTGTGTGTGTGTGTGTGTGTGTGTGTGTGTGTGTGTGTGTGTGTGGTACTGTGTGAGGTGTGTTTGAGACAGACGTTGACATGAATTTCACAGTTATATTCACATAAAAGCTAAACCTCTGCTCAGCCAGGAATTATTTACATTGGATATGTGCATCACTTTGCAGATATATAATCCTTAACATGATCATCTGACAACCCTGATTCCAAAAAAGTTGGGACTTTCATAGCCAATCATGATGCTGTCACCTGTTATTTATGCTTTATGCAGCGTCCCACCTGTTTTGGACTTGTATTAAACATAATATTCCACAGTGCTGCTTGCTGTTGTAGCCTTAACACAACACTGATTCCACCTGTTCATGGTCATTTTGTGCTTAACTCAGGGAACCTTGCTGGCGTTGTGTCTGAAGGCGATTTCTCTGAAACATTCATCCCTCCTTTCCCTCTCAGTTTCACTCAAGGAAAGGGATTCTTTACCGGACGAAACAGTTAAGTAACCTTCACATTGGGCCCCACAATGAGGCGAGCTCACTGCAGGTTAGAGCCAAGGATGCCATTAAAAATCAAAGCTCGCCCCGCGACTTGTCGTACCGTGTAGTTGTTCAAACTGCAGGTGAGAGCCAAAGGAAAAGACCTCGGATGTAATAATCTTCCTTTCAATTAGCCCTTGACAGAGTCGCTCCTTTGTGTGGCCTTGCACGAAAATGCTTGCCAAGATTTTGCATTTGGGTTCTTTTTCTGCTGGCAGGGTTTTGTAAGAGATATCCTCACGGCCTGTTCAAATGCTGCGCAGAGTAATTAGACAATACAGCAGTGAGACATTGGATTTGTAAGATGAGATGATTTGTACTCATCTAAAACAAATGCGAGCGATAAAGCAATAGCTAGAAGCACAACCTCTTTAGTTTTAAAGACAGTTAGCAGCTGCAGCTAACGCTACAGTCAGCGCTTCCTACTCTGCAGTTATTTTTCAATGAATGCATTCAGTTAGTTAGAGATGAGGCTTTTTTTAACCTGGTTTTATTGACAGCTTCAGAAATACTCTGTTGTTGCCGCTGCAGCACGTCTTTAATCAGCATCAGTTGCTCTACCTGCCTCCTCAGTCGGTGATTCAGAAAGAATAATGTCAGTGTTTTACTTTCCACGAAGAAGAGCCGACTCTCAGGGCGCCTGCTGTAGCAGGAAATCCATAAGCTCACTACATGGTAAAAGCTCTCACTTGCAAATAGCAAATGAGACTGAAAATGTCATGCTATAAATAGATTAAACTTGCTCGTGCTGCTTCAGTGATGCTCACTGAGATTAGAGGTTTATTTTTTTCCTCCGCCTTTTAAAATGAAAAATAAAAGCTGAAGGAAGATCTCACTCTGGGGACGGAGACGTTCTGCTTTAAAGTCACGCGTGTAGCGTTTGTTTAATGGAAACGTCAAAGCCCTCCGTGGATTTACCGTTCTTACTTATTAAACATGTACATCCTAAGCTGTTTTATGCATTATTAAACCCTGAATAAGGTCGCTAATGATTGTTTTAACTGGTTAATGTGAACATTATTTCCTCAACAGTTTTGCCCAAATTGCCTCTTATCCGTCAAGCTGGGACCTGCGAGTGTTTGGCATGTCTCGCTTGGAAGGCGACTCGGTGACTAATCGGTTAAAACTTGTTCCAGCTCTGCTCCTGAACCGGGACCGTTCGCTTTAACAGTGACACCGTTTAAAAAGCCCACTGATTTAGCTTTTCACTCGTGTGAATCTGTTCAGGTTGCACCTTGAACCGAGAATGAAAGCCCACAGATCTCTCTTTGGTTTGGAAGTGTGGCGCTCGGAGCATCGTGGAGCGGCTCACTTGCATGGTTCTTGCAGTTTTTGGGTCGTGTATCCACATGCTTGAATGAACTTCCTCGTCAAAACCTCGCATCCACGATCCAACCCAGCCGATTCAGGTGTGTTATGCTAGCGCGTACGTAGCCTCAAGCTGCTAGCCTCATTTAGGGATGAGGAGCAGCTACAGCTCACCTCCCTTTAGCTCCACGCCTCCAGACTCTTTCATTTTCACACTTGTCGTCTTCAGCCCCATCCGGCGCCGACTTAAGTAACCTCACATGAGGACATTTATCAGACTTCACACAGCTCCCTCTGGAGCCACAAAGGGCTTTAAATTACTTCTCACACATATGCTGCAGTGCTCCCCAGCACCTGGAAACACACTTTGATGTCTAAAATTGGCAGAGTTTCCATTTGAGTTACTTCGGATGACAGTTCAAAATTAGAGGAAACTCCACTGGAAACCGGCTGAATTATTCCCACAGTGGAATAAAACACTTCCTGTTTGATCTCTAGATGTTAAATATAAGACACAGCTGCAAACACATGGTGGTGTTTTTACATTTTAAACAGACTTTAAGGTGTCTTTGTGATGGACGCCGTTCTCTCGGTGCAGATGCTGCTGAGGCAAACCGCTGAACAGCTCTTCAGAATAACAAGAAACCAGTGATTGAGCGTCTGTAGCCCTGAGCCAGACGTGAGGACTGAAGATGATACCACTCGGGCTATTTGTGGCCTGAGTTTGATGGCGTGACTCTGGAATGGAAACCATTCTCTGTTAAACCAATTCTTGTACATCCGCCGCTGTGCAAACAAGATAAGCTGTTATTCTGTTTCGCCCGCAGTCTCGTCCACATGCCCGGGTTCGGCCGCATGCAGCGGACAGCTTGTGTCCGCGAAAGACACACGCATGAAGCGAGACGGAGCGAAATGAAGGGGAAGAGCAGATGCAGGGAGGGGGAGAAAGAAAGAGGGGCAACAGCAAGACAAAATGAGGCGCGTAAATGAGACAGAGGGAGCGCGGGCTGGTAGGACGGAGCGCTCATTTTAAACTGAGTGTGACGTTTTGTTTGACTGTGAGGGATGAAGTGAGCGAGCAGGCAGGAGAGTGTAAATGAAGGTGTCAGAGAGAGAAATCAGGTGAAGCCAAATATCAGACGGCGTCCTCCATTATGGGAACGCCCTCTTGAATCCAGTCCAGTTATGGATGGCTCCACTTGTGTCTCCAACACCTCGTGCCTCCTTTTCACGGCTTCGTGGATGTAAAGTTCCTCTCTTACCGTAGAAACTGCAGTGCCCAGTCAGTGTCTGGAGTTTTAAATGTAATGGATTTGTTTGAAGTACTCCATCAAAGTCATATTACAGTCGATTACTTTGGTGTAACCTTTCGAACAAAAGCTTTAAACTGGCATTTCTTTAGTGTGATTGTTGTTATGTTAACATCAACTTGTGGTTGTTTACTCGGTTTGACGTCGAGCATTTCCACGTAAACAAGCCCGTAAACAAACTTTGCGCAGCGCGGCGTCGTTGGAGCCTTTTTATGATTTCACGAGGCGCTGAACGGCAGTCTTCTCTCGACGTGGTCGGCTGGTCGCGATAGCCAAGAGCGATGGCCGTTGATTTGATTGGAAGAGGAGAGGCTGTGCAAATTTAATGAGCACAAATCGCCTCGTCGGAGAGACCCCTCCTCATCAGCCCTCCTGTGCAGTCAGGTGCTGACCTGCCAAAAGAGTAACTGTAACAGATTATATTTGTACTTTATTTACATAATGATCTTATTCGTACTGTGACCAATACAGACGAAACACATAAAGGATCCAGTAGATAAATGGTGTGTGACTTTGAATGCGGCTGTCCAGCTCCTCTCATCAGTCCTCATGAGGCTTCGAGAGCGCGGCGTAATGAGCGAGCCCCCCACTCTCAATCTAAAGTGACGTGGACAGATTCGTGGTGCAGCGGAGGCTTCGATTTCCTCTGCGTTCATGCCTCACAGTGGATCTCATTTAGACCCAGCCTCTTCGATGGCTTCTCCGAGAGCCTCCAGGATTACAGATGGGTCATTTAGGAGAAAATCAGATTTGTAGTTAGTCTCTTGGTTGTTGCCACTATAAACTGGAGCGCTTTAGAACAGTGAGTGGACGGATGTAACGTACTCGCGTGTTAAAAACAAGTCTCTTCATTCAAATGGCACATTTAGAAGATTTTTCCCATGAAAAAAAGCCTTAAAACGGCTCAGATGCAACTCTTCCTCGTCTTCATTTAGCATGCATGGAGCTGTGAATATGGAAATAGCTCCTGCCTCTGTCTCCACACGCCCTGTGCTGCTCACCTGCAGCTCCAGCTCACCTGCGTCTTTCCCTCCTGATGTTCGACTTTCATCAGCGCAGGTCTTTACTGCTCCTCACCACCACCGCATATGCATTTCTGAACTATCCAGCCGACTTTCCTCCTGTCAGCCGTTGAAAGAGCCTTGATATATCATTGCCACTCATCCTGGCATGTCTGCCTGTGGGGCTCAGAGCTGGAGAACAGAACTGGGATCCAGTCACGCAATCCCAAAAATGCCAGAGTCAGCTAACGCAGAGGGATTTGACTCGGTGGTGCTGATGCATGCAACAAAAATCTTGCAATTAATGGGTTGTATTTAGGGTTATCTTCTTGTCTAGATGCTGCCTCTGCCATGATTTTTAGAGAGTAGTGAATATGTCCTCAGACGGATGAATGATTTGCTGTTTTTCACCATTTTTTATTGAAATTCATGAAACCTGGCACTTTCTTTTTAACAATGTCGTTTGGATCAATATCCCATTCCTTCGGGGGCCATCCCCTTTCCATTGTTTTCCTCTTGGGTTATCCGTTACAGTCACAGATGTTGACATAATTTTTTCCCAGAGGGCCGTCCCATCATCCAGGTAGATTAACTACACGGCCGCATGAGCAGATCGTTATCAAGACGTTCGGAGTCAAATTCGCCTCCACCCTCCATCAGAAATCACATCAGATCAGAAGAAATCAGACACGTTTAGTGCAGCTGACAACGATCCTGGCATCTTAAAATGAAATTGGAGATTTTACATGGATGTGTAGCAGCTTTAAGTTTCCCCTGTGTTCATCTTTTTACAGAATTGTCTGCTTTCAGGTTTGTAGTTGAAGCCGTCATACAGATAAAAACGGGCGAAGAAGATTAAAAGAATTTACTGCGAGTTGTACAGACTGCTGTAGACGTGATATCAGCACTCAGCCATATAACTGTCTGATATGCAGTATTTTCTGATTGGCAGTATCAGCCACATATACCAGTTTAACCTCCGCTTGTGCTTGTAAAATCTATTTCACAGCCTCGGCTTGCAGGCGCCGTGCCAGAGAATAAATATAGGTCATTCTGATGTTGGATCTATGGATTAAGCCCACACACGCTGCCATTATGTGATGGTTTTACCACAAACAGACCGTAAACAGTCTGACAGCCCCCTCCCCCAGCCTCCCTGCTCAAACACCTCTCAGTGCGGCTCCCCCTCCCCCTTGTCTCGTCCCATTCTTGCCTGTATTGAGGGGCTAACACCCATCCTCCACAGCTGCACGGGAGATACCGGCGTCTCCCATAAATGACGAGCTGGATGTGAGCGAGAAGATTATTCCGCAGATTATATAGATTTTGCTTATGCCAAGAAATCCCAGAGTGTTAAAAGGGTTTAATGTCGAGTCAACCGCCCCCCCCCCAAGCACTGATATTTGTCAGCATGTGATTTCAGACCATGATCCCTGCTCTGCTCTCATTCACAGATATGAGCACATCTGTGAATGAGCAGCCACATGTGAATGAATCTTCCAGCGTGTCGTCCTTCACATCACGCGTTGGCCTGATTGTTTTCATTCATGTGGGTTAACATGTGGTCAATTTCCACATGTTTTTGTCTCATAATAGTGTGAATAAATGTGTTGTTTTCTCAGCGTTTTTCAGTGCTGGGCAGGTTAAATGTTGATGTCGCTCCGGTGTCTTCGTGCCCAGGTCCCCAGTGTTTGGCCCTTTGAATCACATGACTCCAACGTTGTTTCTACCAGCTGAATTAAGTGAAAGCCTTCGGTCGTGAAGCAGTAAATGCCAGGCAGGGATCAGCGCTCTGCGGCGCCCGCAGAGTCACTTTGATGGAGTCAGCAAACCCTGAGAGGCCGAAGGGGCGGCCTCCGGCCTCTGGCCTGTTTCATCACAGCTCGTCATATCGCAGCAAAACCTGACACGAAGACTATCGAGGCATTGGACCACGATGGTCCAGCTCTGACATTTCCAAAGCCTGTGATTTGTCTCTGTCCGTCTGACTTGTCCTCATGCTTTGTCCAGCTGACGCTCACCGGGGATCGTAGTGATTTTTGTTCCGCTCCGAGCAGACGGATGTATGGATTGCTGATTCTTTGACGGTTTGACAGAAGTAATTTAGTAACAGTGCTGCAATGAGACAAGGGTGACAGGACCTGGGGCCTGTCAAGCTTTTATGGTGTTCTGTAATGGAATTTGATTCAGGAGCACTCACAGTGATGTTGTAATTGCTTTTTCTTGTGTACATCTCATGGCCTCTTGTCAGCCACGTTCACTCTGGGAGAATTAGAGACGCTTTAATGCTTGGATCCAGTCTATACGTGTACGTGTACGATTGAATTAATATGCACGCCATGGGTGTCAGCGTATTCACAGCGTGCGTCCTCACCATAATCAACAGGCTTTTCTAACTGTTCTGCAGAGGTTTGTGTGTGGACGGTCCGTGTGCATTCTGCAGCTTTATGCATTTCAGACATGTAGACGAGCAGCTTATTGTAATGTAAGCACGTGTCGGACCATAATCCAGCCCATGGCCCGGTCTGACCCCGACTCCTGGAAAATGTTTTAACGCGTCAAGATAATCCTGACAATCAAAAGATCATAGGCTGCATGTCCGTATGTACACAGCGAATACAGGAAAGCACAAAGCTGACATGAAGCATAAAATTATGAAGTTAGGTGACTCATGAACTAATCCTTTTTGTCCCTTCAGCTTATTCCAGACCCAATGCTGTGAAGTATAAAAAAGTTACCATATTGCCTTTGAGGTAGTGTCCATGCAGATGTTTATTCTATATTAAAATTACATGTTTCTGCACAAAAACATGACAAAACAAAACATGCACACATGGAGAAATTGTGCGGTTCAGGGGCACCATGAAGGACACCGTGTGACCACCAAACCTCATCAGAGATCTGAAACATCTTTAGGGTATAAAAATGAACGAGTAGCCCTCTAAACAGTCATAGTTCCATCAAAGTCGAGTTATTTTCCAAACCCGTCCAATCACGTCTCTCTGCTTTGTGCTTTGCACCATCTGTCAAGTCATCTTTTCCACATTGATGGTGATAAACGGTGTATTTCTGGCACCATCGCAGCCTGCTGTTTGACAGAGTCCACAAAGCCTTCCATCGCCCACCGTGATCTCCCAGATAACCTTTTGCAGTGACACCACATGGTGCCCAAAGCTTCAGACAGATTATTCTTGTTAATGCTGCCATGCAACGCTTTGTTGTATTCCATGAATTGCTTAGGACTTGACCTTAGATTATCTCCTCGCTCACCGTCACACGTCTGACGTAGCAAACCAGCAGAAAGTGCAGTTGTGTTTTACTTTGCAGCGGTGATGGGACTCCTGCATCAGACGTTTGCATGAGCAGCGGCGACACACAGCGAGAGTGAGCCTCTGTTTCCTGTTACAGCTATAAGATATCATAATAGGGCGTTAGATCTCTGCCTCTAACGCACAGATTAAGATTATTCCTAAAACATTTGCGCTTGTATTCAAATGATTTCAGCAGGACATTAGAAAACAGCTCAAACTAACTTCAGATGAATGAAATCAAACCCTGACTGACGATATTAAACCCCTGCCTGACTTTGAGTGCACTCCAGCGTCGTGTCACCTGATCGTTTAGCAGACTTACAGCATGCAACTTACACTCTCTCAGTGGCGAGTGTATCGCCTGCAGGAGGCTTTGACCTTCAGGATTGTGTGACTCAAATATGTGATGTTCTAAATAAAGGATGTCTCTAAGTAATAGACTCTCCTGCCGACGCGATCGAGTCTTCAAAGTCATTATGCGCTGACATATTGTGCGAGGAGTTAATGCCTGGATTTCTCTCATCATGCGCTCTCTCCACATTGATTTTGTCTATCCAGTTCTCTAGTGCAGGCAATATTGGATGCCTCCACATCCTCGAAAGGCTGCTGCGGATCACTATCACACCCACAGGTCCTATCAGTTTGTTCGAGGCAATTGCACAATGGCACACAGGAGTGGAGATGCAGTGATATGGATTTTTGACCCCTGGCTGATCCAGATTTCATCAGTTCTTGTATGCAATCGCCTTTGTATTCCAGTTTTCAAAGTTTTGCAGTGGGTTGGAGGATGAAACGACACACAAAAGCCAGTTTGTGGTCACTGCTGTCTTACCTGCTGCAGGTTATATCCCCAAATATTTTTAACAAGTGCAATAAAGTTTTCCCCATATAGCCTTTCTCCAGTTTCAGGTTACATGCACACGCTCAGCCTCCAGCTCCCACACAGCCTCCAGCCGGGCCTGCATCTTATTTGGACTGATATGAAAAAGAAGCGAGTTAAATCCTTCCCGCAGAATCCCCTTCGTCATGAGTTTATGGGTCTGATACCGCTCTTCTTCTGTTGTTTGAATCTTTATCTCCGCCACCCGTGTCGATTTCTTCCGAAGCTCGGCAGGAAGCAGCGATGACCCGAGGCTCCTTCTGTTTGTGTCCGTCCACGATCACCTCAGCCTTTTGTACAGTGGTCTCTTAACTGCAAGTGTGTGAACATATCTTTGTTTTTGAGATCATATTCAGCCTTTAAATCCTGGGACTGACACCGTACTGGGTCTGATGATCGTGTCCCCCGTCCATTTCTTTCAATCAAGACTCCCCTTTTACCCCCGGTATTAATAAGCAATGTGTATCCGGACATGTCGTCCCAATAAGGAGAAATGTTCGTGTGAGGTGTAAGTGATGGGATCTGTCTGACCCCATCTGGAGGTCGTCTGGCTCGCATTGTGTTCAGCTCTTAGGTAGGTGTAAACACAGCCTGTGCAACATGCTGGCGTCCGTAACACAACTCACAGACATTTGTTTCAGGCTAAACTGTTCAAATGTAGAGAGCGACTGTTTAACGTATCCACAAACAGATCCTTTTTAATACCGGGGGGATCGTCAGGTCTACACCAGCAGGCCGGAGCAGCATTGAAGTGTTTGTGCTCTTTGCTCTGAACTGATCATTTCATCCCATGCTGTGAATTTGTCTTGGCGAGCCTGCTGCGTCGCGCCGGACCAACTCTTCTGCACAAAGCTCCTTCCATGATCAGGGAGCTCTGTCCAGTCCAGATGGGGCAGGAGCAGAGGTGTCAGCTCCTCCCTGGAGCTCCCTCCTGCAGCCTCCAGCTCCTTAACGGTGAATTGTGATGCAGTGGTTTCGTTCTCCTCTTCAGATGTTCTCTCTGTCTCGTCTGGCTCGTGTAATAATCGGCTGGTTTGAGGGTCTCTTGTTTTCTGAGTTGTGTTGGAGGCCTGCTGTGTGTGCAGGCATCTGGCCAGGAGTCCAGCTGCTTTTGGACCTGCTTCATAATATTTCTGCTTTACAAGTCTTGCTCTTTTTTCTCCCCTGAGGATCTCATCTGTCTCCTCCTTGTTTCCTTAATTTGTTGTAATGCTGACTGATCGTGCACTTTTATGTTTTTCTCTCAAGTTTTCTGCTTTGTGTTTGTCTTTGGCCAGCCGGGCCTTTATCCCACAGTATCACAGCGTCCGCGTCCCCATTATCAGCCTCTTCAGTCTGATATTTGCACTGTTATTCAGAATATCCAGCCTCCATGCAGAATTTATTTTTCTACTGTTCCAGTGATGATCGCGTTGTGATGCCAGGTACAATGTCGTTCTCTCCAAACATCGTTAGTCGCCTTTCCTGCTCTGATGTGTCACTAATAAACGGTTCAGGCTCGATCTGTGTGTCCTATAAAACGAGGCTGGTGGATTTCTTGTAAAAATAGTACTTGAGTCTTTTTCCTCAGGACCTTTTAACTGGATTATTCCTCCATTTCCGTTAAGTGTCATTAGTTTCATAGTAAGTGGTATTTAAATGACCCAAACCCATGTTTCATTCACAGACCTCCGACATCATAAACCCTGCAGGGTTTCTGTGTTTCATTGATTTGGTCAGAGCTTCTTTCCAGCCGCTCGTCGATTCGTGCTCCTGCTTCACTCCGCCTGGTTTCACGTGTTTGGGTTTGCAGAAGGTTTTTGGTCCTGCTTCAGATCTTTGAGTTGGTTTTCATGTCTGCTTTGAAGACCACTGTCAGACCTGAAACCACATGATTCCTTATGATACAGCACGGCGTCTGCCGAGTCGTCATTTGAGCAGCGAGAACTTCACTTCCTGTCTGTTTTTTCTGCACTGATTCCAATAAAGATTCCCGCGATTTGTTCAGCAATTAGAGAATTTAGGCAGCTCGTTGTGACTTGCTATCGGGGGCTCAGAATGAGGCAGCCATCTGCTGCCTCGCTGCAGCAAGTCCCCGACTGCGTCCACGTGTGAGATCAGAATGATCATTTCTTTCTGTTCTTGCTGTAATTGATCAAGGCGCTGCAGAGGTGTTGAGACGGTAACATACTGAGCTCTGAAATTGCAGAAGAGTAAATTGCCCTGTCGAGGCAGCGATAACTTCTGGGGGGGGGGCTGGGGGGGTATAGTGTGTATTAGATTGAAAACAGTCATTTGCAGTTTTCCTTTCAGCAGCCATGACATAACATCTTAATGTTATCTGGAGTGGAGGAGCAGCTGATGTGTTCACTTTCCTCAGCTGCAGTCATGGAGCAAATGGCTTGTGGACATTTTCACCGTCCATCGAGGAACCAACGTGATTTCACATGTGACCTTTGGGGCTACAGGACTCTGGAACCACCAGGCCAGCGCGCCGCCGCTGATGATGTTGTATCCCCGGGGATAAAGTAGCGCTCTCCCTCCTGGATTAGAGAGCCGCCATCAGAGTTTAACAGCTCTTAGTACAACTGAATGTTCTAGGCGGAGAAGGGGAAGGGATCACGTTTCCCTAGAACGGACGGCAAAAAAATAAGCCTTCCACCCTCTGAAAGAAGGTCAATTCTCATATTTAATGTTTTTATTGTCTCCTCTGTAATAATCTTGCCCCATCTGTGTTGAGTGAAGGGAACTATTGTGTGTTTTCTTCCCCTGAAGCGTTTTAAAACTTCACCTCATTGTCAGGATTCAGCTGGTTGGCCGGCTTGTTAGACGCTCTGCCTTGAGCAGCGTGAGCGGCGCTTGTTTTGCTCACCTTCTGATGCGATGTCAAAGAGGAGGCAATAGGAGCGCAGCAGTGATTGACTCAGACACGCTGACACGCGGACGCAGGGTCAGAGAGCGGCCCGGAAAAGTTGATTTGATGACAATTAGCCACGGCGAGATGAAGACGCTCCCCGCTGAGCTTTTGACAGAAAGAGAGGCAAGGAGACAAGGAGGGAGATGTCACCATAACCCCTCAAGCAGCCAGCCAACAGCGTCCTGCTGCTGGAGGCTCAGCTCGCATCAGTGTCACTCACACACACACACACACACACACACACACACACAAACACGTCTATTAGGCCGGGGCAGAAAAGCACAGGCTGCAATTTAAAATGATTTTGACTGAGATACTCTTGGCAGCAGTTTCTCCAAATGAGGGCTATCAAGATTCCCATATGCCACCATACCACAATCACTGTCAGACGCAACCAGTCAGCAGATGTTAAACTGAGTGTGAGAGAGAGCGAGAGAGCGAGGAGAGGAAGGACTTGAATGGCGCTTGCTGATCATCGTGCGTTTTAGCTCCCCTGCCGCCGTGAACAAGCGCACGTTGAGCCGCTTTGTCTTAATTATTGATAGTGGAAATAGAATCTAATGAAATTTCCAGGATCTTGAAACCAGAACTCGTCTCACTCAGCCACCTGTGAGCGAATCCTGGCTGTTCAATCATTGAGGTTTCCTCAGCGTGCGTGAAGAAATGTAGCTGTGATAACATTCAAAGATGCAGCTGAGCTTTTATTTAACAGCTGGAGTCACTTTGATTTTACATACAAAACGTGGAGGGCCAGTGACTCGTGTGCACATTTTATCTTATGAGAATAGAAACATCATCTTTCAGGATGTTTAGGGCTTCATTGAAAGCCATTTTGGATGATGAGTAGATTTGCTTTTGGTGCTTAAAGTCAGGATTGTAACCCATCATCGATGAATCTTAGACTATGAAATGTGTGACGTGAAACAACCTGATTAATTTTCTTTTCATCAGTTGGTTAATCTACCTGTCGAAGCTCCACTTCAAGTACTTTTCCTACCAACACACACACTCATGCACACTTTTTCTAACTTTGAGTTGAAGTAATGAGTTAATACGCCTCCTAACGTTCTGCAGCACAGCACCAGGAGTGTGTCTCTGTGATCCTCTCGCTGCACGTCGCCTCTCGTCACTCTGATCATGAAGGTGACTCTGCTCTGCAGAGGATATAGGCCGCAGCACAGTATAGATTTTAGTATTTATAGTCTACAGTTTAGAGAATATTATAGATCCGAGAGGAAGCTGACGGACGGGCAGATAAACTGAGAGATAAAGGTACAGTTAGAAATCCGTCTGCTGCTCCAGCACCACGGACAGCTCCATGGATTCATCAATCAGCTCAGTGAGGCTGCTGGTGTCTCAGTCATGGTCGGGGTCACAGGCTCCAACCTGCACACACCTCAGTCAGATACAGGATCAATGAGTCAGTCAGTAGACCCCTCTGCCCCTGAGCTTCTGCTGCTAATGAAGTTCAGATGAGGGACTTTAGCTTGTAAAACAGTGGTTTTGTTGTGTTTTGCCTCTTGTTCCTTCACTGTGGTGTTTGAGCCGCTCTGTGTTTTCACACTTATCTGTTAAATCCCAGTTTAGGTCGTTTACGTACACACGAGCACAATATTAGTGACGGCGTGACTGGTTTGCACCTTGGACGCAGAGGAGCCCTCAAGCTTAAAATGAGGCTGAACTGACGTGACCTTCATCGAGTGTAATTAATATAACTTAAGGAAAAGAATGGGGGAGGTGGCAGGAGGCGCAGGGTGAGTGAACCCAGAAGAACGGGGAGGTAATTTCAGAACTGTGTGAGTGTTGGGAAGGGGGCTGTCTCGGATAGCTCTGCGTAATGAAGACACAACTCTGTGGGAACAGTTGGTCAGTGTCCTCGTCTGAACGTCGTCCTGATGTCCAGCAGTGGTCCGGCTTTCGGTCCAAACACCTCAAGGTCAAATAAGGCAGAGGAGATCTTATGCACAGAGCTGCGCTGTGTTTGTTATGCAGAATATCGACCTTTCTCCAGTACGTTTTGGATGAGCAGCCACATTTATCCATCTGTCCGCGCATATAATTGTGTTTATTCCATGACTAATGTCTTCGGTTGGACCAGTCATCCAAGTAGTTTATTGGAAAGACACCCAGTCCAAAACAAACTGGCGTGGAGGTGACTTTGTGCGCCGACCTGCCTGTTAATCTTTTGTTTTATGGGACCGAAAACTGAATCCCCACACTGAGATGACAGTAAACAATGCGCCTTTGGTCTGCAAACATTAAAGAGCCCCTCAGCATACTGCAATTTGGCGTCTTCCGTGTATGAATTTGGCACCACGCTGCGCTGTCATCCTGCCGGGCCATCTGTGTAGCAACAGATTACCAGGTAGCCCTGTTAATCCAGGTAGGCTGCACCACGTCGGGGAGGAAATGAAGCCGAGCGGAAAATGTTTAAATCGATAAGACCCACGTTTCCACTCAAGCTTAAGGTTTGACTTTGACACGCCAGGCCAGCGCAGCAATGTGCAGGCAACGCAGAGGGCTTATCGGGCTGCTTTATGTATAGAGTGTCTGGTTTGGCTGAAGGATTTTGTGATCTTTATGTGGATGATTGGCAGCTCTGTGTTTATTAACTCACTTTCACCTTGCCAAAGTTTCAGATTGCCTCCCTCACAAACCACAAGTCAGCACTTTCTTCCCTCCATCATCCTCAGAGGATTAGAGACGAGGAGAGGGAAGATATCGCTTGTGTTTCGGCCCGTCCGTCCATGACTGTCGATTGGAGTTTGGTTGGGAGAACGCTGAGTCATGCTCTTTCTCTTAATGTGTTTCTAAAGAAGCAGCAGTGACACCTGCTGAATCACGTTATGATGCTTAACTGTGTTTTGCTCTGCAGCTCCCGATGAACATTCGGTCAGAGACGCTTTGACTAAACCTGTTTTAGTGCCTTTCAAAGTTGCGTTCTCTCATTACGCTGCACCGTGTAAACCAGCTCCATCGCCTGCTTATTAGATTTAGTTGGACAGAGAACATTCTGCTAATTAATGCTGCCGGCAGGCAGTGTGTGTGCGCGGCCGTGTTTGTGTGTGCGAGTCGGTGTCTGCCTGTGCTTGGTAGTGTGCTGAACCGAGATCTGTGAGCCTCATTAGTGTTTGTGCGTGCGTGCTCGTCTGTCACCACGTCAGCGTGCAGCTGAGAAATGTAAATGTTATTTCTGTTTGCGTGAGTGTGCGTGCGTGTGCGCGTGTGCATGCGTGTTTGTCTTTGACCCTCCACTGAGGCAGGATATGCAGGCAGACAGGCAGAAATTTGCATCTGCAGTAGCGCCAGGGATCTGTTTGATCTGTCCACTTATAACACGTCAGGTGGCCTTCCTGCAGAGAACCTGGGCAGCTATCTCATTTCTCAGGGAGAGAGACAGACACAGACAGAGGGAGAGAGAGAGTGAAGGGACAGCCGGGGATGGTGAGAGAAATGGCGACAGAAAGAGAAAACAGAGGGTGAATTCAAGAAGTGAAGGAAGAAGAGAGTGACAGAAGAAAGCTGCAGACAGCGAGTGAGAAGGAGCGATGATGGGAAATAAAGTGTATCAACGAGTCGATTTCGTCATTTTTACATTCAGATGCAGATTTAAAGCTCAAATAGACAGACGTGCAAGTCCAAGTGGAGGTTAATGCAGAGAACACACACACACACACACACACACAGCTGTCTGAGCTAACACTATGCACATAAACCAAACATTGATCAACCCGATGGTGAACAAACGAACAGTCAATAACAGTAATAAGTCTGATGAGTGTATCCTCACACACACCCTTCACAGCCTGATTTCTCATAGTGTCTATTTTGAGCCTTGTCCATCATAACCGCGTAGCCTCGTCTCATTCTTACATTACCTAAACACGTCCATTATGCTTTCTAGAACATAATACTTAGCTCCTATGAATTATAAATGGCCATGGTTTCCAAGCAGCTTATTTTTAGATTATACACACACACACACACTCAGATTGCTTTACAAAGCTGGGGTAGCCTCCCTTCCTGAAGCATGCAGGGGTTACACTAAGCACTCTGGGGTGTGTGTGCAGGGGTTTATGTGCATATATTGGATCTATGGGGTAGCTGTTGTGGATGATGCAGGTTTTCTGTGGATGAGAAATTTGTTTTGCATTTGCATGGTTGGAAATGTGTGTGTGTGAGTGTGTGCTAGACCTCACACCGCAACACAAAGTCCACCTTTGCGTGAGTGTTTAACATCACATGAAACACATCTGCCCGAGCTGAGACTTTGTCAGAGTTCTCCAAAAACTGACGGACGTCTTCGGCAGAAGAGAGTCGATCTCGTTTCATCGTGGAGACACCTTGAAGTCGCTTTGTGCCCGAGACAAATGAAGCTAATATCCAATTTGGCACAGCAACTTTAGCTCTTCTCCAGAGCGCTCACTTGTTTCCATGGAGACGCTCGTTGATGGCTCTAATTTGGATTAGCAAACAAAATGAAGCGTCAGGATTTCACATAACAGGACGATCGTCAGCGCTGCTGCTGCTGCTGCTGCTGCTGCTGCTGCATGCTGCTGCTGCATGCGCTCCAGGAGCTAAAGCAGATGTTTGGATGTCTGTGACGGCTTCAGCTCTGATGTGATGTTATTAAAGACCTCTGTGGTGACATGCAAGCATTCAGTCGCGCTATTGGTCCATATTAAACGAGCATCATCTGCTTTTTCCGTCCCAAAAACCCTGCACAGCACATCATCCAGTTCCTTGAAACCATGCAAGCACAGAGACGCCTCCACTCGGGAGTAGGAGCCTCTTTTGCATATTGTCACAAACGGCAGGGGAGGCGCGATACTCCTCGTCCCTCCCCAACTCCCTCTGACTAAAATTAATGGCTCCATCCACTCGTGATGACACTGATGGACTATTAGGGGCAGGTTACTGCTTAGCCCAGCGGAATCAGGGCTCCCCAATACATAAATCACAGCCCAGTGTGGTGAAGCCGGTGGCGTGCACCGCGGCTGGTTTCAGAGCCTGACGGTACGATGGGAGAAACTGACACGAGACTGCGCTTTTTGGTTTTTTGGTTTTTGTTTGCGTGGATCTGTGTGTAGCACTGCGAGCGCACACACTTGTGCACCGTCAGAGCTGCTCGTGCAGCAGTGTGTCTGAGTCTCTGCGCTCCCTCAGAAAAGAAATGCTGTAGGCTGGGTGCCTGCTGGGCGCGCTATAAATAGCCTCCTGGTGACAGCAGGACTTAATGTGAGGGAGAGCATCTTCCAGAGCTGTCCCCGTTCATTATTTAAAACTTAATATACATTTCATTTTCTACACCAGTGATCCTGGGCACAGCTTCTCTGCATGCCATGGAGCCACCTGGAGATACGGATGTGCAAGCCTGAGCTCATCAATGAAGCCAAAGTCGAGCAAATCTCAAATCTTCATACCTTTTTTTCTGAATAATAATCTTTAATTTGAAGCCTTGACCATCTCCGTCTCTGTTAACCTCTTGTCTGCTGTTTGATAAATTAGGAACATTTAGAGACGAGGCATTAGCAGCTGAGCGGGGTTGCATTAAATTCACCTCCCACTGTGGAGCCATCGGCAGCCCTAATTGGGGTTTAATTATTATTTCCCCCTGAGACTGAAACATTTGTGGCTGCTGCTGTATATTGTTGAAGAAATGCGAGTGTGTATGAATTCTTATTTGTGTTGCATAGTGATGACTTTGCATGTCTTGGCATCCGGGGTGACACAGTGTGGAAGTAATTGGATTAAGGCGCTAATGCTAACTGGAGGCGAGTGGATGTTTGTACTGTATTTGACTGTACTTAACTGCGCGGTGGCCAGCAGCAGGGCGGACTGGGGGCACGTCTGGATACATGAAATCATTCAGCTCCGGAGGCTTTCCTCTCAGTGGACCTCTTGACCTTTTCCCCCTCGTTTTCTGCCAGGCGTTTCCGCACACGCAGCTTTATCTGGAAGATGTTTGAATGTCAAAGAGTGTTAATGGAGAGCTCCGGGGTCAGACTGTACTGTATCTGAAACGTCACTTCACCGTTTTATTTAGCACAAAATAATTCTGAATTTCAGATTAAAGGCAGGCTCGCCTCATGATCGCAGGCCTCTGTCACTGACTGTTTCTAACCTTGATTTAATTTCCTGTGGGCCAGGTTCAGACTTCCTGTGTGCCACCCACATCATCCCGGTGAAGAACGAGGAGGGCGTGGTGATGATGTTCATCCTTAACTTCGATTACATCCTGGACGAAGGCAGCAGCGACTCGCTGGAGAGACTCAACCACACCTCGCCGTCCAAAGCTGACCAATGTGAGTAAAGACAGTGAGTTTTAACAAGCAGGCGGATTCTGTCTAACGTCCATGCTGTCATTTCCACCCTTTCTCCTCTCCAAATGGTCCAAAATGCAGCTGCTGGAATGGCTCATCTGCATCGTTATAATGCAGAATCGATTTTAAAACCTTAATATTTGTTTTTTAAGGCCTTAAATGGATTAGCTCCTCCACACATTCCTGACCTGCTAATTCCACACTCTGCCCCGAGGTCGCTCGGTCCATCCTCACAGCGACTCCCCTCAGTTCATCACTCATTCCTACAAGACAAAGGTCACCAAGCGTTTCCTGTGCTGCTCCCAGGCTTTGGAGCAGCCTCAGCCTTCTACGTACATTTTTCAGCATGTAACCTGCGTTGAGGCTCGCTGTAAAACACTCTGGGTCTCGATTTAACATATGGGATTTGGTGGACGCTCTTAATCCCTAATCCTGGCCTTGTTGCTGCCGTCATGTTCTCACATGTACTGCATGTACAGACAAAAGAAGCCGTTGCAGGATGAGATCAGAGAAGCGAGGAGGAAGGAAAGCAGTGATAGTAATGTAACAGCCAGTCGTGACCTTTTACTCGTAACCTTTTCGCACATCCACATCAATTTGTGCCTTTACCCAGTCCCCGCTGTGTCTTACCTACTTGGCACGATCCAAATACTAATGTAACGTGCTGTAATGCAGAACATTTGTCCAGCATGTTCAGCCTTTCTTTTGTCATGTTTAACGCGATCTGCAGCGTGCATTCACTTCTACTCGCAGCAGTGCAGCACAGGAAATCCCTGCTAGACAGCTCCTTTGGCATGTTGACACCAGCGTTTAGCAGACACTGATGTGTTAGCCTGCCATCATCTCAAAGGTCTGGCCCAATTATAGCTCAGAGCCTGCCAGGATGGCCTGATGAACTACTGGAGCAGTGCTGGAGAGCGCTCTGCCTCCCCGAGCTGTCGGTGTAATACTGTATAATGCCATTCCCCTGCGGTGCTCTCAAACATGCTCTTGATGCCTGCTCTCTCTTCTGCGTCTCTCTCTTCCTCCACTTTCTGACTGTGACATATAAAGCAGCAGCATGGAGGACCAGAGGTCACCTCTAGATGACTGTAATTGGATGAGGCCCCTAACAGGCTGCGGTGCCTCATGGGGTGTGTGGGGAAGCAGCGGGGATGTGTGTGTTGAGTCTATAAGCGAGTTTTGCCTCTGTGCGTGTGTGTGTGTGTTTGTGTACCGACTCCTGCGAAACCAAGCGTGAACGTGTAATCTTTTGGTTTGTGAGTGGTGTTTGAGCAGGCGTGCAGGTGTCACTGATAAGGTCTTTCTCTTTCACTTTTCTGTGGGAGCTAATTGCTCAGCCTGAGCACAAGGGCGGCCGCCGATGGAGCATGCCTCCATGAATTAAAGTGTAGTCCATGCTGATCTGAATATCTAAGTGGGCGTCTGTGCAGATCTGCTGCTGAGGTCCAGATTTGTTTACAAGGTGGAGTCTCAGTGCTGGACGCCGTCTCGCTCTCTCTCCCTGCCTACACGCGGCCTCTGCCGTCGCACGGATCACCACGGAGAGTTGGTCTTCCGTGGCCTCGTTCCATCACGGCTGACTCCAGAGACCCAGTGTTGCACTTTTACCAGCAGATGGACAGAGGTTACAAATTATGAATAACTCTGCATAATTCAAGAGAACATCACAGAGGAACAAACTGCTACAGATGTAGATTTGGCTCAGAGAAACCCATCGTGTTACTATCCGGAGGAGCCGCTCTGCATTACGTGCAGGAGCAGCTGCCTTCAGATGGTGCGAGGTGATGATCCATGTGTTGCATTATGCAGGCTCCTCCTGGGGAATGAGCAGCCATGCGTTAGATGCTGCTTATCGATTGCCTTTGCTGCTCAGCAACACCATCCGTACTGCGGCCATGTTTGTTGTGAGCTGAGAAGGACCGCTTCCATACTTAAAAAAAAAATAATAATAATAGACAAGTAGCTTTTAATGCATCGGCTGCAGCTCCGCTCGAGTGGCTTGGAGCGTGATTTCACAGGCTCGCTGTGCATTGTGATTCATGTACGTTCATATTGTTTGCAGGCATGAACAGGGTATCAGTGGGAAGATAAAGAGCAGAATTAAGTTTGTGACATGCAACTTTAATGGAAATCTGAAAGCTTTCCACTCTCCCATCTGCCTCCTGACCTCTTTTACCTTCTTTCCCTAACCTGAAACCAACAACCCAACAATGGCTACACCTAAGGTTACTGATTAGCAATTTCCTGTCATGAAAAAAAGGCCTATTTGTGACCACCAGAGGAGAAAAATAAAGGCAAAATCGAGTGCGTTTGGGAGGATAAAAAGCTTTAATTTTCTCCTGCAGCGATGATGCCACTGGACACTGAAATAGTCCAGTGATAGCCCCGTAAAACCAATTATGAAGGTGTGTTTATAGTCAGGGTAAGCACTGAATGGGCTCCAAGAGGAGACATGAATTCTTGGCAGGGTACCAAATTAATGCAAATGTCTGCATGACTGAAAACCACCTGAAGCCTAAAACGTTTCCTGGGTAAAATAAAAATTACTATTAACTCATTCACTCAACAGTGTGGGACAAAGACAGCAGGGTTGTCCATGGTGTCCTGTGCTGGGAGTCCAGGCTAACACTGCATGCAAATCAGTTTTTTTTGGTTCATTTAAGGTCAGCGAAAAAGACCAAGACAACAGGACACGAAGCCGCTTTCGTCCCGCTTTTACCGGAGGATGAAGGTTTACTGTCCTCTTCCTCCTCTGGCATCTGAATCACGCTCACATCACAGGAAGACATTCCACGCTCCAACGTGGGGATCTGAGGGCCCAATTAATATTCAATGCAAATATTGCTATCTGGTATCGTAGCAACTAGGGCCACTGTGCGTCCATTGGTTGTGTAAAGCCTGTGAGTTTTTGCAGGCGAGGAACGAGAGGGTTGGAGAGCGAACGCACACACACACACACACACACACACACACACACACACACACACACACACACACACACACACACACACACACACGTGTACAGCACACACACAGCCCAGTAATAGCACTCAAAAAGCAGCATATTCCTGCAAGGATCAGCCTTTTCAGTATCACCGTTAAATATAGCTGCATGCAGCGATTCCAGCGCACGCCGCGGATGCGTGACTGAATTATGAGCTAATTAAAAGACTTGTGGTGTATATGTTTATCCTGCAGGCGCAGTAATTAGAATCAGAGCTCTGAGCGTGTGAATGCTCATGAGCTACCATTCATTATTTTGTTAAGGCGTCACTCAGCGAGCGCTTAAATCAAACTGGGAAATGAGAGACGCACGACTGAACAATGTCGTAATATCGCAAAAGGGAACCGTCTTATTTGTTGGGGAAAAGCCCCAGCGAGCAGGGGACTGACGAATCCGATGGCACCCGTCGCGCTGAGCCCAGATGAAGCCAGACTTTGCTGGTGAACTTCATCTCACCGTCAGTCAGATGAATGACTCGTCCAGTCACGCTGCGCTGTAGGTCTCAGCGCCGGCCTCAGTTCCAGCTCTGACTCACCGATTAAATGCAAATGATCATTTCCGGCGTCATCAGCATCTGGCTCGAGACTTAATTTGAACACACCACACTGACCCCAGCAGACGTCGGGCACTGTGTCTAAAATTAGTTTCTTTCTCTCAGTCTCACCCCAATAGGAGGAGGATAAAGCTGCATGCTGCTCCCCGCTGAGCCTCCAGCATTGATTCTATTTCCTGTTTCACCACCTATTGTGTCTCTGAATGCATCCGTAGCTGTATGTCAAATACAATCTGCTGCGTTTGCTTGAGCAAATGCGCAACGGGGACGTGGTTTTTCATCCGTTCAGGTTCGCTCATCCTTTTCCTGAATGTGCTCGCGAAGGGGCTTTCTCTACGCCGCGTGGCGCTAAGTTTCTGAGGCGGCGTTGCGATATGTGTGACATATGTTCAGGCGACTAAATGATTCACAACATGCAGGCCACAGTTTGCGCTCCATATGTGAAGTCTCTGTCGCTCTCATGACATGTTTTCATATTGTTAGACGTGCCCGTTTGTGGATGGTGCATTGGTTTGAACAGACTTCGCACTTCGCTGAGCTGTGGTCTTGTTTCTCCACCTTTTTCCTGCGCAGCGTTCCCTACCTTTATATTACAGCAGCATCCCAAATGTTGCTCCTTCATCTCCCCAGGAGCTGTCAATCACTCATTAAAATCCTGCACATTATCCTTAATAGGACTGACTCCCCAACGCACTACTGCCATTATAATATTTCCACAAATGTCCTCCTCCATGAATAATTGAAAGAAGTTGAAGATTGAACTAGTGCCCGAGGCGGAGCGGCATTTGTTTTGATCTGCTGGGGTCTTTTTAAGATAGCTGCGCTGGCAGGCTTTTCACTGCTATTGGCAAACAAGTGCGAGATATCAGCAGGGATGTTGAAGACTGCGAGCAAGTTCTGCTGCAAACACGCCGTGAAAACACAGCACAAGGTCGGGGGGTTACGTGGATCCCACTGGCTCATTAAAACCCACCGTGCATTCTGTTTGTGGTCTCAAAGCAGGCACGCACCTCACTGTGGACTCTCCTTGATAACTGAGTGACTTGAGCTGCTGTAAACGCTGCCTTTGAATTCATGTGTGATACCGGTTGCACTCTGTACTTTACTGGTCACCATAAACTGGGAGTAGTGTGGGATAATGTGACAGTGATGGACGTCTTTCTCTTCTTCTCTGTCAGGGAAAGGGAGATTCTTCCGCTTCCGTTTCCCAGCCTTGCCTCTCCTGGGCATCAGCAAGCAGTCCCTGCCCCAGGAAGACCCCGACGCCGTCATGGTGGATTCCCCTCGCCACAGCGACGGCTCGGTGGCCACGCGCGACTACCAAATTCCCGCCACCCGCGAGAGCTGCAGTCCCTCCTACGCCAACGACACCCGCGCACTCATCGGCCCCAGCCATTGCTCCACCCCCGTGTCCGGCCCTTTGGACCACTCGTCGCCCAAGGGCCCCTGGGACCGGACGTACCCGGACCAGGCCGTCGGCCAGACCCAACACCAGAGCCAGGAGGACACGCTCAATGCGGCTCCGTCCATCCCGGGCCTCACTCCAACCGCCTCCAGAGAGAGTGTGTGCAGCATTCGCAGAGCCTCCTCCGTCCACGACATGGAAGGCTTCGGGTCCAACTCCAAGATGCCGTTCAGGGACAGACACGCCAGCGAAGGTAGGAACCCCCTGCTCTGCTCAGCCCTCAGTGTGCGCTGTGAAGCAGCTTTTTTCAATATCAAACTATACATGTTTTAGAAGTGAACAATATTTGTAGATTCATGGAGAAGGAGCTGATGTAATCTTTTGAGCAGGATAATTCATTTTTTAGGGTGTGGGTGGCGTCTCAGACACACGTTATTTAAATCGGATTATTGTTATATATTCTAAAACAGTACAATTTTGGCCCTTGACAGTGTGCAGTTTGCCAAGCAGTGCCAGTAATAACAAAGAGTCAGATGTGGTAAATTCCCAAATGTTGTGTTTTACATTAAGGGACCTGTGAAGGAATTTATTACTCATGACAAACACGGCTCTATAATTTGGCTGTATTAATTACCGAGCTCCCTGTGGTCCCAAAATAGGAGATGTGAGATTTGGCGTGCGAGTCTCTTCATCAGCATTATAGGCTGTCACCATCTCTGCTGCGTGTTATTGATCTTCCCTTAAGTCAAAGTCACTCATTAGCCTTTTGGCCCTCATTTGGACGAGGGTAGAAGTGCCCCAGACTGGCCCCGTTTCTTCCAGGCCAATCAGTCTACCCCCATCCCCTTATCTGCAATCCTCATTCAAATCGCTCCCAGTGGCTGACACAGTAATATGTCTCCTTCACAGTAATGAATTGTTCATGGGTGCACTAGCGGGGATTTAATGCCAGCCGCCATTTGTCATCATAGAAAGGCAGAAAATCTTCTCTCACCTCCACTCTCCACGTTTTTTTCTCCCCTCTCCGACGCTGTGTTGCTGCCATCAGACAATGGTCGCAACATTAAAGGTAACAAACGGCAGCCTGCTGCTTTTTGAGCTGTTAAACTTTAGCACGGATGCTACGTGTATTCTGCTGCTTGTTGCATGCGTGTTCCACCAGACCAGACCGAGGTTCATGTTGAATGCAAATGCCTCGGCGGGTGACTGACGGAGCCTCCAAACACTGCCACTAAATGACTCAGTCTCTGTGCACACGACCTGCTGAACCCCGGCCGGGCGCCCGGGGGAAGGCTGAGGAAACAAAACAAAACTCTGACCTCTGCACGCGCTTGCATGAAGCAACACATTACATCTCTTTTCCTGCTTTCGCTCATTGAAGAAAATCAATGAAGCTTTACAAGATGATACCTCCCACTGTCTGCAACCTCTGGCTCCCCGCTGCCGTGTCTTAGTGAATGAATAGAAACCTGACTGCTGTTTCCATTTGAACTCTGCGTGCTCGCCCTTGCCCTTTTCCCGTGGCGGTATGAAGTGCGGTGGAAGCGTGTGCTGCATGCAACATTATGTCGCTCACACATTATGACTTGATGCATTCATTTTGTTTAGGATCAAATGAGGAGTTCCCAAAATTACAACTGTTGTATATGTTCTGTAAAGGTCCACACACAGAGCGGCTGAGGTGCTCTATCTCCTGATAAATGCCATAATGTGATATTTGAAGTAATGTCTGTGCCGTGACTACTGACCCTCCAATCCAACCACCCTTCCACATCCCTCTTTCCCCTTTTACCTCCTATTTCTCTCTCTCCTGGTTTGCCAGTGTCTCGCTCCTGGATGGCTGGGGGTATGGCTTCAGCTTTTCCTTTTTAAGTTCTATTCTTTTATGATTTCTCCTCACTGTGGCATGTATGGAAGCTGTGCATGCAGTCTCTCATCCTCAGCTGTCTGTTTCTGTGTCCTTGACTCTCAATCACCGCACTGCACTCGGTGAAAAGGGGGAGAAAATCAAAAAAACGGTGCAACCCTCCCTCTGCTGGCTCAAACGGCTGAATCAGCAATCCTCTCTTTTTCACTTTTTCCTCACTCTCATCTGGCCACATGTCAGCGTGTGTCACCGTGCTGTCACGTGTTGTCGAATGCTCTCACAACAAGGCAGCGAGTTGTGGAGGACATCGCGTGGTCGGGACATGTCGTGAACTCACCACACCGATAGACGGTTTGACCGACCGTGTGAGGTTGCATTCTTTGATTGTGCATTGAATCATTCTTTTCTTTCACCGACAGTGTTCTTCATTAGTTTTTAATGAGAAACCTTGAAAGGCCTGTTCACCTTAGACGGGTCAATCAGTGGCTGTCCAGTTTGTATTTCAGTGTCTGTTGTATTCTCAGTGTTGTGTTGTGGTTGAACTCACTCCAAAAGTAAGGCCACTCCATGCTCACTGCTCATGTCACAACGGTCGCAGATGAACGCTAGACTGTTCTCTGATGTCCACGATTCAGATCAACAATAGCCCCAACGCGGTACGACACGCGGCGGCTTCTAATGGCGGCATCCTCCCTCTCTTTCAGGGCCGCTCAGCCAGATCAAATCCAGCCTGCTCGGCTCCACCTCCGACTCCAACCTCAACAAGTACAGCACCATCAACAAGATCCCCCTCATCACCCTCAACTTCTCTGAGGCCAACAATGAGAAGAAGTGCCCCTCCCCTCCATCCTCTGAGAAAACCATCATCGCCCCAAAGGTCAAAGACCGCACACACAACGTCACCGACAAGGTCACGCAGGTAAGACGCTAACCGGAGCGCGCTCGCTGTCCGCCCTGATGGTTCGACATCACCGCTGCAGAGACCAGCTAGCAAATCTGTATCCCGCGTTAAAAATGATGCTATTAAATGACAATTACTTTTTAGAATTTGCCTGGGAAATGATTATCCTCACAGAATGACATATTGTTGGTGCATAAAGTGGAAATAAGACTTTCAGTTATTTCTCTAAATGAGCCCGTGAGGCACATCAATAAATTAGCACTGGAATTAGCTTCTGTGACTTCACAATCGTTCCAAGGACATTATTATTATTATATTGCTGCTGTTTTTGACCACAGCTGTTTGTTAAGCGATCGCTCGTCATGCTGCTGCGCATTCGCTCTCGGGTCTGTTCGGGTCGGGTCTGTGCTTGGATCCCTTTCAGATCAGGTCTCGAGTTCAGCTCCATTTACCAGTCAATCATTTCTCATATGGTTATTTCAGCACCTGCACGTTAGTCTGCTCTCCATGCACAGCAAACATGGATTGCATGTCCCTCCTCTGTTGCTCTACCTGAGTTTTCTTCCATCTTTTCCCTTTTAAAGGTCTAGCTAGAACTGACCAAATCATGTTCATCCAGGTTAAAATTCCCTTAAGACACAGCACATTTGTTCCCCCTCTGTTTAAATGTAATGTTACAAACTCTAAAGAGCAAAGTTTGGCACCACTCAGAGGTTATAGTACAAAATCCATCATCCGACCATCTGTTAGGAAGCTCTTTGTCACCATTGTTATGGGTTCGTTTGTTCAGACTAAAAATATAAAACAATTAAGAACAGTAGTGGGCACATATAGTTTGCATTCATTAATAATTCATACCACCGACTATGTGTTGACTTTCAGAGGCTGTGCAGACTGCAGAGGAGAGACATTGGGATTGTAATGTTCATCATATCATTTAGTATCATCACAAATCACAGTGAGCAGCGATGAAGTCAGCTTCCCCGTCCCCCCGCCCGCCCCCCCTCCACCTGCACTCTGTGCGCCTCACGATGATTAATTGAAACTCAAGGGGTCCGATACGTAAAACGGCAGCGGTGTCTATCACTTGCAGCGGATAATCATGGATACTCTTACCGGCGGCAGACGGCGCCAGAGCTCAGGCCATATTTCTAAAGTTACGGACAGGGTTAGAGGTTATTCTCACCTTCCCTGCTACGGCTGAGAGGCAGCACGGAGCGGACAGGGACTGTAAGCTCATGGTATTCCCGGGGGGAGGGAGCTGCCCCAAACTGCTGATTAGGTCCCGGTTTTGCATTTTGCCCATTAACGGTGTAACGGACAGAGGGCATGGAAATTGACCCCTGCTCACGCTCAAAGCCAACTTCAGCTGCGGGCCTTCGACTGGAGCCAGAGGCGGAGACGGAGCAGAGCGCGGCGCAGCACGCTGACCTCTCCGTCCAGCATTAAAGTCAAAGTTATTAAGCGGCAGAGAGGGCAGGCCGGCTAATGTGATTTTAATGGCCTTTTGTAACATGTGGACCTGGAAAGCAGTTGTTCTGCTTCGTTGGAGGCAGGTGTGCGCACATAAAAATTAGTGCGCGTCGCTACCGCCGCTGTGACAATCTAACATCCCGCCATTGATTCCTCTGTTATCTCCTGTTTCCTTGTGTTTACAATTACTGCTCTGGCTGGAAATTGGCTTTTTATATGGATACAGTGGTAGCTATGTGCTCCTCCTGTGACTGAGCATGTGGTGTTCAACACAGACCGTCGTGTCTTTGTTTTGTTTACTGCTGAAACGACCACAGTAAGACGCAGATAATAAGTCATGGGGGGATTGCACCGTGTCTCCGTCTTCCTCAGTTTAGGTCTGTAAACAGTCTCCAGACACCTGACTGTGAGGAACACAGACCAAGAGCAGATGTCCTGAAACCGACTCCAGACTCCCGTGAAGCCGCGATCAAGGCGTCTGAGCAGACACGCTCTCATCTGGCCTTGGCTGCCTTCACACCACAGGCAGATGGAGGGTTCACCCGGGAAGCTGGTCAGCAAAGAAAGAAAGAAAGCAGCTCTCGTGCTGTTTCTCGCGTTTTGAACGTCTCAGCGCTCGCAGCTCGAGTCTTAGATGGCCACGACTTCCCATTAATGTCTCATTTTACGCTGCTTGGGGTTTTCTGAATCTGAATCAAACCAACAGCACGTGCATCGTTTTTAATGACGGGAGCCACGTGATTATCCACAGGAACATGAAACAACACTCCACCCTTATGAATAATAGCCGAGCCCTGATAGGGCACACCGAAAAGAACCGGAGGACGGGGGAGAGCTAATGCTCATTTGCATATCGTTTGAGGCCGGGCCAAACGCAGAACGCGCCTTCTATCATCCCACAAGAGAGAGTTCATTTGTGCCAAGTGCACATAGCTACAGTAGGTAGGTTAAATAATTAAGATGGGATCTTTTATTTAGGAACAGATTGGCTGCAACACGTTAATCCAGAACTGTCATCCTGCCAACCGGCCGACTCCTCCCAGGCTTCCTAGCAGGCCGAGCGGTAATGGATCCGTGCATGCAGAGCGCTGCTGGTGCAGTGCAGAGTCACCATCTTGTTTGTATCATAAACTGCGTGATGGCAGAACGGCGTTTGTGTCCGTGCACAGATTCAGACACGTTGGCGAAAGCGATCCTCGGCGTGCGCGAGCCTTCCCGCTTCCTTTCCAGCAGAAAGCAGCTGAGGGACGCCTGAATCGAAGCGCAGTTGTCTGAATGTCAGCAGCAATTACACACTGTGTTGTGAGCGTAATGAAACAAGCGTTTGACACACCAGCTTTTAATGAAGTGGCAGCCCGATGAATAATAGAACACATTCCCTTTGTCCGCCCGTTGGGTTCTTGATCGATTTCAGAGGTTATCCCATATCGGGGGATAAAAGCGTTTGACCCTCCCCATCACTCAGAGGGCAGGAGTTTCTAATAACCATTTCAATTATTTACACTTCAGCCTTTCCTGGTGCGATACATCATCCTCCTGCCCCCAGTCCTCCCCTCTCAATCACAGGGGTGATGAAGGTGATCAGGGCAGAGATAAGGCCACACACAATAAGTGATGGCTGCCAAAACAGTCGTTTAAGTTTCTGCTTTTCTGTTTCATCCGTCTCTCTCTGCCTTCCTCCTCAGAGCTCAGTCATCAGCAGGGAAAGCCATGGCCTGAAAGTTCCTGGCTATTGAAGTGACACTTAGATGAATAGATGTATCCTCTGCCCGCACCTGTAATTACCTGCAAGTCATCGGGACTCTTATCCGAAATGGTCCGTGACGCCGCTGTAATATCGCTGTTAAAAGCTATTGGGGTGTATATGGTAACTGCAATAACACAGATAATGATAGTGACATCCAGGCTCGCTGGAATGGATTATGCTTCCGCTCCCAATGCAAAACGCTCACGATTTTATGCACGCTGTTGGTTTTTGGAGTTTTCTGTAGCCAACTCATGCACACTGTTGTTGTTTGTGTTTTCCCCCAGATCACGATAAGAGTTTTATTCCCACAGCAGCAGCTGCGCTCTGCGGATTTTCTCAAGGTTACGGAGCCGTGGCTGGAAAGCAGCCCGCTCCCGTACGGATTATGTGAAATAATTTTTTAATGCATAGTTAAAATTTCAAACAGAAGCCGTCTTTTTTCATCCTTCGCTTAACACATGAATGATTTATTTCGGGGGGGGGGGGGGGGTCATGCCTGAAGTGATCTGCTCATGCAAGGTTTTCTGTTAGTTAGGTCTGGATTGGACGGTATGTGCAGCGTGTGCAGTCTCAGTGCTGAAGTTCCTACAGCCAGATTACTCACATATCAACAAACATGACCTTTACGTGACCCAATCTTCACTCGTTTGTCATAATGCAACTCCACATACCAGCAGGCGCAGCGAGGTAGCGGCAGAGAAATGCTAATGCCAGTTGGCTTTTATTGAACTGTGTTTACATTTTACTGAATTTAACCTATTTTCTTGAACCACAAGGCATGTTTAAGATTCTTCCTTCCTTAAGATTTCATGCAGAAATGCTGCACAGCGGATGGTTTGAGACTAGTTTGGTTCGTTTGGTGTTTGTGGTGCAAGAATCTTCAAAATTGAATAGTATTATTATTATATATGAGTTATGATGAGTTTTAGTTATAAAAACACATGTTCCTACATTTCCCACAATGCATAGCCTTGTAACCGCTCACGTCTTTCAGCCCTCGCACCTCCTGTCCCAGACTTCAAACTTTGCACTTTCAATATTTGCCTCCTCACAGCAGGAGGGAATTCTGCAGCGAACACCATTAAATTAGGCTTTTCTCTCAGCTGACAGTTTTGGCTGAAAGCGCGGCGGAACGAATGATGAGATGGAAGCTGGAGGAAGTTGATCATTTCTCCGTCTTCCTCCTCAGGTTCTCTCTCTGGGTGCAGACGTGCTGCCCGAGTACAAGCTCCAAACGCCAGGCATCGACAAGTGGACCATCCTTCACTACAGTCCCTTCAAAGCGGTGTGGGACTGGCTCATCCTGCTGCTGGTCATCTACACGGCCATCTTCACTCCCTACTCCGCCGCTTTCCTCCTCAATGACATCGAGGAGCAGAGGAGGCGCGAGTGCGGCTACTCCTGCTCGCCCCTCAACGTGGTGGATCTGATCGTGGACATTATGTTCATTGTTGACATCCTCATAAACTTCAGGACCACGTACGTCAACATCAACGAGGAGGTGGTCAGCCACCCGGCCAAGATCGCCATCCACTACTTTAAAGGCTGGTTCCTCATAGACATGGTGGCCGCCATCCCGTTTGACCTGCTCATCTTTGGCTCAGGATCGGATGAGGTGAGAGGGGATTGGGAGATGATGATTCTGAGGGAGGATGTTTCAGTCAGTGAACAGGTTTTTCCTCCTTCACACATCAGAAAAACGTCAGGTGAAAGACGGTTAAGACCTGTAAGTTCGGCGTGTCTGATGTGGCCATAAGCGCAGAGGACTCTGGTTGGTTTGGTGCTTGTTGCTCACAGTTTAACAAGTGGCTCTGCTGTGTGTAACAGTGGCGTGAGGGTGTGCAGTCAGAGACTACAGGTGGAACAGATGCCTGCTGCTTCCTGCTGTGAAGAGTCAGCTTCCAGAGCTCGTAGCAGTAATCTTTATTCTACCTGTCTGGCATTAATGATGATTACTAGCCCAACTTCTCCAAGCCGAGTCCGTCCTCGGTCACCCCTGTGTCAGAACGCGTGGCCACGGCTCCGGCAGTGATGCGTCCGAGCAGCTTTCTCCAACGTTTAGACCGTTAAGCCAATCTGACGCTCGGCTGTCACGTCTGCTTCCCTCCGCTCTCTGTTCGTCAGAGCCAGACCAGTGACTCCAAAAGGTCCCCGCCTCCCTCACCGCGAGGCTATTTCGCTCACGTATGACACCTAGGCTCTTTGGTTTAGAATGCCAGGATGTGTGATGATACACCACCCAAAACACCCCAGATTGATGTGTGTGTCGAGGCCGAGGCCCCAAGATGTTGGTCCGCCGGTTTGCCGAGTCATTATTTACCAGTCGGCGTGTGTTCCTGTGAGGGAGTCCGCGGCTGGAGGCTGGCAGTGAGTGGCAGGTGGAGAAAAATGAGCAGACAGCGGCACGGTACTTCTGCACGATGCATGTCCTCGTCATGCAGCCGGGCGGGCGGTGCGGTGACAGGATGTGTGCCCCCAATGCAGCTCGCGTCCAAAGCACACAGTGACAGGACGAGAACGGCAAAATGTTGTATTTTTAGCTCCGGCACACGCCCAAAATAACATCCATGTACAGTTTTAGCTCTTGTCTTTAAGGTGTGTTTTTTTGGCGCTTTGTGCACAGACGAGGACTATTTTTAGACATAATCTCTTGCACCTTTGTTGCCTGGAAACCATCTCTGACAATATGTTGAGTGTAATTTTTTTCTTTTGCTGATTTCATTAGAAACATGGCAGTTTGAAATCTCCCGTGAGAGCTTCTCCGTGCGTGTAGGATGTCAGCTGTGCAGGCTGGCAAATGAGAAGCAGCGCGGTGCTGAATTTACCTACAGGAGCCATTTGAGCCCCTCCGTCATTTTCATATCAACGTCCTGTTGTGATAACATGCCATTATTTGCCTGTTTTGTCCATATTCACATGCACATAGTGTTCAAATTTGAGGTAAGTGCAAATTATGGAGGCTTCTTGTGAAACTTGTCTCTGAGCCAGAATTCAAATGTAGTTTTCCTTCAATCCTGAGCAGGTGAAGAAGATTTGTGCACGTAAACAACGAAGCCGAGATGTTTTAAAGCACGAGCAATTCTGCTTTCATATGAGTAGATTGATTTTCCAAACCCCGCTGTCTTTGTTTTGTCAGATTATAAACTGGGCTTCGGCTTCGGTTGAAGCAGACTGTACAGAAATGCACTCCGGCTCCGTTATTCTGCAAAAAGATGCAGCGTCGTCTGTGCTAAACAAAGCAGAGAGAGGAGGCAGGCTCATTGTAACGAGCAGCCCCCACAGTCTAACCTGTGCACACAGAATGGCCACAGAGGATTTTTATCATATCTGCTCAGACATTAGCGTAGCTGTGCGCCGTATGTTTCCTCTTTAGATTAGATGAATAAGCAAAGCACTATGGTTGACCTGTTCTGTGACCTGTGCAGCTCTGGTGTACAGAGGGAACATTTGCCATGAGGGTTGGGAGAAAACTAAAGCAGCACTAATCAATATTTTCATACTAACAATGGATCACATGACGACGTGGATGTTAAAGGTGTCGCTGGCAGGGATGAACCCACCGAGAGCTATCACCAACTCTGCATTCTGCAGCTTTCAGCTCATTGTTGTGTTTTTCTGGGCCACAACTTCACCTCAGTCTCGCTGCTCTGCCGGCTTGTTTTGTGCTGCAGCAGTTTTCAGTGAAAGAGCTCCGAAGAGTCAGCAGCTGACAGACGCAGTTAGAGACTGGCTGGTGGAAACGGTGAAGCGTTTAGCTGCTGAAGAGCCAGATATTTCCCTGAGGAGATTATGGAGCTAAAAGGAGGGTAAATATTGGACTGGTGGACACAAGCACAACTCCAAATGAATGCTAATGTCAATGCTGGATGTGTGGGTAAACAGCTGTTCGCTCACATCTTAAGAAGTTCTGTGTCCCCATGAGTCAAACGCAGGCAGGAAGAGTTCCCGCCATGATGGGGTCTCACTTTGAACATATGAAAGTACCTAAAGTCTAAAGGTTACATCACAACCTTGGTTGACTCTTGGTGCTTGAAAGTGGCCTGGTGAGCCTGGAAAGCCACAGCGGCAGATGGCCGGAGGGATATTCAGCGGATATGTTTTATACAGCTGGTTGCTAATGGGAGCTTTAGCTTCGCTTCTCAGCCCCAAACGCCTCCGACTTACTGTAAGCCCAGATTTTAATCAACATTACACTGTGTGGGACACATCACACGGCGAGCGCTGTGTTGGCTGCACAGGTCACTCGGTGGCGCCACACCTAAGGCGGTGCGACGTTCATCTGTCTCTATATATGATTGATTCACCGTTCGCTCAGTCGTCAGAGAAAGGGCGTGCTGGCCGGATGCACGGCAGTGAATGATGGCGGTGATTTAGAGGTGAGATTGGGAGGATGGAGGCTCTTTAATGGACCCATCAGAAGCAGCTACAGCGCTCTTCCTCGCCGTGACGGAGACGCGCTCTCCCTCATGAATCATCTTCCTCCCTGCTTCCAGTGCTTTGAATAACCCGTGTCATATTTACCCACAACTGAACAAGAGGCCCAAATAAGCAAGTGTAGACGCGAAGAAGCACAATTACCGCAGGAGGCTGCGGGTAATGATTCCCCCAAGGATGTTGGGATAATTGTCAGGTGTGAAAGGGAGTGGTCGGACCTGTTAGCCTTCTCTGAGTCTCACTTATTGTGTTTACAGATTACGCAGCACTAATAGATCAGAACTTGTCATGGCTGCATGTTCCCCCCAACTCTTCCTCCAGTAATCTTAATTTAGTCTGGCTAGAAAATTGAGACGGGGGATTAAAGCGCTTTGAATTAAAGCGAACAGAAGGCAGCGTCTGTACATTGTAATGCATGCGTGCGCCCCTGTTTGCGTATGCATCCTGATGGGCTGCTTACATGCTGTTTTCCTTCCCGTCGAGTGGCTTCAAGGCTTCGACAAACGTTCCAAGCTGCTGATGTTTATGTTTTTTCAGAGCTAATTTTTCCACCGTCATATGCAGTTTCTTCACCGGCCAGATGAATGAATCACCGAACTCTCCCTCTTGCTCCCTCGCGTGCTTATTTGCATGCCAGTCTGTTCCGCTAAAAGCCGGTTCCATCGCGGCTTTCATGCTCTGCAGAGCCACAGGCGGCCGTGTCTCAGTCAGTGAAGTTGTGTTGACACTGAGGGATGCTGAGACCTTGAAAGATCTGTTTACACCAGCAGGAATGATCCACTGTCTGGTCTTTGTGTCTCGTGTGTGTGAATAAGATTAAGCACTCCTGAGCTACATGTGTTTTTGAATCTCTAATCCGGATCTGATCGTCCTCATGACCCCGACCTCCGACCCCCGACAGCCAGCTTGTTCACTTTGATTGCTGGGAGAAGGTTGCTACCAGTGATGTACTTGCTGGATTTTTCTTTAGCCATGGAGAAATCAGATGACACACGCTGGGTCTGATTTGGAAATTTAAATTTAGATGTTTTTGACATTTAGAGCCTAGACGTCAAATGATCCAGTATTTAGTTTTTCTTCTTTCCTCTCCCATTGGTCATCTCCCGACCCCTCAGATTTACCTTGCGACCCTTCACAGGGCCCCGACCCCCAGGTTGGGGACCACTGGACCGAGCTACAGCAGTGTAGTTGGAGCAGGCAGAGCAGTAGACCGCCGCTCACACCATGATGCATCAGTATTTACAATCTAATAATGTCAGAGTCGTATCAGCCTCAGGGGACGTTTTACTGCAGAATGAGTTTTGGTACTTTAAGTACTTTTCGCTCGTAATATAAATAGTCTGGGTGGATTCGGGGAAAACAGCACATTTTACCAACCATACATCAAGCTTATGGCTCATTTTACACACATAACTCTGTTTGTTTTTCACCCTAGACCACCACTCTGATTGGCCTGCTGAAGACGGCCCGCCTCCTCCGGCTGGTGCGAGTCGCCCGTAAGCTGGACCGTTATTCAGAGTACGGGGCTGCCGTCCTCATGCTGCTCATGTGCATCTTTGCCCTCATCGCCCATTGGTTGGCCTGCATCTGGTACGCCATCGGCAACGTGGAGAAGCCTTACCTGGAGCATAAGATCGGCTGGCTGGACAACCTGGGCGTGTCCATAGGTGACCTTTCTCGCTCTTTAGTGCACTTTGAAGTTTTTAGGATGCCGTTTTTGATGGCAAACACTGTCATTGTTATCATTGTAGGGAAGAAGTACAACTACAGCGACCCCAGCTCAGGCCCCTCCATCAAAGATAAGTATGTGACGGCGCTCTACTTCACCTTCAGCAGTCTGACCAGCGTGGGCTTTGGGAACGTCTCCCCCAACACCAACTCTGAGAAGATCTTCTCCATCTGCGTCATGCTCATTGGATGTGAGTTTCAACCCAAACCAAAATCTGCTTTTACAGGACGTTTCACTGCTAAACGCACCGCTGCAGACCGATAGATGTTAACTTTTTTTAAATGTAGAAGTATTTCCGTAAGGTCAGGTAGGTCTTTCCCAGAGAAAACGCTGACACGCTTGTTTGGCAGCTACTGTGCATGAGCAGCCTCGGCCGCCGTGGCTCAACGGTACCCTTTATGGCCTCTCTCCCAGCTCTAATGTACGCCAGCATCTTTGGGAACGTGTCCGCCATCATCCAGAGGTTGTATTCAGGTACGGCCAGGTATCACCTCCAGATGCTACGGGTCAAAGAATTCATCCGCTTCCACCAGATCCCCAACCCGCTGAGGCAGAGGCTGGAGGAGTACTTCCAACACGCCTGGACGTACACCAACGGCATCGACATGAACATGGTACGAGAGGGGTCGTGTGTGTGTGTGCCGCTGTGTCTTAGCTCCAAATCTGAGTTTGCTGGTGCTTTCCTTTGTTGCTTCCTCTCTCTCTCTCTCTCTCCAGTATCATTTGTGTGAGTTTGAACCATTTCTGCCCAGTTTCCCGTCCCTGAAAAAATGCTCTTACCACGTCGTGAACTGCTATGTCACTGGCATAGTATAATGTTTTCATCCCGATTATACTGTGCGGCGTTCAGTCATAGCCACAAGTGAACCGAAAGCCACAGTTACCCCTTACGCACACAGTAACTGTGGCTTTCCTCATCACGATACTGTTCATGGTACTTATATAAGTTTGTCTTTTCCATGTCTGCCTCATGTCAAATGGAATGACCCCACCACTCTGGTAAGAGCAGGAGGTACATGTGTTAACACAACTAATGCTGATATGACTGTTCCTCAGTGGTAGAGCTCCATCTCACTGTGTCTGATACCAGTAGTGTTGTTAGCCTTTAGCTTTCTGTGCAGATAGCAGTAATGTCTTAGTATGCCAGTTGTTTAATTATTGCCCCCAACGTGCATGTTAGTGGAGGACATGTTCCCTCAGTGTCTTATCTGTACATACATCAACACATACTGTAAACACTTGCTGTGATGCCACATCATGGAGGGATTTACAGTATCTACTCGTGCATGCTGGGTACTGCAGACGGCACGCAGAGTGCTGGAAGCGTCTCGCAGGCCACGTTGATTGTCCATTACCGGTAGACTTGCATGTGGCCTGCCTCAAGGTCCCTTTTTGCATGAAATCTGTGTATTCAAACACAACCCCATGATATTCATCTGGTACCAGAGACAGAGTGAATCACGCCTGTGAGAGTGGGCACAGCCTCGCCGGGCGCTGCCAGGTTTCCCTCCCACTGTGGGAGGCTTGGCTGCACGCTCCGCGGTGGCACCTGCGCTTGCCAAATGTTGTTCAGTCTTTCCTTTCCAAATCTACTGGTCAGTTTTCGTTCCGAGCAAACAAAAAGCCCGTCAGAGCCGCAAAAACCAGTTCAGGCTTCGTTTCTTTTTGCTGTGCTCGTGTCATTCGCACATTGCATTTTATGTGTCAATGGCAAAGTTAAGAGGTGTGTTGTTTTATTTTTTCTCCTTTCTGACGTCCCCTGTGTGTCCTCGAAGCCCCTCCCCTCGCCTCCCAGTGTCTGTTCTGCTGTTAAAGTTTGAGAGTGTGGTCCCTCACGGTCCGCTCTCCTCGTGCAGGGGTCATTAGTTGTTTTGTCAGCGGTCACTGTGTGTTTGTCTTTGAAGGGTAAGTGTGTTTTTATGCATCAGGAAGTCCTCACAAACATGTTAAATGTAATGTTAAATATGTTTCATTGTATTTTCAACAGCCTCCCAGGCTAACGCGGATGGGAAGATCTTTCTTCATAGCAGATTACGGATCAGAGCTCTGAGGAATGTTTCAATACTGAAATAAATCCAGATCGCTTCCTGCTTGTCGGTCTTGCATGTGTACCAGGTTGTGGTTCGCAGAGTAGCTCCATCATCGCAGCACATGAAGGCAGCGAAACAAATGTGCCAAATATCCCAAACAAAGAGGAGACATGACAAATATTGAACCTGTGCTTTGAGTTTGTGCTGTCATTTATCTGCAGCTTCTCAGCCTCTAAGCGTTCTGTCTTGTGTGTCGTCTGCTGCGAAAGCTGCTGAAAGGCTCGGTGAATCGTAGCTCCGTGTGGAGTTGCAGGCTACTTCTGCTGCAGGGGATAGCAGGTTTTGAGAAGAAGGAAAGAACACAAGTGGCAACAAATATCTCTGGAAATCCGGTCAATTTGACCTGCAGCTTCACCCCAGAACCAAAATTCAACACATTATAGATGACTGCACACACGCACAAACACACACACACACACACACACACACACAAACCTCCCCCGCACACGGTTTCCATCACATCTGACCACAGTCATGTCTGCTTTGACCCGTGTTTCACGCTCAGGTCCTGAAGGGTTTCCCCGAGTGCCTGCAAGCGGACATCTGCCTCCATCTGAACAAGAACCTCCTCCAGGGCTGCAAGGCGTTTCGTGGAGCCACCAAAGGCTGCCTGCGGGCGCTGGCCATGAGGTTCAAGACCACCCACGCGCCCCCCGGAGACACCTTAGTCCACAGCGGGGATGTGCTCACGGCGCTCTACTTTGTCTCCCGCGGCTCCATCGAAATCCTCAAAGACGACGTTGTGGTGGCGATCCTGGGTGGGTGTGCCGAACACCTCCACACTCATATCATTGGCTTCTTCTGAGGGATGATTTGCTTCAGTGCATGCCGATAACAAACATTTCCCCGAGCGTGCCACGGTCCGACGGTCAGGTCAGGTGTAGACATTAGCTTTCTGCCTCATTTCAACCAATCGGCATTTAAGCTCCTGCGACCCGAACAAAGAGCTGTATTGATCCCGTAATTGAGTCGCACACCAACAAACGTGTTTGCAGCCGCACGAGCGCAGCGAAAACAGCTGGATGACATGATGGATTAGTGTTATTTAAAGGGATTTTTATAGCTTTCTTGGCAAGCGTTAGATGAGAGGATAGACACCACCCTCATTTCTGTCGTGGAGTCACGTAGCCAGGCAGCTAGCTGTTTGAGCTAAGCTAACGGTGCTATGGGTCCTCTCATCTAACTATAAGCAAGAAAGCAGATAAGAAATTTTCCTGAAACATTGAAGTAAAGCCTTCATAGTTAATTGACTGTATTTACAACATAAAGTCATGAATTGAGCTACTGTACGCCGGGCGCGCTGCATTTAAAAGGAACGCGTTAGCTCGTCTGACGATGTGAGGAATGTCAGCGTGGGACTAGACACAAGTACACATGCAAGTGATGCAGAGACTTAGTGACATTCATCCAGCGTTTGTGCACTCAGAGTGTCTAAACATTTCTAATTAGCCCAGTCAGTTCTGATGCCGAGCCAGTGTGGAGCTCCAGACACTTCAGAAGCAGCCAGAGCAGAGTACGTCTGATGGCCCCGTCACTGCAGCCTGTTTAGCTTTGCCTGAACTCGCCTCCGTAGTGCAGACGCGGGTGGGCCAGCTAAATGAAGATGGCTCCGTTGTGCTGTGATACGGCTGGGTTGGCAGCTGAGATCCCTGTTGGGTGCGCTGTAATAACTTACTTCAAAGAACATTGTGATTGCTGCCGCCTCACAGTCGTGCCTCAGATGAAGGGAGAGGACAGGAACGAGTGGGGGAGGACACATGGTGGGACGAGGGTAACGGAGGATCTGCGTTGATGGGAAAGAAAGAGAGCATGATTGCTTTCAAATAGAGATGGATGACAATAGAAGCAGGAAGGGATTGAGAGCCGAGCGAGTGGGCGGGACAGAAGGAAAAGACAAGTGGTGGGAGAGAAAGACGAGGGGAGTAAAGGGAAGATTGAGGAATTCAGGAGAGAGATGAAGCGCCAGAGGGAGGAAGAAAGTTAGTCGGTGTGGTGTGACGGCATGCTTTTTTATTTTTTTTACCTTTTTAACAGCTTTTTTCATGCAGCCAATAAGGTTTGGCGAAACCCGCTGACACAATAGGGTCACCATGAGCGAGAAGCACCGAGGTTGAACTTGTAGGTCGCGCACAACTCAGCACATTGGCTCCGCTCCGGCGAGAGAAGTGCTGATGACTTCATTTTCGCTCTGCCGTGCACACACACCGCTGTCACGTGCTGACGTACGGCGCCGCACCACGCGGAAAATGCAAATAGTTCATTTGCAATGGCGAGACAAATGTGACCCTCTGCAAGCGCCAGCACGCTAAATACACAGCAGAGTTAGAGGCGATGCTGCTCCTGTGCAGGGCGTCCCCTGTGGAAGCCCATGTATGTACGTCCAATCACGAGTGGACGTGAAGTCTTTTTAGATCCTGTTGTCTGAAGAATCATCTCTTCATGAGGTTGATTTGGGATCTCTTGCAGTCTGACGGACGCTCCGCTGCAGCAGCATGCTCGCCCCTGTGGTCGATGCATGTAGGTCATTCCTCAGAGCGGGGAGACGGGACGTTTGGCCCGTGTGGCTTCCACGCGGGCTGGCCGGCGTTGTGTAAACCCTTTTTTAGATGACTGTGACGCCCTTTAGCCTCTTTAACTTTCTCAAGCTTGTCTGCCAGGTGGCGTCTCTTTGTAGGTCATCACACGCCGCACTACGTAGCGTAGATCAAACCCTCTGAAGCTGCCTCCTCTGTGGATGTTCCCCAGCGAGCCCAGAATAGACGCAGAGAGAAGCTTCTGTCCTTTGTTTGCTTATTCTCGATTGCTTTCCTCTCCCCCTCAGGTAAGAACGACATCTTCGGCGAGATGATCCACCTGTACGCCAAGCCGGGGAAGTCCTGCGCAGACGTGCGGGCGCTGAGCTACTGCGACCTCCACACCATTCAGAGGGAGGAGATTCTGGAGGTGCTGGACATGTATCCAGAGTTCGCCGACCACTTCCTCACAAACCTGGAGCTGACCTTCGACCTCCGTGATGAAAACCCCAAGGTAACGGAGGCGCCGCCGCCAGCTCGAGGAAGGATGGATTGAAGGCTTTAGTAAAAATCAATCTGCTTTACTTTACAGTAAGACGGCTCCTGGTCGGGGCCATTAACTTAAATTAAACAATCTGCTCCTCGGACCATATCTCTGCCACGTCCATTTCAGCTGGATTAATGGCTTTTTTATTAATTCTCCTTCGATTTATCCCGGATTCTGGGAATGAAAGCTCGAGGGCTAATTCAGACGTTTGCTGGAATACAGTCGAGAGCATCAGTCAAGCTCTGGACGGAGGACACGATGCAGACTGTAACTGTGATGAAGCGAGTGCAGCGGAAAGACGCGCAAGGCCGCTGGCGTTATGTCAACGAGAGGCCGCGTTAGTCAGTTGTTTTATTTATCTCCTAACATGGAGTGGGAAGTGCACTTTGTGTCGGCCTTCTGTTAGTTACTCAGGGAAGTGGAAAGAGGAGACAGGAGAGGAGACGTGAGAGGGTTCTGGTAGGATTACATGAAAAACAGGAGATACACGCTGATCCAACGAGAGCAGCAGAGCTTACCTTCCTTAGTTAACGTTTACATGGTGAAAGAGGTTCATACTGTGAAGACTGGATCCCAGACCGGTCCACAGACATGTGTGTCATGGCTCAGTCTCATCGTGCATTGTCCCCTTACAGGCGAGCAATCAAGGAAGTGACTCCAACGAGGACGAGTGTCCAAGACGAGTGTCCTACAAGAGGAAATCGTCCACAGGTCAGAGACACAACAACACCACCGCCGCTGCCGCGGCTGCGCCATGTTTAGCTTTTAATTCAAAGACGCTGCTCAGTAAGTAACATCTCAGTCCGGCTGCAGCCTCGTCAGAGTATTGAGACTGGCCCCACTAAACAAGAGCTCATGGCTGACTGACATTTCCCACTTTAAAGCATCTAATCTGTCAGTTGCAGAATGTTTAATTCACATTTCTGCACTCTGCATGGCCATGTTCCTCCAATCCACCTGAAAAGCACTAAATGATGACATCAGCACCTGTCAGGTGTCTGAAGTTTGCATCAGGTGCTTGTTCACTTAGCATTTTTAACTCTTTCTTGTCACTTTGCAAACAAACGGACTCATTTAAAATGGTTTAACCGGTGAGGAGGACGTGCTTGACTTTCAGCTCTTGCAGCTAAGACGACATGAAACCCCGATGCTTTAAATTTGAGCACGTTATTAAAGAAAGCGGCCTCGTGTTTCGGTGTTGGTGCTGACAGTCAGCCGCTGCGTTGCAGTGATTCTGAGCTCTGCCAAAGATAGAGCTCAATAAAGCACGAGAGCTGCACAGATGATTTATTCGACTCTAAGTGTGTTTATTTGTGTACTTGTGGCTTTGGCCTCAGTGAAGCCGATTGGCCTGTCGATTATTAAGAGACGCTCCCACTCAGATGAGGAGATTGGCCTCCACCTGTGCACAGAGCCTGGGTGGAGCAGAGTTAATATAAGACCTTCCTCCGTGGCTCTTTAAACGGTGAAGGGCCGATGAGGGGCTGGAATGTTTGTCTGCTGCTGTGCTCTGTGGGATCTTTCATTGACACGTCGCACGGAGGATCCACCGCTGCTTGTTGTGCGGGTGTCGCTTCGTGTTTGAGAGATCCCACCTTTGATCCAGTCCTCCGAAGAGTCCACATTCGACCCGGTGGTCTCATCCCAGGACGGAACTGGCAACGTCTGGCTTGTATAATGAAGCTACTCACGCTAGCTTATTAGCACAATGCTTCAGAATGCAAGATGACCAGTTAAACCAGACTTACTCCAGTAAACCAGGCTTAACACTTTGACCTAAGTTATCATGGAGACTGACCCTCTGGACCAGCAGTTTCTGTGTGCACTTTGTTATCCTGCTGAAGTATCTGCACTGCAGGTATAATAAAGGTAATAATGAGAATAATAATGAGTGTAGCCACGTAGCAAGCAGCATTTGGTGTCAGTTAAGGAGCCCCCAGCCGCTCTGCAGCTATTTCACCAGCATGTTGACCTGGTGGAGGCTGCTGCTGTCCCTGCTCACTGTTTATTGTCACGATGTTCTACGTCTCGTATGATGCACGATGCGCTGCCACGGACTGAGCTAACAGCTGCACTACAGCAGACTGAAGCCTGATTTCCTTTGTGAAACGCCCCTCAGCTCCCGCTGTCCTCAGATCAGTTTCACTGTGTAGAAACGCTCAGCCGTCAGACCGCAGCGCCGCTTTCCAGATGACGGTACGCGGTGCGTTTGAGCGACCTGGGAGCGCTTGTAATTTCACTTTGAACAGCCCGGAGACTCGGGACTGGGAGACGCAGCCTCCGCACAGCTCCCATTCAGGCAAATCTGATTGGTCGCCATGGTTACAGGCCATCTGAATACAGTATCTCCCAGTATAACACAAGCGAGGACAGAGACTGTCCCCGGCTGTCCATTTGACAGTCCAGCAGGCGGCGCGTCCTGCCTCCGTCCGTCAGGTGTGAAGACGCAGAGCTCTGATGATCGGCGCTCGTTTCATCACGCACACGCTCAGAGCGAGCGCGTCCCTCTCACCTTGTTTGTCCTCCGTTGAACCCGAGATCAAAAACAGTCTCTGCCTGTTGTCAGAGATAATGAGTCAAGCCCGACTTCCCCAGAGGGAGACGAAGCAGAGCAGCCGGCGTTCCCCCAGCAGATCTCCTGATTGCCGTTTCTCCCTGTAGGCGCCCACAACAAGGAGCCGGCGGCCGCCTACTGCAACACCAAGATCTACACCGAGGAGAGGAGAGAGTCCGCCGAGGACGGAGAGGACGCGGAGGACGAGGAGGAGGAGGAAGGCAGGGAGGAGGAGGAGGAGCAGAGGCCCTTGTGTTCTGGTGTGCTGGGATACCCGGTGGTGAGGGACCACACCCTGGGCCTCGGGCTGAGCGCCGCCTCAGACGCAGCGGCCGGAGACAACACGCAGAACCAGACGTACAAAGGTGAGGACGGGAGCGTCTTCCTCCTTTAAGTCAGTGCGCAGATTCATTTTTGAGCCCAAAACGTCCCCAAAAAAAAAGATTTTCCAAAAGCAAATGAACAGAGGGGACGGCTTTAATTACATTTGCGCTCAACAAATGACTGTCTTGTTCAAACAGACACCAAATTTCGTCTAAATCTGCGAGCTCGCCCTCTAAAGTTTCACTCCAGAATGGTAATTGGCTCAGAAGTTAATTTAGAAAAGCCCAAAAAAATCCCTAAGCCCCAGAGGAGGAATGTCACACCTATTAAAAATCCAAACATGGATTATGTGTCATTACGGTGAAACCTCAAACCCACTCAGTAATAAAACCTAAGAGGATTATAACCAGCAACCGGTCTGGGGTCACCCCCCTTTTGATCGTAGGTCACGACCAAATAAAGGATTTACAGGAAACATTCTGTAAAATCACGGCTGTATCTGCTGTCTCTTTAGGAAATCTGAGGTTTTAATTACTCCTGCGGCCGCTGTGACGTCGTGCAGTCGTCACACAGAACGAGTCAGGAGTTAGAAAATCCTGCGTTCGGCAAACACACCACGACCTTTGGCCAGAAGACGGTTCTGCTCAGACCCCCATAAAATCACAACCAGTGTGAACAAAAGCTCCTGCACACACACACGCACGCACACACACGCAGGTACTCCCTACATCTCAACTGCCAAGTAAAAGTCCTCGCTCAGATGAGGAAGCTGTGTGTTGATTTGAGAGTAATATCCCATAATTCAGCTGTCGCAGCCGTAAGAGGATTTCGGCCAGAAGAGAGAGCAGAGCGATATTGATTCCCATAAACAAGCACACAGAAAATGTCAATTTAATCTGCAGCCATCGCTGGCAGAAACCCAGAAGTAGGAGCGCAGAAACCCCGGCGAGGGTGTGATTGTCAGCCGAGGTCAGACGTGTGTTTTCCTCTGTAGGATAGATGTTTGGATTCAGGAGGCGGGAAGCTCATCAGAGCTTAGTAAGAGCTAAATGATGAGAAGGCACAACACAGGAAAGATGCTTCCCCCGAGGCGCTGTTCTAATAACACAGATCATTTACCCTGTGTGTGTGTGTGTGTGTGTGTGTGTGTGTGTGTGTGTGTGTGTGTGTGTGTGTGTGTGTGTCCCTGCAGAGCTCCACGCAGAGGAGTGGGTGCGTCAGCATCCCGACGAGGGTGCCGAGGAGTCAGCCCAGTGCCAGGAGACGCCGGCCGGGGAGGACGACAGCGACACGGACCTCACCTACGGAGAGGTGGAGCAACGGCTGGACCTGCTGCAGCAGCACCTCAACAGGTGGGCGGAGGAGGCGGCGGCGGGGGGGGGGTCACGTGGTCAGCCGCTCGCAGTCTGCGTCCCCATTCGTTTAATCCGTCTGATCCCATCAGGTTCAGACGATACGATGAGAATCACGTCCTCGCACCTTTCAGAGGAAACTGGTTTGACACGTCCACGGTGTGTTTGTCTCGAGGCTGCGTGAGCGTTGTGTTGCATTGTGGGTAGCGTAGGTGACATCGGCGGAGGGCTCCTCTGTTAGTTTTCGGTACCCCATCATTTCAAAGTTTGAGCCGAATGTGATGGTTCAGATGAGGCTCCTGACCTTTACGGGGACACCTTTGGGATCCCGTTTGGCTTTTTCTTTTTCTTCGCTCGTCATCTTTGGAGCCGCCGGCTCAAACCCCTGCAGCTCTGCCTGTAATTGGCTGAAAACTGGCAGGGAGACATTTTAAGGCCAGACGGCCGTTAAAGCGGAGGGGGGGGGGCAGCTCGGTGTGATTCTGGGCTGATACAGATGAGGGGGAGGCAGACAGTCAGCGGCTGTCTATTTATAGCGTGCAGCCATGAGATGCAAAGACCGCTGACGTCATCCTGTGGTGTCGGGATGGTGGGCGTCACGCTGAACGTCCAGAGTTTCGATGGCGCTCTGGAGATGTGAGGCGGCGGGCAGGCAGGCAGGCAGGCAGGCACAGGCGCTGCACCACCAGCCCTCTCTCAGCTGCAGCCAAAGTGTTTATTTGCACTTATTGTCCTCTGAAGAGCCAAACAGGAAGCTGGCACGGCGACAGAGGCATCCCCCTCCGCTCGCTCTGGCTGCGTCTGCTTTGCTTTTCTGCTGATGGGCTGAAAAAATGAGGAGGAAAAAAGGTGAATCACCATCGGAGACGCTCCATGCCGTGATGTAACTTGCTGCATTGGGTGATGACACATAGTGCAGATGTTCAGGTCCAGCAAACATCAAAGGCTGATCCTCACTTCAGTTTAGTTCCTGATAAAATTAGCTTCACTTCAACCAGCTGCATTAAGCAGCAGCTTTACTAAGTAATACTACTGTATACTGTAGTAGTCTTTCTGCAGACGCAGTACTTTTGGCTGCTGCTCTAGTACTTAAGTAAGACTTTGCATGCAGAAGTTTTACTGGTGATGGAGTATTTTAACTGAAGTACAGGATACCTCACTCATCAGGCTCACATGTGAGAGGAAACTGAAGTACTGTAATGGTTCCATAGAAGCTAGCTGCCCCCTAGTGGTCGGTCTTAGTATCGACCGGCCGTCCATAATGACTCTCACTGCGTGTATAAACATCCTTTGTTCCATCAGGACATTGACGCCGTTCACCACTGACAGAAAAGTAGGGCAGGAGATAATAACCGTCATGTTAATTATTGGGCTGACAGTCAACGGTGATGATGAGATGAAATTATTGATCCCTGTGGAGAAACTGGGTCAGCGCAGGAGCAAGACGGATGGAGCACGAGCAGACATGAACGCGAGGTTCAATCCGCCACGCTGATGTGACGCTGACAGCGTCCCAGCAAGAGCTCGGAGGTTTCAGAGCGCTGCTTTGATCCTACTGTACCGAGAGCAGCTGTTAGTCATCAGTATGTAGATGAGTATTGATTAGGAACACCGAGCATGTAAACAATCAGCTCTCCAGTTAGCTCCATAAACTGTCTTTTTGTTCATCGCAGATCCACAAACACGCTTCATTTGTTTTTCTTTCGGTTCCATGTTTTGCTCTCTGGCCGTCAGACTGGAGTCGCAGATGACCTCAGACATCCAGGCCATCCTGCAGCTCCTCCAGAGGCAAACCACGGCCGGCCCTCCAGCCTACAGCACCGTCACCTCCAGCCCCGAGTACCAGAGCCCAGCCATCAGGGTCCAGCCGGCGTCCGCGGTCCAGACAGACCTCAGCCTGGCTCCCGCGCCGCCTCGGCCTCAGGTAGGCTTCACCCTGCCTCAGCGCCAAGCCGGGGGGACGGGGGGGCGGGGGATGCTTACTTTACTCCGAGGTGACACGCAAACAACTGCAATTAGTGTTTTACAATCACTTTGGCTTCAGTTTGCCAAGAATCGATAAATGAAATGAGGTCGTCCTTCGTCAGGTGCTGTCGACAGCACCGGACGACGGCCTCCTCCGCTCCACTGAGCGCTCAGGAGGTTGGGCAGCAGTGAGTCCTCCAGCCTCTCAGACCCCTTCATGACATCTGTAGTCACAGAGAGCATTTCAGGCATTTCTCAAGCAAAAATCCAAAAATGAGATGCAGAATTCGATGGAACTGAACATGTTTGGGTGGAGGGTCTGCAGCCCGTCCTCTGATCATGTGTGGATGTGACTGAAGTCCAGATTAGTGTTCCTGTTCTGGGTCAACCCCAGCTGCTGTTTGCTGAACACACCAAGCCTCAGATAATAAGTAGAATCAGTTAAAACGCAGCCAGCAGTCAGAAATCATGCAGCTCATGGTGTCAGGGAACAGGGTCTGCTGGCCGCTGGTCTTCCTCCTGAGGTCTCGTCGGTCCTGGAGTCAAGCTTCAGCAGTCAGTTTATAGAAGCATGTTGATCTGATTCAGTGATCTGTGCACTTTGAAGGGGCATAGAAACTGTGTCCTGAGGTGAGCTGAGGACACCGAGCCGTCTTAAAACACTGTCCTCGTCTCCAGTTTGACGCACCGGCTCGGCCGGTTTTGTCTGAACAGACGTTTGTATGGTCTGTTTGCTTTGATGTATCTGCCAAATGGCTCATGACGCCCACTGTCTCCCTCAGAGCCCTGGCCCAGAAAAGACCCAGAACCAATCCAAAGAACCCTGCCCGGTCCTCCTTCACGCAGAGACTCTTCCAGACGGGAGCTTCGCCGGGCTGCTGGAGGACGACGCGGACACGGAGCAGAGGCTCGCCGGCCACAGCGCGGACTCTCCGGAGCAGCCGGCGAGGTTCCCCTCGGGCCGGCAGGCCTCTCTCCCCGACGTCCCCGGCGGCTCAGGAACGCTGGGACTCCACAGGCCGGTTTCTGACCCGGGGCTTCCAGGAAAGTGAGCCCCCCCCCCCTCTGCGCTTTCTCTCAAGCTTGACTCAGGGTCTAAGGAAGAGACTGAATATGCAAAGGAAAACAAACTGTAGACTTTCTTCCTCTTTTTGGGAACACACCCCCCACCCTTCCACCTCTCTGGTGTATAAAGTTCATTTATACAGAGGTATTTATACACTATATTATTAACATGTATAAAGCCCCCCCCCCTCCACCACCGTGTACATACGTCACATAGAACACTGCCAGCAACACGAGGCACCTGATGTGCTTTTCTCACAGAGATATGCATGTTTTGGTCAGTCACGGTTTCTTTCTGTCGTCTGGTGCATGTTCCTCACACGCTGCGACTCACCGGCCCATCCTGGCACGCTCACAGACTACTGTAGCTCTCAAGTCTCCTTTTGTACGACTCCTTGCCCTCCGCGGGGACACAAGCTACTTGAAACTCCCTCCGAGGCTTTTCCTCATCACGCTCCGCGGCTCCAAACGATGGGAAATCTGATTCAGCTCCAAGTGAAGAAAGCAGCGTAACGTTGACGTGTGTCGAGGCTGCGCGGACGTCCCATAGCACAACCAGACTTCAGCCAGTCTTTGAGAGCAATAACCATAAGATATTTCTGAAGTTTAATACGCTGCGGAGATAATTTTATACAAGCCGAGCGAAGGAGAAAGCGTCTTTCTACAGCATTGTGTGTCACGTAACGGCTCAGCCTTCACGCGCAGGACGTTTCAGTGTAAATGTTCAACAAGTTAAAGCTTAAAGTTGAGGATTTAGTAGATTTAAAAACATAGAGTGACCATGTAACCACTTTGCATCATATCAATATAACATAAGCATGGCCGCGGGGTGTTTGCAGTCCAAAAAAAGGACTTTGATGTGCAGGCGGTTTGGGTATTTTACTGATTTGTACAAGTGTTTTTTCTCTGTGATGCAGTGAGACAGGAAAGGTGCAGCAAGGCCTGCTGGGAGCTGCTTCATGTGAGCGTTTAGTTGATGGCGACACGCACTGAGAGCTGTTAATGTGAGGACAGCGACGGCTGTGCTGCAGCACGGCAGAGCTGGTGATTGGTGTCAGTTCATTAGTCAGTCAGAGCAAACAAACAGCTGTCCAGATGATTGAAGCCCCCTCACCGCCCTCACCTGCAGGCCGCTGGACAGGAAGTGACACCCCGAGGAAGTCCCACATGGTAGTGTTTGGTTGCATGCTTTAGGTCTTCCATTATCTTCTTAAAATGTAATCATCACTAACGAAGCATCGTCAGGAAAAAAGATGAAAAAAGAACAAAAAAAGGGTGGATGTTTTGGGCGGAGGACTCAGCTCAGCCGTGGATAGCCTTAGCTTTATAAGCCTGCTCTAGCCTTTATCGATCCAATGCAACAGACCCGCTTCTCCACCGTCACACGTGTAAATGTCCTGAACTGGTTTTTTTTAGGGTGAACTGCATGGCAACTAAATGAATTAGTCATTTTAGTTTTGTATCTACTCCGACCCCCCCGCACTCGACGTATGTCCTAAGGTCCCGCACAGAACTCATCCAGAGGTTTAGAAAGGACGGTTTGACCTATTTTTCTAAAACAAAGTATTTGATTTGCCATTATTTTTCTATGTATCTGATTGGTTGGTAAAGCCCTGAGCTCAGCGAGGGTGGAGTCGAGCGCTGACGGGAAGGTGATGCCTCTCAATGTAGCAAGCGAGATGTCAGCGGCAGGTGACGCTTTGAGCTCTGTGCTGCGTTCACTGTCCGAACGGTTTGTCCTGATTTGACGTCGCACATCGATGTGTCCGTCTGAAGTCATCCGACGTGAGGCCGAGCGTCAGTCTGCGCAGAGGTGTGAGGACGCGGGATGAAACGTCCTGATTCCTGTGGACCTCACGCCACAGTCCAGATGTTTTTCCAGCAGAGCGCGGGCTTGGTTTTCTTTGATAAGCTTTCTTTCTCGAGCACAGATGTAGAACAAAAGTTGCTAAGCCGAACTGGACACGTCGTCCGCTGAACTTTCTTGGGATTTGCAAACTTTTGCACAGAGATTAGAAACCTTGCTGTACTGGATCTAAACGTCACTTTTTAAATCTAGTGCTGTTCACAATTGTTTTTATGCATTTTTTAAATGTTTGCCACTGTATTTTATACAATGCAACACTCAACAGCTAATTTGAATGTTTCTGTTCTTAAGTATATTTAAAGAAATATATTGTGTAAATAGATTTGGGGGGGGGAATGCACAATTGTATAATGAATAAACAGAATGCATACTGATTAAAAAGTATTTATTATGAGTAACAAAATACCATCTTTACTATGACATCGGCTATGTGCAGGTGACTTCACTGCAGTTTGTACAGGTGAGACATGGAGAAGAAGAAGAAGAAGAAGAGGTTTCCAGCTGCAGGATGCGGAGCTTGTGAGCATCCTGCAGCTGAACGGTAATGCTGTTTTTTGTCCTGAAGGACAGCTCTCAGTCACTTTGGCCTGTTATCAAGTGAATGCATCTATAGTTAACTTGTAAAAAAAACAGAAGTGCACCCCAAAAAACAAAATAATTTTAACAAATAATGCACGTGTGAAAGTGGATTAGCTCTAGCAAAAGCGTTCAGTGTATAAATCAAATGTCCATCGTGGTGTGTGTGAGCGGTAGCATTGAATCACGATGCTGGCCTTAAAGGATTCCTATGTTAGACCGTACATTCAGAGGTTATTATGGCACAATAGGTGTCTCACAGGTTAGATGAGCCTTACAGTATCAGTTCAGGTTACAGTTAGACCCAAAGTATAATATAGAAATTAATAGAAGGTATTTCTTCCACTAAAAGTGTCCCAGCCCCAGTTTTTAAAGCCTCTATGTGTCCAGAATACTTCCCAAATGATTGTAACACTAACGTGCTATGCTGTCTGAGGCTTTTATTTAGAAAATTCCCCACATAAGTGTTTGAAAAACACTGAAATGTCTAATCATCCCTCTCTAATGTGGATACATACTCTGTATATATATTTATATAGACGTGCGTGTGCACCTGATACATCTTCAGCACGTTCCTGGGCGACATACGACACTAAAGCATTACAGCAAGCATTACAAGCGATGAGCACTTTCCTGTCACAGCTCAGTCGAGCTTATACTGGCCTCCCTTTGCATTCCTGTGAGGCAGCGGTCCAGAAGCACCGCCGATTGGCTCGTCAGGCGCCCTGACTTGATGGTGTGGGGCACACAGCGGCACTTAGATGGCCATTGTGCAGAGGATGAACTGTGGGCGGGGAGAGGAGAGGGTCAAGCAAACGCTGCAGCTCATTGTAAAGCAGAGTGTTTCTGTGCAGGAGCAGGTGGATTTAGGGACCGGGGGAGAAAAGGTGAGGGTTGAAGGAGGCAGGCTGGTGTAAGGTCTGTGACTGAGGTTTGTTCTAAGTGCTTCCCAAAGGCAACTGTTTGGTGCTTGGAGAACATGTTTCACCTCTTATCCCAAAAGCTTCTTCAGTCCGAGCTGACTGGTGGGGAGTCTCAGGCACTGGTCCTCTTGCAGGGTCACAGCTCCACCCAGCATCATGCCAGGCCCAGTGTCAATGCTTCTGTGTGGTGAGAGATCTCAGGACTGCACTGTAGGTGGCTGATGGGTGGTGTGTTAGACCTCCTCCTCTGTTGGTGATGGTCTGTCCAGTTTGACATGGATGGCTTCTTCTCCAAACATGAAAATGATTGTCCTGGAGATGTAGGTGGACTTCTGAGTCTTCACCTGAGGTGTTGCCACTTGTGAAGCAATTGCTTAGTTTCCCAAATGCCCAAGTGTGTGTGTTGCTCTGCTTGTGTCTGGGTGTTTTGACCCAAGCAGAGCAGCGTGCACTAATGTAAATAAAGCAACCTCTATACAACACAGAAGAGGCCACACCTCAGGTCCAGACTCAGCAGCCCACCTACATCTCCAGGACGATAATGAACACATGTTGGCCAGTGAAGGCGGATGGTTTGAAAGAAGGTGTCCATGTCAAACTGGACAGAGCATCACCGAACAGAGGAGGTGGTGTAAGACAGCACTCATCAGCCACCTACAGTGCAGTCCTGAGATCTCTGTCCAGGACTTGCATGACGCTGCTGGGTGGAGCTGTGACCCTGCAAGAGGACAAGTGTGTGTGACCCCTAACTAACCAGCTTGAACTGAGGAAGCCTTTTGGAGAAGAGGCCCAAAGTAATCTTGAACCAGCTAACAGGGTCATGTGGTTTTGGAAGCATACGGTTTTCGATGAAATAGTTTAATAATAGTATTAAAAATACCCATTAAAGTGTGTTAAAGGCTGCGCAGTGAGCAGTCAGCTGGATGTGACGACATAGAAATGAAGTGAAGCTAAAGGTTGAGTGTGTTCAGAGTTTTGTCACAGGTTGAATGAGCAGCCACAACAAAGTGGGACTTACGTCGTCGTACTGGAAGGCGACGGATCCCTGATGCATGGTGTCTCTCCGCTTGAAGTTCTCTGGAACAGGAAGAGTGAACGCTCACAGCACTGAAGGGTGACGGTTACAGGAGGAGAGGAACAAGCTGCGAGTGTTTCCTACCCGTGAGAGCCTGAAGCTTGACGCAGCACGCCACGTAGTCATCGAAGAAGATCCTTCCTCCTTTGTTGTAGCGCTTGATGATGACGTTGAGAGCCTGAGGGCTGATGCGGTAGCCTGATACGAGGAAGGAAATGTCAGAGTGGCTTTAGTGGTTTCAGCGTGTGGTGCCGATGGGCTTAAACTGGAATGAGAGGAGTGTGTCAGTGTTTGTTCACAAGTTGTTACTGCAGGGCCAAGTGGACAAAGGCGCAGAGCAGGTTTGAAGGTGTGTCACATTGTTTTCAAAGAGTATTTGTGTGAAAGTGTAGTCTCAGTCTCACCCATTGCGCTGACTGCCTGACTCATCTCGTGAGGCTCCACAGTTCCACTCCTGTCCTGGTCGAACATCATGAAGTTCTGCTTCCAGCCGTTCAGAGCTGTGAACAGCTCCTTGAATTCGTTGAAACCCATTTTGCCTGTGTAGTCCCTCTGGTGGGAGCGTGGTCAAGGTTAGTCATGGCAGACATGGATAATGTGTGATGTCAGCTAACAGTAAAGAAAGGATACGTCCAGCATGGCGATCATGATCCTGCAGGTTTCAAGGCTGAAGGCTGTGAACAGAACGAGTCTCATCTGAGTGGCATCTAAGCTTGTTTCAGCTTTGTAATCATTTCATGTTTCAGGCTAATATTTAGTCTTTTGGTCTCCCATTGTGATTGGTTTTCTTATTATCTGATGTCCATGAAGCCTGTTGTCCAAAGAAGGAAATGAAAACTTCCAGGAGACGACCAACACCCGTGTGCTCGTGTAGCTCAGGCTGAAGGAGGACGGCTCGGGAGGGAAAGGTTGCCTGTTCGAATCTTATGAAGGCCGGAGGTTTTTGAAGGGCCACGCTCAAAGTGAAGAGGTCAAAGCGCTCGGAGACAAAGTCCAAGTGCGAAGAGGGCCCGGTGGAGCGGTGGGAAGGTCTGCGGCTGAGGAGCGGCAGACGACCGAGAGTCCGGTTCAAATCCCGGTGGTTGGTGGCGGGCGGAGAGGCGCTGTTGGCGTGGTGGGAAGGGGTGTCGCTGAGGGGCGGCAGCCGATGAAGACTCCGGTTGAAGTCCTGGCGGTTGTTGCGGTGTGAAGGTGCGCCCCTGAGGAGGGGCAGCTGAAGAAGACTGTGGTGGGAGTCTTGGCGATTGGTGCGGTTGGAGTGGTGTGAAGACCTGCAGCTGATGAAGAGTCCGGTCCAGAGTCCCTGCTGATGGCGGTGAGCGGAGAATCAATGTCCCCTGCAGGAGCGGGGTTCGGGGGGGCCGTCTACCCCCCCGAAGTTTCGGAGAGGTAAATGCAAGGGGTTATGTGACTGGCTCCAATTTTTCCCCCTCAAAGCACTTATAAAATACAGATTATTGTTAAACATGTTTTAGAGTCTAATTAAATTAGATCACGGGACTTCCACAGAGGCCCCTCTCAAGGCGGAAGTTCAGACCTTGACTGTGGTGTTGGGCCAAAATTCTTTTATTATTAAGTGTTTTGGGGGGAAAATTGGAGCCAGTCAGAGTCTCTAGATGCATAACCCCTTGCCTTTACCTCTCCGAAACTTCGGGGGGTAGACGGCCCCCCCGAACCCCGCTCCTGCAGGGGACGTCGATTCTCTGCCATCATCCTGGACTCCAGACCGGACTCTTCATCAGCTGCAGGTCTTCACACCGCTCCAAATGCCAGGATTCCAACCAGGCTCTTCATCAGCTGCTCCTCAACCACAACAATCACCAGGACTTCACCCACAGTCTTCTTCAGCTGCCCCTCCTCAGGGGCGCACCTTCGCACCGCAACAACCGCCAGGACTTCAACCGGAGTCTTCATCGGCTGCCGCCCCTCAGCGACACCCCTTCCCACCACGCCAACAGCGCTTCTCCGCCCGCCACCAACCACCGGGATTTGAACCGGACTCTCGGTCGTCTGCCGCTCCTCAGCCGCAGACCTTCCCACCGCTCCACCGGGCCCTCTTCGCACTTGGACTTTGTCTCCGAGCGCTTTGACCTCTTCACTTTGAGCGTGGCCCTTCAAAAACCTCCGGCCTTCATAAGATTCGAACAGGCAACCTTTCCCTCCCGAGCCGTCCTCCTTCAGCCTGAGCTACACGAGCACACGGGTGTGCTCTGCCTCTCTGAACTTTTCACTTCATCCTTTGATAACAGCCTTCAAAAAAATCAAGACACAAGCTCCAGCTCCCAAACTGTCCTCTCACAGCCTGAGCTACAGGACCACACAAGTATAGGTTGTCTCTCACAAGTCAATGTTAAACTACTGCATTACTCACTTGGACACAAAACCATAGAAAAAGACATGACTCCAAACTCAGCACACAAAGCACAGGACATTGACTTAATATTCCAATTAGGTTAAACTTAAATGAGCACCTTACAAACACATTGGATTTTAAGACATAGAATATCAAATAGTTTGATGTCTGCCATTTCTTCTGGACATATTGTCAAACAGACATATTCTAATGGTTCCAACCTGTGTGGGTGGCTTTTAAAGGTTATTTGGGACAGCCCTGCTACTATCAACAAGCAATATTTAGGAGGTCATCGTGGGACTAATCTGACTTGTACAAACCAGTTAAGCTAAAGAAGCCATTCATCACAGCTTTAGTTGCAGGACTACCCATCACAGCTACAAAGGAACATTTGTTTGAAATACTTTCTATTCTTTGAACGAATGGCTGGTTGCTGTGCCCGGGGGAAGTGAAAAAAAACACAACACTGTAAAATGAGTCACAACAGAGGTGGGATCCAGGACTCACTCGTCCTCCTTTGAGGAAGACAGAGTGGACTTACGAGCGTAGCTGCCAGTGAAACCGGACTGGGTCAGACACTTCTGGAGCTCCTCTGCATCCACCTCGCCGTCCTGCACAGAACAGGAAGTGATGTTCAGTCAGGTGTGACCCTCAGTGGAATAAACAACATTTTGAGGAGACTGCTCTGCCGCTCAGCTGTGAAGTGATGAGAGGGGAGGAAACACTGCATACGCTAGCACTCAGGAGCTGCAGGCAGTAGCCTGAAGGAAAAGAGGGATTTCAAAAGCCTCAATGAAAACACACCACTGTGTGTGTGTGTGTGTGTGCACGCGCACACATGCACGCGCGCACACACAGTTTTCCTTTTCTATTAACTGATTTTCACTGCTGTTCAAACACACACTTACACAGAAAGTGCTGAGAGCTAATTAGCTTGTGTTGCCTTAACAAACTGACTGGTTTGCTAAAAGAACATGTGCTAATTGCTAACAGGCAAAGAGCTACAGCTGCCTGAAGGGCAGGCCTCATTTTTCTAACCTTCCATTAATCACTACATGCTAAATGAATCCACCATTTTAAGCCTCCAGACAGACACACACACACACACACACACACCTTTACATCTGATTTGTACTGATGCCACATTTAAGAGCAGAGGCAGAGTGCAATCAAGTTGAGGCACATCCCTAATCCCACATCCCTCTCAACTGGGAACAGATTCAACTGTGTCATGAAACTGGAAAATCGCCAGACGCACATCATTTCTTGTTCTTGTCCAAACTGAAATGTGAAGGCAAAAGCTAGCCTGCAGTGAAAAACATGACCTCGTCACAAAGGCAACAAGTACAACACACGTGTGTGCTTCAAATCATTCGAGACAAGTCAAAGGTGGCTGTTCATCCACTCTCACCTGGCCCGCTATGGCTGTGAAGTAGCCCCACATTGGATCATTGGCAGCCAGGGGTTGGGCCCCATATGTGCCTGGATAGCCTCCACCATAGGGGGGGTATCCCCCCTGGGGCGGTGCACCTCCCATCGGCCCACCCATGTGCACAGGCATGGGGCCTCCCATGGGCGCTCCTGGCATTCCTTGAGGTGGCATCCCCTGACCGGGCATGCCTGGCATTTGGCCCCCATACTGAGGAAGAAAACAGGTCACAAAGCAGAGATTTAGCCACTTACAGTCAGATTCTCTGGATGCAGGATGTTGACAAAAGACACAAGGTCTGACCACACACATCAAATATAGAATATAGTTTGACTTTTCTTTTTAACAATGTGCAACACAATGGATAACACTATATAAAACCTGTTTTTACAAGAAACTTTGGATGGAAACACTTCACTTTGGTGTGTTTGCAGGTCATTTGAAGCAGCCCTGCTGTCACCTGTGGAGGCTAAACCTAAGCCTCACACTTGAAACTGGCTAAAAGTTTTAGCTCTTTTACTATTTCAAACCCAAAGCCTTTCAATAAAATGTTTAGGAGCATTTATGGAAGATTCATGGGCTGCCGTCCAGCCCTAATCACTCTCAGGAAGTAAAAATAGAACAGGGTGTGTCTGTGGCCCATGCAATTAATTAATGATTGGTTCATTTACACAAGGTGCATATCTTATATAAATCATATCTAAATCTACATATCTGGCGCAGTTCAAAGTCTTTATGCTCTTAGGACGGTTTTCATAAACATATCACACAGTAGGTGAAGCCTCCCGTCATAGTCATCTGTCAGTGGGCTAAAGGCTATGTGGCTTTGCTAACTAGTCTTGACCGCCGAGCTAAGTTCATCCCGGAAGACATTCACCATGACCTGGGAATGACTGTATGGCTCCTAATTAACTCGCTAAACTGCAACAAAGTCACCCACTGCAGGGAAAGCATACCCACCACCCTACAGGAAGACACAGAACCACGTAACACACATATTTTCAAAGATTATCGTTAATTCACTGACACGACAGCGCCCGGCTAGCTTTCCTGCTAACGGATGCAGCTCGTGCATCACGACTAAATCACGACTGCATGTCATTTACTCACCCCGCCGTAGCCTGGATACGCCATTTGGTGAGTGAGAACAAAGTGTCACAAGTTTGATGCCTCTGAAATGTGACAGACGCTCTTCCTCAGTGTACTCAGTTTGAACTTCCGATAAGCGTTAGCGGGTGCGTCACATCCGAGCTAGAAGACTGTTGACTGATTGCGCTGATAACCAATGGGCGAGGAGGGGGGGACAGGACCACCCGCCTTCCAGCCGCGCGCTTGTATCAGGTGTGACTTTTAAGTACTCCTCGGAAATATTACTTACCCTACAGCGACGGGCGAAATCAGTGGGATTTAAAAGATTTAGGATGAAAACATTGATTAAAAACCTTGAAACAATATACATTAATCAAAGCTGTTGACACATCTACGCACATTAGCCCATGAATGTCATATTTTGGTACGTCCAGTATAACTTTCTCATTTCCCTTAACGTTAAGAGTCTCCACTTTCCACGTACTTAAACCTAGCATGTGTCCATTTCTTTTCCCCTTACATTGTTATCGGTTTGAATATCGTATATGGATATTTTAATAACGCCGATTGACTGTTAAAAAGCTTAAAAGCCATTGAAGAACGTGTTTCTTACTCTCACAAAGCTGGATATCCAGATAACATCTTTCTAAAGTTTAGCAAAGACTTAGAGCTCTCCTGCATGGCGTACACTCACCGCTAGATGGTGCTTTTGGGACTTTCCCGTATGTAAGGCCAAACATCTCCAATGTATTTCTATTCTGCTACTTGCCAAGGAGTTTCATTTTGTAGAGCAGCTTTTCAACAAAATACTGCTTACATAAAACATACAAATGCCTTACACATAATAAAACACAGCAAAAAGCAACACAATTTATTTGGATTGCATTTCAATTGAATCAAACTTATGAGAAAATGTTTATTTTTCTGCACTTCAGAAAAGATCAGACATTCCCTTCATGAATCACTTGACACACATAGGCCAAATTCTTAGATCATTCCTTATTTTTAGGCCAAACACCATCATCTGTGATTCAAATTTATTCAAAATGTCATGTGAGAATCCACATCATGAATGAGTCACACGATCCGCACCTGCACTTTATTTCACCCTTCAGTGACACTCAGAGGAAACACCAGTTCAACAGAAAACTAACACATTGGGTTAGACAAGAAAGAGATGGTGTAGGGCGCAGAGGACGCCACAACTTCCTGCCAAGCTCTGCGGTGTCTCATGCCTCCATTTTAACCAAACATCTGCGGTGGGAGGTGTCAGCTTCCTAAACACACTGCCATGCCTACACTCGTGCACTGAAACCTGCCAGTAACTGTCAGATCAGTGGAGGTGTGAGTGTCTGACAGTGCCGCCGCTGCTGCTTCGTCAGGGCACACATTGGCAGCTTTGAAGGTAAATAATGTTCGAATAATAACATGGAGGTGTGAGAACTTGTGGGGATGATGTGAAGCTTCATTGTGAATTTGAAATCACATGACAGCACTGCTATAAAAGTCACCGTGTGGTAGGACAGATTTTGGAAAACCCCAGAGAACATGTGTTTTTTGGAAGCAGCCGTCTTTCTGTGCTCTGGGTCATGCTCCTCACGGACTTGTTGGCTGTTTCATCCTAAAATGCACCCACAGACAAATGTGTGTGCACAACAATATTTTTTCAGTCAAATCCCATTTTTAACAGTTAAAAAGGTAGAAAAAGGTTCTCGAATCAGAGACACTATAGCTTAAAATACACCAAGAATACACCTGTGTACTGCATGTGCTGTGCAGCGATGGGAGAAGCATTGAAGTCTTGTACTCAGGTAAGAACAGTGGTGGAAAGTTACTCCATTGCTGGACTGAAGCGTGTCATGCACATGCACTTCCTGTCCTTCATGCCTTCTGCTGCTACTTGCTGTATGTTGGACTCACTAAAACACACTGCAGGTGTCTTTGTGCAGAGGTCCATGCAGTGTTGAGGTCAGCTGCTGCTGCAGAGCATTAAGCAGAAGCACACAGTGCTAAAGGATGTTAGCAGAAGCGTCACTGAGTCGTTTCCAACACCCGTGATTCCCTCACACTTCTCCACACACAAACGCTCAAAAGCAACAAAACCTCAAGCCAAGAATGCAATTACAGCACTGACACTGACACGCATCTGTGGAAATCACAACCGAGCGTCCATGTTTATCCCTCTGAATAAACACTGCACCTTTCAAGTGCAAATACCCAGCATCCATTGCAGGATATGAGACATAAACACTGTTTTGCACCTTAACTATGATGAATGATTGGACTCTTTGGTCTGAGACGTCACAGTGTTCTGTCAGAGGTTAGAATGGACATTTTTTTGGATTTATTTAAAGAATAATGGACAATTAAGTGTCTTTTGTCCGCCTGTTTCATACTCTCAGTATCCTTTCCCCTCAGTTTCTGTTATTAATAACTAAAATATTGATTTATCAGGTAACAGTAGCAAGCCAGACATTGTCTAAAAACACCTTTCAATGTCGCTGTGATGTTATCATTTCATCATTTTTATCAATCAGCCGCAGCTCTGTGCTTCACTAAAGGCTGTTCCCTTTCTCCTCCATTCTCCCTCTGCTGCTCCTCTGCTCCACCTCTCTGTCGGCCTCTGTCCAACAAGGCCAAACGTGTCCAGAGCGACACCTAGAAACCGTCTCAGTGTCGGCCAAATGGAGGCATCTGTGAGGTGACGCTCTTCAAACAAGCCGTGCTGCATTAGGGGAAACATCCACTGTCTGTTTGTTTGCTGAGGATGTCCGGTGTGCAGAATATGATGTCTATTCCTCATAAAGGCACAGCTTCATATTTGTTAAGCTTTTAACAGGCTTTTAACATTTACTGTGACTGCTCAGCACTCCCATGATGCACAGAGAGGAAAACTTGCCCAGTCCGCGGCAGCATGGACTAATATGGACTCTCATTTCCGCCTGCCCTGAAGCGTCCTGCAGTTCTGGACATATTGTGTTGATAAAACTTAGAAATTCCTGGGTCCTCTTGCACAAATAAGAAGCTTACTAATGATTATGTAAATAAACTGTTTGGCATTTATGACATTCACTTCACTATCTTTGGCCCCAGCTGGAACGTTATCAGTCACCCAACAGTTATGTGAAGACATCCCAGGCAGCCGCGCTAGCAGCTCTGTGAGGATGTACTAAAGCAGGGCAGCGCTTTGAGCTAAATGCTAACATCTGCATGCTAACACATCAAGAGATGATGTTTTGCTGGTTCACATCTTCACTCAGCTAGCATGTGCTAACTACAGTCCAGCTGGGGCTGATGGGAACAGCATTATTTTGCAGGTGAAGGTCATGAACCAAAGAAATGGACATGTAGACATTTTGAGCGGATGATGGCGCTAAATGAAAAGTTAAAGGGTCACCGCCTACAATTCTGATGACAAAAATGTCCACATTTCAATAAGTCCAAAGGATTCATCCTCTGAGGCCAGGAATCGACCAACACTGCCACCTCGACAAACTGCTGTAGCACACCATCAAATGCCTCATTCAGTCTCTGAGCTGGTTTTTAATCAAATCATGAACATGTCCAGACACCCAATTTCCAAAATACTGCCACACATAATCTCCTCGCCAACAAGCTCCACTCAGGCGCAGACTCTACTCCTTCATTTGCCAACCATGTGTTGAACATAAAGGAGGAAATAGCAATGAACAGAGACAGATGAGTCCCAGCAAACAGGGCCGGAATGTTTTCAGCAGCCCAGTATTGCTAAAGTCTGTATTGAATGAGCTGATGAGGTGTGTGAATTGTGCCAATACAGCAGTGAAGCCTGTGTAATGTTTGCTGAGCAGAACCCACAGTACCCACAGGTGACTATTATGGGATAACGTGAAATGTGCAAACACGGTGTAACAGCAGCAAAAGTAGAAAAGAGTCAAAGTCAGCAGACTGACTCAGTTCTGCCCGTTTCACAACACTATCTGCCTCAGTTTGCTAATATTAGCTAGCATTCGCCTCCAGAAGCTACAGGTCACATGAGACCAAGTGAAGGCTGAACCGAGCCTCCTGAAGAGTTACACCTTTCACAAGGAGGGAAAACAAAGGGTGAACAGGAGTGACATGGCCCCGCTTTAAAGCCACAGCGTGTCACCTTCGCTGACCAGCAGCCACTGTGGCCACAGGGGGCATTTATGGGATACGGGCTAAATGCTAAAATATAGAGTGACTGTTGCACAAGTACTCATGATGTCAGGAAAGAAACTCACTGATGTCAGTTTAACAGGAATATCAATATTAGCTAATACTGGCATCTATGAGGGAGCGGTCACACCCGACCAAGAGATACTGATCTGTATCTCCTCTATGGCTCGTCTGTACTTTTGTACTTCTTACATCTCTCACCTTTGCTGTGTTTTTATCACCCTGTGAGGCACGCTGACTGGCACGGGTGTATGAAACGTGCTGCACAAATAAACTTACATTCCTGTCGTGGCAGCAGATAGCAGGCGAGGTCACAGCTGGATTTTTAGTAATGTCAGGTCAGGAGTCCAGGCAGCTGCGAAGAGATCGACACCATGATGATTTATTTAGATTAAGGCCAGGAATAAAGAGTGAGGGGGGGGATATATTTATGTTTATTCATTGTTTTCAGGCGAACAATTGTGGAATTTAAGCACATCAAATGGTTCTTTTAATTTGCACCAAATCACACCTTTATTTTTTCATTTATTACTATTAAATCCACCACTTGTATCTTTCAATTAGCAAATGAAAATCAGGAGCGACAGCCGAATGTCCTTCACGAGGTGTCAGTAGACTCTGACAGCTGAAGCTCCTGCACATGTATGACAGTATTGTTCAGTATCATAAATCTGAAAAAACACCCCTCATAGATTCTATATTAACTACCTTTAAAATATGTATTTCCAGTATATTGAACATTACATCTGCCCAGGGGAGCCTTTTGTTTTTCTGCGGTCTGTGCTGTTTTAGGGGAATTTGTTTGCACAAGCAGCTGGATGACAGTAAGCAAACAGTGTCATGAGTCACTGCCCAAACCAGTGTCGTGTCTGTGGCTTCTCGCCGTGCAGCCGCACCGTTTCACGCTCCTCACTCAGTAAACTGCACAACTCCATGTTACAGTGAGCCTCCTTTAAAGCAGCAGCCAGTCTGTGTGCCAGAGGTTTGAACAACAGGCCAGCTTGTTTTATATTGTCTGCAGTTTACAAGCTGAATCATGGCTATCATGTAAGTGAAGCCCATAAAAGTGTCATATCTCAGAGAGATGGGCGATTTGGACGTTTGAATGAATGACTTGATGATCAGTGGACAGTTGGTGAACAGCCTGACAAGCACTTCCTCAAAACAACATCAAACCTGACGAACTTTACACCGCTGGAGCTTATTGTCCCACCTTTGAAACTTCACTTCAGATAATATTTAACAGCAAAGCCAGAGTAGCGCATAACTTGAGCGCTCCCCGCGTGTGCAGCTGGCTGGATCGATGGAGTTGTGATTTGGACGGATATTGGTCAAACACTCCACCTCAGCGCAGAAACAATGGTTGGTGCTGCTTTGTTTGTACTCACTTATCGTTGTTGTGATGGGGTTTTTGTTTGACGAGGAGCTTTTTGGAGAGCTTTCCTGACTTTTGTCCGCTCGCTCCTCAACAGGTTTCCGTCGGAAAAGTGATCCTCGGAATCTTCGGGGTCGTAGTCGTCGTCGTCTTAATAGCGGTGCCCACGGCTATATTTCTGAGAGGTGAGTCTTTGCTGTTAAGTGATTCACATGTGGTTATTAATGCATCATCTGTGCCGCGACACATTAAACACATCCGAAAGACAGAACGTTACGCACGCGTCATTACGCACGGTCCGTTTGGACCGCTGTTAAAAGGCACGTCTTCAGAATACTGAAAGGAAATGTGAAGCAATTTTACTCAGAATTTACATTTAGATTTAAAAACAAAGTGTCTTCATATAATTCACATGTCTATGTGTGTATACAAATTTATATCAGAATCACCAAAGAGTGGCCAAGTATGTGTACTAATACAAGGATTTTGACTTTAATCATTGCACTTACTGGACAAAAATAAACAATGTATACTATGAAAAATTCATGTGCATATATATATATATAGAATTTTATTGCATTTTTGCCTTAAATCAGGGGAGTTTACAGAACAGAGGGAGGTTTATACTTTAGTTTGAATGATACAACACGTGCATGCCTTCATGTGGCTTCATCGTCTCTCAGTACCGACAATAACAATCCCTATAATTACCCCCAGACACACACTGACGTAAGCAATATTCCACGAATCATTATCAGTAAAAACATTTACAGCACTCATCTCCCTTTATGATGATGATCATGATGTGTGTGTGTGTGTGATATAATATCTGCAACCTCTGACCTTCGACTCCCCGGCGGGCTCTAACTTTCCAACGTGTGCCTCAGATGATCAGGGCGGGGACGACGGGAGATACTTCACCCTGGAGGACGTCTTCAACAGTTCGCTGCAGCCAAGGTCCTACAGCATGAGGTGGATCTCAGGTGGGGGCAGTTTATTGTCCGAGTTCAGCCCTGAGAATGACACTGATTACAGCCTGTGCTCTGGAAACTGCAGATGTGTCACTGAGGATGCTTTACTGCCAATCAGCCACAGTGTCGGCCTTTATTCTGGTTACTAATTGACTGAGATTGATCTCCTCATTCATGGCATTGTTCAGTTGGTGACACTGTACAATAAGGGTACTAACTAATGCCACACCTCTCATCAACTCACTGTAGCTTTCTGTGATTGATTAACACTTAATGGATCATCGATGAATGACTGTTAGCTCAGTTACTTCACGCGTTCATCGAACTCAATGCCACCACACGAGCTGGAGTTCACTGACGGTGACACAGAAAAGGGTGGATCGCCCTGACGTTCAGTTCTCACACTCAGGATCCCCAGAGGATGAACCCTCGACACTTTGGGGACCTCCTGACTGTTTAGAGTGAAACGACTGGGATGGCATGACATAACATTCATGGTCCCCTCAGGATAATCAGGCTTCTCTCATCCTTCCTTCACAGATCACGAGTACCTTCAGAAGACCGGGGCCACAGTCCACCTCCATGACGTGCTCCAGAACACGTCCTCAGAGTTCTTGACCAGCGACAAGTTTGTAAGCCGTCCTCCCCGCGTGTGCTTCTTTTGTGTCAGCAGCTCAAACCACATGATGGCAGCATGAAACTTCACGGCCATCCTAACAAATGCAGCGTTGTGTGCGAGGTCATGAGCAGGAGGTCGACCGCGCTCTCACAACAGGTTTCTGTTTTTCCCACGCAGGATGAAAAAGGCGCCTATGATTACCAGCTGTCTGCTGACAGAAAATATGTTGCCTTCATGAGCAACCATTCCAAGGTACACTAAGCTTTTATTCACACTCATCATGCATATTTAAAGCTCCTGAAGTGACCCACTGTGTTATTTTTTGTCCCATTAGCTGTGGAGGCATTCATTTACAGCCTCATATTCACTTTATGAACGGGAGTCACAGTAAGTACCTCACCTGTCAATTCTCAATGCTTTACTTTAACACCTAAAAAGAAGGATTTGCCCACCTATGGACACTTACATTCATGCAATTTTGATAACGCACTCCAGTTGAAACTGTCTGTGTTATGCATGCAAAGCTGATTCATTTAAAGTGTTTCCTTTAATATAAATTCACAGTAGAGCTTAATACTCCCCCCCCCCCCCCCCCCCACTCAATTTCAGGAAATTCCTCACATCCTCTGACAATCTGGATGAAATCCAGTACTTCGCCTGGGCTCCTGAAGGGAACAAACTGGTAAGCTCGGACTAATGATTGCTTATATGTACACAGCTGTGAGTGACACTTGCACAACCTTTCCCAAACACTTAGAGCGAAAATGGGTTCAAAATGGGTTTGTGAGGGTCTTTCATCAACAGTATTTGTATTCTCATTGTGTTTTCAGGCCTATGTTTGGAAAAATAACGTGTACATACGGACCAGCCCTGACTCGTCCTCCGAGCAGGTCACTACCAACGGCGAGCACAATAAGATTTTTAATGGGATCCCAGACTGGGTGTATGAGGGTGAGTCGCTCACGATGCACATAACTCACGTCAAACTATAAAGCCCATTTATGAGTGGTTTCATATCTGGATACATCATGTGGACGACCACATCTGATCCACAGGCCTTTGCATTTACACCTGCTGTTAATAAGAGTTCTCCCTCCTAAAGTAGATGTCATCAGAAAGTACTAATACTTTTACTGGTACAAAGCAGTTAAAAGGAGCTACAACAGTAAAAACACTGTTTACACGTTGAGGCATCATCATCATTTTACTATGGAATGAGTACTTTTACTTTAAGTACAATGTACTAATAATACCTCTGCACGACATCATTACATTTTACAAAGTATCTTGAAAGTTTTTGGTGTTTTGATTCAAGTACAGGGTTGAGCACTGAGTACTTCTTCCACTGCTTCTGATTTCTTAGAAAGCAGGAACTAACCAGAGTCCAGCTTCTTGGTTTTGGGAAACTGTTGCTTCTCCAGCACGCCACACGTCAGGAAGTCACTAAAAACATGTGCTCTGTGCTAAATCCACACTTTCCCCTCCCAGAGGAGATGTTCTCATCCACTCAGGGCCTCTGGTGGTCTCCTGGAGGGAAGTACGTGGCTTATGTGGAGACCAACGACACTGAGGTCCACATCATAGAGTACACCTGGTACGGCCATGAGCAGTACCCCAGCACCGTTCACATTCCCTATCCAAAGGTGGGACGCCCGTTCAGGAGCTGCTTGTTGTATGTTTATGAACTGTGTGCACTCGATAATCTGCATCATCTGGTGCATCTTGTGTTCTTTCTTGTGCAGCCAGGAACTCCCAACCCCACCGTGAAACTGTTTGTTGTGGACACTGACAACGTAACCAAAATCACTGAGGTTGTTGTTCCAGACTCTTACCGCTCAGGGTAACCACACACCTTTTATTGTGCAGTTAAACTTTGGATTGCGCTGCTCTACCCTGCTATCAGGGAGGGAAATCAGAAACAAATAGGAGTTTGGAGCCTCATAATTTCTTTTATTTCTTTGTTGCCCTCAGCGAACACTACCTGGCCACTGTCACCTGGGTGACAGATACTCGTATTGCTGTCCAATGGCAGAAGAGGGTACAAAAATACCTCATCCTTCAGATCTACGATTTTGATGGATCTGAATGGGTACCTGTTCAGGTAAAACAATGTTATGAGCTCGTGTCATTGTTTCCTGTACTTTCTGTACAGCCTTCAGATCATCTGCTCACCAGCTGCTCTGCATTCCTGCATTAAATTTAGCCACACATGTCCAACTTCAACACCCACACCTCCATATGTGCATTGAACACTGCATTGATGACATGAGCGTCCTTTTTCAAACAAGCCTTAAAGAGATCCCTCCCTAACACCGCGACTCGTGCTAACAACTCTGAAGACGCAGCTACGTTTTCAGCTAAATGCTAACATCAGCAGTCACAGCAACACTTTTCTTTTCCTGGCTCCATGTCACAAACGCTTTCCTGAAACTCACAGGCAGTTCAGACATTTCCACCCTCGAGCAACAAGGCAGCGTTTTAGCTAACAGCACCAGCTTCACTGATATCATCTGTGTTACAGCAGCCGAGCTGTTGGAAATTCCCCGTGTTAGCAAAAGAGTTTCGAAATTCAGTTCTGTGATGCAACATCTGTTAGCGTTCAGACTGATAAGGCGGGTGTATTGTTATAAAATGTACTTTAGTGCTACTATAAAAAAAACATTTCTATTTCTTTTTACAGTCTCTGAAGGTGGAGAGTTCCACCGGTTGGGTTGGCCGGGTATGTACAGTACCCGTTTTATATACTAATTACATGAAAAGACCAAAATGCTGCTAAACTCCACTGTTGTCCAAACCCTTTAAAGGTTCTTTCAGTAAGGCTAATGAACTTGTTCTTCCCAGTTTTCCCCATCAGAACCAGTGTTTGACACAGACCACACCACCTATTACCTACTGATGAGCGACGATCAGCAGTACAAGCACATCCATCGTGTGGTCGGGGTAGGTAGAAGGATTTATTTTAGCCACTCCTCCTCTATCGCACCAGCTAAATCTTCAGTCTTACACAATATCACACGCTGCATAATGTCCCTCAGCAATATGTCTCATGTCACCACCCACACGTGTTCTGTTGTGACTCGTTCGTGCAGGGCAAGGCCACAGCGATCACCTCTGGAAAATGGGAAGTCATTGACATTCTGAAAGTAACGGAGGATAGTGTGTAAGTCGGATCGTGCTGCATCATCTAAACTCGCCATGCACACAATGTCTCGACGCCACTAAGCTTTACTGCAGCTGCACCTCTTCGTCAAACCTGAATATTTAAAATATAGACAAAATAGAAATGTCCCTTCAGTTGATTTCCTCTGCTTTCTCCCTCAAAACAATTATCCCACAGATATTTTTCAAGTAATGAAATGGATGGCAAGCCAGGAGGAAGGAATGTTTACAAGTAAGGGGCTTTATTTTACAGTTTTTATTATTTTTGTTTGTTATTTGAGGCCACGTGTTATAGCTTCAGGCTAACGGAGTGTGTGTGTGTGTGTGTGTGTGTGTGTGTGTGTGTGTGTGTGTGTTTCAGGTGGACTAAACAAGGAGGGAGCAAAAAGTGTCTGACTTGTGCGTTCAATGGTGAAGACTGTCAGTACAACTCAGCCTACTTCAGCCACAACGCCTCCTTCTACCGTATGAGCTGCGGTGGTCAGTCATACTTCCTTTGGTTTCTCTCCCTCCCTGATTTTTGCAGTTATTTCATTAAAAATAAGAAGAAATTTAAATATATTTTTGCTATTTTAACACAGGTCCTGGCATTCCTCGGTATCATCTCATAAATAACTTGAAGGATCAAGGTAATGCACTAATTTGTCATTAAATCTCAGATGATATAATGATATTAATTGTCGTTCTAACGCTTTCTCTGTTTCTACATTTGCAGATCTGAAAGTTTTGGAGGGCAATAATGAATTTAAGAGCCTGATATCTGACATCCACATGCCCACCATGCGTCGAGGGACCATCACTATGGAAGGATACAGTGAGTTAATTCAACGCCCAATAATTAGCAGACGATAATTATAGTTCCTAGTCCCTTTACACATGAAGATTTTCCACAAAAAATAAAAAAAAAAGATCAAAATTCAGTCTATTCGTAAAGAACAAAGCAGTAGTTTATGGTGGTTTTGGATTTTGCCTACACTTATTCGATGAGAAGATCAATATCACCCTAAGGTCTGCGTGCTAAGTATGAAGCTGGAGCAGTTAGCTTAGCATAGCATAAAGAGAGGAAACATGTTTCAGGTAACACCTCCAACACCTGCTAGTTGAAGGAGGAGCAGGTGGACAGATTTAGTTGGTGTTGGACAAAGCCAGGCTAGCCGTTTCCACCTGTTTCCAGTCTTTGTGCTAAGCTAAGCTAACTGGCTGGATCCCCTTCAGGCCTGTGAGTTCTATCAATCTTCTCATCTCTTAAGCACATTCCTCAAACTGCTGAACTCTTCTCTTTATCTGATTTATCTTCTGGACCTTTGGAACAATAAGCATCACCTCCACCGTTGTTTTTAACTAACCCCCATGCGTGGATGTTCACGTTTCCACAGCTCTCTGGTACCAGATGTTTCTGCCTCCAGGATTTGACGAGTCCAAGAAGTACCCCTTACTGATAGATGTGTAAGGATTTATCACAAAAGAAGCAACAGATTTTAACGAATAAGGTGACTTTCTAAACGAGGGCAAACACACTGAGACTGAACTTTGTCCAACCCTTCAGGTATGCCGGACCCTGCAGTCAGAAAGTGGACTTCAGCTACAGGACCAGCTGGTCCACGTACCTGGCCAGCACTGAGAAAATCATCGTCGCCAGCTTTGACGGAAGAGGAAGCGGTTACCAAGGCGACAAGTTAATGCACGCAATCTACAAACGTCTGGGAACCTATGAGGTGGAAGATCAGATAACGGCAGCCAGGTGAGGAGAGCGAGGAGCAGTTTAGACAAGTCAATGCATCTCCCGCTCAAACAAACAGCTCCCAGAGAGGCTTGATAAAACTGGATCTGACTCGTTTCTCTGGGGTTGAAAAGCTCCCAGGTGCGCACAGACGTACACACAGGAAATGTCACGAGCATCACACGGTGACGGCCGCGATCTGCTTTGGTCCGGCGCCCTCAGCTGAGAGCACACTGTCTGTTTTGTGTTTCAGGAAGTTCATCGACATGGGCTTCATTGACAGAGACAGAGTTGCTATTTGGGGCTGGGTAAGCTGTCAGCATATTAAAACATTTTCATGGCTCAGAGGGCAATAAATGGCTCTGAAGATAAGTTAATGTTTGACCCTCCTGTCAGCGTGGGTGGTCTTTACTGAACCTCTGACAGTCACGAGCTGCTTATCTTTTGCAGTCTTATGGTGGATACGTGACGTCAATGGCTTTGGGATCTGGGAGTGGAGTCTTCAAGTGCGGGATGGCGGTCGCCCCCGTCTCCAAATGGAAGTATTATGGTATTTATTTTTGGTCTTTTAGTTTTTTTTATGTGAGCAACTGGTGCAAATCTAGTACACTTTAATGACATAATACCTGCTATTATCTGCCTGTTTGTTCCAGATTCCATCTACACGGAGCGTTACATGTTGGAGCCTTCACAGAATGAGGGTTTCTACAGTGTAAGTTTCACACTTGGCCACACGAGCTCTCATCTCTTCTATCTTGTGCCCATTATTAGCTATGCTTTTGCCTGCGATCACCAATAAACACAAATCTGACTGTGTGCAGAACACCACGGTGACTGAGAGGGCCAAGAATTTCCATTCAGTGCAGTATCTTCTGATCCACGGAACAGCTGACGGTGAGTTGTGCACGAACTAAGGTTTCCGGTCTTAATGCTAAGCTAAGCTAACATCTGTCGACTGCGCCGAAAGCTCTAACGTTTTGTTGTTGTTGTTTTTGGGCAGACAACGTTCATTTCCAGCAGGCAGCCGAGATCTCTGAAGCTCTGGTGGAAGAGCAGGTGGACTTTGAGGCCATGGTGAGCTATCCATCCGGTCACTCCGTGTTGAATAACCTAATATCAGCAGATATTAACACATCTCATCTTCTCCTTTCAGTGGTACACAGACAAAGATCACGGCCTGCCCGGCTCGGCCTATCAACACGTCTACACACACATGACGCACTTCCTGCTGAGGTGTTTTGAGTGAAATCCACTGGATTTCTCGCGTCAATCTAAAGAAAATCTGTTTTTGGGGGGGACTTCAATTGAAAATGCAGGCTTGATGATTAGAGCTCCACATGTCAGGAGAGGGTCCTGAGAGGAAACTCAATGTGTTGTAATGTCATTCCGTGTCTTGTCTGGAAAAAAAGCTTCTCTGGAAATTATGACTTTTTTAACGCTTTGACATGAAAAATCTGATTTTCTGTTTGTTTGTTTCAGTATTTCATGAAACCTGACCTGATGTCATAAAGTGAAGGTTGAACATAGTCTGTACTTGTAGCACGTAGACAGGAGGAGTTTTTAAAGTATTGTATTTAATTGTGCACAGAAACACAATGAACCACAGTGATTTTATACAGTTTTACTGAGTTTACCACATTGTTGCCTCTTTGATGTCATGATTGTTTTGTAAAATAATAAAAAATTAAATAATGAGAACTCTTTTTGTTTGAAACATCGTGCTCTTTGCGTGGTTTTCAGGAAATATTAGCGTTGTTTACTTAGCGATGCTCTGAGCTGAACTAATGCTACCATGATAACATATTTAGCATGTTCACCATCCTAGCTTGCATGTCAGCAGGCTAACGTTTGCTAATTAGCAATAAACACAAAGTACAGCTGAATGCCCCCCCCCCGGTTTTAACCTGCGCCACCAGCACGTCAAAAGTTTCACACATGCAGCGAAAACAACAGGAACACACACATGAATCATGTTGCAAACAGCAGACAGCAAACAAACTAACAAACGACATTCCCCTCAGCTTGCAGCCTTAGTGCTAATTAGCTAATGCAAACACTAATTAGCATGCGGACGCTAAACGACCTTGGTTAATATGTTAAACACTATCATTGTGAGCATGTTAGCGTGCCGATGTTAGCATGGCTGTGGACTCTGCCTTGTAGTCGAGGTTAAATGAGGTTTATGGATAAAACACTGGGCCCAGCTGCACCTTTATGTTTCTGAATGTAAGGCCTCAGGACCTGCGCTGACAGCAGGGTCTGCTTTTCTACTTATTGTGCTGCATAAAACTTTGGGTTTATGGGACTTTTTGGAAATAATAACTGAAATATATTGTGGTGTTTCAGCCTCGACATTACGCTCGTATATCTCAGGCTAGGACTTTAGTGAGAGTCAATATATTTATTTCTGTAAAGCCTCATTTTTTATTGAACAGCAGCCCTTGTAAAAACTGGAGATAACTGCCACTGATGCAAAAAACAGTCAATATCCCCCATCTTTTGACTTTGATCGCAAAGAATCCACAAATACTGACTCACCTTCCAGATATGATCGCACACATATCGCTTCCCATCATGATGACACGGTAGCACATTAAAGCATCTTCCCTACTTTCTGTTTGACAGGATGAGCTGCGGTTGTTTGATCTTAACACCTAAGTACCAGCTGCCATCACGCATGAATGGCGTCTTTCCTTTCTGAACTAATGCTCGGCTTGTTGATTCGGCCGACGTGACGGGGCCCGTGTCTAATGGGTTGAGAGTAACAGGTGGACCTGGCAGAGTGGTAAAATTGGCCCACCTGAGCAGACCCATCCCGCTCCTCCTATTAGAGTATATAAGGCGAGGGAGGGGGGTTTGAGTCAGACACCAGGAATAAGCAGAGGAACTAACAGCAGCTTTCTTTGGAAAGAAACAAGGAACGGTGAGTTGAATGTTGTCGCGATGGTGAAACCTCTTCTGATCAGCTGTGTAAACCCTTTCTGTGCATGTGCTATTCTGTCGTGTAGGTCATAACCATGAAAAGCATCCAATCCCTGGCTGGTATCCTTCTGGTACTCTGCTTGGTCCAGAGCAGCTGGCAGGTTCCTCTGCTGGAGGGTGACGACAGCTCAAGGTACAGAAACGACATCTAAACTAAGGAGATTATGTTTCTTGAAGGGACTTTTGGCACCACTGTGCTTGTGCTTAGATCTGAGTGAAATCTGACTGAATCCCAGTGAAAGTTTTGGTGTAGGTGGTTAAGTTTAGGCTGATTCAGGAGGCAACTTTGCACATACGAAGTCCCAAAGAAGCCAAATCAGGTGAGGCCAAACTGCAGGCTCATTAATCTAAAAATCTGCTAAACGATCGGCAAAATCATAACAAATGATTACCCAGACTGATTTTTTTTCTGAGATCCTAAAGGCAGAAAGTCATTCAAAGAACACTAAATATGAATCATTCCCAGATTTTAAAATATCTTCAAGCGAGCGGCATATGTCGCAGGAGGATGATATACTGCACATCCCATCATCACTGTCTCCAAAGGACTGTGATGCTCTAAATGTGGACCAATAGGAGCCAGACTTAAAAATTACAAACTGCTTCACAGCTGTGGTGAAAATATGCTTGAAAGACACAGACGCTGCATTTTATAACCCCAAATATACTAAATATCATTCATCTGCATCTTAAGTCTTGTGGAGAAATCTTAGCCCAGATGTTATAATATGTGAATTATTCTAATCATGTTAGTGTTTCAGGGGAAACAGAAGTCCAGATTTTATTCATCTTATTAGCTGTAGTTGCTCATGTGATGGTCTGACTGTGTCGTCCTCTAGCTTTGAGACGGACGACACGTTAGGGGACGAGCCGAGGGAGCTGTCGAACATGAAGAGACACTCGGAGGGGACGTTCTCAAACGACTACAGCAAATACCTGGAGGACAGGAAGGCGCAGGACTTTGTTCGGTGGCTGATGAACAACAAGAGGAGCGGGTCAGTGCGGGGTCCAATCAGACCAGCTCGGGGTGTCACAAATGACGTTTAAGGGCCTAAACAGCCGAGGTGGAAGAAGTACTCAGATCTTTTAGAACAGTGTAAAAATACTCCTCGCAAGTAAAAGTACTCATTCATTGTTAATAAGGATAAATCATTGTTTAAGAAGCATTTTACTGTTGTAGCCACTTGATGTGTTTTAGCCCGGTGTTTCCCAAGCTGGGGGTCGGGCCCCTCCAGTGGGCCACAAGATGAATCTAATCGTGGATCAGGACATGAGAGAAGTTCTGTTAGGCACATTTTGACTTTAATCTGCTAATATTAGATAATTTGGCCTCTTTCAACCTGTTATTTAAATGAAACCAGGTCTGGTGGATCTGCTAACACCTCCAGAGAGGGGACCCTCTGAAACCCAGCTTCAAATCAGATAGATTTCACAATGATGTTAAATATTAGTGATGAAATAAGCAGCATGAAGGTTGAAAAAGGCAGCATTAGCTATTATTAAGAGCTGTTTAGGAGTTTAACAGGCAAAATCTTTGACCAGATTTGACTGACAGTGATCAAACCATGACTGATCCAGATGTTGCTCAGCTCTGATTGGTGCACTAAAGTATGTGACATCACCTTTTTCCAGCTAAGCCCTGCCCACTTCAAACCAGACAGAAGAGCACAGAGAAAACCAGAAATGTCCGATGGAGAAAATGTCATTTTTCCATGTGTTTAACGATCAGACGCGGTTTCAGTCGTCCTCACCCTTCGTCTCTGTGTCTCACTGTGTGTTTTCAGTGCTGCAGAGAAGCGCCACGCAGACGGGACCTTCACCAGTGACGTGAGCTCTTACCTCAAGGACCAGGCAATCAAAGACTTTGTCGCCAAGCTCAAGTCTGGACAAGTCAGAAGAGAGTAGGCTGTCCCTCCTTCCTCCTTCCTCCTCCTCCTCCTCCTCCTACCCCTAGCGGCCTGCCTGTGTCTGATTCCACCGTGGCCAGAGAGACAGAGAGATCATGAGTCAATCACCTGCTTCTTGCGCCACCTTTCTCCTTCCTCTGCTTGTCTTTCCTTGATGTTCTTTGTGGTCGTGCTCCAATAAATCACCTGAACCTCTCGCACTGCGTTGATTGATGTGTCACCACATTGATTGCCGGAGATGATTGACGCAAAGTGTCAACGAGCCAATCACGAAATGATCCCAGCCACTGAGAGTCTTCACTTATCAGACGAATTAAGATATGAAAATGATCTTACGGTGAACGCCGCCCTGCAGGTGAAACATTAGAGTTCAGATGGCACGTTATGTGACGTGCCTGTGTACATACTCAGATCTGACAGGCGGGGTGAAGCGTTCAGCAGGAGGCATGTAGATGGAAGCTTCACCAGTGATGTGAACAAGGTGCTGGACTCCATGGCTGCCAAGGAATATTTACTCTGGGTCATGACCTCCAAGCCTTCAGGAGAGAGGTAAAAGTGAGTCACACGGCTGATCTGATGCACACACAACATGCTAGGCTTGGTATGACTGTGATTTTTCTCTGTTTTGCAGTAAGAAAAGACACGTGGACCAATGAGACACTCCTCAAGGACTCCCTCTGTGCTGCACACGAAGCCATATACAGGAGGAACAGAAAGCCATACTGCTTTGCATGCTGTAACGTCGACACCATGTTGACATTTGTCTTTTTTACCTTGCTGCATGTGATGCAAAGACACAAAAACTGCTACTCTTCCACAGTTTTTACGGTGCACCAGAGAGAAGGAATGAAAATGAGGGCGTATTTTTTCTACAAACAAATTATTTTCTATATTTTTAAAGTGAAAACAAGAACACAAAAAGTGAAATCTCAGGTAGGCCTATAGAAAACACATGTGGCTGGTTTTCATTGCATATTATTAATCCGCATTGCTAAATAAAGTCTGTCATTGTATGTTTGTGGTGTTCTTTTTACTAATCAGATAGACATCTCTCTTTATGTCTTGTAAGAGGTGCACAGTTGAGAGCTCAGAGACAGGGGTAGACAGAAGGTAACACACCTGGGGAGAGGAAACAGGAAAGCAGGCAAGAAAAAACTGGAAAAATACTTTAGTTAGGAGTCTCACTCGTTACCGCCTGGCTGAACCGACAACTCAATGAATAGTGGGTGGAAAGCCGGTCCTTAAACACTGGCAGCAGGTGAGTCTGATCGCATGATTAAGAGCGCTGAGGTCAGGTGAGGAGGAGGAGGCAGGAACACACCTGCTAGCCACGCCCTGCAGTAACACATACAAGACAAACAGAAGGGGGGACAGAAAACACAAGGACACACAGGAAAAGGAGGGTCGCTGTGGAGCGTGGTCGAAACCTACTAAGACAGGAACATTACAACATTCGGTTACTGGTCAGATGGTGAACTTACATTCAAACCATCATCTCATAAAATATCTGCAACCAGGAAAAGCCACAATTCACAACAGGCCTGCAGCAAAGTGCACCAGCTTCCTCCTACTGTTTCTCAATGCAGCCATTGTAAAGGAGGATAGCGGTCTCTCTGGGAGCATCGTGGGTCAGAGATACAGGCCTGGATCCCGTATCTCTGCCACTGGGAGGCTAGAGGAGCTTCAGCCTGAGGGTGCAGGGTGCTCTCTGCTCTCTGTTTCCCATGAGGCTAAAGACACGGAGCTCCTGAGGTCAAAGGTGGACACGAGGAAGCCAGTGAGCACACAACTGCAGCTGAAGACTTGTATAGAATAACTCTGGGGATTACAGGATGGTACAATACTGGAAAAATATCTATACATAGCGGTGCAGTGAGAATGGAATATCCTACGTTAGAACCCCCGCTGACCTCTGACCTCCCTGTGGACAAGAGCAAGCACAGAGATCAATAACGAACCGCATGGTTTCAGCAGTTTCTTTAACATCTTTATTTATGCTCTCACTCGCTCACGCTCTCGTTCTCGTGAAACAAATCACATTATAACAACAGATCTGAACTGATAGTCTTCTATACAGGTGACTTAAATTATTCAACAGAAAGTGTACAGCTATCACTACCAAATTTAAGGCAGAATTCCACACAGAAGTGGTCAAAATATGTGATATTGATATAATTTTGACCCATTATTAGTTTCTCTAATCAACTAAGAACCATCAATTAGACAATGGGAAAAGAACATCTACAACAGAAACCTGCCTTCAACACTGACTTCATGTTAGTATTATATTAGTAACATTTTACATGAATAAAATATACTATGTATTATACATTGTTAAGACTCTTTACCGTTTATTACATGTTGCCCTTCCCAGAAAAAGGGTATTATTGCATCTCTAGAAGTAACCATGGTCCTGCAGCGGGACAGTCAAGTCTGTTTCACCGTCATGCAGGTGTTCTTTTAAAAACAATTAGCTTCAGATGCTAACACATCGAGGGTCATTTGGATAGGAGATCACATGTCCATGGATGACACTTACTGACAAGTTGACAAAGAGTATGAAGGTGGAAAACATAGAGCTTTCTGTACAGTCACCCAGAAGTTCAGCATTTGCAAATTTGGGTTTTTAAAAAGCCAAGGCCAAGTAGCTAGAGGTACTGAAAGTACCCGAACTATGCCGCCATGCTAGCTTGAAAATTTTCCAATAAGCTGCCCCCGAAATATACTGTCCTCAAAGGAATAGTGTGTTTTGGGAGATTCTATCTTATTGGCTTTGCTGCGCTCAGCCAACACACGCTAAAGCCGTTTCACCACTCACAGCCTCTGCGCTAAGCTAAGCTAGCCGGCTGCTGCTGGCTCAAGCTTCAGCGCAGACATGAGAGCAATATCTCGTTCTAATCTGAGCCAGAAAACCAATAAGTGCATCTCCCACAATGTCAAACTATTCCTCTCACTTGTTTGGGGAAATGCTTTACTGGAGGAGAGACGTTGAGTTGCAATGGAGAAGACTCTGGAGTGATATGAGCTGTCACTGTCACAAAAACATTTAGATATACAGAATATAGAAAATGTATATTTAATACTTCCAAAAAATTACTAGATTCGCTATAGAGCCAACTCTTGAAGATACCAGTGAAATAGATTAGTATTGGCAAATATCTACTCTTTAGGTTTTCTACTGTGAGGTGCATCGGCGGCATTCAATACTGCGCACTAAATCCACACGCTTGCGGTTCGCTGTGGCAGGTTTTTAAAAGGACGGCTTGTAGTTGTTTGAAAAATATAAAAACATACAAAATACAAATAAAGTAGATTTAAAAACTGTTTAAAATTTTTAATTGGCCCATTGACGCAGCAGTTACTGTAAGTGTCATATAATCTGCCTTCCCTCTGTTGCTGGTATCACCAAACATTGATATACATAGAAAAAGAACACGAATGTGTCTCGGTTCCTCGTGTTAATACTGTTTCTAACAAATTTTTCTTTGTTTTACACAACTTGCACACAGACTTACATGACAAAAACACAGTGTAGCACAGTACAAAGGTGGCTGAGTGTGGCACGGTATAAGTTTTTTGTTTTTTGATCTACTCATTGACAGCACAGTGGCACCGCCAGTATGTGTCATCACAAACTTGTCTCCCTGTCCAAGCTCTTCTCATGCCTCCGGCGCTTGTGTCGCTTTTCGCCGCCACTGGAACTACTGCACCAAAAAAAAAAAAAAAAAAAAAAAAAAATCTAGTAAACCAAGTGAAATCTTAAGAAAGGGCAACTTCATATAGCTTCATGCTCTGCACAACAGATGCATTTCAAAAACTAAAGTGCACAGTGCAGACGACACAGCATGCAAACACGTCTCTTCAAGCTCATCAGCATTACGCAGTCGCACTTCAACATCCTGTGACATTGAAATATACCAGCGGGCTGATTTTACAACATGCACAATGACATGCACACCCAAGCCATGCTGTGTTCCACCAACATCCATGTATTACTGTCTCATCCAATCCAAGCCTGCAGCGCGGACTGCAGCGTTTTCGTCATGCAGCAGCCATCAGCACTAAACACAGCACGAGACTCTCCGTGCCGACAGGGACTGGGAACAACTTACCTTTGGGATATCAGCTTCTGAGAGGTTAGGAAGGGGAGCTTGGGGGTGGAATGGAATGAGAGAGGCAGGCAGGAGACACTATGTTAGTCTACTCTGTGGGAACTCTGCGAGGGCAGGGCAGCTCTTAGATAAACCCTCTTTATCCAAACATACTAGCTCCTCAGTTTCCTGGAAAAATATAAAGTAAATGTTCCATAACTTTTCAATAATAAACACCTGCCACTGCTTGCTTAGACACCATTTCCCACTTGAAATTAATGTTTTGACCCTGCAAAAACACACATTGGACTCAGTAGGTTCATGTCCTTTGATGTATTCTGTGATATCTGAGAGTAAGGTGGGTGAAGAGGCTAACCTTTTAGCGCTTGGTTCCTTCTTAGCGCTCTCAGTGGGGTTGACGCTCTTCCACACGTTCCCAAACGACCCTTTGGACATCTCGTCGGTGATGTTCACTGTGGCTGGGTCACTCCTGCACAAACACACACAGAAAGAAAATAAAATATGATTTCACTTTGCAAGGGAGGTTTTCTGCTGAGGAGCACACAGGCTGAGAGCAACAGGAGTTTTAGAGGATTCAGCCTCACACTTAATTGATCAGAAACGTGTTTCAAGATCAGATCACCACTGACTGCTGCATTCAAGTAGCTGCAGTTGCTCTGATTTCTTCTTAATTTAATCCTCATTTCCTTATAAAAATCCGTATTTATACTACTGTACAAGCAAATATTGTACATTGTACGTCACTACATTTATTTTGTATTTTATTTATTTACAAGTTACTTAGCAGACTCATCTTTTAGATACTAAACATGATCCTTTTATATAATAGGATGCACTGTTAAAGATTAAACTCCCTAATAATAAAGTCACTGAAATTAGCTTCACCATAAATGCTAAAACATGGATTATTCTACTTTTACTTTGGAAACTTAAATGCAGAATATGATTAAAGATCTAAATGACTCACTTGTAGTTTCCCTCCAGTGGCACTTGTACGATGCCTTCTTCCTCTGCAATAATGCTGTGCTCCTCCTGAAGAAACACACAACAGAGGACATGTAAAACACTGCAGGGACAGCAGCTGTGGTGGAGATATAAAGCAATCACAGTCTATTCCTGCACCTCTTGTTGTGCGTCCTCCAGCTTCTTCTTCTTCCACTCTGGCATCAGGTCATCCAGCCAGCTCAGTTCCCTCTTGGTGAAGATGAAGTCCAGCAGCTTACGGATGAACACCAGGGCCAAGACCTGAAGCAGCAGAAACAGACTGAAATCAACCAATCACGATGCATTCAGCGCACAAGCATGCACACACACGCAAATGCACTCCGGTTACCATCATGGGGAAGACGATGGCAGCCTTGGAGGTCTTGATCACCCAGAGCAGGACCAAGCAGCTGAGCTGGATGATGGTGAAGAGGTGCACCTTCCTCAGTGGGACGTGGCGAAGGTAGATGAAGTCTGGCTGATGTTTGGCGGGCATGCTGAACAGCTTTATACGGTCAAAGAACTGCGCAGGTACAAACAGACAATCCATTTAAGAGTGCATCCTGCATCTTCTCTCCATCGGTTCTTCTAATGAGACACTGAGTCTGTGCTCACCTGGATGCCTCTGAGCGAGGAGGCTCCCATGTACAGAAAGACTCCATACAGCACAGGCATGGGGATGAACTGGAGACACACAGATCAATGTTCAGGAACAGGACTAACACTACTGCTGTGTAATTCTTCTTATAAATATTTCCTTGAAAACATCCAGAGAGGAAAGAAAACTGAAAGACTGAGGACATTTCAGAGTCCTCTGACCTTTAGCACAGAGGTCATGAAGACGGAGCAGCCCATCAGGGTGAAGATCATGAGGCCGGTGAAGCGCTGCTCTCGGATGCCCAGGAACTTGGGCTGCTCCCCGGGGGCCGAGCACTCCGACTCCAGCTTCAGGCTGTTGACGTGGGAGATGGAGAGCACGGTGGCTGCCACGAACCACGGCAGGCCCATCACCGAGCACACGCCCAGCATCACTCCCACCACAAACAGGTCCAGGTGGTAGCCGCAGCCTTTCTGGAGATTGACAAGAAGACGACAAAGAGTTTGTTATGTGTACAAGCAACGCGACCGATTCTCTGCATCGATGAGAGCAGGTGATTTACAAACATAAGTGCGTTCAGGAGGCGTTCATGCGGCTCTTTGTGCTGTATAGGAGTTCTGGAGTACCTTCAGTTTGTGCTCCTTCCTGTTGATGATGACGGCTGTGATCTGCTGGTCCATGAAGATGAGGATGGTGCAGAGCAGAGCAGGGATGAAGGTGATGATGGTGGTCCACCAGGGGTTGGGGCCCACAGGGTTTATAAGCCAGCCACGATCGTCCCTGGTTGGCTGAGGAGAGCGAGATGAAAGGTAGAAATGAGAAAGAGGAATCAAGCAGGAGGAGGATCCTTATTCAACTACATACAAGACATAACGGACAGTTTGCAGTTCTCCCAAAAGGATTTCAATGATTCAGCAAAAAAATTTTTAGAGGTGTGTGGTTCTCACAGGACAGCCACGCTACAGACACATGATGATCTTACAGAATATGATCTACTGCTGTGCATGCAACTAATACTTACACACTTTTACTTAAGTAAGGTTTTGATTGCAGGACTTTTACTTCTCATGGAGTATTTTCAGTGTGGCACTTGTGCTTTTACTAAAGTTTTCTGCTCTTGTACAATCAAATGTGCTGAAACAGATCTAAAAACTAAACTAAAACCAGAAAATCCAAACAATACTGTGCGTTCATTGTCCCATTGTCTTTTTCATTTGAAGATCTAAAGTAAAAGGATGGTATAAAACAGATGCACACAGCAGCTTTTTAGAAGGGAGGCTTTCATGTGGACTCACTTTGAACTTGTTGGGGACCTGTAATTTGGGTGAGGGGATCCCCAAGGCATAATCTACCAAGACCATGGTGAGGATGGTGATGAAAACAGCAAAGTCACTGATGATGGCCCGCACCTGAAGGGAACAAAGAGACATACACTCTTCAGACAGTGTCCACCTCTGCAGGTGCAGGATCAAAAAAAACACACCGAAGGCAAACATCACACACTGATTGAATGTGAATATATGTGATCGTCTCTCCCGGGAGTTGATATCTGTTCATGCATCCTCTTTATATTTCAGTTTGTTACCCTGTTGTGGTGTTAATACAAATGTCTTTTGTATGTATTTTGACATCAGCAGCCAGACCTCAGTACAGTATTCATCACCACAAGGTGGCGCTGGTCGACCATAGATGAGCGTCAGCATCACGCCACATATTACGCTCATGAGTGTCATCTCAATGATAAATCATAGAAATTGCACGCATAGAAAAGGCCACACACACTGCAGGATTTCTGCTGTGTCATGAAACAACCAATAGATGGCAGCACAATCTAAAATGACACAGACAGAGGCAAAGTTGTGGCAGGGACACCAATTTCAGTGTAATTCCAGTCCCACAGCAAAATGAGTAAATGGAGGAATGTAAAATTAATGAGGCGGGTTTCATTTTACAGCTTCAAGAACACAAGAAAACAAGAACTCCCTTAAAATGTGAGTACTTTCAAAAGTGCTCCTACATCCAAGTGTTTGTGTGGTATTTGGGGGTGTCAGTAGCGCCATACGTGCCTTGGTGGGGAAGTAGCGGCTCGTCTTGAACTCCTTGAGGAAGGCGGACATGAAGACGGTGGAGAAGAAGAGGACCACGCACCAGAAGAGGACGTCGGGGATGTAGGGGCCGTGGGGGCCACAGGCGCTGCCCTCGAACTCCCCGTGCAACATCTCGCACTCCTACTGGCACCAGAGGACACATGATGATGATGACGATGATGATGTTAATCAGGATGGCGAGCGTGAGGAGGACGGGGATAATGGGGCCAATAATAACGATGGCAGTGGAGATGATGGTGACGATGGATATCAGTAGTGAATTAGTGAAGTCTGAATATCGACAGCGTGGTACATTCAGTATTGATTTCTTCAGTACTCTGTGCTTTAAATATCTGCATAGTGCATGATTCATCCATTTGCACACAATCCCAACACCCTACCGTGACCCTGCCCAACTAGTTGTTACTATACGCCTTACAAGCACGTGTGGGAGTGACGCAGCACGCCGCCAGTGGCATGATTGATTTGTGTGTGACAGCGAAAGAAATCCGCTCTTCACACTGCATCTCCACGCTCATTCAGCACGGATAAATCCTGTGAAATCCTGCCCACACGTTCTTAATCCCAGCCTAGACTTATGACGCTTCTTGATCGAGCAAAGTGTGGGCTAAGTGAGACCCAAGACGGTGCCAGAGACCGCGAGAAATATCCCCAACTTTCAAGGGTATTTTGTTTGTGGGTTAAGTTTGCAGGCTGGCGACTGTGATGAGATGTGCTATTTCTGTCAGCGTTAGCATTTCCTCTTCTCTCCTCCACACTTCCACTGCTCTGCCTTCACAGCCTCCACATCCAGACCTTTACCAGTCATTAGAAGTGTACTCCTGTTTCCTCCTCAAGTCCGTAAATAACCCTCATGAGTGTCAAGGGTTCCTTACCTTGACCTCCAGCATGGTCCAGTTGACCTGGGAGGCCGTGATGTTTCTCTCCTCCCAGTACCGCAGGGTCTCATTGCTGGGGTTCCTGGGCTCCACGCAGGCACACCTACGGGGGATGTTTTTATTTAGTTTTCTTAATACTATATTATAATATTAACAATTTCAATGTTTTTTTATATCTAAGATTGCATATACGGTATATACTGTAAGTGGCTTAAAAAAGGACGTTTATTTCGCTGTTTTCAGCTCCTCAAATGTGGATATTTGCTGGGTTTGTGAGTGTTCTAGGATATTAAACTATCTATCTTTGTATTTGAAGTTCAGTTTCAATTAGTCAGGGCCAGTTTTTTTCCAATTTTCTGACATTTTATATATCGCAAACAATGAATTTGATAATGAAATCATTAGCTGCAGCCCTGCAACGTTCCCTTCAACAAATGTTCAACCATCAACATGAAGAGACTTGCTCTGCTGGCATGTTATGAAACTAAATGTCAGCATCCCCTGCTGTCCACGACACCACAACAGAAGCCCACAGACGGAGCTCTTGGCTTCAAACAGCCGCTAGCCAGCTTACAGTATGTAGCGGGATAATGCATGATGCTCCTGACACACACTCAACATGGGATTATTCACCATAAAGCAAAACCCATTACAGGAAAACTGAACAGTGTGTCTACCACGCCACAGCAACATCTGTCGTCTGGTGATGCTGCGAAACACTTGAGCACGTGTGGGCAAATGTGCAAAGTTGGGTACACTGCGTACGCAACACATGCTGCACCGACAACGACGACAAAGGAAATCATTCCTTTTTGACTGATTCACTGTCCATTAGACTATTTGTCAAAAACATTTCCTTCTTGATGAAATCTGGATGAACATCCCCATAACCCCCCCCCCCCCCCCCCCCCCCCCCGAGTTAGTAAACTGAGTGCTACAGCATGAGCTCCAGTTCTCTAGTCTGTATTTGTTTGCATTAACCAAAGTGTCACCAGTAAAAGTGAGCCGAATCAGTTATTAGTTGTTCCTGTTTGCAGTGTAGCCATGGATGTTCACACAGCTGTGACTGGAATACTTTGGGACTGATGTAAACTTAAAAACATGATGATTTGTAGGCAAGTTCTGAAGTATAAAGGCATCGTTTTTAATGATTTTTAAGTGGATGTTCATTCAAAATGGATGAGTCACAGTAAATCGAAAAATATATGTATCATGTCTGTGGGATTGACTGAGTTATGACCCCAAGGAGTCCAGATTTTGATACACAGTCCAGCTCACATCTCTACCTTTATAAAATGTCAGAAAGTAGTGAAAAACGCTACTTCAAAAGAGTTGTTTTACCCAACAGTCCGAAACTAAAATTAGGATTAAACAAACAAACAAACAAACAAACAAAAAGCAGAACTTGGGGATTTCGACAGAGCACTTACCAGTACTGTGTGAGTTTCTGAAGGTTGTTGTTTTTATTGATGGGGTAGTGAACCCCCAGGTGGAGCAGCTTCTCCAGAGCCTCGTAGATGAAGATGATGCAGATCAGCGCAGCGAAAGCTTCCTCTGTGAAGCGTGTGATGTAACAGACAAGCGAGCTGGCATCGGTGGCCACCAACAGCAGACAGAAGAAAGCCGTCCACAGGCCAATACAGGCCCTCAGGGAGAGGTAGGAGAGGCCGTATTCCCTGAGAGGGACAGGACACACACGCACGCACACACAGAATAAGCAATTAGATATGACATCTCTATTCAAGCAGCAGAGACACATCCACCATCCACAGTGAAATATTCCACCGTAACCAAAACACAATATGTTGTGCTAAACAACAAAACAAGGAAAAGAAGATAACCTACTTGCAGAATTTGAAGAGGATTTTCTCAAAGACAAGAACAGGCCCCGTGCTGCCCAGGATGGTGAGGGGCTGACCGGCAAAAAGAGAGTAGGCGATCCCAGTCATGGAGGCCCCAAACAGGGACTCAATCGCACTCTGAAAACACAGGAAATCACGCTCTCGTTCAACTGCATCACACAGTCAAACACATGCAAAGCTCAGGCTGACGAAGCTAGCATGCTCATGTTCAGCAGGTACAGAGAGCCAGAGTGAAACTGGAAGTTCCAGGTTTATTTTACTGCAAATATCTAAAAATCCAGCCTTGGAACACGACCCTTCAACCAGCCTAAAGACAGACGCTGTCCTAGAGCCACGCTGCTAGCAGGGAGAAAAACACCGCACAAGCTTAATGAAGTATAGAAGTTCTTAATGAAAGTGATGGAAAGTGGAGCAACATTAGAAATTCAAGGGAGAGTGTGTGTTTCCTTGACTCAGCAACTAGTTTCAAGGTGTCTTTGAGCAATAGATGTGTTAACTGCTTGACTTTGATGTAGCATGCTGTTGGAAAAGAGCCTCTGAGTCATGTTGTCCCCAGACACTAGGCCTATGTACTGGATGGAGATTGGAGAAAACACCTGACCTTTTGCTGTTTGCTAAACAGAAGATCCATTCTCGTGAATGACTGTACGGCGGCTTAAATGCAGCTACGTGTGATAGATGAATGAACCTGCAGCTCTCTTCGGCTTCTCTGAGCTTTTAAGTGAGTGTCGGCTCATTGTTTAGCTGTCCAGCTGTTTTGCTTCACTCTCACTGCACTCACAGCGTCATTTTCAATCAAACGGCTCTAAAGATCTGCAGTACACTACCTGTTCAGCACCACACGACAGACGAGAGCGACTAGAGACCAAAAACGCTGCTCTAATGTGTTCTAATAAGTTCTAATATGTCCACGTTCTGTTCACAACTTGTTTCCTGGACACCCAAGTGGCCAAAAAAGCAGCTGTCTCAGGTTTAGGACAAAACTGAGACATGTCTCTTTGGAGCAATGAAGATGTTGCCTCTTACCACACGTCCCTCTGTGGCCTCGCCCAGGAGTCCTCCAAAGGTGATGACAGGTGACATGCAGGCGCAGTAGAGGAAAAGGAAGGAGGCCAGACACTGGAGACTGATGGCATCTGTGTAGTCGGAAAGGTAGTGAGGAGCCTTTCGCTTGATGTCAAGAACCAGCCCGCCAAATATCCTGTGGGGAAAAGGGGACTTCATGAAAGAATCTCAGGTAAACGTTAAGATAAGGTGTTCCATGTTATGCTGACATTGAGCCACACTGAAGGGACAAGTTGTGTGTGTTTATATCCACGTAAGAGGCGTGTGTGTGCACATTTGTCCACTCGAGCATCAGTCTTTGAGCGGCGCTCAGCCACAGCGAGCAGGCTCTCCTGCTGCGGCAAGCCGGGACGGCGGTGAACTAGCGGGAGGTGGTTGCTATGGCAACAGTGGGCGGGACGTTATGCTTATTTCAGCCTGAGCAGTAGGCAGCGATGTCACGTCCCAGGAGGTGGTGGTGGTGGTGGTGGTGGTGGAGGAGCGGGAGGGAGGGAGTCGATAGCTGAGCCCGGGCTTCCGGCCAATCTTAGCCGCAGCGTACCGCAGCTCAGCAGCAGCACATCACTCGCTCTGCTGCTACTAAACCACCCAGATCTCCACCAAACACCGCTGAATCATCCCATTGTTGTTCACGCCGGGCTCCAAGAATCCCCTGCTTGTCATCAGGTGATGAAAACGTGATTGTGCCACGCTGTGGTATTTTCACGTGTGCCTTATGAACAGCCGCTCCGACCAGGAACAACTACACGTGTCGTTTGATTTTTGACCCTTAAATGGTGTTTTCTCACACGTTAATGAATTACCCTGGGACTTCAGAGAGCTATCACTTTCGCAACATGGTTTGAGCTACAGGTTAAAGCAACATTTCTTTAATAATGAACACAAAACATTTCCACCTGCCACTTTTTGATGCCAAAAATGCTGCTGTCAGAATGTCTTGATATATTTTCTACTGTGTTACACAAAGATGAACACCGAACACAAATGAGTCAGCACAGTAATCACAAATCACAGTTTTGTGGCACCAGAAACTGTTAGAAACAAACAGTTTGAGGCACAGGATGGACGTGAGGGCTCATTAGAGAAATGAGGGAATCACTGAGAAATGAAACCCTGAGACGTTCAGACGGGAAATGTCTCTTTAGTGGAACTGCTGACAACTCACAAGTCAAGTTTTCCTCCAAATGTCGAGCAAATTAAAAAAGAATAATAATAATAATAATAATAATAATGCACATTTCTATCAACTAGCTGGTGCTAATTTTACAATCAGGTGTTGTCAGATTGTTTAGTGCCAGCCAAACCAATGGTGGAAAAGTATCCGGTAACTTTAGCTGTCAGATGCATTTAGTCAAGTAGGAGTATAAAGAAGTATACAATGGAAGTACTCAAGTAAAGTACAAGCACCTCATATGGTAGGAGTATTTCAACCATGTGCAGTACTTGAGTAAATGCACTGAGTGGATGTAATACGCAGTGTGAGGAGCAGTCTGCATCACTGCGACTGAGGCGTGAGTGTTTTTAAATAATTAATCAAATGAAATATTGAAGCATGTGTGACTTGGTGAGTGGGATGGAGAGCTGGGAAGTCACAATGAATTCCAACTCAAACAAAAAGTCTTTGTGGAGTTGAAGTGTGAGGAATGATAATGGGCCAATAGGGTAGCCCGCCTCTTAAGAGCGCTAAATTTACAGTTCGGGGAAAGCGAGGCAGCTAACAGGCGACAGGAAGATGGGACAAAGGCGAGCTCGGAGATCTCAAGTCTGTACATCACAAATCATGGCGTTCCTTTCTCACACTCACCTCCCAGTGCGCTGGAGCTCAGGGCCACCGTGCCCTCCGTGTTCCTCCGACTCTCCAAGATCTGTCACTCCGTTGGGAACAGGGGGAATCTTCCGCTTTTCCTGTGTGGTTAAGATCACTGCCAGTCAACTGTCTGTCACTGGCCGTCATCACGAGAACGACAGGCGTCAGTTCCACTTAAATCTCCTCTGAGTCACCAGATGTTAACACACTTTTAACCAAGCTTCAGTCCCAAATGAACGATCTCTTATGCATGAATCGAGCATATTTTGATCTCGGGTTCATCAGCATAATAATCTAATTGCACAGTGGCGTGCCATTAATTCACCTCAGGAGACTAATGACAAAGAGAAAAAGAAAAACAAGACTTTTAATCATCTGGAGCAGCCTTCTGTGAGATGACTAAATTTCTCTCCCGAACAAGATGGCGGATTGCTTTTCAAAGTAGACCAAAATAACCGATGGAGGAAAAATAACTAATGTTTTGGAGAGGATTGAGAGCAGAACCCTGGGGAGAGGCATCAAAGCACAGAGTACAACGCAGTTGAGATTAGAGGAGAGCGCAGATGTTTCAAAATTTCTCAGCAGGCAGCGCAAAGCAGAGGGAGCTCACAAGAATGGTAATGCATACAGGGACTCTCAAACTCTAATCAGTCTCTCAAATAGTTCAGTGCTTTTTGAAGAAGAAGCAGAACAATCATCCTTTTTACCTTACCTTACAACAACAAATAGACAAACGTGTGCAAAAAAGGGAGTTTACCTGAGAGGGCACGTTTTTGGGAGGCTCTATTCTGATGGAGGGGTCCCACTCTCCGGGAGGTAACACCGTCACCTGGTCCAGGAACTCATCGATGCCTGCCACCAGGTCGTTCCTGTCTTTGGCCTTGTACGCAACATCGTGGAAAATCTGCGGAGCAGATGAGAGGAGGCATAAATATGAGTTCAATGATTATTTTCTTCTTTGTTTCGGAGTCACTGAGTGTATTTCAGTGGATTTACAGAGAGGCATTTATACACCAGGGCTGCAAAAGCTTTATTCAGCCGAGGATTATTCCCATCTCCATACATGAACACAGCAACACTGTGAAACATTCAGATGCAAATGATATTTCAAGCATCCCAGCATCAGAGTAAAAGCTTATTTTTACGAAAAATTGCACAAGGTAGCTGAAAAGCTAATCACAGGGATGGCCACAAGTCATTCCCATATATGATGAAGTAGGTTGACATCCATTTGCTTCTATTCGCGTACGTCCCAGAGGACGCCTGCCAATGAAAAAAAAAAAAAAGAAGCAACATCTGGCTCTGATGATGGGCGGTGACATTAGCTCATAGCTGCACTGTGGGAAATCCTGTCACAGTTTTCATGTCATACTCTGCTGATCCCCGAAGGCTTCTCCTGAGGTCAAAGGTCGGGCTCAGTTATATAAAAGCAACTGCGGCGCTGATAAGTGGACTTTTGATTTATGGGATGGCTTCTCTACTCGCTAAGCTGCCATAATGCCGTATATAACCACAAAAAACAAGTATTAAATATAAGATGGCTTAGGTTTTTAAAATTCAATTACTTTTTTATTATGATATTTAAGTTTATGGAGCTCTTTAAATAACTAAAAGCAGGAAATGGCACATTAATAAATCAGAGGTAATGATACGATATGAAGAGGTGAAATTATTGAGTAACAATAACTTGGACATGGTTATAGTCATAATTTCACAATGGACAGCCTATCTCTCATCTGAATTTAGTGTTTTCTCATTTAATTCTAGTGCCAGCAGCTGCAACTGAAGGTGTGACTTTCCTGCTATTTATTATTCATAATATCTTGGCGGAGCTCCAGAAATCGAGCATTTTTCAACGTCTATGGGTCACCGAGCCGAGTCGAGTCTTCAGACACTCAGTTCTTATGCACTTTTAAGTAATATTTTGAAGGCAGGACTTGTAATAGAGCTTGTTCACATTGTTGTGTTACTACTTTTACTCAAGTAAAGCAGTGACTTTGGCCTCACCTCATCAGTCATCAGGGTAGCAATAGACCGGCCAATTTCATGATACTGTGGACCTTTTCCCAGGGGGCCGAGCAGGATGAAAAGAAACCTGCGCAACACAAAGAACGACAGGTTTGAGGTTAAAGTCAAATCCTTTTCTGATGAAACGTTCAGGGAAGCATCAGCTCAACCATCCAGATTTGAAAGAGAGAGAGAGATCAGGGGCAGGCGGGGGGGGGGTTCCAGCAGCTGGTGTATAACCTGGTGGTGATGGGAACCTCAGCCAGGCCGTTGAGCAGCACGGCAGGAGCCAGGCGGATGAAGGCCACCACGGGGCGGTCTAGGAACTCAAGCTCCCCCACCAGGACGTTGGATGCCTCCGCACCAGGTGGGATCTTCTTCATGAAGTGGAGGTCGATCTGGGAGCCAGAAAGAAACCATAACAACACCACTTTTTTGGGGAAAAGTATTAGAATAAAAAATATATGGCTTGAGTGGTCATCCAAATAAAAATCCAAAATAATGTTTGACTCTGATGGTGCACCAAACTAAAGAAAACAAGCTTTACTCCTGTTGAATTCCAGTCAGTTTCCCAGCGCGAGAGTCTTACGGTGACCATTTCACACGTAACCCAATCTTGGTTAAACATACGGTACTAGTTATGAGTCCAGATATCAGTGCCCGAACATAAACAGCGGGATCAGCGGTGGGTCTGGCTGCTCACCTTGCTGAAGTCGACGGCGCTGTTTTCTCGGCTGACGTCCTGTTTGCCCTCATTGTTAGCCGGCTGGGACTGAGGCGAGACTGTTTGGCCTGTCAGGCAGAGCAGGAAACCAACATCACGTCAGCTTTCACTATCACAACACGCCTTTCCCACACAAAGACAAAGATCTCCAGTGAGTGACTACAGGGTACAGTTACATTCTCTGAAAAGTAAGATACAACAGTGGACCTTGTTGTTGTAGGTGCCGTACCTTTTTAGACCAAAAGGTTCAGCCCTAGTGACAAAAGATCCCGCTATTGTACCGTGTTTCAGAGTGCACCTGGTGAGTGCTAAGATCGTCTGATGAAAGCTCAGTGGTGGAGTGATTTAAGCCTGGTGCAAACTTTCCAAATCAAGTGTTATAAACTAAACGAGGAACAATCTTTAACTTCAATTCAAAATTTAATCAACAAGAGGACTGCATCGGCTCTGAGGACGCAAATCTCGTGGGAGCGGCTGGTTAAAAAACAAAGTGCGAGACAGAAATCAGAAATGACTCACTTCGTGTGTGAGTCATTGATCGCATTGTCTTTATTAGCCACTGTTTCTGCTTTATTGAGAATAAACACCATGTGGACGGGTCAGACATTCAGCACATCCTCTTGCATGAGTCTATACAAGGTACGGTGGCTCATAATGACCAAAAAAGGACAATTATTTAACCAAATGATGTGATAGAAGAGGTGTTATGTTTAAACACAGAGGAGGACAACGTCAATTTGTTTATTACTGACAGGTATGTATTAGAGGACTGCAACGGGACCAGGACCAGCGGGTTCTGTGTTACCCAGCACGGTCTGGAATGCACACATTGCTGGAGCCCATGGCAATGTTCCAAGCAGTGGGAGCTTTCTAAGCTTTTGAGCTTTTTTAAGTCATGAGCAGAACTCTAGCATCAACTAATAGCTGCTTATTTCAGAAAACTTTTATTACAAGTCAGAGATTGCTTCTATTGAATTTCCATTTCAAGCAGTTTGTGACGTGAATGCACCAGCTGGAGCTGTTTGAGCAAACCACAGCACTTGAAGGGAACGTTAAAAATGTGGCTTGCTCAAAATGTCAACCTCTTTCAGTGAAGGCGTGATGATGCTACTGTTAAAGGAATTGTTTGACACTTCAGGAAATACTCATACGGTTTCTTGCTGACAGTTAAAGGTGAAGATTGACACCAATCTCATCACTGTCTTGAGCTACAGTGAAGTTACAGCAAAGTCAGCAGCGAGTTAGCTTAGCTTGGCTATCTGGAAACAGCTAGCTCTGCCCAGTGGGGCTGGGCTAGCTGTTTCCAGTCTTTATGCGAAGCTAAGATAGTTGCCTTCTCGCCTTGCACCTTCCTGCAAGAAACTGAATGAGCATATTTCCCAAAATGTTGAACTATTTCTTTAAATTACAATCCCAAAGGCAACAAATGGAGATTAAAGTGTGTTTTTAAGTTGCACCATGAATTTTAAGTGAAGAGCTACCACAATTAGTAATTAGTGACCATTGTGAGTGCAGAACATGAGTCATAAATCCGCTATGCTTTCTAGTCATCAAACTCACTGTTGACGAGAAGTGGAGAGCATTATCACGACAGCTGGCATGCTGCGCCTGCCCTCTCTGGCCACACACACAAATAACTCAGCAGAATAACTTAAAGATGGTGAAAGACTTTAAAGCATCTACTTCTCTTTTTCACTGCCTCACTTTAAAGGCTCAAAAATAGAATGGCAAGAGGAGCGTTCGGGCTGCGAGCTTTGCATAAAGATGAGTTTAAAAATGCAGAGGTTTTCTTTTCTCTGCATTCTTGACTGCACATAACCCATTTTTACCCTCTCATGATGATACTCTCCCCTTTTATGAGTTCCTTTTTACGCTATTACTACGACTATCTCAAGGCTTTTAGTGTTAAGTATGAGCTTAGCTGGTTGCCTGTGCAGATTTCCTGCTCTGTGTCTTCATGTGTGATGGGATAGTAGCCTTGTGCAACAGCCTGAAGGACACTAAGACGTTTGGTCTTAGTTATGCCAAAGGCTGTGTCTGGTGTCATGTTGCCGCGGCTCCCGGAGGAGCCCAGAGGTGATGGAGGGGTGGACGGACATGACACGCAACACACACACCGTGGCCACAAGAAAAAAGCCTGTCTGGGTGGAGCATTCTTGGGGAGTGTTTTTTCAGGCGAGCACTTGGGAGATTTTATGATTTGATAATGGAGGTCATTTACTGGTTAAGTGTAGGACACACACGCGCACACACATGCAAAATAGAGCAGACGAGAACAAACACACACACACACACAGACATGGAGAAACAAGAGGAGAAAATGAGATGTCAAACAGCAGTAAAACGACAAGTCACAGATGGACACACTGTGGAAAAAACATGCAGAGGATTACAAGATTATACAGAAAACATTCTGAATATATTCACATATGACAACAACATACAGTACATGTCACCATGGAAGAGGCAGAGAATAACACAGGGCGTAGAAAACACTATTGGTAACTGACAGGTGTGTGTGTGTGTAGATGTGTTTGTGTGTTCAAACCATTTTCTTACCATTCTTGTCCATGGAATGAGGCTCAGACTGCTTCTTGCCAATGTCAGCGAAGGAGCGTACAATAGGTATGCGGTTGGCCAGTTTCTTGTGGTTTTGGTGGTGGTGCTGTTTGAGCAGGGCCTCGCGGATCCTCTTCCTGGCATCCTGACCTAGAGGGCCCGACACCTCGTGCTGATCCAGAACCATTTCTGATTAAAAACACACATCAAATGTAGGTTTTCCATGTGACTCTGTGAATAGTTCATTTTAAATTCACAAAGGCTACTCCTGATGGTGTGTGTCCCTGCGTGGCAGCCAGCGATGCTAAGCTGATTATTCCCACAAAAAACGACCCACTGCTGCTGATTTAATCGCACAAAACCAGGTTAAGTTCAACAGATCTCTTCAGCAGCACAGTTTTCCCCACAATCAGATAAACACTCTGCCCTCAAAAACTAAACACAGTTCCCTCATTCTTCATGGTCACATCAGCCTGTGCACAAAGAAGCAAAGCATTTTAAACCAAATTACTGCACGGACTTCTGCTAGCATGTCATGCTGCTAGCCTTGCTGATCTTGCCTCTGCGCTGCTGCAAGTCTTCAAAATGTAAAAATTCATGTTTCAACAGGAACAGGCAAGCCAAGGCAAGATTATTTGTACAGCACCATTCAGCAAGACAAGGAAAATAAAAAAGACAAGGCCCCTTTCTGGCCCCAAAGTGTTCACCTGCGATCTCCTCCAGCGAATTGGCCCTCATGTCCAGCATCACGGTACCGTTCATGATGCAGCTGCGAAGCTCGAAAAGACTGTGTAGAGACAGAGTGGCTACATAGGGTTTACTCCACCGCTCGCCACCATCCTCCACATCCTCCTCAAACTTCAGCCACCTGCACACATTAAAAACACAACTCAGTAAATACTTAAAGACATCATACATTTCCCATTGTGGAGTTCTTGTGCGTTTACGTCTGACATGCTGCTCAATTAAGGCCAAAAATGTGTTTGTTGTATGATAAAGTTACACAGTGTACAGTGTGAAATGAAGCGTTAAATCCTCAGAGATATGGCACCATAATAACAGCCCCTGTGATAAAAGCTTGCGGTCAGACACAAACAGGATCAAACGCTCAGGTGCAACAGAGGAAACTGTCACAGCTGGCCAGACCCAGCCCATGTGGCCGACTGCAGCGGCGTACCTGGCTGTCTCTTTCCATTCGGCGTCCTCGCCCTCCCTGAGGCAGATTTCGTCCAGCTCGGTGAACAAGGCGTGAGGGATGTGTTCCTCGTCGCCATCCTCTGTCCCCAGCAGAAACTGCACCCTCTGAGCTGGTGTGTCTGCTGCAGCAGACGGCACAGGCGGTGGACAAGTGGAAGCAGAGAATGGAGGCGGAGAGGGATGAAGCATGGAACAGGAAAGATTTGTGATGTGCACTGGTGAAACTGGTTTGGACTGAACTCAAATCTTCCATAAAAATGTACATATGTTTCAAAGTCAGTTAGAACTTGAATGTGCGTCAGTCTATTTTGGGGCCTACTGTGTGAGGGGGATTCTCTTCCATCATCAGCTGTAGAGTCCCTCTCCTTGGACCTCTTCCTGTGTCTATGGCCATGGTGACGGTGACGTCTGTGCGACCTCCTGCCCAGGGGGACGTGAACCCCAATGTAGAGAGTGCGGTGACCTGGAGACAACATGACAACATAACAGACAGCATCAGATTCTTCTGTCCGACAACAATTTCTTATTTACGGTGATGTTGGGCAAGTTCCAGAGGACACATGTAGGGGGGAGGGAGAGGGGACAGACAAGACAAACACTTACAAGTATCGTACCGTAGTACCAAAGATGGCAGAGGGGTTGTTCAGATGAATATGTTCGTCTAGTCTGCCTGACTCACTGATCCTTTACCTGAGTTAGAATCTATGGCCGTGGCTCTGAGACATCAGCAGCCTGTGTTGTGTATTGATAAATCCAAGGTGCTGTCCGTGGTGCTGAAGCACCAGATAGATTTATAATAGACCATCTTCACACAGAAGCCATTTTCCTCTGACGTAACACTCAGCTCAAATGCTGTTATCTAAAGGATAGGTGTGTGTGTTCCCGGTGTTAAGTCATATAAATGTGGGGAATCTGACAAATTGTTATCATCTGTGGATCTATGGGTAGTGGGAAGTGTCACCAAGTAGAAACATTTAGTCTTGGAAGAGCTGGAGGATCATAGGGACACACTGCTGCCTGCAGTATTGCTGCAATACTCCTATAATGTTTCTATGATCATTCAGTAGCATCTGTGCTGCTGAAAATACACCACAGAACAGGCCACCTATGTACAAAGTATGACATGACTACGGTACTTCTGCAGGTCTGAACAGTTGGGATCGTTAGCTTAAAGTCATGGAGAAACAGCTGAAATACTGAGTGTGAAGTCACGGATAGACAGTTGAAATAGTCAGCTCAAAGTAAAAAGTAGAAGAAATAGTTAAAGTGATGTATGACTGGCTGAAACACACGGCGTCTGACACTCCTGGTGGTAGCAGCACGATTGCAAACTTCACCAAACTGACCTGAGTGTATATGTGATTACGTGAGAGCTGCTATCAAAGGTATCATAATTCATGCAAGGTATTATGGGGCGAGGAATGAGGTGGACAGACTCCCAGAGCTTTTAGCTAGCAATTCTGGCAACGAGAGCACTGAAAGTGGGCATGACAGAGTGAATGAGTCAGTTCCCTGAAACACGTTGGACAAAATGTGCAGTGAAACAACTACCATTAAAACAGTCAGGCACAGGTAGCAGCAAGCCGCATGGTCAGAGCAGAAGCAGAAAAGCAGCACTTAACGAATCAGCTACCATCTCCACGCTCTCCTGTGTCTGTGCTTGAATAAAGAGCCATTGTTCTCTTTGAGGATGCTGAAATCGATTTAGAAATTGGATGGCTTTTACGTTTAGGAGGACTTTCATTTTAAATGAATACAGAACAGATAATGAGGCTGGGATTGTGAAAGTGTGGGCCTGTGCGCGTACGTGCACACATGAGCGTGCACCCACGGGGTCAGCGTGAAGATAATCCGAGCTGACTTTCTCCTCCTTTATTGTGGGCGAGCTGCCGGGCCGCTGCTTCCTTCCCGCCGGCCCTCGGCTCAGTAGCCGGACACAGACAAGACCGCTGGACACCCCGTTCTCTTTATCTGTCTCCTGCACCGTATGAGGCGCCACAGTGCCCAGCATAATATGACACCAAGGGCAATTTGATGTTTGAGAGCTACAAAGTGGGGCCCATCAGAGGATAATAAATTGGCTCCCTGTTTCATCACCACCTCCTTATTTTTTTTTGCCATGAAGAGAAGATGAAGAGCACAATGACAGATTGCAAAGGGATCACCACGGCTAAAGAACAGGCAGTCAAATCACACTGCACCAAGATACAAAAATATTCCCTCATGGCATTTATTAAGCTGTAATCTAATCAACGCCTAATTTCCGCTGGTGACGGGGGGTCATGATTCAAGAATTTAAGCTTTACAAGCCGTAGCAAGTGTTTGGGCTAAACGGAGCTTGCGAGGAAGACTGCACACAAAATTCTGGCCAAAAAAAGCCGACTGCATTTTCAGGTTAAATCATATAAAACAGAGCTTTGAACATTTATTATTGATATTGGAAACGGTAGCTTGAATGGCAAAATCAGGTCTCGATCACGTAAATGAGAGGTGACTATCTGACCAATTTAATTATACATAATTATGTACTAGATCATATAAATTTAATCTACATGATGCTGCCTTCAAAGTTGAATCCCAGCTCGTGCAGGTTCAGAAATAAATGAGCTTATTTTGTTTATTATTGTCAGAGTAAGAGTGAGAAAATCAGTATATTTTAATTTCGTCTGAGGGAAAAATATCCCACATGAATGCCTAAAATTGTTTTCACTTGCTTGGAGATATGACTAATCACATCACAGCGCACTAATCTGATTTAAGCAAAGCGCAGACGTAACATGAATCACCTGCGAGCACGCTGGCATCGCAGCATTTAAAAAGAGACGCTCACTCAATACCTTCCACCAACAGGAATATGGGATGGAGGTTAAGTGAGGTCTCAGAGAACGTAATGAGAAAACCAACTATATGTCAAACTGTATTTGCCGTTTGGGAGTGTACTTGACTGTCAGGGTGTGCATCGCTGTCGACGCATTCATCCACAGCAAATTGCTGTTAGCATCGTCTAAATTATGCATGTCAGAAGCAGACGAAAGAGGAGAGACTGGCTGTGCACATGAGGCGAATTTCACAATAAAAGGCTCATTCCAGCAGACAGGAACAATAAGGTGCGCGAGGAAAAGCATAAGGACGGAGCGGTAGAGCTTTAAAGTTCATGAGTCACGACTCGAGTGGAGGACTTCATAAAAATAGCTCGCCCCCCCCCAGGCCTGAACTACTGCTGATGTCACAGAATGCCTTTTTTCTCTTCTCTCCCGTCGCCACGTCTCAGAGGCTTTCAGTCAGTCAAGGCTCGGATTGATGCAGCCGTGTGCGACGTGCTGACTTTTGCTGTTCCATACCCTTCAGTCTTTTTTGTGTGTATTCATGTATGCACTGCTCTACAAAGCAATTCTGGCTAGTAGTACTAGTACTAGTATAATATATATAGTCTTATTCAAAAAAACTATTTCCAGCAGCGGATTAATCGGGGATTTGGTCAAAATAAACTACAGTGTGTGTCTGTTCATGCTGACTGCTGGCTGAGGAGTTTTTAATAGTTTTCGGACAACAGTGGAGCTCTATGGTGCAGAGGAATGAGATAACATTGTTAGTTTTATTACTGGACATGTTAGATTACATAATAAGGCTTTGACCCCACATACAATCAGATAACGCTTGCGTGCATAATATGAGATCCATCTTTCTCATCCTCCACTGTTTCTTTTTCAGCTAACTAACCCGTGGAATCACAGTGCAAACAGATCACGTCATGCTAACCTTTCCCTTTTATCCAGGAGTGTATGAACTGCTGACTGGAGGAGCAGGGCCGTGATGGGGCTGAGAGGAGTCGTATGATTTGGAGTGAGATAACTTCAGAGGACCTCCTTCTCCTGCGTGGTGCTGACGCAGTGTCAGCGTTAACACAGCATCCTCGGATGACAGCCATCATCCTCGGATGAGGGTCCTTCACATGAAAGCGCCGTCTCACCGGCGGAGTCACAATCAAAGAGTGACATCTTTGCCGGCTGCCTGCGCAGCGGATGCTGACGGAGGAACCAGCTCTGCTTCTCTCATGACTCACTATTTTAATGAACCAACTTTTCATATTATGTCAGTATTATATGAGAAGGAATTCTAACATTCGTTTTGCATTGCAGCTCCTTGATTCTGAACCCAATGTACAAGTTCTACACATCATCAATACTACATCTGCCGTGTTCAGCACACTCCTGGACTTATTTTCTAATGAATCACTGTAATCTGTTGTGCCCACTTTCCCTCAGCTCGCCTTGCCTACGTCTGCTCCTGTTTGTTTCCCACACTGCCTTTAATAACACCCAGACAATGTGCCTGAACTTCAGCTCAGCTCAGTCGTACGCGTAGGTGGAGAGATAGTAGCAGCAATAGTAAGCGTAAATGATCGAGCTAAAATAAAAGAGCCGCTTATAGTGCTGTAGCATAACACAAACAGCATGTCGTGTGGCTGCACTGTGTAACCTGACACTTTCATCCATACAGCGATCTAAAAACCAGACTTAAAACATTGATTTGACCACAGCCACTTCAATTTCTCTCATTTTATTTGTTAGACATTGTTTTTCTCATAATCTGAGATGTTGGTGAGCACTAAAACGTTGTATAAAGCCTGTTGTGTCGCCTGCTGGAGCTGCTGCCTCAAGTGATGTCACTCGAGTCAGCGTCAGTCACGTCTAAGGACTACAATCTGGACCTCTTGCCCGACCCCTGTAGCCCGCTCCTCATCTCTACTTGGGGATAGCGGCTCCAGGCTACATTAGCTGCTGCTAGCACAACACTCTGACTGAACTGTCAAGAGGTTGAGGTGCATTGTGGGTATGCACGCACCTGAAGATTATCTCTGGCTCTGCTGCCTCGATTTTGATCATCCATCATGAGTGTGGTTGCTTATTCTTTTTGTCATGGACTATTTATGTTTCTTGTTAATATTTTTCTTTATTAATTTATTTATTTCTGCATGTTTGAATCCTTATACTTTATACTTTAAAAAAGTGTGTGTGCTGCTTTTAAAAACTCGGTGAACCCTGTTTTGGGAACAGCCTCTGTGTCAATTCAGGACGTTGTTGCTGCAGACTTTGACATCTCCGTCTCTTTTATGACGGATGAAACGCTGATGCAAACGTATGTGCAGAGAATAAAGCCCTCGCTCTTTGATGCCATCAAAACCTAATATCCGTTTGAAATGAGCTAGACAGGTGGACGGACAGGTTTCCTGCTATCAGGGAGCACTGCTGTCAGTAATTCAGTCATGATTGACGCATTTTCTGCTATTGATTGGCTGCAAATATGTTGTGACATCCCATCAGTTAAGCTTGATTACAGAGAGAGAAAATTAACCTCCAAACAGCAAAGCGAGTGGAAGCTTCAATAGCTTCTTTTGCACATGGTGTTGTTGTATTTTTACCTTCTAGTTCCTCCTTCTCAAAGTTGGTGTTGAGCATGGAGCGCGTGCCGCCGCGGTCCACCACTGCCTCCTCATCAGTTCTCTAAAACACACAGACAGCAGGTGTGAACATTTAACATTTTTCATGTTATACTCACACAGATTCACACACATACACAAGAAGATATCAGTGTTGATAATTGTTTCCCAGCACTGGTCTCTAACCCGACAGTCTTTGAGGCACACAAGGAGCCTTTCTGTCCTCACTGAAGCAAAAATCCATATTTCATCTAAATGCTACAAGTCGTTATGTAAGAGCACACAGAGCACATCCCACCCCCTTTCATCTCTGCCTAGTGGGAGGACGTGTCCTCAAATAAATACGCACGCACACACAAACTCAGCATTACGAGGCTAACTTCCACCGACTGTCACCATGGCAACAAAAGGCAGCCATGCTCATCTGCCGAGTGCCAGATTAGGCTGTTTTTGAGTCATGCTTTTAACGAGAGCGCATCATTGTGCGTGATTCTTGAATCACGCCGGCGCTCGCCGCCCACGCCTCTGGCGAGAAGAATTTCTCGGTGACTGGAGCAGCTGGAGACGCCGGATGGGTAAAGCGGGAGGAGGGACTGGTGCTAATGGATTCTACGCCATCCTCTTCTGGTTACCCCACGCTATAAATAGCTCTGACCTTGAGAAATGAAGGGGGAGCTGGCGAATGCTAACTCTGCTTTTTAATATTTAATGAAAACACTGGTTTGTTATTTGTGGTGTTGTTTTTTGTTGATCCTGGGACAGAATTAACACAATCGTCAGCTCTGATACTGTGAAAATCGAAGCTGCATGCTGGCGTGTCTGCACGTCCGCACAAATCAGAGCTATTTTTGTTCTTTTGATCATTTTGAACAGATGCCCTCGAGCCATATCAACTCTCTGAGCGGCCCAACAACTCTCCAATCAACTCTTATCAGCTCAAAATATGTGTCACTGAAAAACCAACCCTTTTGAACACTGAGGGTTTGGTGACGGTGGTGGCGCTGGTTCCAGCCTTGGTATAGAGAGATGGCGTCCTGTGTTTGTACTGTGCTATCCTGGGAGTTGCACACCTCCATCACCTTCTCCCTCCTTGCCTGCCTCTGCCTCCCTCCAGTCTCCCTGTATGTGTGTGTTCATTGCCAGTCTAGCGCTCATCATTTGGATGGTGTGCTCTCTGCCCTCTAGACGCCCTCAGTGAATTCACTGCAGGTGTCCTGACTGTGTACCTGTCCTGCTTGAGGTCGTTAGTGTAACAGCAGTCAGTTCTCACATGACCTGAGCTGCCTTGTTGTTCTTAGCATACCAGTCATGGACATTACCTTGCTGGTGATGAGTGCATCAGTCATTAAAATACAATATTCTGAAAGGAGACATTCTGCATGATCAGTTTATAAATTGCCACTCTGATTCTGTTTGCCTCGTGCCACCTGTAAGACAAACAACGACTACCAACCAATAAAAAAATGACAAAAAAGATGATATAAATAAAGCATGACAGCATCTTTTATCTTTTATCATCTCGGTTTCTGTATATTGTTCTTTCTTCTCTCATTTTCATTTCTCTTTTTCCCCATACGATACATCCTTTACTTCCTGTATAATGAGCTGAGACCATGTCTCACACACACACACACACACACACACACACACACACACACACACACTTAATCATTCACAATAGGTTGTGATTTAGAGGAAGTGCATTAAAACCCTGTTTTGTCCATATTGCATGGTTTGCCTGTATAAGCTGACTAGGATGTCCTTCACTGCACTTTGTGTGATTGAAAAACAAAAATTCAGAGTGCTTTATGTTGGACAGTGGGCCCGAGATGACATCAGTAAACTCACAATATCTCATGTTATCACCTACCACACTTGGGTCTTTTCGGTGGAGAGTTTAGTGTCTATAACTTGATCACCAGGTGTTGTATGAACGTTTATGGCTGTGTCTGATCCATGTGTTAAGCTTTTCTCAACCAGACAGCAGGATCTGAATCAACAGTCTGCACTGGCTCTTTGCAGTCCGTGCTCTTCAAAAAACTGAAGGCAACACTTCAGTGTAAATAACGGCACAGGATGCATGTGGTATACTGCACTGTGACAAGCCAAAACTGGCCGATGCCAGCCATCAATCTCTGATCCTGGGAGATTAAGCAAGAGCGCTGGTGGTACAACACTCTCTCACACATAGAGACACACACACGCCCACGCACGTGGACAACCATGTGAGAAACAAGCCAAAGCATCAAAGGGGTGTGCGGACAGATGCTGAGAGCTGACATGGTGGGCTTACTGTATAGAGGGACATTAACAGTGCAAGGCATGCAAGCACTCATACAGTACCCAGGCCCAGATGGGGATTCATTATCAAATCCCTGCGGACAGACTTGTTTAGATTTCCCCTGACAGTGGTTAATGGTAATCTGAGAGACTTTGACATTCTCCAAATGTGTTAATTTTGTGTGTGATCCAACCCTTCACTGACCTCTGCACGCTATCTGAGTAAGGAATCAAAGGTAATAACGCAAAGCAGGGTGGCCAAAATAACCAAATAAAGAGCTGACAAACTCGCCTATTAGCTAATAAAATGTCTTTTTTGCCCTCGTGGTAGTGACGGCAGCAAAGATATGAGTGTTTGTGACAAGCCTGGGAGAGGAGCAGGGGGTTGGCGCTGCTGGTCGGCCCTGCAGGCCCCCAGGGAAACTCCCTCAGCCTCACACACTGTGTGTCCCCGTCCCCGGCCCATGAGAACCACACACATCTAAATACAGCAAGCCCCAGCATGAGCACCACCTGATGGCAACAGGATCAGGATTTTAAACCCACTGTTGCATTATATTGAGTGAGGCTAACTGTGTGTAACCTCCTCTGTCTATCTAACATATGTCTAACAAGTACTGTCATAGCCATCTCTCAAGTCCCCCACAGCTACGTCCCCTGCATTAGCACTGCAGTGTTCACTGCACCACTGCATATGACAGGCAGGCTGTGACACACTTCAACGAGGAAAAGAAACACTGCAGCTGTATTTCACCGTAAATAGTACAGGCATGTTTGTGTCAGTCATCAAAAGCCAATTTTAGCTTTTGCGTTCATCTTGGAAAAGCTTTGTGTGTTCACATGCACTCTTGTATCCTGGTTATGATCCTGGTTTCAGAGACGTGTTCCATGTAAATGCCTTATTCTGGATATGATGAAAACTAAGAGAAGACTCAAAACATATGTGGCATCCTGCAGACGCTGAAAAGCTGAAATGAACTCTGCACATTTCTTTAAACCGAGTCTTCAAAGTAGACACCGGATCACGTGCTCGGTTAGCTTTAAAAGGCCCTCACACCAACTCTGAGTCCAGTAAACTCAAGTCAGAGATGCTTGTTCTTCTCAGGGAAAATATGAAATCCACTCCCTTTCCCTGATAGATTTCTACCTTTTACTTTACAGTTTATCTGAAATAATGACTGTCTGTGGTATCTCAGCCTGATGCTATGCCCCTCTGTGCTGTCCCAAACCAAGCTTTACCCTGCTTAGTATGACAGATGAGCCAGAATCTCCTCCCTGCAGGTGCCTGCTTCTATTTATAGTCAGTAGCTTCTCTACCTCACGATGCTGACCCCAGACCAGCCCAGAGAGTCGCATCCCTGCTCACCAATCTGGGTTGAGATTAATCTGCCAGCCTTTACAGCAGAATAAAACCACGTCTCTGACCATGGGATCAGTGATGGAGGGCCCTGCGTGGTGGAGAGAATTAAATCAAGTGTTTCTCGGTTGGTCTGCTGGACGGTGATGAAGGCTTCGAAGGGAGCGGGAGCACCGAGCATGTGACCAAGACCCCAGGGGATTGGGGGAGGTGTGGGAGGGGTAGACATGTGACCGTGCATGATGAATAGACTAACATGACACGAATGTATATCATGTCTGTATCTTCTATCATCTATCTTGTTTTCACCATAAGCCTCTTTACCTCACAAGTTATTGATTTGTGTCTGCATGTATGTAGTCCCACACACAGCGTGCATACACTCGTACAGTGCAGGCTGCACATGTACTGTAAACACAGGGGCACACACCATGCGTAGGCCTGCTAATGCACACAACAGAGTGGATGGACGAGCACAGGGGAAGAGAAGCAAAAGGCTTCGGGCCTGGAAACAGACCGAGGATCAGAGTGTGCTGTAATGTCACACAGTGTTAAGAGAGCATGTGTGTGTTCATGTATGCATGCACGGGTTTGTGCAGTGATGGTTAAGTAGAGCACTGTGACCTTCATGAGAAAGGCTTGACATTGGACTTCATCTGATTTTGATTCAGTGCACATTCTGTAGATGCCGACAGCAGAGCCGCAAAGTCGATATCCTGCATTAGCATAAATATTCTTGCTCAGGGATCAACTGTCGGTAATTTGTTTACCATGTCAGAGACAAAATTTAAAAGCACACCCACTCCCACACAGGAAGCTGTGTGAAGTCCGATGATATGTCCTCAAGTGATGTCACATGAGTCAGTGTCAGCTGTGTCTGCAGACCTGCTCCTCATCTCCACTTGAGGCAAGAGACTCGAGGCTACATTAGCCACTACTAGCATAACTCACCCAGACCCGCAACTGAACTGTTGTTGGTCGGGTTGCATTGTGGGTAATGTAGGCACCAGGTTTTGATAAGATAACGGAAGTAAAAAAAAAAACAATACCAACTTAGTCTGACGTTGATATCGGATTCAATGCTAAACTGGTAGACTCCTCCAGCATACACTACATGGTCAGTTCTATAGCCTGAATAAAGGTAGTTTGTTGTTTCAGCCTTTCAAACACCTTTCCTGTGGAGACCTAGCCCTAACAATAACCCTCAAGTGTTTTCCTTGGCAGCCACAGAGCATTTAGTGACAAAACAAACCTCTACAATAGCCTAAATACCAGAATCCTTCACAGGATTACCCCCAATGTTCCCCTCTGAAGAACAGCTGTCCCTGGAAGTACAGGATCTAGAGTTACAAGTTTCCAAACAGGTGAGGCGAGGCACAGGTTTCCCACAAGTTCATATACACTTACTGGCCACTTTAGGTACACCTGTGTGAAGAAATGCAATCCCAATACAACAGCTCACAGAGGTGTGTCTAATATCTTGTCCGCCCCATCAACATACATGCACTGAATTCACACACTTACTATGAATTGCATGTAAAAACACCACTATAGCAGACCGTGTGCTCAATCTGCACTGTGTTTCTATGCAGGGACCACCCAGATAAATGCTACACAAGGGAAACACTGGAGGCTTTCTAAACCAATTCACCTCTCAAAACCTGATTGCACACCTCAGGCTGCTGCACGTGCAGTCCCTGTCCCTGACCACTCTTCCTAATGAGTTTCATGTCTGACATTGTTAAACAGTGCCTGCCGAGGATCGAGTGATTGACCCAAAAGAGCCAACAAAGCCAGTGAGCCCTCGCCAGGCAGCCACCACCCTCACTATTGTAAACACATCTGGTGAGCGCTGGTAAGCAGAAAAAGAACCAACGTGGGAAAACGAGAAATATCCAAATAGAACAACGTGTCCTTATATTTGTGCATACATGTGCATACACTAGCTGAATGATAATCCCAACAACTGCAGTTACAGCTGCTGAATATTCATCGTTTTTGACCTTACACGGGACAAAAGATGACAAAAACATCTGCTGTCACAATAATCCTGTACACAACATCTTATGTACGTGTAGTTTCAACTGATACGGTCCAAAAATAAACCCAGCCAACAGCGAAAGTGACCTGAAACACGCCTGAACATCCTGCTCCAAAAACACAGCTCGAGCAAGACCACATCTTACAGTTGCCTCTCTACATCTCCTCTGGAGCGTGCTCCACTTTCCTCCTGACTCTGACCTCCCGGTGATAGTGCAGTTAAAGGTGACTGCCACTCAGCTGAAAGTCTCACAAAGCGACAGCTGGGTCAGCGTTCGTTTGTATGTAGACCACCCTGCCACAGCTGAAGAGCGAATGTAAGAGTGTAATTCGGCTTGTCATAGCAGCGTACCGCCTGGAGCTAGTGCGGTGGCAATCAATGGGAGACTGACTTTGTTGACTAATGTTGTTTGGATGAATGCGTGAATTGTTGCAGGGTACTTTCAATGACCACCAACAGCATTTTCATTCAAAACTCCACCAATTTTGCAGGTGAAGTTCAGCTTTTTCACCATGAAGCCTGTGAAAACGGTATTTCTCCTGTGGCTCTGGAGGCTTCAGAGTCTAAAAAAACAACCCACATGATGTCATGATTACAGAAAGCCTGAAAACTGGAGGTGTGGAGAGTGAAAGAAGAGGTCATTCAGGAGGCAGTGAGTTCATTTTTCCCATAGATTATGTTACCTGACTCACAGCTGGAGCGCCTCTTTCCCTCGGATCGGCATGAAACTCTTCTGTTTGAGTCAACAGTCCAAAAGATGTGACTGAATGTGCATTTCAGCCAAGACACATCCAAACACTGAGCTTAAAATTCGGTCACATGCGCAGCTAATGGTGAGAAAACTGATTTCACAGCCCTGTTCTGTCACTCTCGACCTCTGCTACCTGTTGACCTGTTGTAAGATAATACTGAGGTAGAGTCGGAGACGGGGCGACTGAAGCTACTGTCGCTGCTTTCAATTTTGGGGAGTAATAAAGATGCTATCTTTGCCTCTGGAGAATCTACAGTGAAAACACAAAACCCGCTCTCTAGAGCCAGTGTTTGGTTTGTCCATTCAGGGCTACTGTAGAAACATGGCGGTGCAACATGGTGGACTCCACAGAAGAGGACCTGCTCCCTCTGTACACATAAAGGGCTCAATATGAGAAAACAAAAACACAAAGATTCTTTTTGTCAAATGATTATACACTAATGAAAACACTATTATAAATATTATATTCGATTTTGCCATATTCTGCCCATAGATCCTCCTAAATCATACACATTAGTCCTGTAACTGTCATGTGAATAGCGAGAATAATGAAATTCACTTTTCTCTGAAGGCCTATTCTGTGAGTATTTCAATAATGGATGCAAGCAAACTAGAGAAAAACGCACGACTCCATTGTACAAAGGCGAAAAAGAAACATCACAGCTTCACACTTCGCTCTCAGATAGCACACACTTATTTTACAAGAGCTCATCCAATTGATGAAAAGATGAAAACCGCTTTCAAACTAAAGCTTTGGTTTAGAGACACAGTGGTCGGCGCGTTTGGAACAAGGATTAGTCTGCAAAGCAAAAATGAAAGCAGAATCTTTAATTTCGTGTCTCCTTCTTTTCATACAGTTAGATTTCTCCCCGTGCGTGGGAACAAAAACACCAGACGTGATGGAAAAAAATAACGTCAGCGAATGCAACACTAGCTATCTGTGATGTTATCTTTCATACCTAACTAGTTACAAAACAACAGAGAGGACGTCTTCAAGTTTCAACAGCAGGTTTCTCTGTCAGTTAACATTCCGCCTTCTTGGCCAGGATAAATCACAGACCTATTAATTCTCACAGGATCCTTTCCAGGAATCTGTGTACATTATCACACCGCTCTCAGGGAGGCAGATACGTGACCTCATTTCTCTGTTCTCCTGAGGCTTTTACAGCAGCAGGGATGATGAATGTTTACATTACTATACCTCCAGATCTAGGCCAGGAGGTGTACTCTAAAAATCATATCAGATATAAGGCGCATACGTTCTCCAACAGCACGCCCTGAAAAAAGCAAGCACGTGGCATTTCATGCAAAATCCTTAGGTCTGGCTTTTAATGTCAATCTATTTGCTTTCAATCTGCTTTAGTGGACTTTCCACATGTGCCAAAAGCTTGATTCTATAGCTTGTAGCTAGCTAAGAGGAGAAATGGATTATCAGCAGCTGTACAAGCCCTGTGATTGGCTGACAGCTTCTGTTGTCATGGTTTTCATCCCTACAGATGGCCATGGTTTCCGTGGCAATGGCAGTGGGATCAGCATCGGCAGCATCACAGGGAAGAATATGCTAAATACACCGGGAGCATCTCTACATCGTCACTTCTCTCTAACCTTGTCGGACACAGGGGGACGAGAGGTGCGAACGCTGCCCTCCAAAAACAGCAAGGGAGGGTCCTATTTTTAAAAGGCTGCTTAGATTTGAACAAGGAAAAAAACAACTGCATGTCCTAAAAGCACAAAAAGACCTTCAAAAATCTACATACGTGACAAAGTGCTCAAACAAACAAATCCAATGTTTCTGGCTTTTGTTCGCCTTTTGTTCCCTCAGAGATCACCGGGGTCAGTACAGCGGGTATAAGCTCCTCTCTCGCCCCAGAACGACAGTCCCATCTGTCAGCCAACCTCCCCGGGACCTTTCACATGCACATCAGCACAACTGGCCCTCTCTGCAGCACGGGGCACAAGCCTCCCGCAGCCTATCGACTATACATGCATGATCATAATGCAGCCAGTAAAACAGTAAGATCACACGCAAGCTAACATTGTTCATCTGCTGTGGCTACCACTGAACCTCAATGTCACCACAACAGTGCATCCAAATCAGTCTAAAACTTAACAAATTTTTGCATGTTGCCAAAATCAACAAAACTCAGTGGTCGCTACCTGTTTCTAATTTTAATTCCAGCAAAGTCACAGAAATGCTCTCTTACATCTAGAATACTTGAAGTGGAAGATCGGAGTGACCTACCTGATAAATAAATCCTTTATTGTGGTCCACCGAGAGCATGCTTCCTGTAAGGTCGGGGCAGGATGCCCGCTAACTCCCCTTGTGCTTGCGGCAATGGTAAGACGAGAGGCTAAGGCTCAGGGCCTGAGCCCCACTCTGGACTCAGAGTGTGTGTTTGTGATTGTGTATGAGATTCAGAGAGAATAGCAGACAAAGACAGAGTCAGCTCCTCTGTTGGGCTATCAGTCAAACCCTCTCCTCTCCTCAGCCGCTCTCCTCAGCCGCTCTTCCCATGCTGGAATATGGCAGCAGCCTCACTCCGAAAAGCCCCGTGAACACAACATAAAAACAAAAGCAGGGAGCTCAGCACAGCTCCGACTCTGCCTCTGCCTCTGCCTCCAACGGCTTTCATCCAGGATAGCATCAAATGTTTCTGACAAGCGTCCATCCGCCAATCCCCCCAGAGAGATTAGCGCTCTGACATCACCGATGCTGTGCCGTGCACAGTTCTGCTCTGCTGAGCCTCCAAGCTCTGTTACCTAAGAGAAGCCTTAGGTCGCAGGGAGTCAAACAGCACCATCTTGCACGAGGGGCTTCACACAGTCCCGGTACAGCTCACAGCCACACATGCCGTGGTCACTGCACACCTCAAGCAGAAGAAGCACTGAGCAGGGCTGGCGTTGCAGTCTGACTGTATACAGCATGTGCATCTTTAAGTGCATGTGTCTGTATGTCTGCACAACCTACCTGAGGCAAAGAAGCTGCTCTCTGGCTGGAGTGCATTGTCAGCGAAACTGTGATCGAGACATGGTGTGCTAGAAACAGAACCGGAGGAACAAGCAACTATTTTTGCTGCACTGCCTGAGATGCCTGTCAAATTACCATAATGCTGTCTTTGTGGTTTATGTCATCTGGTATTTCTTGAAGCTTCAAGAGCAAAGATGACTTGTGATACTCACATGACACAGCAGAATCACACTTAACACTGCACAATCTCATTTTCAATATGCCTCTCTCCTCCTCTTAGCATCTGTCTCTCACGTTCTCCGTGCAGCTCTGTGCCCTCTTCTTCTACGTACCTCCATGCCCTCTTCATCCTCCTCTCCACTGACACTGCTATAATTAACCATGGAAAGGAGCACAGCCGGTCTAGGCTCCTAGCTGCGGTGGGGAGGCTTCCTGCCTGCCTGCCAGTTTTGCACAGTTGGATCACCAAATCAAACAGAGATTTCACACTGATCCAAGAACACCACGCTCAAAAGAACAAGCCCGGGCAACTCCAGCAGACTTCCTCCGTCTGTTCTCACTGATCTTCTCCAACCTGACCAATCATCCAGCACCTAACTGGACAGCCTGGCAGACAGCCTGCTGTTATGTCAGGGTCGTAATTAGGACCACGCCAGTCAAATCCAAGTCAAATCCAAGACCCGGTCCACTTGAGTTCCAGTCAAGAAGTGCTTGACAGGGTTTCAAGACCAGCAAAGGGATTTAGCTCTGTAACCTTCACTGCGCAACAAATTACACCACAGCCCCAAAAATACAGTCACGTACAGAGACAGTTCAGAGAGTCTCCAGTTCAATCACTGAGATTCAACGCTCAAAGGACATCAATCTGCAGGCTCACCATAGCAATGTTAATGATGCTTAATGCTTTACCAGCTGATCCACAGGCTACACAAATGACGATTAAACAGACTCCATCAACCAAGAGAGACTACCTCCCTTCCCTTGATGTGTGGCAGCAGCTCAGAAAAGAGTCAAATAAAGGACATGTCTATGCATTGGCCATTATTTTGCTATTCTGGGACACCTTGTTGTGCTAATGCACAAGATACTGACTAATCACTCAGTATCTTGTCAGCGGTCCAGCTACGCTAACTGGCTACTGGACATTTAGCTAGTTTCATATTTAGCATATAGGCAGGAGAGTGGCATCAATCTTCTCATTTAACTCCCTGCAAGAAAATGAATAAGAGCATTTCCCAAAACCTTACGCTATTTCTTCAAGATCAGTTGAATGTCACAGCCCTGAAACTGTCTCATCTGGGGTTTCACCAGTCTTTTTCTGGTTAAAATGAGTCCACAAAACGTCAGATTTAATCTAGTATAAAGACAATTGTTTCATATTGTTCAGATGTATTCAAACACTAAGATTTGAGATCATCTGTTGATGACATTTGGGAGCATCATGGTACCATCAGCTGTAGCCAGTTTTTGCTCTGACAATAAATCCATAGCTCAGGTATCTCACAGCACAGGTGATAAACATCCCTGCATCCTCACAATAAGTAGGGATACAGAAGTCCGAAATTCTGGGAGGCTTCACAGTTTGGCCAGTGGCAGCCGCTTTGTGCTCAGCCTTGTCCTCAGTCTGGCTCACAGCCCACAGTTGCATAAGCAATATTTTGTCAGAACAGATGACATGGATGCATCAAAACTCTTCTCTACGACCGGCTCGATTGCCTGCTTCCACTCACATCCTGCAAGCTCTTCAAAGCCATTTCCCTTAATTCCCATTATCTATTATTATTTATTTACCCAGCATGTTCTCAGCCTTGCGTGGCTGCCAGATGCATTGTGACATGTGTGACAATTGCGATCTAAAAATACATGACATCTGCTAGAAAAGCTGGCTAATCAAAGATATAAACCAAATACAGATGTGCATTATTACTGTAGATTATAGGTTACAGACAAGATGGATTAAGAACAAAATCTGATCACACTTCTGCCATCAGGAAAACAGAAAGCGTGCCTGATAATCTGCCTAATATTTTACTTTTTTAACTTTGAATTACTTCTTCAGTGGCAGAAGAAGTGTTCAGATCCTTTATTTAAGTAAAAGTCTAATACAACAATGGAACAAGTTAAAGAGCTGCATTCAACAAAATGTATCTGAAATATCAAAACTGAACACGCTTATTTTGCAGTAAATGTAAGGATTGATGGGTCTGTTATTCTTTCATACATATGTCATTATTAGATAGTACATATAGATGCATCTTGAGGTGGAGCTAGTTTGAACTACTTTATACCGAGTTGTGCCTCTCCAAAGGGGTCAAAAGTTGCATAAATTTGGTGTTATTTCTGGCATTTTTCTCTAATCGTTGAGCAGTCACGGAAATGAAGATGGGAGATATTTAGAGGGGTCACAAGCCAAAAAGGTTTGGAGACCACTGACTTAATCTGACCGACTGAAACACACTATTGCCACATTATCACCTCTAAAGTTCATATGGCAAACTTATGAGCAAACTTTTCAGACACTGGGCAACCTTCATGGGGATTTGTAAGTACCAATATTTCCTTTTAGCTCTGTTTTGGTTTCCTGAAGGAAACGTCTGACTTTTTATGGCTGCTAAATGCTCTCATTCCATCATTTGACATGTTGGGAGTGAGAACAGGTTGTCTGTAGCAGTCTCATACTATCCGGCATATTGAAAAATGATGCCGAAGTGGTATAGAGTGCATTAAAAAGTGACAGCATGGGTCCTGAACAAGCATCCGTATGTGACGAGCTGGTACAGTGGATACTTTTAGGATTTTAGCAGAATGAAGCTGATGGAGGCAGCAAACAGGAAACAAATAAAGCTACGGGCTGTAAAAGCCAAAACAATGAGCTGAAAGAAGCTAAAGCTGAGGGGAACTGCAGAGTCTCTGTTGTCACTGCGAGAGACAGCTTTTACACAAAAGCAGTCATGTGATTCATTAATCTATTATCGTGTGTTTTCTGCGTAAAGATCTGAAAAGTAACTGTGACCTAGAAGCATAGAGTATACTCAATTAAACACAAATACCTCAAATGTAATGAATTACTTTCCACCACTGCTTCTTAAAGCTGTTTACGGACTTGCTTTCACATAACAACAGTCAGCACATTTCTTGTGACCTCCTTTTTATTATTCTGGCCTTGACCTTTAAATTTTCTTATTTTATTACCTCTTGCTATTGATTTTCAGATCGTATCCTTGCGTTTTTAAACCGGTCTGTAACAAGTGTGTTAAATTGAGTTGTCACTGATATTACTGAGCAGATCAATAGGACATTTTTGCGGGGCTGATGAAGCGAATGAGAGATGTACTCACCACATCTTTATTCTCTTGGGAACTTTGTTCCTGCAAGTCAAAGAACATCAAGAAATCAATCAACAGGACAAAAGCAAGACGTGGATTCTTCACTGTGACACCAGATGCTCTTAACTTGTGCCAACTCAAAAACAGTGAGAGACAGGGCATTAGCAATGATGCATTCACATACAGCCCTTCCTGCTGTAAATTAAACATACTCTCATGCTTGACCTTGAGAACCCGGTAACCTGGTAGAACCGGGTAGTTTTTGTTGTGTGAGGAGCCCCTGAGATCCTCGCCATGCTAACACCTCACATACCCGTACACATCCTGGAGAAACCATGACAACGCATTTGCTTGCCATGTAGGCGGAGGGACAGGGGAAGCAGCAATGAGCTACAACAACAGGAGAAGCAAGCACACTGCATTGAGACTGCAGGGGAAACAGAAGAGACATCCCACGCCACATCAGGCTTCACTGGAAGCTCTGGAAAACCGAGTCCTCATGTAACACGTCCACAAATAGAACAAAACAAGGAGGGTATTGATTTGCCTCCAGAGCAACTGTTGCTTTTAAACATGGTGGCACAAAGCAAACACATTTCATCTCTCTCCTCTGGCGTTTCTTTCTTCTTCTTCTTCTTCTTCTTCTTCTAGGTACAGGCTCACCTGAATGCTAATGAGGGGGGGCTGACCTGCAGAAGCAGGCTCTGTCTTCAATGTGCTGCATTTGAGACAAACTCAGTTGGGATTCTGCCATTGGGCTCTGACCTGAGGGGGACACTTATTGGACCTGTTTGGTTCCTCTCGTGCTCCAGCATCATCCTGATCCCACTCTGGAGAGGATATGTGAGGGGAGGGATAACCACTCACATGTGACACAATCTGATGACTGAATTTATGCTAATGTGTACAAATAGGCTAAATTGGTTATGAATAATAATCCAGTGAGCTTGTTCCATCCAGCTGATGAGACATACACCTCCCTCTGTCTCCTCACTGTTAGGATCAAACACTTGGTGCTCTCATCTCAGTACTGTATGCTTAAAGCAACAGCTTGGCACAAAACTGGTAAACCTGTCTGAGAGGCAACATATCATGGATCCTTCCAATGCAGACAGTAAGGTGCCACTGATTAACTGTAGCTGCTGTGTAACATCGCATCAACCTGTACAGTGCATCACAAATGCCTTCTGTTTGAAGGTGTGGGCGTTTGTAGTGAGAGAGATGCAGAATTCGCTCAAATATGAATTGTGTACACGGTGAAAACATCAGTTGTGTCAATTTGTGGTGCGCAACATCCACGTTTGTCATGATATGCAGGCGGCACGACCAGCAAAGCAGTCAAAATATGGGTCATTTTGATTTACAAAGGGATTGAATATGATTACACTGATGGGACGTTTCATTACAACTGTGCCTGTGTTATTCTAAAGGGAAATTACATAAGCTGATGACCAACAACCCATTCAGCTTTGTCTAATATTCGGAGCTACAGTACACGAAACTGGACATAAACACAACAATAGCGTGTCTGGTTAGGCTTACCGTTGGTAAGAGCGGCTCCATTTGAGCTCCTTGATCCGTGATGTCCATCTTTTCTTCTCCTTGGCTTCACAATAGACAAGTCGTGATGCGCTGCTGCGCCTCTGTCAAACGCTGCTTGAAGACGAGGTTGGCTTTTGTGATTTCTTTCTCTCTTTTTTTTTTTTTCTTTTCTCCCCCTCTCACATTCACCGGCCGGGTTTTCTCAAATGGAGGTGGCACAGCATTCCCGTCCTGCCCTACATAATTTACGCATGAAGGAGGGAGGTAGTGCTTCCCATTACACGCGTTTCAGCCCTGGACGCGCTGATGATGAGGCGCACAGACGAGACGCGCTGTGCGCACATTTTCACCCTGAAATTCATTTGTGAGGACTAATCCTCCATACGTGCGTATTTCTAGCCACACAAGCAGGCTTTATATGTGGAGATATTTTAGTCTAAATGACAGCAGGCGCTTGTTTATCGCCAAATTGTGAATTTAAAACGTCTCATCCATGAGGTATCACCGTGATATCTTATAGGCAACAATTCAAACAATACTGCTATAGCATCTTTGTGTCATCTCTCCTGCAGAGGTCAGAGCCCTCTTGGCAGTGAAATCCATTTTAAAGGCAGCAGCAACAATCACACACTCATGTTGAATGCCTTTCGAGTGGAGACAGCGTGTCCTGTTCGAGGGACACACACAGGCCCTCTGTCAGAACGGGTCGAAAACAGCCGCAGCCATCTGTACTCGGCCCAGATATAAATCACTGTGTATTCAATGATCGTGGAGTGGGGGGGGGGGGGGAGCACCATGCAGCAATGCACTGGCCATCCCAGTATTTATTGTAGCTGCAGCACGCGATGGTGCACCGGCATCAGCATCCAGATTACACAAGCACGCCGCTGCAGTGAAGTTTATACACTGGCGCCCTCCTGTGGTGAAACGCACGAAACGTCAATTAGACTGAGCGCAATTAGCGCTGCTGCACAGCAAATAGCTTTGGCTGGGAAATCATTGAAATCTGATTTACTCACAGTGCAATTGCGTTATCTCAGTTCAGAGGAATACAGTTTAATGCTGTTACATGAGTGTCCTTCCAGAGAAGACAAAATGCTGCGACATGACTGCGTTACTGGATTAAAGATGAACGCAGCATTTAATAATAAAAAGTTGATTATTATTATATTATAGTATGATTACGGACAGGTAAGCCAACTGCAAGGATTCCCAGGATGAGGCACAGAGCCTCATCCAAGGTCCCTGACAGGCTTTCAGAGTGTCCCATAGTAATCTGACAAGCGATTTAATCAGCAGCTCTCACTTCATTCAGCTCCATAAAGGATAACATGGGTTATTAATTAGCTTAATTAGCTCACTTTCGCCGTCTATCTGGACCACGCCGCAGTTACCAACTGGCATCCTTTTCTCAGATGGGACTCTGCGGTGCACACAGCCATAACCACACATATTAATACTCAAAAACTTTTACGCGGACCTGGGTCCGTCCACCTGGAATCAACACCTTGGGAGAGAAGTCAGGATGTTGTTGTTGATCCGGATCCGGATCCGCCCAGCCAGGCGTCACAGCACCGACAAGATGGCCGAGAGTACGGGACGAAAGTGAGGGAGGAAACAAAAACACTGGCGAGCTATCCTTGCCGCGGATGCCAGATCTGTAGGGCCGCTGAAGACTGGTTAAAGCAAAGATAAAAGCTCGGTAATCGGTTTGTTCCAGACTCCGTTCTTGGGGTGACATTTGCGGTATGCAGACAAATTGTGCTCCGAGCCAGCTCGCTGACGGAACGTTGGTCAGGTTGTCTGCGTTGGCTAGCTAGCTAGCGAGCTAACCATGTTAGCTAGCTGACAACACCGTTAGCGAGAGAATACGCTTTCAGAAAGTGACAGTGAGGTAATTTTACAATAAACAGTTGCTGCTACTTCTTCGTTTCTTTCGTTGCAACAGTAAACCCCCACGAGTGGAAAAAAAAATCTGACTTAGCGCACCGGTTAACGCTTAGCCAGCAGGTTAGCAAACTAACATTGCGGATTTCTTGTTTGCAGCTTCAGAGTTAGCATTAGCGAACGTCTGTTAGCTTGCTCAGCTGTTTTGGATGACTTGGGGTTGTTCCGACACAGGGGAAGTACACCAGCGTGTGTGGAAGGACGTTTTTCTCTCCACATAAAAGTACCTGAACGGTTCTCGGCAGGCCCGCGCAGCCAGGTGTCCTGGAGGATTGCTAACACTGACGGCACCACAGCCGGGACTGTAAACACAGGTCAAGCCGAGGAGAGCTCTGCGTTGTCGCACGAGGCGCAGATCCAGTCAGCATCACTATGGCCCATTCTCCAGTTCAGGGCAACCTGCCGGGGATGCAGGTAAGCTAAATGTCTTTTAAGTTTGTTCCGCAGTAAGTAGTTGAGGTCACTGCAGAACAAAATGTACACTCTCTGACTCCCTGCTGTGGGTTTGTGCAGCGCACACCTTTCCAACTCAAGTGTGAAATCTCATCCTCTTGCGATCGGAAGTCGGACATATTTCAAAGATCATGATGCACCTAAGTGTTACAGAATGAAATGCATGTCAGGCGTGTAGCAGATGTCACAGTCTACTGTAAGACATCCAAGGCAGCATGGCAGAAAGTTAATTTACATCTCTGCTATGTCGTCATATTAGTTTATTGTCACGCCGTCAGCCCCTGAACGCAACATCTTTGCAACAGTAAGATATGCACTGAACACAAAATTCCGATCTTCTAGGCATAACTTGAAAGCAGTAGAGCTCTCTGGGTCCCCCGTACAAAGACAGTATTATGCACACATGAGCCTTGTTCTTGCCTCTGCTGCTATCTTTAGGATTTTGCCTATAGGGGATAATTGTGTTGGGTAGATAACCAGTGGAGATAACTGCTCCTGATGTAAACTGCCTCATGCACCAGATTACATTCCCTGTGCAGGCTTGTTAGCGGATATCTCTGGTTTGGTTTGCATGCAGATTCAGAATCTGGGGGAGGATGCATCAGAGGCAGATGAACTGCTGGGATTTTGGCACCATTAAAGGCTCCAGTCCATTTAGAGCACAATAACTCATGCTACACTGTGAAGACGGTATGTGGTGCCAGTCCCAGCGATTGTTCTTAAATTAACCTGCAGGACACAGAGGCGAGTGTAATCAAAGTTTGAGCTTGACGGTTGAATCTGTTTTAGCAATATTTTCACATTTCAAAGACTCATTTAATGCATGTCTAAATCTACCAGTGGAAGCTGTAAATCAGGCAGCAAAAGCCCACATTTGCCTGCAGTTTGACTTGAAACTCATGATCCAGTTTGACCCCTTATTCCCAAACAAAGCATCTTATTGTTAATAAAATATTACTTATCCCTTTATCGCTTCTTAATCCGTTCTGCACCACACTTTGAATCAGCGGGATCACTGTTTAGTTTCTTGAGTAAATCTCTTTCATGGCACCAAAATGATCTCCTTTGGTGACATAAGGATCCCTTCTTGCGTAAGGCAGCTGTTTTCATTTTTAGCTATCTCAGAACGGGCACGTTGACCCTTTCTCTGCTCCGAAAAGGTCATAAAAGGAAGTTGTTTTTGTCGGTGCCTGCTGTTGTGTTTCCCACATAACAGCCTCTGGAGAGTAAAGTCATTGTAGTTCACATCTCACTGTGTTCAAGTAGGTTTTTTCTCCTCCATACATCACTCAGATACTACAGTGTGCTACCCCAGAAAAGTTGGAAACAGGATTTACTGTATTCACTCAACACATTTCCAGCTTTTTTCTGCTCTAATAAACACTTCAAATGTCCACCTAAGACACTTTGAAGTCATACGACAGAACTGCATTTGTCTCTCTCGGTCTTCTGGGCTCAAGAGGAGTTATAATTGTGTCTCAGAGTGCCAACGGTCCTTTTTGGCTGTACAACTAATAGGATGTTAGAGATGTTTCATCATTGCATCCCAGCACAAACTGGCTCATTTACAGTCCCACCACGTGATCTGTCCCAAACCACGAAAATCAGGAAAGAGGTAGTCAGAAGAGGTGACACACGGGACCATTTGAGTCATTCCTGTCCCTGTCAGGTCACGTATCAAATGCTTACCTGCATGAGAATCTACATGAGGTTCTCTGCAGGGATCCCTGATTAGAAATGAATGCATTTCATCTATAATCCTCATCGTCTAAACAAGAAAAATATTAAGAAGTGATGACCAATGGGATGCTGCCCTTACCCCCCCATCAACTTTGGAGGCCTGCTATTGGCTGAGTCAGTGGTTGAAGGCGGGCACTGTGGTTAGACATAATTGTAGTTCTTATTTTAAAATGCTGACGACTCACCGCACTCAACACAGAAGATTCGCTCCAGGACTCTGTTAAAAGTTTCTTTTAGCTTCTTTATGGAAACCCTGAAAAAGCCTTTTTTACTTTGCTCAGACCATATTTGCACAAATGAACTCAAGTTCAGAGTCAACAGCAGAGCTGCAGTCATTTTTCAAGCAAGAAACGGCCAAAAATTGCTGCTGCAGCCACTCAAATTTTAGATTTTATCTCCTCTTATCTGTTATTGTACTGTAAAATTGAATATCTTTGATTTTTGGCCTCTTGTTTGGACAAAACAAAACATTTGAAGATGTGTCGCTCGATCCTGAGAAGCTGTTTTCTGACATTTCACAGCCTAATCGATTAATGGAGAAAAGAAGGGGCAGACAGTAAACCCCAGGGGTGCACCATGGTATTGAGAGGACTAAACGTGTATTTTAGTAGCGTATTTTAAATTCTTTTTAACATGCATCTTGTCCAATTGTTGCACTCTTTCCCTTTCATTCTCCTGTGTCTCTCTGTGTACACAAACACAAGGTGTTGCAATGAATGAATTAATTTATCCTGTAAGAATGGCACCCTGCTGGTGTTTCCTATTCACTCCCCAACATTCAGTTCTTTTCAAACATTCCTTTTTCTTTCTTTATTTTAAATCCGCCTCCCCTTTCCCCCCCCTGCTTTGTTCCCCCTCCCGTCACCGGCAGAATGCCAAAGCTGACCCGGAGGAGCTGTTCACCAAGCTGGAGCGCATTGGCAAAGGTTCGTTTGGCGAGGTGTTCAAAGGCATCGACAATCGCACCCAGAAAGTGGTGGCCATCAAGATCATAGACCTGGAGGAGGCGGAGGACGAGATCGAAGACATCCAGCAGGAGATCACAGTGCTGAGCCAGTGCGATAGCCCCTTTGTCACCAAGTACTACGGCTCATACCTGAAGGTTTGTTTCACACATGCTGACGCAGGACACGGCTCTAGTCCACATAATATGCATCAGTAGTTCAGTATTTTTGCATCCGTCCCTCATAAATCAAACCTCCATGTGAGCAAATGGAATGAGACATAAAAGGATTTCTCTTCCTCTACCCGCTTCTTCCCTGAATAATCCTAAATTAAAAAGGGATTAGCCTCAGACGTCTTCAGACACCCACCAAGCCCTTATTAATGTCATCATGACTTGTTTAAGAAGGCACCTGGCTCTTGACATCTCTGAATAAGTCAGTAACTTCGTTCACAACCCAGCTGTGAAATGCACTAAACGACCGCTGTCTGTCTCTGTCTCCACTCTTCCAGGACACTAAGTTATGGATCATCATGGAGTATTTAGGAGGAGGCTCCGCATTAGATTTGGTAAGTGATTCCTGCTCCATGTTTGTGTTGCACTGAGCTTTGCACTGTCTCCCAGATCACCCAAAAAGACAATAAAACATCAATATAATTGCTTCGCGGAGGTGGTAAACACTTCCTACCATGCTCCACGATGCTGTGAAATAAATAGAAGTTAGACTAATATCAACCACAGCCAGGATTTTGACCTGACACCTTGAAGCATCTCATCCTGTCTGCTATCAGCAGAGTCACTTGACGATGATGATGTTTTACATGATCTCTGGGATTGAATTCTTACCTTTTGCACACCCTGATGCTGCTGATTTGGTTTGAGGGCCAAAAACTCTGATCTCCTCCTCCCGTCTCTATCCAAAAAGAAGGACAGAGTTACTCCAGATAATCCACAGACATGACTCTGAGCTGTTTTGTTGCCTGGAGATGCAGTTGGCAGGCATATTCAAGAGTAAGAAGAAAAACTGTTCACACCAAGGTTGTGAGTAACCATGCTGACATTCATCCAGATCTTGGCAAATCACACCAAAACCATCTTAATGCCATGTTAGCCATGTATGTAAATAGCAAAGTACATTTTCTGCTTCAGGTCTGGGAACCCTTAGACTCATTCCTACTGAAGATATAAACCTTTAAAAACAGCTCACACACATAGTTTCATTTTTTTTTTTTTTTTAAAAAAAAGGCCAAATGATTTCCAAAAACAGCTGGCCACTGTAGTTTTTATCAAACGTTTCTCAAACAGGAGGAAATAGTGCATTTGTAGGGGACTATTTTTAGCTGAGGCTTAATCCACATTTGGTGCTCTAGTGAGTATTTCTGGCAGCAGGACGGTGTGTGTGGGATTGAGTCAAAATAAACCACTGCGTGTGTTCATGGTAGTGAGGGAACATGTCACCCGGTCCAACAGCGTGGCTCATACACGTGTTTTTAATAGTTTTTGGACAATAACGGAGCACTATGGCACAGAGGATTCACATATCAGGCTTTGGTTACTCACACAGTACTTGAAAGCAGGAAACATTGATCACCAGCCGTGTGATCTAATGTAATGTTAGGTGCACTGCTCCTTTAATCTGGATCAGAGTTGTGTTTTTAGCTTTGCATAAGTTCCTCATTGCTGTCCCTCTACTGTCAGCCCTGTTGGAACGAATTATCCCGAGGTTCAGCTGACACCCACGGCTCACGGTCTTTGTTTCTCTTCTAAAGATGGAGCCTGGAGCTCTGGATGAGACCCAGATCGCCACAATCCTGAGAGAGATCCTCAAGGGCCTGGAGTATCTCCACTCTGAAAAGAAGATCCACAGGGATATCAAAGGTAGCTGACAGACCGAGACTGCTAGAGGACACGGGTTTCAGCATCAGCGAGCACACTTAAATATCACATGGCACCTTAATGGTATTGACGTCCTTTTATGGTTTCATTCAGTCTGTAGTTTGTGTTTCGTCGGGGGAATTAAGATGAACGCTGCGGCGGTTCACTAAAAGGCTCCTGACAGTTGTTCCCCCTTTGATTAAATAAATGGGTGACGCTGATGAATGGCATTGACAGAAGTGTCTGATGACGCGGCATTGGCTTCTCGCTCGGTGCGATCACGTCAACCTCCCATCTGTCCTCTCCTCCGCAGCTGCCAACGTGCTGCTGTCCGAGCAAGGAGAGGTGAAGCTGGCGGATTTCGGCGTGGCGGGACAGCTCACCGACACTCAGATCAAACGCAACACCTTCGTCGGCACGCCCTTCTGGATGGCGCCCGAGGTCATCAAACAGTCGGCGTATGACTCTAAGGTAAGACAGCGGGTTATGTCTGCGCTGTGCACCATTGCACTCGTCTCGCTGCATTGATTTGCATTTCTCTGTCAGAATCGCACTTTGGAACAGTGCTAACAAACACTGCTGTCAGACTGCACCCTGCAGGGAACGTCACGTTAACAGTGAAGTGACAGAAAGCAGGAAACTCTGGATATTGAAGCTGCTACTACTTTAATAGGTACCCTGTGGAGTTCTTTGATACTATCAGTGCTTTGTTCGTACAGTGTTGTGCAGGCAGCGGCGGAGTGTGTGACCACACGTGACACAATGCGCACCCTCGCTGATCATTTCACGCCGTTCTGTTGATCAACACTTGGTTGTTGTAATGAGCAAACAACGCACCTGCAAAAGCAGCGAGCTTGTGGAAGTGGATGTAAACATGCATTATCAGCGTGAGAAACACTGAATGTAAACATTTGTTTGTTTACAAGAAAACTCTACACTTTTTTTTCTCACTCTGCAGAGAAAGCGGCAGTGCTGCAGGTGTAAAGTAATAGTATGCTTTAAATGAGGTCATCCATTTATACAATGAAGACACAGAGCGAGCAGGGCTGGTCATTCGCAGCTTTTTTTAAACCACAGCAAACCGTCCTTTAACTCTCGACGGACAGCTGCAACCTGGAAGGCCAGGGTGACATGACCAATCAGGTTGCTCGAGCTAATGCTGCCTATCAGGAGCTAATCTGTTAGCATGTTTACTGCCTGCTGCCCGCTCGTATAAAGACCATGTATGCTAAGTTTTCACCAGGTCTCCCTGTGTGTTTCAGGCTGATATCTGGTCTCTGGGCATCACAGCCATCGAGCTGACGAAAGGCGAGCCGCCGCACTCAGAGCTCCACCCCATGAAGGTTTTATTCCTCATCCCAAAGAACAACCCGCCCACGCTGGAGGGCAACTACAGCAAACCGCTCAAGGAGTTTGTCGAGGCCTGTCTCAACAAAGAGCCCAGTTTTGTAAGGATTTTTTTTTTTTTGCATTTTTAAGGATCTTTCTGGTTTGTTTCTCCTTCCTGCGTCATGTGCTCATCTCTTCAATTCCACAGAGGCCAACTGCCAAAGAGCTGCTGAAGCATAAGCTGATTGTTCGCCATGCGAAAAAGACCTCCTACCTGACCGAGCTGGTGGACAAGTACAAGAGGTGGAAGGCAGAGCAGTCTAGAACCACAGAGTCCAGTTCTGATGAGTCTGACTCGTAAGTCTGATACCATCCTCATCACGTCAGATGTGAGCTTTTTTCCCCTGAAGTACAGCAGAAATGCACCAGAGATTTCTGCTTGTAACTCACGTCATCTTCATGTTGCTTGTTTTCACTGCGTGCCATTATGCTGGCAGCTGTTTTGACTCCTCTAAAGTAATTTTGACCGAGGCAGACTCTGATCCTCTGTGCTGCTTTCCTCCCACAGTTGTTATGATGAGCTTTAAGCACTTATGTGTGACTTCATTACTCATCGTGATCAATGTTCAAAGCCTCCTTCATTTCCGCCCAATCAGAGAGCAGGATGGCCAGGCGTCAGGCGGGAACGACTTTGGCAGCGACGACTGGATCTTCACCATCCGGGAGAAGGACCCCAAGAAGCTGCAGAATGGGGAGGGACAGTCAGGAGCGGCAGACCAGGTGAGAGCACCACAGCTTCAAAAACAGGTTGTCCTCCAGGCGCTGATTTCCTGTCTCAACTCTTTCTGTCTTTCCACAGACAAAAGACATTCCAAAGAGGCCTTATTCACAGAGCCTGGCCACAGTCATCTCTCCTGCATTAGCTGAGGTGAGGAGCTCTATCCTAGGCTTATGTAGAGGAAATGTCTGACCCTTCAGCTGAGTTTGCTTCTAACGAACGCTGGTGCCAGTCACGCCCAGATAGGTCCTCCGCTTTGATTAAACTGCTTTTCTCATCTTGTCTGTCTCTTATCGATCTAATCAAATGTCTGCTGCCTCGCCTTCCTCCTCGCTCCCAGCTCAAGGCGAGACAGGAGCAGGTGAACGGGAACCCCATGGTCCTGGATGAGCTGAGGGAGGCCATCCTGCTGGCTGAGGAGGCCTACCCCGGCATCTCCGATTCTCTGGTGGCTCACATGGTCCACAGGCTCCAGAGGTAACGTCTGGCTCTGGTTTTCTGCACAAACTAGACTGTAATCCAAATTGTCAGCAGTTTTCTTTCATGCAGCAAATGATAATAATGTGCTGTCCTTGTTTTCTGTTTTACAGTTTCTCCACAAGCAGGACGTCCTCCACCTCCCCCTAGTCATTGGCTCTCTGCCCCAGCCCTGCTCTCCCAGGCCCCCACCCCCCCAACACCACAGCCACTTCAGAGGGTTAAAAGCCAGGGGTCAAGTCATTCAATACCAGCTGACCATGTTTGACCTCCCGTGTCGGGGGGCGGGGCTAATGGAGCCTGTAAAAATGACTGAACTCCGACGCGGAGGATAGCAGAGAGACTCTGGAGAGCTTCTTTTAGCCACGTGTGAGAGGAGAAGCTCGGGGGGCAGCAGAACCCGTCGAATCGGCTGTGAGGGGACAAGACTCAAACTCAGAGCAACAGCCGAGCCACACTCTGGGCTCTGTATACACCAGACTTCTCCAGCCTCACACCGCCGAGTCTCTGTGTGGAATTTGCTCGACAAGGAGCCGAAATCCCCCCCCCCCCATCCCCAAAATCCAAGACAAGACTTCATTCCCCCTCTTAAATATCCCAGAACCTCTGAAAGCATGCTTGATGAACCTGCAGGGACATTATCTTAGTGTGCAAGCTGCGTGTGTGCGTGCCTGAATGCACGACGTGTGTGTGGGCACCTGCGCGTATGTGCGTGTGTATGTGTGCGCACGTGTGCTCTCGCGTTATGTAAGACTCCCTGTTAAGGCAAATTGCAGCATTCTTAATGAAACCTCAGGTAAAGTGCTTTAAGTGGACTTTGTCCTCCGAGGCAGCGGGAGGAGGAGGAGGAGCAGGAGGAGGAGGGGGGTGGGTCGCTATGCTGTACATGATTACGAGTTGCGGGAAATGAATCACTGTGTACAAAATGGTCATGCGCATTTTGTAGATATTGATGATGTTTAAAAGTAGATATTTAAAGATTTCAAACGTTACTCCGACCGACAGACAGACAGACAGACAGACAGAACAGAAAATGCCTTGCCTTTTCAAGATACACACCTCCACGTTCTGGCATTTCATCAAGAGGTTTAGTTTGTTTTCTTTTACTTGTCGGTGAGTGAAACTCAGTATTCATCCGCGTTTTCTTACTAAGTGACTGAGCTGCAATCTTCCATTCAATCACCTGCTGAATCATCCAACTAATTATGATACTGAGCTTATTTTGTTTAGAGGCAGAAGCTTTTCCTTTGTTTTTGTAGTCAGGGGATGGGGGGGGACTCCTACCTGTGCTTATGTTTAAACAATTTAAGTCAGTTTTGAAATGTTTAGGTCAAGGATGAAGGTAGATCTGTGTCGACAGTGGCTCTTAATTAAAAAAAAACTTAAGTTGAGGACAGTTCAAAGGGGAACCACTGCGTATGGCTGATATCATGTGAAGTATTATTTCCTTGGCTTGTAATTTATCCTTTGCGTTACTTAAAAGCTAAAGTGGAGTAACTGGCAAGGACCATCGTAGGCGATCGCGACACTCGCTCACGGCCAAACTGAAGCGCAGATCAGGACGAGCCAAGCCGCCGAGATCAACGCCAACCGTGTTTCCTCACTCCAGACATTTCTGTTCTCACTTCCACACCATGCTAGAAGTGCCATGTCCTCTTTCATGCTTTCACCAGATGTTTGTAGTATGATTTGCACCTTTGTTTTTGTTTGTTTTTTAATTTTCAGATTTTTTTTGCACTTTGAGAGTGTGTCGAGTATTTAAAGAAACCTGTTAAGAGGGAAAAAAAAGACGAAAAAAGTTGCTAATAGCCATGTTTTACTATATATGTTTACTTAAGAGTTCCAGAATTTACTACTGTGCTAATGCAGCAATAATGTTGAGGAGTTGCATCAAGTCGCACTTGTCAACACAGGGATTGAATGAAATTAAGAAATATCTGATATTTTTATAACTGCAAAGAGTTAAGTATGGAAATATGGAATGCTTTATGGATATGGGCACCTGCCTCTGGCAAAAAAATATCTATACCTTACAGAAAAACATATGCTACGGAAATAAAATGTGTACATTTGGTCTCCTTTATCATAGCTGACAGTTTATATTACTGTATATAATCTTTGCTTGTGTCATTTGAGGATTCCCAAGTTAAATGTAAGCTCCTTGTAAGCTTTCAAAGTGACATGAGAAATAAAGATCTAATGCTAACTGAGAACTTGGCGTCGTGCATGGCTCATTTACTCCTGACACTGGCTTCCAGTAAGATATAGTATTGACTTTAAAACACTGCTGCTTTACGTCATACATTAAGGAATTCATATGTCCGTAGCACATAAACGTTATCACTTTTTACAATGTACGGAATTACCAACTATCAACCAAGTCCTGACCCATTCAAACCATCCTCCCCTGTTAGCTAACTTAGCTCATATTAGCCATATGCTAGCAAACTACCAAATAGCTAACGTTAGCTAACAGTTCAACAGCTAACAAAAATAATTTAGTTTGACTTATGAGTGTTGAGTGCATGACAGTAGCATACCTCTTTCTGGACAGAGGTTTTCCTTCTTTTACTTGCTGACCCGCCAAAATTTTTAAACTGTTGATTGACCTTTCGCCATTTTCTTCATTTCCGGTCTCGCTGCGCTGCTCAGTACACCGAACGGCACAGGGTGGGCGAAACCAAGTTTTCTACAAGGGGGGGGGGGGGGGGGGTAGATTAAAATGTATTTTCCGTTGTTTGTTTGCTTATTGAATTACATATAATAATAGACAATTTATTTGTATTTAATTAAAATACATACTTTCTATCGGAGGGTTGTTTAGGCTGGTTTTGATTACTGGGGGCGTTAAAACCCACCCACTCCCCCCGAAATTACGCCTATGGGATAAATCGTAATGATTTTCGTGAGTTATCCTCGAGCGCCACCATGAGGTTGACATTTTTAATTAATGATATTCCCATCAGCCTTGCTTGAACTTCGTTGTTTAGTGCTAATTAGTAATTGTTAAAAGGTGGTGAACACGGTAAACATGTGGAAAAGATCAATAGAAGCTACAGAAAGAGATTTTGCTGCTCCTTTGAATGTCATAAAAACATAAACACCCATAAATTGCAAAATGTTAGGAACACTTGTCAAATATTTCGTGTTCAGTCTTCTCCCTGTATAAACTGTATACTGTGCATGCAAAAAGGTTTTATATACTGGAAAATAAATGTATTTGACATTATGTTATAACTTCGCCTTAAAAAAAAACTGTGTTTACTGACAATTCCTGGCTAGCATCTTTATTGAAGAGCTTGGTGAGCAGCCATTATCACATGGCAGTACTCTCCCAGGCCAAAATGTAATGGGAGGTTGACTACAGAATATGATTTAACAGCAGATGAGCACCTCATATATATATAAAACTACATCAATATATTACAATACATACAACACTGTGCCTGGAAATAAATACATATTTTGGAACAGTTGTATGTCTACTCCGGCACATGACACGAGCTTATGAAACAAAAATTACATAAAGATGTTGCTACACAGTGCAAAATAAATCATTGTAAAAACAAATTTACAACAGCAAAAGCACAAATTACAGGGCTTTAATCATATAAGTAACCTCTAAAAAAGGGATGCTCTTGAAATAGCTTGAAAATGGGGACTATAATTATCCCTGCCGAGATCCGACATTGTCCACCAAGAGCTTCACTGTCAAAGCCCTCTTTTCTGTGTCCTTCCAGCTTCAGCACCATTTCCCTCAGGTCATCTGTTCATTCTAAGCTCTTCATGTCTAGCAGTGCACCAGACTGCGTTAACAAAATGACCAAAAACCTGAACGGCACAAGCTCTCTCAGAAATGAAACACCGAACCAAGCAGCATTCGTATACGAACGCGGGACAGGCTGTGGAGAAGGGTCGCTTTAGATCTTGGTCTGTTTGGTTTCCTCCTCGTCAGAGCTGGAGTCAGAGTCCCTCCTGACCATCTCCAAACTCTTCTTCCTTCCCTTGTCTTCAGGCTCCACCTCTATAAACTGGGCTTCTATCTTGGCCGGGTCGATGTAGGTGTAGAAATAGGCCATAATGGAAAAGATGACGCACACTACCACCAGCAGACAGGCAAAGAGGACGTACTCGGCCCACTGGTGAACAGAAAAACAAGCACGCAGTTTAAATTTGGAATTAATTAACACCACTCTCTTATCTGTCGGCTAACTGAAACAGGAGCTAGGAGAGCTAGCTCAGATTAGCATTAAGCAGGGGAAGCTAGCTTGGCCTCGTCAAAAGGTACCAGCATCTCTAAAGCTCTTAACATGGCATCAATCTTCTTGTAAAACACCCAGCAAGGTAATAGGTGTATTTCCCAACACTGCACATTGTTCTTTTCATACAAAGAGCTGAAAAATGAACTGAAGAATGCCTTGATAGCAAACTCGTTAGCATACAGTGGCCTGTTGGTTACGCATCCAGCAGAGTCAGAGCACATTAGCATTCATGTTCGCATCCACCTGAATGAATGGAAGTCCAATATTCAGCCTCCTTTTAGCTCTGTTTTAGTCTCCACCAACTCCTGAGAAAAATATCTGCTATGAAGCCTAATGGGGTGATTATTGTCTGTGGGGGTTTCACTACAACACGTGCTTTAATGTGGATTTAATGGAGTGTTTTTATACTGCAATATATGTTTTTCTTCTCATCTCATCAGTTTTGGCTGAGTACAGTTTTCTCAGTTGTTTCCAAACTTGAGTTCAGCACTCAGTAATACGGAGGAAAACCTTGTGCTGGATGCGTGTGCTGATGTCGCAGGGGTTTGTTTTAAAATGAAAGAAGAAAGACCTTGAAAGGATCACAAGTGCACCAGTGTCGTGTGTTATCGACTGACAACTGCTCCGTGAAGGAGTTTTGAAAGTCCTCTGTGAGCCTCCACCTTATCTGACATATCTTTTATTATATTCCATCAAAAGCAATTTCACCCACTTGCAAACATCAATTACAGACATTCATATAACTTGAATATGAACTTTCCCAAGGCCAAGGAGGACAATATGTGCAAACTAATGGTTAAATAAAATCCACCCACCTGCTTCGGGAGCTTCGCCGCCTCAGCCACAATGAGCACAATGATGTTACCGACAGCTACCGTTAACAGCCAACCAGCCTGCAGCACGGCCTTCATGTTGCTGGGCGCCTGGAGAGCAAAAGTAGGTCCAAACAGAACTACATATGATAGCAAATCATAAAAGATATCAAGACAGGAATTAACACTAGGATTGGCCTTATTCTCCAAAGCCACTTCTGTTCCCAAACTGCCTGTGCCACATGGTCAGATATGTGAGGAAAGCGCCCTCTACCTGTGAGTAGGAGAACTCCAGGCCGGTGACAGAAAAGACCACCTCCCCTGCCGTGATGAGGAAATACTGAGGAATCAGCCAGGCGATGTTGACGGAGTTACGGCTCATGTCCATCACCGGTCGGATGCTCAGAGCACACTGCAGGACACAGACGGGGACCCGCATGTGTTAAAAAGCTCCATTCAAGCTACACTGTGGCTCAAAATGTATCTGCGACTTACATTGTCTACAAGTGTCAAATTTGGCATGATGATCAAGGTGTAAGAGCTGCCGAAGTCAAATTTTTGATCGTAGTAACACTCTCCTCCAAAGTCATCCTTGATGATGAAGTGTGCACTGAGACAAGAAGAAAAACAATCAGGACCAAGACGTTTCTCCAGTCGTAGCCGCATGTGAAATATAAAGAGGAGTATCGGTCTTACTTTCCCTGTGGCACCAACACGTATTCTGACATGTTTCTGGGGCCAAAGTAGTCAAAGCTCAGGTCATCCACTGTTACATTCAACGTGGAGTTATACCCATTCAGAAATCTGGGGAGGGAGAATTCAGCATGCAAAAGGTGAGAAAACGGTGAGATTAAAGATTAAAGACATTCTTCTTCTTCCACATCAAACGTTTATTTTGCTGCTACGGCCTGATGTGGTCTGGTGTGACCAGTAGCTAATGTTCATTTTACTGCATAACTGACATTACTGAGTCAGTTTGCTGACACTTTTCTGTGTCTCGGCTTTAATTACCTTAAATTCAGCTAAAGAACTTAAGTTAAAAAAATAGTTTGTTGCTAGCTAAATAGCTAATATATAATAATCATATACTGTAAGCAAAGGCCTTGGGGTTCTGACCATTAGCCGCCTCCCTTTTTAAACACTTTATATTGATTTCAAGTCTAAATTACACCATGTAACACAACCATCATGGTCATCAAAGCACTGGCTGACCCATGTGACCCTGAAGCAACCTTGAAAGGGTCAGATGATGATTAAAAATGTGGTCTTTTGCTCATTAAATACTGCATACTTGCCTGATAGCATTAGCGCCCAGTGCCGGCTTTGATGTGATGTCCGTGAACTGGAGAAAGAAAGACACTTTAGAACCTCCACATCGAGTCAGATCCCATGTAATCCGTGGATAAAGGAAACATAAACATAATCAAAGGTCATCCTGTTTTCTATGCTCCGTCATGTGATTGTCAGACGGTTAACAGAGCGAAACATGTGGGAAGAGCTCTTCACTCCTTCAGCACATCTGGCTCACGCACTCACCGTCTTAATCATGGGAATGGTCTCGTCCGGAAAGATGACGAAAGTACTGCGACCGCCGTCCACTATAGTGGCATCGTAACTGACATTAGACTGCAGAGTCAGTGTAAATGAATCATCGAAGGTGACGTATTGATTGTGGGCCTGCAGGAGAGAAGACAACATCAACATGACCTCCTGCCTGTCGAGCTCACGGTTAACGTCCGTCTGAAGCTGACTGACGTACCCCGTAAGGGTGCAGAGTGAGGCTGTTGTTTCCAGCTTTGACGTCCACCACGTCGTTCAGCATGTTGATGAACTTGGCTTGGCCCTCAGTGCTTGATGGGAACTGGGGCAGGGTTTTCTGGAGGGGACACAGCATTGTGAGTGTGTGTTTGTGAATTGAGCTTCGTAAGTGTGTGTTTAAGCTGCCCAGTGTATGTCTTTACATGTGGTACACTCACATCAATCTCTATCTGGACCAGAGCTGCAGCGACGAAGGCGAGAGAGGCGAGGAACATGCCCACAGTCATCCTCTTCAATGGACTGCAGACACACACACACACACACACACACACACACACACACACACACACTTGAGTTTCTATCTTTATGCTTCTATAATCAGCATATACACAAAAATGGTTTATAACACACTATAAAGACATTTTAAAGAGTTTATTCATGTATTTTTACTTTTATTTTAACACTAATTAATCAAAACTGATTGTTAATAAGTAGAATAAATGAATATTAAGATCAACACGACTTGAGTTTTTAAATGATTTGTACTCATACTGTATATCATGAAAGTGCACCAGAAACCGTTGATCTACTGCTTATACGAGCTCAAGAGCTTATAGTGACTTGGAAATATTCATATTTCAGTGACTCCAGTTACAGTCATGTCGTATTTCCCGTCATACAGGAATAAAACGGAAAGATAAACTCACCTGAAGTTTAATCTGCACTTGGCAATCAGCGGGTAGACCAGATTGTCCACGATCGGCACCAAGATGAGGATCAAGACGGGGTTGACGATCTGGTGGAGAAGAGGGCGAGTCGCTGATTTAAAGCCTGTTCAATAGGTTCACGTTGAAAAGCATCAAAGAAGTGAAACCAACACGAGCGTCTCACCTGCATCTGCTCGGGCTGGATTATGAAAGCTCCCTGTTGAACGAGGCAGACAGAATCTCATTTAAAAAACAATCTTTGGTGACGATTGTGCTCCCAAAAAATAAAGATGAGTCACTTACAAAGTCGCCGTCCATGGTGGTCGCCTGGAGCGTCCATCTGGAGCCCTGTGGAGGAGACGCAGCTCTTCTTGAGATGTGCTATTAGATCACGGTTAAAACAGTGAGTGTGAAGGAGGAAACTGATGCTTACCTGCTGGTCAAAGAGAGCCCAGAACATGGGCAGAGGGATGTAGAGGAACAGCACCTTCAGCACCATCTTCACCTGCGCAATCAGGAGTTTCTGGAGCCAAACACAGACAAGGATCAGGATTTTCACATCACTAGCTGTGCTGTTTGGACTTGCATGTATGCTGCCCTTACATCATATCTCTCCTCAGCCCAGTCCATCCAGTGGTCTCTCTTGGGGTATGCAGGAGAGCGATGCCTAAAGCGGTTCATCAGAGCAAACTACAGGTGGCAGAAAGGACATTTTCAGTGTGAATCTTCAAACTGTTGACTCATGAAACACACTGAGGAGCCACTTACCCAGGTGCACTGGCACACTTTGACGATGATGTTGCCTTGAGGGGCAGCCTTGTAGTACATACTGTTTCCAATAATGAACACAACTGCAGACACACACACAGACACACACACACACGCACACACACGGATATATTAACATTTGACCATTTGTCAAAACAGCAATAGGAAATAATTACAAAGAAAAGGTTAGAAACTCATCTGATCTGCACCATAAATCACATGCCACGCCCCCTTATGAAACATCCTTTATAGTGGGTAATCATGGGTTTACAAGTTACAGCAAATGAGTTTATGAATAGTTAATAAATCACACATTAATGTCAGAAGCTATCAATACAAACGGCTTATTCCTTATCTGTTAAAGCAGTAATGAATGACTTCTTAAAGGGACACGCCAGTGATTGAGCATCATGCTTACAGTCAGTATCTTGCCTTTTAGTCCCTGAAGTGGGTCAAGATCCAAAATACAATCAATCCTACATTTCCCATAATGCAGTCTCCCTATATACCCCTGATGACATCACTGTGACGTCAGCCTTGGTAAAGCTCCTCCAGAGCCCCAAGAGACGTCACGCAACTGCCGTCACAGGCTGAGGAAGACGAGTAAGCTGACACCAGTCGAGTAAAACCATGAACTTCTTCAATAACGTGCGCCTGATTAGAAAGTGGCTGGTTGTTATAATCAATAAAGAGGTTAAAAAAAAAAATGTAAAAAAAAAGAGTTCTTACTCAGAGCAACCAGCATGAGAATGGCAGGGACACCAAAGGCCAGAGGGTAGCACAGCTGCTTACTGTGGATACCACACTCCAGAGCTGGAAACCAAAGCACACGCACACACGCACACACGCACACACACACACACACACACACACACACTTATTAAATTCAACGTGTCATATGACTGGCACAGTTTCTGCTCTGTTTCTCAGCTCTGGGGTACCTTTCAGGATGGGGGTGATGAGGGTGGACAGCAGACTGCCAGCGTTGATGGACAGGTAGAAGATGGAGAAGAAGGTGCTTCTCTGCTTCTCCTGTTGGACACCGGAAGTGAAACAAGCGTTACATAACGTGCCGTTTGAGTGAGTCATTAATATTATGGGCTAATCTTTGTACCTGGCCCTGAACAGACACCTGTGTACCTGTGGTTATTAGTTAATAAACAACTCGCTGGAACGAAACAAGAGATAAAAGAAGTGCTGACGAGGCGCCACCGATGGCTGAGTGACTGCTCTTTTTAATTGATGTGCGAGTGTATGCGTGAAGGAGGGAGATAACACACACGTCCTGCATGTGATGTGTGCATGTGTGTATGCACACAAGAGGAAGGTAAATGTCTGTATATGTTGTATATGTGTATATGTGATTTAAACTGTAGCCCTCATCACCTCCTCTCAGCCTCTGGATCTCAAACCATTCCATAAATATGAGAAAACCATGTCATAATTACAAGATTCACATCTCATGAACATGAGGCACATCTCTGTAATGTTGTCTTGCAATTGTGAGATGAGAATTTTGTAATTATGGTACAAGCAGGATCTTGTAATTACGCTCATAAAAACTCTCATAGTTACAAGAAGACTCTCATAATTACATGAAAACCGTCTCATGATAAAAGGATCTGGATCTCCCTTTTCTGCGGTAAAGAGAAAAATATGTGTGAAGAAATCTCAGTTACGCCGTCAAGATCTTGATCGTGATCTTAATCTTCATCACGTCATAATTCTGAGAGTTTCTCAACAGTTTCAGGCTTCTTGATGAGATAAGACCTAACTTTTTTCTTTCGTGAGATTGTAGAGCTGTTTCTATTATTTTGTCTCCCATGTGTAAGTGTAACACGTGTGCGTCTGCTTGAGTGACATCTAACCTGATGCTCTTCAAACTGATCTCCACCAAAAGCAGCCACGCAGGGTTTGATGCCTCCGGTTCCCAGAGCAATGAGGATCAAACCCACCATGGACAAAGCTCTGCAGCAAGAACACACAACCGTCACTACATGTCTGTGTGTGCGCGCCTGTTGTATTTGTGTGACACACATGTGCGTGTGCTCAGCTCACATGTGGAAGTCCATGTTGTCCGGGGTGCCGTCCCTGTTGGAGTCTGTGATGTCATTGACAGAACTCACGGCCAGGACACCCTGACCCACCGTATAAACGATGGACAGGTAAACAATAGTCCTGTGCAGAGGGAGGAGGAGGAGGAGGAGGAGGAGGAAGAGTTTAACAGGTGTCCATCAGAGAAATAAGACAGACCAGGGTCAAAAATCCAAAGATGATGTTTAACAGCTCACACTGTGACACACACAGCTATGCAAAGCTTATCCATTCTGATGCATTTTTTATGCATTTGCAGGTAAAACTGGCAGGTTTTGAAACTCACCTGTACTTGCCGAGCCATGAATCAGCCACTATGGCTCCCAGGATGGGCGTCAGGTAGCACAGAGCCACAAAGGCATGGTAGATAGTGGTGGCGAAGTCGTCGCCCCACTTCAGGAAGGACGTGAAGTACAGCACCAGCACGGCTGCAGACGGGTGGGGGGGGGCAGTAAAGAGGAAGAGGTTAGGGATGCAGGTGGAAGAAGTATTGAGGTATTTTACTTGTAAAAGTCCTGCATTCAAAATCTTACTCGTGTAGAAGTGCAGAGGTTGTATCAGCAAAATGTTCATTTGTACATATACAAATTAACGAAGTGCAGTTATTCAAGTAATACACTCAAGTACAATTTTAGGTACCTTTTCTTTTATTGTACTTTATACTTGTACTCCAACCTCTCACATGGTTTCATTCCAGTGATTGTTTGAGGCCAAAAGACACTCAAATGATCCAGAATTCACAAAAAAATGTTATTATTATTATTATTATTATTATTATTGTTATTATTATTATTATTATTATTATTATTATTATTGTTATTATTATTATGTGAAGTAGTTTAAAGGCTCTCAGAGGCCGTCTTTCTGCAGGGCGAGTACTTTTACTTGAGATACTTTAAGTACATTTTGCTAAAGTAGAGTTAAGAATTTTACTTGTGATAGAGTATTTTTACATTGTTGTGGTACTTCAGTCAGAGATCTGAATGTTTGTCCACCATCATGTTGACAGACTGATTATATATTTTATGTGTAAAATCCTAATCTATAAAGTAACTATGGCTGTCAGATACATGTAGTAGAGGAGTATGCAGTCACTTAAAATGGAAATACTCAGGTGTCAACAGCTTTATAAAATGTGAATGAGATCCAGAGCAAAGCGACTCACCTCGCATGCCATAGTAGGAGAAACGCTCGCAGAACTCATTGACCACGATGAAGAAGATGCTCACCGGGTAGCCAAAGATCATCATCTGTTAAAGCGAAAGGAAAATTCACAAAATTACCTTTTTTTTTTTTATCTTCAACAAAGTATCTGACTGCCTGGAATTTGATTTCTTCTTAAATCCATTTTCTGATTTCTGTTATACCCACAGATGAGTGCAGATTTTTTCCCTGTTAGAAATTCAGTCCTAAACAATAAATATCTGCATTTCAATAATTACTGCAGATGGGACAATAACAGCTGGACTTACACTCTTTGACTTGCGCTCCCTCTTGTCTGGGTCTGCAGAAACAAGTGTCATAAGTCACACATTATTCAAATGGAATAAATAAATCCCATAATGAAAGGATGGGCTCCTGAGGGTCCCGGTCCGGAGTAGGACTCACCTTCCATGGCTGCTGCGACTGCTGACTTCAGGTCCCTGCTCCCAACTGAATCCAACAAATAAAACTATCAACAAGAAGACACAAAGAGACGAGTGACCCTTGTCTGCATCCACAACATGAAGACCGAGCCGAGGCCGGGCCAGCTTCTTATGTAACCTCCCATCAACGACCTCACCCCTGCGCCACCCACTGATGGCGGACTGTTGATCGCATACACGCACTGCAAACATCTTGTCCAGTGTCTCTCAACGTGCAAATCACCATTTTTCCCACCTCCCTGCACATTCTCCTCATCACAATGTCCATGTGTCAGTAATTACTTTACGACTCAGGGAACTCAGGTGCAATGAGAGGGTCTACCTTCCAGAAAAAGGGACTGATTAGGTCAGCTGATTAAGCTAACAATGATTGTGCAGTTCTTATTGCTCTCTAACACATGTGCACTGTATGGAAAGATTGAAAAAGGGCAAAAATCATGTATGAGTATATAAAGTGTGCATAAAGAAGGCCTTTAACCCTCTTTCATTTTCAAGTGCACACTTATAGTTGGACTGGTTTGTGTATTAGCAGAGGAAGCATATAGACTGACACCTGTGTGTGTGTGTGTGTGTGTGTTCAGGTTTGATAAGGCAGGTTGAGTAAATGTAATCTTACATATCTCAAACTTTGTCAAACACGTATGTGTGCTTACAGGAGACAACGATGGTCTGTGATACACAAATACACAAACCCTGGCTGCATTCACAAAGCCGTTAACAGCAGCGATTAAAACGTAATAAAACATACAGCAGCAGGAATCTGAGTATTTCACCTCATAAAGACACACACAATCACACAGCATGAAACACCAGCAGGACTCACGCATGATGGTTAGCAGGTCAAACCTCTGACACAATAACACAGCTGGGGTGTTTGTCCAGTAACAGCAACACAACAAGGTGGGCGTGTGTGTGTGTGTGTGGTTGTGGGGTGGGGGGGCTCTGTCAGTGATCGGGGTGGGATTAGCAGGTCTTTTGCATGACACAGAGCGCGGCAGGGATTTTACAGCATCAGCATTGTGATTTCACTCCTGTTTCTCTTGAATGACTGAACAACATGCTCACTCATAAACACACACACACACACACACACACACACACACACACTTATTTTTAACTGATAAGACAGTGCTACAGGTAGATTACACTATCTTAATAGGACACATTATCAGCAAACACACATCATCACGTTATCTACCCTGAATTTACCATGTGAACTGCACATTGTACTGATGTATGAACACCCATAACAGTGACATTTTGTGTTAGCTTGCTAAGTCTGTTAGGGTTAGCTTGCTACCTAAAACTCCTTACCAACCGTTTACAGAGTTTGTACAGCAATGACACAGCAGTAAAAACTAGCATTGCTTGCACTAACAGGCTTGTAGCTTGTGAAAGTTTAAAGGGAGAAGATATAACCAAATAAGTGAAAACTATGATATAACTGTTGAGGGTAAATGCTAGAAGCTAGTGATGGTAAATGCTAGAAGCTAATGCTAACAGGTGCTAAAAGCTAATGCTAACAATGTGTAACAGTGGGCAAACGTGAAATGGAGAATAAAGGGCAACAAACTGGATTAGTCTTGAGCAATATTTCAATTAGTACCCATCTCAAGTTCATCATAAGTTTGTTAACATTAGCTACAACATTTAGCAACCATAAGCTAATGGTCATACCAAGTATGGCTGTAGCAGCATTGTTTTGAAAGTAGCAAGGGTGTGCTAATGCAATGCTAATTAAACTTTTCATTTGGACATGTTATTTCTTCTTTTTACAGTGACATAGAAATGTAATTAATCATATAAAACTTTTGACTTGTCTTACACTCTATTTTACTGATTTATCCATGTATTCAGGTGTATTTTTGACTTTCCTGGCTTGCCTTTTCCTGTACTTTGTTAGCTGTCAACGGTCAGCACACAGTATAAAGACAGCATACAGTGTAACTCATAGCATAAAACACAAAACTACCTGTTTTAACAGCCCATTTTTTTCAGCTTACCCAGCATACAGCATACAGTCCAGCCGCACATCATGATATCTTTTGTATTTGACAGAAGTATTTCCCCCAACGCATTGCAGAGTCTGCACTGTCCAGACCAGTAAAGGCTTTACTGACAGCTGGGAGTCTGTGGCTTCAGATAAGAGGCTGCTTTGAATTGTATCTGAAACAAAGCAGGGTGCTTGGAGGGCGAGAATGTTGTCAAAGGCTAATCCCTCTGCTCTTTCAAAGCAGGAAATTAAATGCTTTCACATTTCTTCACAGCACAATCTTTCAAAGTGGACTTACAAAATCTTAGTGTGTTTGATGCTAATTAGCAAATGCTAGCATGCTAACAGACTAAACTAAGATAGTGAACATTATGCTTGCTAATCATCAACATGCTAGCAGTGTCATTGTGAGGATGTTAGCATGCTAGCATTTAGCTAGCTAAGCAAGGCCTCACAGTGCAGTTAGCATGGCCTTTTTATGACTTAACAATTTTTGGTCAAATAAAAGAAAGTGGAAAAAGATAACAGCAGAAGCTATTATTACAGATTTTATTTATTTATATGTCTTAAACATATTTACATGAGCAGTCAATAAGTAAAAATGTGTCTTAATTTTCACCTCACAGATAATAAAAGGCATGACAGACAAAGAAACAAAGGGGGTAGATTACAAATAGTTGCGCCCTTGTCTTGCATTGCACAGTCTTTTTCTAATGTCTTTGGCAAGAGCGGTTTTCTGTGCAGTAGGCTGCCTTGGTAACAATAGAAAATATTGCACACACTTTTCCAGAAAATAGGTTAAAACATTGTGGTTCACTTGGCTTTAGACAGTTCCTATACACGTCCATTGGCCTAAAATAGAGTGAATAAATCTTTCAAATGTCCAAGGTAAGATAAAAGATAAACTCTGATGCCTCTGCTGTGACGGGGCCTCAATGGAAAAAGGGTAGAAAAGGGAAATGTAAAAATACTGTGTGTCAGCTGATGAATGCATGTTCGGCTACAGCAGTGGCATTTATTGATTTACTTTCATTAAAAATGTTCTTGATGCACTCTCTTACAAACACTGTACACAAATGGGAGCCCTAGAGTTAAAAGCAGATAAGGTGAAGACTTGGATCAAATTCAAATACTGAATGTCTTATACAACATACCTTGGGTGGAGCTTAAGACACCGGGACAGTTAATCATGTTGTTCATGTTGTCAGTCACAGTATCAGATGCACAATTGCTGCGTCAGAGCTTAACCCCATCTTGCTTAAAAGAAAATAAACTATGCAAAAAGACAAATGACCCAAATCTGGAAATAAGTTGATAGAGTCGCTGCTCTGAGTAACAACATGTCTCCATAGGAAACAAGAACAGCACTGGGCCTACTGGTAACAGGGAGTGAATGTCACATTTTCCAGCTCAAAATACCAGTGGATGATGGCTTCAGGTTGTACTTAATTGTTTCCTCTTGACTGGCAGGTAGTTTAATCAGTCGTTAGTGGTGACAGAGGCGTGAGTCTGGTGTGAAACATCCGTGTCAGAGTATGGTGGTGGAGCCATGTGGGTTGGCACTGGTTGGTGTGCCGCTGATGGCGTTGAAGATGCCCATAGAGTCAGACAGAGCGCTCCTCGTGCCGTCCTCCACTGGGTTTATCTAGAGAAAAAGGTCAGTTAGGAAAGGTGTTCATTCGGTGACACACGTGCACGTTAATTTAAGCTGAGGGACTGTAGGAAGATAAAACAGCCTGTCTCTGTAGTTGGACATTAATATTCCTCTATGGAGTGCAATAGTGACTTCACTGAATGACAAAAGCAGCATTACCATCCAATCTGCTCAGGCCAGCCCAAAGAGAGTAGGAGACAGGAGACATGGTTAGTAAACGAGCAGAAGAATGCAGCAGTGGACAGCTCTTAAAGGTTACACAACAATAAAAGTGTGCACATAAAAATAGCTAATGCAGGTAGCTTGGCATAGTTTTCTGCAGCTGAAGACCTGCAGCAGTCTAAATGCAGTAACAGCTGATCATAGTCTGATGCAGCAGGTGTCTCTGGGGTTCCTACCTGTTCATGCATGATGTTTGACAGCTCCCTGGTCAGGTCCCTGTAGTTGGCCTTCATCTCATCGTGATACTCCTGCTGGTCCTCTTTGATCAGCCGCTCGTTCACTCCCAGCGCCTGACCGCAGGCGTCCACAAACTGCCTGAGGAGAGATGCAGCAGTTGAGTTAACCTCCAGTGCATGCACACACCAAAGGGACTGTATGTATTGTTTATTATGATGTTTCTAGTCTTTCATTGTGCTTCTGACTGGAACTTGAAAACAGCAAGCCATAAAAAGAGAGAAGGAAGAGAAGTTCAAGTCGTAGTTTCACAAATGCAAATGTTTGTGTAATTGGTAAGTACCTGAACACCTCTTTGAGCTGTTTGACCTTGTTGTCAGGATATTTCTTGGCACTGCCGTCGTCGAGGAAGGCTCTGGCGTACGCGAGAGGACCGGCATTGACCTGGATGACAGCGGAGGCCAAAATTAGGCTGAAGTTATTCATAAGGAGTAAAATGATTTACAGCCTTTTGGATAGCAGCATCATCTGCACCTGAACGCTGATGCTGCCTTGCAGTTTGAGCTGCAGGCGGATCATGTCCACCTCAGAGGCCGAGCACAGGAGTCGCAGCTCGGCCACCTTGGCGCTCATCTCGTCTATGGCCACCTCGATGGGGCTCAGGTCGGTCTGGTGTTGGTACATGACTGCTATCCGCTTCTTCACATAAGGGAAACAGTGGGTGGCTGGATGGGAATGGGAAAAAAGTATAATAACTGATGCTTATAAGAGTCATATCAGTAGTACAAAAACAGCTTATCATTAGGGATTTAACAGCAACATGTGTCAGCCAGGGCGCCTCTTCTCCTCCAGCTGTTGTCTGTGTGCAAGTCACAATCAGTCAGCATGATTTCTGTCAAGTTGAGATAACACCTGAACTTTGGGATGAAGTGGACAGTCCAGTAATAAACCTCACCTGGCCTTATCTGCCTCAGGAGTAACTAACATTAACACACGCTAATCATTACGATACTGTATTCCTCCTCTTTGCTTACTGCTGTGATAAGAAAGACCTGTTTGGTTTCTTGACTCCACAGAGTCCACATTATACGTCTTTCTCCTGTTTGTCTCAGTGAAATTTGTGTGCAAACTGCTGTCCATCGCTGCATGACCTACTGGTGAGAACAGTCCTCCGTTTGCACTGCTCCTCCACCCCTCCCTGCTTCTTGCCCGACACGGTGAACGGCGTCTCGAACACAAAGCGCTGGATGTTGTGGCTCTTCTCAAAGTCGGTCTTCCTGTCCTCCAGCTCCTTGTCATCTAGGTAGGGTGTGACGTGGGTCACCTGGATGTAGGCGTACTTGGAGTCGAGGTCCTTGGGGTTCACCTGTGGGTGCACAAAAGACAAAGATGTTTGGTTTTGACTCAAACATAGATAAATGTAAAATACCTGTGGTCGTGAGTAAACCTCATGGTGATGGTTTGATGCACTTATTCTCTTTCTCATCAAGAGTCACTTTCATGTCTGTGCATTAACTATGGAGCTAGAGCTAGGAGGTGATTAGCTTAGCTTAGCATGGAGTGTGGAAGCAGGGGAAAACAGCTAACCAGGCTCTCTTCACAGTTCAAATTGTGCCCACAAGCACCTCTAAAACTCTCTAAACACACAGTATCTTGTTTGTTTAATCGGTAGAAACAACAGGTTGTAGTTTTATGGGGGGCGCTTTAACTAAGCTGGAACTATTTCAAGACACACAAAGAAAAGTGCAAGGAATTGTTGTTTATCTGCTCTAATGAACATTAGCATGCTCTGTGAATTGGCATGTCTATCTTAAAAACAAGCATGTGGATCTGCAGCTAAGCACATTTACACACAACTTAAACCTCCATTAACGGTTGATAATTTACACACCTAGCAGACACAAAGCATTAGCAGTGATTTGTATGCTGTTTTGCGGCGTTGCTTTGGAGCCGCGACGTTTCTGAATGCCATCTACCATCGCGGTCATGTACACACACACAAATGTGACCCCACCCTGCCAGAGTCCTGAATGATCTTGACGTTCTCCTGACCAAACTTGTCGGAGTAGAGCTTCAGGAGTCTCTGGGAAATCTCTGACAGCGGAGTGAACTTTGGCTCCTTGTAGATGTATTCCTTTCCGTCTTCATCTTCAAAGAAGCCCTGCGGAGGGAAGGGATAAGTCAAGAGGGTGTGACGTGGCACGACCTGGAGCTAGGATAAGTCAAACCTGCCACACATGTCAACTTGGTCACTTTCTCACCATCGTATCTAAAACACAGAATCCATATCTTTAATTTTCAGACGGCTTTCTTTTCATGCAGCACATGCATTACAAGGACGAGCAAAACCCAGAAAAACACACTGGATGAGAGATGACTGAGGTACTACATGAACGGACAACCAATAAAACAACATGCTAATAGCTAAAAGAGAGGAAAACAGTAGGAAAAGAACAAACATGCAAACTTCAGCTGGTTACTTCACGACCATAATCTGTTTAGGGTTTATCTATGGAAAAGTACACGAGTGTGTGTGTGGGTGGGTGTGAGTGGAAAGAGGCCAGTGTAATCACTGAAGACAGGAGTCACAGCAGTAAAATGGCTAATCAAAGGAAAGGTTACCCAAAGCAGCACACATAAAAAAGCAGAGTAAAAAAAGAGTCTATGTGCAAGATTTTTGCTCTTCTGCTTTGGGGGAAAATACAGCAAAAACATCGAAAATACAGCTAAGATAAAAGCTTTCACCACTACATCTGTCTCCCACTTTTGTTGCTACTGTTCAGCAATCACAAGCTGCTATAGAGCTAAATCTAGGGAATCCACAGCTACATTTTGCCACTAATTCAGCAAAAAAACAAATGATGCAAGGAGGTGGAAGAGCACACCAGGCCAACACACACAGCTAAACCTCGAAGCACTTACCGCAGCCTTGGAGGGGGAGGAGAAAAGAAGAGACATCTCTATTAAAAAGAGCGTTTTAGGTGGGGTAGATCATAATTCAGTGGTAAGTGATCCTGTACTCAATGTGCATGCATGTAAAAGGCAAGAGATGACATCATCACCATGCTTTTATTAAGAGTTAGCATTCATGCTTGACAAAAACAGTACTGCACTTCATCTGTGGTTTGTTAATTTTTTCATTTTGGAAACTCGGCCCCTCACCTGTCCAAAGAAGGCCACTCTGAAGTAAGTTCCCAGCAACCTTTTTCCACTATGCATCACCTCCATCACTTTGGTGTAGGCACGGTGGAGGGTGTCGTACAGGTGAGTCAGTTTCTGAAATTAAAAAATAATTGCAATTTTCAATAACTCTGAAATAAAGTCACTCATGCAGAGGAGGGTAAATCAAACTGGATGATTTAGTTTCAGTTTATTTTAAACCTGCAATAGCTGATTTTTTGGCTGCTTGGGGACAGCAGAAACAAGTTGAGAGCAGAACACATAATGCAAACTTTCTCACCCAGCAGGTACAGAGCAGCATTAGCATTCATGCACCCCCTGATGAATCCAAGCCCTGGTCTATACCTGTGCTCACTGTGCAGTTTACCTCAAAGTCTCTGCGCTGTTCATAGATGGGAATGATGAGCCTGTAGACATCAGCGATGAGCTCATAGCGCTCCGCCTTCCAGAGACCATCAGCACACTCCTCCAGCAGCTCCATCAGCACCTCCTGAACACACAGACGCACAGATAAATAAATGTAAACTTCCCCCTCCTCCCTGCAGTCTCAGCTCAAGAGGGGCATTTCTGTTTGTTCTTATACGTTTACAAGGCTACAGTGAACATAAACTGGGCATAATGTTCCTGTAAAGACAGCAGACGTGGGAGGAAATGGAACCATCACGTCCTTTCCTTTTACTGGGGGGTGATACAGCTCATAAAGAGGAAAGGTTTTCAGAGGAGATGGAAGGAAAAAGTGCTTTTCATTGCCTACAGATCTGCTCACCAGCTCATAAAAGCTCACGCATTCTCGAGATATCACTTTCAACTTCACATCAGCTAACCAGAAGACCAGGGCCCACGTATATAAACAATGTGCACCTCCGCCTTCCCACACACTTAAACTGGTATTTATCAAAGAAGAATATGTAGCAAGAATGTGCACGTCACTTCTTCAGACCAGGCGTACACATGGTTTTCAAGAGACAGCTGCAGGAGAAATGATGACAGGTGAGAGATGTCACCTCCTTCATCCATTTATGGATAATTGCGGGTCTTTTAATTGTGGGTTTTATGCATGTGGCCCCTGTTTTATGCAGGGTTTTATGCATGTGGCCCCTGGTCTCAGGCCTCTGCGTCAACAAGAGATCTGTGGCCCTGAACTCTTGTCAGTTTTTTTGAGATTCTTCTGCCTGCCAGCTCAGTGATTTTCTGTATTAACACATGCACCCCACCCTGTGTCAAAGTCTACAGTATTTTCACTTCTCAGAGCAACTGATACTCTTGACAGAGATAAGAGCTCTTCCAGACAGTCATTATGTAACATGTGATGCCAACGAGGAACTCAGAAAACATCCTAAATGCTTGGCCAACACAGCGGGGCTGCAGATGTTCACACATGGTCTACATCACTGTGTGCGGCACGTAGAAAGATGACAAAAGGCTCACCTCATTAAAGTGAACATCCTGCATGCCCACGTCCTCCATCATGGCCGCCTCCTCGTCGATGTTTGGAGTGATGACGCGGAAAGCCGAGCAGCCCTGCCTGAACATACCTAACGTGCAAACACAGGAGCAACATGAGTGGAATGACACAACGCAAATGATTTTCACATGACACATGACTCATCACTTCATCAAATCATACATTAAACAGATTAATAAAAATGACATGATATTCGACACTGTCAAGGCGAAGCTTGCTATGCTAGCCATACACGGCTGGCCCCGCTAGTTAAGCTAGCTCCAATTTTCCTGGCTGCTAATTCAAATTAAGGGAACTCATGAGGACCAAAAAGGGTGATGGAATGTGGAATTTCTCTGCTCTGATTCAGGAGGTGATTTAGAGAGAAAAGATGATTTTCCAAACCGCTATGCTTTATATTACAAACACTGAACAGAAAACAAATTTAAGGGCAGGTAGGAAGCTTCATGTGCCATTTATTCTATATTCTACGCAGGAAAAGGAGCTCTGAGGGAAGTTCAGCTGCCTCACAAACACTCTGACCTGACAATGAACTGCTGACTTCATTCAAAACCCTGTCACGCTATACAACAGATCCCCAGATCCAAAGTCTGAAGGCGGTCTCCAGTTTGATATGTGAAGAAACATGAGAGGGGCTCTTATCTGGAGAATGCACAGTTGGAGTGTTTTTAACACGGGAACAAACACATGACCCTTGGACGAGTGCTCAGGTGGAGGATGAAAGTGTGTGTTCCTGTGTGTGTGTATGTGTGTGTGTGTGTGTGTGTGTGTGGAACAAGGCAAAATGTGTGCTCACTTTATTTCTCCTGTAAAGCACTGCAACAAGCAAATAAGTGAAAAAAGCCATGAAATGTTTTGCAAATCATGTCAACCATCTTGTTCATTGTTCTCTCTATTGTTGGTGCTGGTGCTGGTTTGTGGAGCGCTGATTTACTGCCATTAAAAATGAGGAGGAATATGGATTAATGGTTTTCATATGTGTTTTATTACTGTCTATAATCTTTCTCCAGCACGCATGAAGTGAATCAAACCCATTTATTGAGTTTGTTCAACACTTATTCCAGTTTAATCTCCTTTCTACTGTGTTAACTAGTTACTCATTACTGTATATGACCTCTGTCAATTGGGATTATAAAAATGGATGAATGGAGTTCAAATGGTTATCAGTTATTTACAGTTATTCAGTAAAAGGAAGCATACCGTCACCACTCCTATATCCCTGACTCACCTTTCCTCCACAGGTACTCAGCTACCAGGGCAGCAACGTGCACATAACACATGGCGGCCTGCAGGTGAGGCAGACAGAGACATGTCACCTGTTAGCCCAGAAACACCACTGAAGTGCAAAGTGATGCAAATCTGTGCCAACTACACTGAAACTGAAAACTGAACCAAAAACAACCTCTGAGAGATCCCCGTTCTTGTTGTGGATGCGAGCCATGCTGTCCAGCCAGGTCTTGCGGAGCTCAGGTGTGCTGGTGTAGGACTTGGCCAAGCTGTACTGGAGGTCCACCAGCATCTCCGGGTCGTTCTCGTGCTCCTTCATCTGCTCTGTGGCCATCAGCACGGTTCTGATGCGCTTGGTCAGGTCCTTCACGTCTGACGGAAATGCTGTGTGCTGCAGTAGTACGAGAGCAACAAGTAAAGCTTTTCTGCCTCTTTTTGCACGTCCAAAACGTGACTGAATTCACCTGATTTAAAAAAACTAGCACAGGAGGGCATCACTGAGGAACATAACTAAAAATATACATACATCAAATGCACTTTTGCATGATGTTCAAAAGGAGATTACTTTGACTCCGCGTCCACCTCCCTCACTCTCCCCTCACCTTGATGTTCTTGTCACTGTTGGCACAGTTGTTAATGATGGAGAGCGACTGCTGGAAACGGGTACCTCCGATGCCGATGACATCAGCAATCAGCTGACTGACAGCGATGACCACCTGGGCGAACAGAGAGGAAGACTAAAGCATGAACTACAAGAACATGGTTAGCATGCTCAGACACATCAGACAGGCCACGTGCAAACGTTAACAGCCGGTCGACACACGTACCTGCAGGTGAGTTCGTACGAAAGACTTGCGTCCGGTGTAGTCAAAGTTGCTTTTCATGAGGAAGTAGAGAAGATGGGCGGCGTCGCTGCGGATTGAGCTCAGCTTGGAGTTACAGCACTTGAGGATTTCATAGCACAGAGAGGCACACATGTCGGCCCGGCCATCAAAGAAGGTGCAGGGGAACTGGAGGGCAGAACATAATGCATGACAAATGGAGCCATCGAGAAAGAGATCCTAAAACAGATGCTCTACTTTCCCAGCTGTCCACCAATCCTTCACCTTGTAGATGAAGGTCCTGAGGGAGGTGAAGACCTGTTTGAGGGCGGCCTCAGACTGAGGGATCTGCAGGAAGCACAGATGGACCTGGAACACTTTCTTCATCAGGGGGTTGTGACCAAGATCTGAATTCAGCTGAGTCTGGGGAGACCAAAAAGTGATTAATATGCACAAATGACACGCGCTGTCGTCGTTTGTGTCAGCAGCGTCACAGCTGATACCTTGAATCCCATGATGAAGATGCTGAGTGTGTCCAGCACAGTCAGACAGACCTCCGTGGACACGTTGGCCTCCAGCAGGCACTGGCTGCTCACGTCTGCCTCCGTATGAGAGTACACTGCACAGGAAAAGACACAAGGTCACTGCTAAAGAGACGTTTATTGGAGCAAAAATATGATTTTCACCAAAACAGCAGATTGTCTGCTTTATTAGGTTGTTGATCTGCACCAGTGACTAAACAGATATTTGCAAAGTCATCATATTTCTGCCTGTTTGGAAGGATATAAACTCTGAAAATAGAGGTCAGCCAAAGACAAAGACATACTTTTGGCTGGCACGTCTGAACGCTTTTTACAGTGTGCTTCCAGTTTGACTGAGCTATGACTCTGAGAAGAAGCAGTGTGACATTTGTCCTGTAAAAATCGGGACTGGGCCGCAGTGCGTACTGTTGTTGAAGGTGTGAGCGTTCTCCAGAGTTCCCAGCTGCTGAAGGCGGGCGTGCAGGATCCCCGCCCTGTTACGAGACACAGGCAGGGTCAGAGACTTCCTGTCTGGAGCTACAGGCCCTGCCCCCTCCTGGCTCCTGCTGGGAGAAGAGAAACACTGGTGAGTTTGAATGTCAGATAACCTGCAGTCACATGATAAGATAGTCGATACATCGATAAGGAGGCACGAAAGGATCAGATGAACACACATTTAATGAGAAAACGTCTCAGCCGTAACGGATGAAGCACACCCGATAAATGAATGGCTAGAACGTAATGTGGCTTTAATGGCAGCATCATGCACTTAATTAAGCAAAGGGAGACCAAAAGGCAGCAATCTCTTACCCATGCGGGAGGGGCCTGGGGCCACGACATTAACCACAAAACAACTTCCCAGCAGTGTTAGAGAAGAGAGAACAAACCAGAGGCGAGGGGTTAAAAGACTCAGTGAGTGTGTGCATGGCTGTGAGTCATATTATGAACACCATTAGTTTCAATCAAGAATCAATTCATAAATCCAAATGAGAGAAGTGATGCTGTCCATTTTCTTGATCACTGTACCTGACGATGAATCTCTTGCCCATGTATCTGAACTGGTGGAGGCAGACTCTGCAGGACAAACAGGAAGTGAAGCTCAGCCAGAGATCGTTATCATTCTCATCAAAGACTTGCATTCACACGAGGCTTTCTGAAAACAGGAAGCTCAAAGGACGGTCAGAAATCAGCCAGTAGATCATAACACACTCCATCAATGCAGTTTCTTCTTCCAGCTAATAAGTACTCCATCATTTGAACAGAAAGCATGGGACCACTATCAGTAAAACAAGTGCTGTCAGCTTCCTGTTTTCTGCTTTTTGTAGTTTTAAGGCCGAATCACACTGTACTTAAAACTCTTACATGTCACATTTCAGAGTAAAATGGCAGCTATTTGTCATTTCATTTTCCTGAAAAAGTTTGGACATTCAGCATTAGTTCTGTACTCACTCTATTAATGTGAAGAAGTCCATTAGATCTGAGGGAGCTGCTTTGTTCCAGTATGCAAAAAGGGCCTCTGAAGTGATGAAACGGTGAGAAAATCATGAGAAGACATTACTCTGGGCCGGCTGCTCGTATCAGCTCGTGTCAAAGTCAAGCACAATCACTCAGACAGGCCGTCCTACCCTCTGACATGCTCTTGAGGATGTGCAGAAAGCACATGAGCAGGTTTTTGATCTCGTCCCGGTCCAATTTGTCACAGCGCAGCACAGTGCTGCCCAGAGCCGACGCACACTGGTTCTGCAGAGACGGAAAACAAACCAAAGACACAGAGATTCAGCTATCAGGCGGCAGGGCTGCAGAGGAACCGAATCTTCAAAGAGATAGAGAACATCACTCAAACAAGCCAAACTTCACAGATGAGAAATGTCAAGTGTTTTCCTTGAAGGGGGAGAACAGAAGAGCGTAAAAAGCAGCTCTGTGCTTTGAGATAGCAGCTTCAGCAGCAGGTTTGAAGAGGCACGTTTACAGTTACATTACAGCATCTGAGGAAATAAGTGAGAAAGGCAACGAGGTCAGCTCAACCTCCACTCTGGTCAAAGCACACGCACACTCCCTGACATGGGACACGCAGAGGAAGAATGTTGGGAGGATGTATTGTACAGATACCTGCAAAGCACAAAGTCCTGTATGTTTTGGTCTCTAAACTGGAATTCACTGACACAGAAGGCACCGAATGCATCAGATCTGTTCACCCAGTCATTAAAAATCCCAAATTTGCTGGACTCTGTACAATTGTAAGCAAGAATCTGTGGTGGGGGGCTCACAGAGGTCAAACAGAATACTTGTATTGGTAGGTTTTCCTCGTGATTTCCACTCCCCCTCTGGCCTGCAGCTTGTTTGTCATTCTCACTGTCACTGTCCTGCAGGTCAGGCAGGGGCACAGTGAGGAGGGAGAAGTCCATGGTGACCCGCTTGGTGGCGTGGTTCGGACGCGGGACTCGCTCCTCGGGGTCCAGGGGGAGAGGGGGCACGTTAACCGAGTGTCTCCTGGTAAATCTCTCCTTTTGGTGGCAAGTTACAGAGCAAAGAGAAGGAGTGTGGGAGCTCTGGAGGAGGGGGTGGGAGGAGAGCGTGGATGTCGAGGAGTGCAGATAATGTGAAATTAAGATAAAATACATGGGAGTGCTGCCAAAATATCAACCTTAACCCTTGTGCTTTGGCTTTATTTCCTCATTATTGTGGGTCTCAAAGACAAGGGGCCAGTGTCACAAAGCTAGTTCGACCTAGTCTGGGTCTCCTCACACTGGAAAACACTGGTCATGAACTGGCCCAGTGAACTGTGGCTTTACTGTTCCAGCTCCAGTGTGTTCATGTGAAAGAGGAAGAGCATTTAATTATATGTAGAACCATTAGTTAAGATGAATTGATGATGGAAATAAGGTTCCTGCGGCAGCAAGAACTGATATTCAGCAAGATTAGATATATAGAAGCTACAAGCTGTTAAAGCAGAGGAATGAGATCTGAACATGGAGTGAGTCATACATATTCATACAAATATCAAAATTCATCAACCTTCTCCAGGGAGTTGGTCTTGTCGCTGCTCTTGTCCAGCAGGCTGTTTCCAGAGTCGGTGGAGACCAGCGAGCCTCTGGAGTCGGCGTGGTGAACGGAGCTGACGTTGGGCGTGGAGTTGTGAGGGGAGGCTGCAGGGACAGGGACCAGAACACACAAACAGTTTGTGGCGTGTCAGAGGATGGGCTAAATCTGCAGTGTGCACATTAACATGCAGATGAGCGTATTCAGAATTCAGCTCATTATGAAGATTTAGAAGAGCAGCTGCATTAGCTCTGAATATGCACGTATCACTGCTAAGACAGTGGAGTGAGGACTTACCTGTTCCAGAGATGACCCCGAACACGTCTTTGTGGAGGGCGTTTTCTATGCAGCTCCCAGGTTTCTGTGGAGTCACCATGGAGTTGGGCACCAGAGAGTCCTCCCTGGTATTCTGGGACAGAAAGAAACAGAGTCACACTGAAAGCTTTCAGCTTCAGAGAAAACATCAACACTGAATAATCAACAGAATGACATGTTAAGCTGACATTAACCCAGGAATTCATGTTCTGGATGTGCATGTTTGGAATTAGAGCCACAAGCTGCTATTCGCTTTTCCACCACTAGGTGTCAGGCTTACATTGTGGTTGCTGAGGAGGGCCGATTCCTTCATGTCAAGCCTGTAGACGTTCTCCTGGAGCAGACCAAACAGAGGGAGGTAGAGGGTGGCGAGCCTGGCCTGCTGGCTCTGGAAGGACATGGTAGGTGTTCGTGAGTCATACAGTAAGAAAAATAAATCAAACTCTGAATGAATTTAGGTTTATTTAGCTAAATTAATTTGGCAGTCCCTCTTAAAATCTTTTCCAAACTAAAAGCTGCTAAGTAGAGTTAGACAACTTTGCTCTCCGTGCATCTGATCCATCCTTTGATCAAAAAACAGGGTGTGTTCAAAGTACAGGAGAGGTGGCGTTCGAGAGCTGTGCTACTCACTTTGGCCGCATAGCGGTCGTCAAACGTGTGTTTGATCATCAGGCCCTTGAGCACCTGGATGGCGATCTGACGGATCTCTCGGAACTCCTGCAGAGCCCCACCCACCTCCCTCATCAGCAGCCCCACCAGGAAGTGGTTTCGACAGAAGTCGTCAGTCAGAGAATAGTCCAGCTGAAGATCTGTAGCAGGCATCAATCAGCAGAAATAACAGGCTGCAGAGAGCGAGCAGAAGAGAAACTGCACTGCTCTTAGATGAAAGTCGCGTTAAGTGTGTGTCTTTTACCTTGGAACCTTTGAATTCTGCCTTTTCCAAAGGGCATGGGCAGGTTAAGAGGGACATAGTGCTCATGGTTGCAAACCACCCGCAGGAACTCGAACTTGAACTCATACAAAGTCTGGAAGGAATACAAGAAAAAAGACATTTCACAAGTTAGCTTTAAGTTCAAGTTTGATAACGTGGATAAAATCATTAAAGGTGGGAGCAGGGGAGCCTTCTCACCTTGGGGTCTCCGGGCACAAAGCAGTTCATGTAGTTGTTGATCTGCTTGAACACAAAGCCTCTGTCCATGAAGGTGAAGCAGCGCTGGGTGAAAAGGTGAGTGAGCACACATTATTGGATCATTGTTTTAATCAGTAAACAGAAACAATGTGCAGAGAATGAGCCCTCTTTGTTTATCCTAAACCGAGGGGCAACTTTTCTCACTCCTCTCCATATCAAAGGGCATTGCGGGCATTGGGAGGAGTGCCAACCTTGATGAAAACTGCCAGGCTGTGGTTGGCGTTGCGAGCCGCATCCAGGTTGTCCTTGTATTTCTGGGTGATGTGAGGCATCAGCATATTGACCAGAGTCTCCACGGCGTGGTAGAACGACGCAGAGAAACGCTGGTTCCTGGAGAGCTGGAGCCAGAAAGACAAGAGGGAGAGGATTTAGGCTTGGAGGAAAGAGGTTCAAGAAAAGAAGGCTGAAGCAAGACCTACCTTGACCTTCCCGCACTCTATGAGATAATGAGCCATTGATTTCACCAGGGCTTCAAAGAAGTACCACGAGTGCTGCAACACAAACATACAGTCAATGCACGGACGGCTAAAAACAGGCCAAGCATGTGAGAAACAAGTACAAGAGCAATACTGTTCAATGAATGTACATAAAATACATAAATGAACGTTACCTTCAGGAGCTTGTTGCTAGTCAGGAAGTCTGTGGATGGTTTGAGAATGGCCGTCATGGACTTAGCCAGCTCCTCATGAACTGTCTTCACATTGGTGGAGGAATAAGGCTCTGGCTTAAACACAAACTGAGAGCGGAGAGGGAGGAAATAAATTATTTTAGCAATTCAATTCGTACAGGAACATATGAATATATTGTCTGTGTAAGGTCAGCGTAAATACAGTGACTAAAGACGCACCTTGACATAAGATCTCAGGTAATGCTCGAGGCCTTCTTCGTGGCACTGCGCTACAATGTGAACCATCACCCTGAAGAGAAACACATAATGAAAAATACAGAAAAGAATAAGAGAGGCTCGCCACGAGGAGCAAGTCAGATTTATTCATTCTAAGGCACGACACCGCATTTACACACTGCCTACAGAGCTTCAAAGACGAGTCACACACCCAGCTGCGATACAGAGCACATACATGGAGTGTGCATGCCATAGGTGAGTGTCTAATGAGGGAAAGGATTCAGGCTATTAAAGAGAAAGCTGGGATTACGCTTTGGAATGACAACCAGATGAAAGAGCTCTTATTATAATTTTCTATGGATGAAGAAAAATATTGCCGCAACACAAAGCTTTCTGCTGCTGGAAACCAGGTGTGTGTGTGTGTGTGTGTGTGTGTGTGTGTGTGTGTGTGTGTTTTTGGCTCGCCTGGTCACGTTGACAGCCACGTCCTCGTGTGTGGCTCTGGTTAGGACGCAGAACAGCTGGTTGAGGATGGTGGGCAGAAAGTTGACCATCACATGACCCTCCATGGCGTGGAGACTCTAGGAGGGAGGAGAGGACGTCGGAATGAATGAGGTTACAAGACCGCATTTGATGAGACATGAACAAAAGGGCGTGTCACATTTTCTTCAATAAATCAAGCGTTGAACGGTACCTTCAGGTATTTCACCAGCTCCCCCTCTGAAGCTTGTTCTGACATCTCCATGCTTTGACAGTGGTGGAAGAAGTTGTGCAAGTGCTGATCCTGAAGGAAACATATCAGAATACGTATTTCACTTCTATTTGCATTCTGAAGGGCATTTCGGACATAATTAAACAGACATAACGCGCACACACCTGAGTGTAAACTGTGGAGACGAGATGAGTTGAGACTTTGAACAGCGGTTTTCCTCCGTCCACCCATTTGATCTCCGAGCCGGAGTGCTGCAATGACAAGTGGGCAACAATTACTGGACTGGATACTGGACAAAAACTGCACTGTGTTGATCTAAAATCAAAGAAAATAAGAAGACAAGGTGTCTTGCCATATGGCTGCAGTGCACCATAAGATAGACAGACTAAGGCTTTTTTAACTCAAGTTCTTATGAAGGACTAAGTTTGAGAAAATGACTCCTCACATTGTGCACAAATGCATATTTGACGAGCCACTTTTGTGCACATGCTACAGCTTTGATTAAATTTACAGTAAACCCATTAGCCCTGCACCGTGAAGCAACACTGAGGCATCTGAACAGATGAGATGACATTTATTGTTTTAATGGATTACATGTCAGCTCTGATCAGATTTCACAGGCGTTTGATGTGTGAGGCTGTTGGACGTCTACAAGGTCCCAATCCAATCACAGCTAATAAGATCTTCATGCATTAACCAGGAAAATACTTTGACATAGAGAACAACTGAGGTCTGAAGCGCTTGGGCTGTTGACTTAAACAGAATCGGGAAACAATCAATGACCTGAAATAGATGGTTTCACAGCCCTCTCATGATCTTTAGTCCACACATAAGTCTTAAAAATAATCGAATGTTAATAACAATCATCGTTTTTTACCTTGTTGATACCATCCTGGGAGCCGAGGTACCCGGCGGGCAGATTGGCGGCCACAGGCAGCTGCTGTTCATTCATGATGACTCTACCATCCTTCAGCAGAGGCAGCCAGGCTGAACCCACTGTGGGTGCAGAGCAGGTGCAGCCACATGCTTATAAAGAAGCTTAAAAATGTAAAATATCTCCACCCTCCTCATAAAAACCACCATCACACTGTGTAAAGTATGCGTGCATCAAACTGCTTTTAACCACATTATGCACTGTTTTGTTGAACACTTCAAATACCCTCTGGCGTTTTAAGACGTGACCGTAGGTGCAGCCCACCTGGAGTCTCCACCAGGTCTTTCTTCTTGCTGTTGCTGTCACAGCTAACATGATAGAAGGTGAAGAGAAGGTGATGCTTCTCATGCAGCTGAGTCGGCAGCTCTATCTTTATCTGAAGGTGAGAAAAACAGATTCCTGGGGTTGGTTCCCTAATACAGAGGGAGCTTTGTTCAGGAAAATGAAAGTGAGAAAGCATTTCCTGTGAGGACTGAAATGTGCTAAAACAACATGAGAGGAGGCGAGGGGTACCTTCTTCCTTCAAAACACTCTGCCTTCAGAGAAGACTTTCTGACGCTGAGCACATGTCGTAGAGCCTCTCTCTCCAGTCTCCTCTGTTTCTCATCATTGTTACGCACCTTACAATCTGATAATGAGTAGTACAAGCATAGAAATACCTCATCATAGAACTCAGGGTTCTGCTGGTGGTGCAGGACTGCTGCATGTGCCTGCTTCGTGAACAGAGGACCTCCCGGGCGACCATAGATGCACTGCAGCGGATTCAAAAAGTAGGAGATGATCAAACGTGAGGGAGAGATATGAGTGTGTGTTCTGAAACACAGTCATCACAGTGTGTTTTAATGTGTAAAGGGCTGCTTGTTGGTTTGGCTATGAAGTCCAACGTCAAGACCAAGTCCAGGTCAGCGAGTTCAGAGCCAAGTTCCAACTCAAGACCACCACTGGATCTTGACTTCTTGTCTGAAGTCGAGACCAAAGTCAAGACCAAAAAGTCTCAGGTGATTCACAGAAATAGTGGATGCTTTTAGTATTTATCACTTTCAAATAAATCTTACATTTAAAAAGAAAAACGATCATGTGTGACATTAACCAGACAACAGCCAAAAGTGTAAGAAAATATCTGGCATTTTAACTACAGATGATGTCTTTCAGGTCCACTAAAGTCCACGTCATGCGACTCAAGTCTGTTGGTTTGATTTGTGTCATTGCAGAAGCTGCAGTATGAAATGAGAACTGTGTCCTGCAAACGCACCTTCAGCGGCGGGGCTTCATCCTCGTCCGAATCCTTGAATTCAATGCAAACAGCAATATTCCTCGCCTGAAGAGGGCACACAGAAGTTTAAAACAGACAGATTAGGAAAGTTTAAGACCCGAACACCCCTGGAAACAATTCGGAAAAATGCGTCTCTCAGTGTCCATTTCGGACGTCCTTCAGTCCTGTAAAGAGAGCGAAGACATTTCAGGCAAAGGACTGCCAGCTCTGATTTAAAGTGAAAGTGGGCAGAGACACAGATGGCAGGGAGAAGGCAGGTTGGTTTTCTGTATGGAGCTGACCTAGTGAAAAAAACATCCCTGCATTAATGTATTAATCAGAAGCTGCTGCTCTGCATGAGCATAACTCCACCCAGCTCTGCTGCTCGGCTGCATGAGCCCGAGGCTGCTGCCAGTTGTCTTGTAGGCTGAACAGGAACACAAAACGATGACAGAAGAGAACGCTAGTCAGACAAAAGGTTCACTTTCCAAAAAGGTTAAGTCATGTGTGTTGGAATGACTTTACGTGACAAATAAAGGATAAAATATTGATGGTGCAGATCATGAAAGCACCAACAGAAAGGCTGACAATGAGAAGCACAGTCCCTGTTTCCTGCTGCTGCATTAACTCTCGTGTTTCTCCATGCAGCCGACGTGTTCCTACCTTAGCAAAGGACTTCTGTCCATCATATTTGAGATGCTTTGGGTACACATAGAGGTGGTTTTTATAGATGGTGCATGGCTGGGAGCACTTAGCGATGCAGGGTACGAACTCCTCCACCTCCAGGAGAGCGCTGCCAGGCCCGTTGCCTTCAAAGTTCCTCACAGGGATGTACGAGGAAGTGACACAATCTGCAGGCGGGACACGAGAGGAGTTACAGGGTTCAAAAGCAAAGTCTGATGATTATAAACGGACCGTTAAAAGTGGATTTGTAAATATTTGGAGGGTTTACTGGTTACATCCGGGGCCACACTGTCAATCGTCACATCTAAGTTCCCTAAGAGCACGGGGAGTTTGGCCATTTTCTCTGGTCTGGTGGTTAAAAACAGACAGAAATACCAATTACAAAAATGCATCAGCACCAGTTGTAGTGATATATTGAAGAGAGGGGAAAAAGCATACTTTCTGAAGTCAGTAAGCAGCTTGAACATGTCCTCGTCTGACAGCTTGCTGCTGTCCTGTCTGTAAAGAGCTGAGAAGCGAGCGCTTTTGTCCAAAGCCCCTGACGCGTCTTTGAACACAGGCCTGCAGAGACAGAGAAAAAAATCATCGGATCTGCTGGAGAAAGAGCACATTTCAGTTCTACACTAGTGGTTTAAGGATCTGCGCTTCCCAACAGAGTGACTTTCCTTTGACAGCTTCCGTTCAGTCGATACGCGGCGTCCTAAATCTGAATCACTGTGCGGTATCACGGCACAAGAGAATAAGCCCCCTTGATTTTTAGAGGAGAAAAGTTTCCCCTCAACTGCAAGAAATCATCAGTAATAGACTGTATGATCCTGATGATGGAAGCCCCTTCATTTCTCTGTAAACAAAATTGGGTTTTAAGCATTTGTGGATATTTTTATTTTAGATTTTTTACAGTATGCTGTGATGCTACTGTGCAGACACGAGGGTTCGTTCTCTGTCTCTTCTGCTGATGTTTGTTTTTCCTTTTCTTTTTGAAGGCGGGGTTGTGGGTGTTTTGTAAAACATTTTGGGAAATGCTAGATTTCTTCGACATAATGTAAACTGCAGAAAGACCCAGTGGTTTTCTTAATACCTTGCAGCCCAGGCGAATGGCATCCTGTACTGTCCCAGTCTGCTGCAGGCTGTCTTAGCATTCTTCAGCACCTTTTGAGCCATCTACAGGTAGAAAAGAAACCGGGGGATTCATTTCACTCATCAGTCATTTGAGATGTCTTGAGCACTTTTTAATCCACAGCCTCGTCCCCTCGACTAATCTCTGTACCTTAGCAGAGTCTGAGCTCTTCATGTAGGGTTCGGTGCAGTGGGTGATCCCTCCCTGCAGGACCTTCTCAATCCTCGCCACCAGGAAGATCTCTGGATGGGGGCATGTGACCGAGAACACCCCCTGTCTGGGGTACTGGAGAGCCCCGGCTGGGAGCCCACTGGCCTGCCTGTGGCCAGCCAGGGGACCATCGCCACTGCCATTGATGTGCAAGTCCTGTCCGCTGCTAGAGCCCGATGTCAGCTGTCGGACCAGAGGGTGGTTGAGATCCACGTGGAAGTCGGCTGAGATCTTTCTGCTGTTCTGGACGTCGAAGAGGGACAGGACCACGTAGAAAGGCTCCACCTTTGATGGAAGAGGAGAGGAGGGAAAATATTTCATGGTGGAAGATGGAAAATGAGAGACAAACAGAGAGTTTACATTTTAAGGGATACCCATCCTTCCTAATGCACTTCCCATTTTCCATTCAGTCAAAACGTACCATTGGTGTAATTCATCTTCCCATTCACTCTTTCCACCGTGTGTTTCCATTACACAAACCCATTTGTGTGTGTGTGCGTGCATGTGTGTGTGTGTGTGTGCTCTGAATAGCTCGGCTAATAGCTGTGGTTTCCCAGTTGAGTGCTGAGTGTAGGAGGAGCTCTCCTCCTGCAGAGACAGAGACCTTGGAGAGTGACGGCAGGAAACCAGCCTCAGACTGGTGCTAATGCATGGTGGGAGGCCCAGGCTGGTTGCCATGGCAGCGGCCAGTCCTTGTGCCAACAACACCAGTTTTGACGGGGGCCAGCCAAGTGGGCCATCTGAACTGTCTGTGATCTTCTTAACTGATTTAGCCCTCGCCGTCGTTTGCTAAAGAACATTTCCTGGACTTATGGTGGAAGTGTGACTTTGCACCTCTAACTATATTTTACTGTTTTTCACTGAAACATACATTAGTTGTTGGTCCCTCTTCATTCTCTGCAACGCAGCCCTGCAGGTTGAAGGACAGGTCATGGCAGCTGACCAGGACTCTCTTTCCAAACTTCTCTTCAAACTGCCGCACGTCTGGTTCAATGCCAGAGAAATCCAGTTTCTGTGGAAGCAGGAGATGTTGTCAAAAGGGTTAAACTGCCACAACAAAAACATTGAGTCATGAAATCAATAACAAACAGGACTGGTGCTGGGGAGAATTAGCACAGCACTCATACAGAGTGTGCAGGGCTTTGTAGTCAGGTGTTATATACATCACCTGTGTGTCAGGGTCCAAGGTGAACAGTTTCAGGCGAGCCTCGCTCCTCATTTTGGACTCGATATCTCTGGCAGTCTGTTCAAAGCAAGCCAAGAAGTGATTCAACATCGCCAAACAGCTTAATGTTTAAAAACGAAGTGGGATGGAAATGATCATGCGGTCCATATCAGAGGCCTGGTTGGATAAACAGCATCAGTCTGTGAGGAGGAACGAACACTACATCCAAGGACAGTGTGTATAATCAGCATGGCCAAAGCATATCATTAAATTTCAAAACAATGATGCTAAAGATGCTAAAACGAGCCCTAAAGCTGACAGTAATATACGACTCTGTTAACGGGTGCAACAGAAGGATCTCCTCGGTAAATACAGCTAATCGCAGACTGCGCCTTTAAGTGTTTTCAGACTGCCACGTCCCGCTGCCGGACTCCTGTTCAGCACCAGTGTTCGCCTCATCTGTCCTCTACATTTGGAGACCATGCACACAATCCCAGATGTGTGCTTGGTTAGCACCAACAGGAAAATGTGGGACCTGGTCGCAGGAAATACAGCTGTTTAGCAATTCACGCAAAGCAGAGCCCCAGTTACAGTTCAGGCCGCGTCCAAGGGAAGTCGACACCTTCAGACATCCAAAGCATCTCTACAGTAAAGACTAACCCAAACGGTGTGGCTCGTTGAGCGGTCGAGCAGAGGTGGCAAGCATCGTAGGAATGTTACTGCAGATGGAAAAAAACAGGCTACCTGAAAGCCGTCTTGAAAACTTCCGGAGGAGAGGTCTGTTTTTCCGTGCTCCTCATCTGTTGGAGAGATCAACATCAGCTCTGTTAGCTGATGCAATTATGTAAAAACATAATGACGTGCTGGTCTCAGCTTTTCTCTGAAGAGGAACGGAGAATTACGTAAGGAAAAAAACATTCATAATAAGGTTGTTTATCGAGCATGAGGGGTTTTCATGAGGAAACATCCTCAATATAAATTATTCCCCGGGCTACAGACGGACTGAAGAAGGCCGCAGGTGCAAGCAAGCATCAAAAGACACAAACGCTGTGAGGAGGACAAATAAATACATGCAAAAATAATTGAGCTGCCGAGACCAGCGATGTCAACGAAAGGACAAATGCAGAAGAACACACCGTCATGCAGCTCTCCGTTCCTCTTCTCCTGCATGGCCTGCTCAAAGCTGCTGTGGAGAATCTTGTTGAGGGTGCCAATCCACTCCTCCATCTCCGCTTCGCTGTCTGCAGCCAACAGGAAGGTGCTCTTATCCTGCATCTTCAGCTCAAAGGCGAACCGACGCACTTTGCTGTTCTGGAAGAAGACAAACGTAAACTCTGGATTTCATGCACTTTGGTCCTTTCAAGTTTTAATTACTGTAACGTAATTAAGCTTAAAGATGGACACTTTAATATCCATGATGTACACTATGGCTTCACTATGGTGTGTGAGGTCCTTTACCTGAACAACCCCCATGCATGAGTCCAGGAAGATGGTTCCTTTGGGTTCCTTGGAGGTGTTCTCATCCTTGTAGAAGTTGAGGTTGTAGGATCCATCTCCCAGCTGGGCCAGATGGAAGTACCTCCGCTTGAAGGACTAGAGGATGAAAATATAGACAGTTAACATCCCAAACGGCCTCCTTCTCTCTAAAAATACCACACGGGTGGAGATGGGGCGTGGGAAAGCTCAAGGGTAAAGTAAAAAAAGACAACATGTTAGAGGCTACATGGAAATACAGTATATACACAGTGAATAGTCACTACTAACAACACTGGAAGGGGCTGTGAAAGGCTGTGTAGCCTTTTTGTACCCACCCGCATGGTAACACTGATTGCACTGTTCATGTTGCCTTTGTACAGCCAGCCATGTTTAGATACTCCTCCTTTCTGAGAGCCGAGGGAGGCTGTGTCCTGCAGGAGGAGGTGCAAAGAACACACATTAATACACGTATTCTACCGCTCAGTGAAACCAAACACAGATGAGGTTTCTATTCATTTATGTCTCTGAAAAAACACATAGAGTACACACTCTCACACACATATTTACACACTTTGCTTTGAGGTTAAAAATGTGCTGAGTGTCCTCGAGGCCGGTGGCAGGAGAGGCTCACATTGACTGTCCCTTCAGCTCTTAATTAAGCTCAACATTTACATCAAGACTGCGCTTCTTTAATCTCAGGAGATTCCAGCCATGACAGTGTTTCCATTAAAGGTCACTGGCCCTCAGTTAAATCAATGCCTGAAGCCAGCTAATTATTGGGAGGGGATGTGCCCTTAAAATGCTACGAATGTCACGAAGATGTCAGCTATTCTGGGAAACGACGGGGGCCTACAGCACACAACAAAACATCCAAAGGTTAGTATCTGATAAAAGAGTGGAAGTGAATAAATGAATATTGTGTTGTGCTATAAATGAAAAGATAATGTTTGTGCTCTCTTGCATTCCCTTGTAATCAAGCGCGTCTGCACAGGCTTTGGTGTTCCTCTGGGTTCTCTAAACAAAGAGGGAAGAAAGTTTGCGATTGGCGGACTTACCTCATCTTTTTCCACATCTTCATCCACCTCAAAAAGGTGAGCTGCCAGTTTCTCAGGTCTCAGCACCTTACTGAAAGCAGAGGGAACTGATCATTTCTACCGGCCCCCTCATCACCACTCAAGGACTTACTGCACACTTTAGGGGAGAGACGGCCATCAGAATCCAACAGCAGGATTTAAGGGATCGCTCATCTCGAGGAACATGCTTATTTTCTTTCTTGCTAGATGAGATGATCAATAGCACTCTCGTGTCTGTAAAACTATGAAGATGTTCCAGCTCATTGGTCAGAGAATAGTTCAGCTCAATTGTTCCCAGCCCTCTCCGTCTGTCGAACTTCTACAGTCCCTGACAGACGAACTCAAGTACCCCTTCATCAACTTCACCACAACATTTAGCTTACTACTTCAAGCATTTAGCCACTGCTTTTAGCTATTTCGTCTTCATATTTGGACTCCAAATTCTTGACTGTGTAGCGCTAAGAAAAGTACAAATGTAAAGTGCAAAATGACTTTTTAAAAGTCAAGGCTTCTCAGTCATGCTTCTAGTTTTACAGGATGTGGCTCAAACACCGCAGCTGCTTCTCAAAGTGCAGCTCAAACCCCAGACGGACAGTTTACCCTTTGACCTTTACAAGACCCGGCTCGCTCTGGGGAACCACTACTATAAACAGTGTCAAGGCAAGGGCTTGTCTAGTTAAAACATGACACACAGCATCTGTAAACCGCATTCCTGTCCTTAAGGAAAGTGGCCTGGCCAAGGACACATAAGGCATTGTGGGATTTCCCTCAAGTTTCGATGATATCAATCAACAGCAATCCCAGAATAGCTCTGCTTATCCTTAGCAGGAAAACATAGGAAGCCTTCCATTGTTGTTGTGGAAGAGCTTGAAGCCTCTGAGACACTGATTTCCGTCTTTCTAGAGATCAGCCTAAAGCATTCAGTGGTCTAGAGACAAAGGGCAGTGTCACTGAGCAACAATAAGATTTATAATATCCTTCGGTGGGCTTTTCCAGCTTCGTGTACGATGTGGTGGACGTGAAGCGGACTGTCAGCCCAGCAGCACATGCATTTATGGATATGAGGATAGAGAGTAAATACACAGCACAGTGTGATGGACTGAACCACTGGATGGCACATTACTTTGCAAATTAGCTCATTTTAATCATCTGTTTGTCAAATGAATCCTATTAAATCAAATGGGCTTATGTGTTATGTGTCTGCAGTGTGCTGAATGTTTCATGTGTCATTCTGGGCTTTTAGTAGTGGAGGTGAAGCTGTGCGTCTGTTAGATTTACTGGACCTAAAGGGGCTGACTTTCACTCTGTAGTAAGGGTCCAACCCAGTTTGGGACCGTTTCATCCACAGTGGACAGCAGACAGGCGCAGACGGCTCCCACAGAAAAGCTTACTGAAGTTCTAGTTCTAGTTCAGCTCAGCTGTTACTCTACATGTGAAGCAGAATCAGCGGCAGTGACCTTGAATGCAGCTTAGTTTTGTACCGTATTCTTTCACAGTGTGATGATGGGCCTCTCAGGAAACGTACACCTCACAACACCGCTTAGTATAACTCAATAACACACTCACTTTGGGAGCTGGCGGAAGTCTCCAGAATACTCCTCGTACTTGTAATTGACCACATGCCAGTCGGACTTGTAGGTTTTGATACACTGCAGAGACAGAGAGCGAAGAGGGGGTGAGAGGCCATTTCAACATGAGCAAATTAATGTGTGTACTTACATGCGTGACCCAGACGCAGACAGCCTCAGGTTTCTAAAACAACTGCAGAAGAGTACAGGAATATTTGACTTCCATCCAAAATGTTTTTTTTTTTCCAGGAAGAGTGGACTTAGAGGGATTTTGTTGCTTTTAAGGAAGACTTTAAGACTCAGAGGAGCTTTAGCAGATCCAACACTAAAATGCAAAATATCCAAGTGAGTTAGCGAGAGACAAACATTTATCTTACTATTTGTCCAAATAATCCTGATACAAATCAAGCACAGCAGATCAAATCTAAAATAAGAACACAACATCTGTTCAGACAGGATCAATATTACAGAAGAAACTGGATAATAAAGGATTCATCCATCCACTGGTGCATGGTGTGGAGGTCAGTGTATTTGGGCTCAAAGTTCAATTTAGCTGAACCAGAGCAGGTAATACTGAAATAAATCCTGTCCGAATGGGAGTTTCTTGTACACTTTCTCAGTTCAGACCAATGTGAGGACATTTTGTGACATCTGTTCATCCTTTTCATCTTACGATAAACTGCAGTTCGAGCTCACAAAGCTGCTAGTCCACATGTTTCTGAGAAGCTACGTTGGGTTAAGATTGTTTATTTCTTCCTGCGGAGAGCAGAGAGGAAATCTAAACATCTGACACAAGCATGAAAAACAAACACCAGCAGCATCACTTGGTTGGAGATATTCCAATATGTGTTCATCAATTCTGCGAATTCACAAAATACACATGCTGACCGCGGCAGAGGGTCACTACAACGTGGAAAAATAAATTCAGAACGAGAAGAGCCCATCGGTATAAGGCTGCACAGCTGCTCCAGATGTAGTTATGATGTAATTCCTGGCTGCAGCCATGGGGGACTATCCCCTATCAGGCTCTATCAGGCCGCACCCCGACCAACCCCAGCACACAGCTCCTCTGAAACAACATGACGTGAACCACCAATGAACTGCGGACTCCATCTGTGGCTGATCCTCTGCATTGTGAGGGTGGAGAGCGTAAGTGGAAGTTCACTTAAAGGCTAACGGCTAACAGTTTCTGATGTGGCTCATATAGATTTTCCCCTGTGTCTAACTCCTGTGAGCGGTCAACAAACACTTTCTCTGAAATCTGCTTTATCCACACACTGTAAACAAAGCAGAGTGAATCCTTGGCTGGATTCATGTTTGAACCTATGAGCTCCTGTATCTGATGGCTCTTCAGGGCCTAAGAGCTGGTTGCATTATCTGAACAGAAGTGAAGCACCTGCCTTTGGGTGAGAGGAGAGAAAACATGGCTGCGCTCCAAACAAAAGGATAACGCGGCGCCTCAGTCACGACAGAGAGGTTGAAGCTCGGGCCAAGACTGAGGGATAAAGAATGGACAAAGCAGGCTTACGTCCAGGTATGTATTAGTTTTACCTCTTGGACAAACAGCGAGTGAGCTTCTTTCTCAGCAGTGTCTGGCACGGTGGAGAACAGAGTCCTGCCCTGGCGCCTCAGGGTGGAGATCTGAGGAGGGAAAGGGAAAGCAGGCATGAAAAACAGGACTGATAGAAGAGGCTGGCACACAGATCCATCCTCCTGCTGTTTTTATACAACAGCGCAAATTCACTCACACAGTATAAGCATTTCCTGCAGTTCTCTTTGTACCTTCCTTCAAAGGAGGGTCAGAGATCAAGGTCGGCTATAAACCAGCCTCCTGAGCTCCTGGAGATCAGCGCTATGCTCAAGGACACTTCAGCAGAGGGATGTTGCTCGCCATGTCTCTCTGATTCATTTAACTTCATTCAGATGGTCAACTCGCACTACAACCAGGGCTGCAGCTTCAAATCAGGCCAAGCTAAGACTTCGGGATAACAACAAAAGCCTTGGCTTAGTAGCATCAGATGTAGCATCACAAATATATCCCAAAATCCTTTTCAAAACACATTAAAATCTAATGTAACATATAAAGCAAATGGAGAAAAAACAATAATGTGCAGCCTGTATTATCCCAGTCCTAATTCTTCTCCCTTATTAAATGGATACAGCCAGAAAGCGAGGAGCGAGGATCCATAGCCGAGGAGCCAAAGGCGCCCCGGGGCTTCAAGACTGTTGGGCTGGGAAGCTATTGGGCACAACACTGCTCCCACTTAGTGTTCTGCTTTTCTACTCAACCCACAAAGATGAGTAGGAAACAGTGGCACAATGACCTACTTTTGTCATAAATCTCCTATTCTTACACTTCAAGCTTCACACATTTGCCCGGTTCACTCTTGCAGTAGCTATTAAAGACGTGTCAGGAGCCCAGACCGAGCTCAGTTAATTCAGCCTTGTATAATATGTGTGCAGGTCAAATGAAGTTCTTATGAGCAGGCTATTGGGCACCAGTTATACTTCAAAACATCTGCAGTGAGGAAAATGTTGGTCATTCAGGCTAACAATGCAGTGGTTTGGCTGCAAAAGACTTGAGCTGTTTGGAAAAAAATGAACTTTTTATGCTTTTGTTGTAGCAGACAAAAGAAAGAAAAAGGCCTTATTAATGGAAAATACACTGATTTACTCTCTTACTGTGAGTTATGACGAGACTGATACCACTCTCATATCTGTTCACTAAATACGAGGGTAAAGCGAAGACACTGCTAGCTTAGGTTAGCATACAGACTGAAAGAAGGGGGGAATCAGCTAGCCTGGCTCTGTGTCTCATTTACTAAATCCATACAAAAACCAAAATGTGAAAACAAAATGTGTATCAAACAAGATAAAATGTCTTAATTAGTGAGCTTTAGAGGTGCTGTTGTGTATTTATTTTACCGTTGCACAGAGCTAGGCTAGCTGTTTCCTGTCATCTGGCTCAGTACAACAATTCAAAGACCATTCAGCGGCTCTCATACAAGCTTTAAAGCCTATTTCTATCTTTTCTCCTTTGCCAAATCACTGAAAAAGAACCACTAAACACACACACACTGCCTGTCTGTTTGACAAGCCACTCACAGAGGCTTTGACCAAAACACACCACTGTCAGTCAACCGCTAGCAAGAACTGCTGGCTACCAATTAACAGCATTCCTTTCACAGTCATTAAACCAGAGCTTTGATGGCTTCCACTGGGCCAGAGGAGCGTGTTCCCACAGGCAGTGACACTGCAGGGCACATCGGGTGATGCCAGGCAGGAACTAAACTCTCCAGCATGGAGATATCTGGGTAGACGGCGAGGAGGCGAGAAGTGAGTCTTCTGAGGTCTTCGTTCTGCTTTGAAGGATGAAAGTGACTGTGTGTGTTTCATGTGTGTGGCTGCATGCATGCAAAAGTGCATTAAACACGCTCAGTCCAGCATCCACCCGGGATCTCTCCTGGAGTGGATCCATAACTCAACACTTTACCTCCTGTTACCTCTTTCCACACTGAGGCCCCCCTTCTTGCATGCATGCGTGTGTGTGCGTGCGTGTTTGTGTATCCATACGCGTGTGTGTCTGTGCAGCACGTGCACATGCTACACCCATATGTCTGGCCGGCTCCCCCTTCTCCTCTCTGAGCCCAGTGATGTAAAACATATGGCAGGTTAGACAGATGGACGGACTGGGTCACACACACACACACACACACACACACACACACACACACACACACACACACACACACACACAGAGTCCGGGGCAGTTACTAATGGCTGTGCTCTGCAGACAGCCTTGTAATGAAAACCACTCATCATCTCCTGATTGTGAAAGAGTTTGGAAGCAGACTGTACGTTGACGATTTCCCACCATGCACTCTGCTCACAGCTACATAGTTTGAGTCCTATAAAAGCCTCAGTGATTTCCTGTAACTGTACTCAAACTGGAGGAAACAGTGCATTTGTTGGGGACTATTTTTAGCGGCGGATGAATCCACATTGGTGGTGTAGTGAGGCTCACTGATGTGATTTTAACAGTTTTTGGACAACGATGGCGCAGAGGAATGAGATATATCAGGCTTTGATACACACTTGCTGCTAGGATATGCACTGTTGGTTTGAGTCTGCACACGGGATTTGTTGACAAGAGGAAAAATATTGAATCTCACCAGACTTTTAAGTTTGAGACTTGAGGAATGACAAACACAAGTGTTTTCTCCCTCTCCCTCAAACTGGGAGTGGGCCCTGCCGAGATCCATCTCAGCACGACGGTGATGTAATGTTGACACAGCCTTTCAGACCCTTTGAACACCAGCAGCAGATCTATGCGGCGTGTAAATGTTTATAAGACCACGAGCCAGCGATTACACACAGTACATGCAGAAGTCAAATTTCAGACATGGGTTGACCACATCATTTGCCCGTGTCCTCGTCACCCAGTTGAGCTGACCTGCTGCAGGAGCTGATCTCCTAAAAAGTGCAGCGAAGAGGAACTTCAACAGCGTGAAAAAACTTTTAAAAGGCTTTCTGGTGTGTCTGTTAACTGTGACTGTTCAGCGTATGTGCCAGTGTAGCCAAACACACAGCAGCACGATTGTCATTAACCTGCTTTTATGTTGATTTTGTCCAATGAAAACAACTCGGCTACACTGAAACACAGTCACTCACAGCTGTTTTCATATTGTTCATGGGTTTTGGTCCTTTAACTGGTTAAGAGGATCTCTGTAACTTAAATTTGTCCAAGCAAAGTTGACCTGAGCCAAACTCTCACATGACTCCAGTCATCCACATTCACCCATATCCACTCTGAGCAGCTTCCATGGGAGTGATCTGGGGCCTCTGGCTGCCTCTGCCAGTCACATGAACTGACATGAAACTCAACTCTTGCTTCATGAATCTCTGCCTCGCTGATGCTGCAGCCGTTAATGAAGCGTTTGACTAAACAAACACACAGTGCAGCTGTATTACTGAGCACAGCTTGCTTTAACCTTTCCCAGCCCTCAAACCTCTCAAAAGACAAATCCACTGCCATACAGTATATCATCCCTGTGTTCAGAGCATTCCAGCAGTTATACTGTGATTAAGTACGGCCTTATCTCGACGTGCCTCACCCACTGCTGCCTCACTTACTGACGTTCCACATTTCCCAGAATTACTTCAAACAACCTGCTGAGAACAGGTGGTTTTCTCATCGAGAGCAGTGATAACAATAGCAACGGTGAAAACGGTGAGTGTTTCCCACTGGTGGAAAGTAACTGAGTATATTTACTCAAACACTTATTAATATTACGGGAGCGCAATGCAAATTCATCAGACAGAGACGAACACGACTCCGGATTAATGCTCAACTGGCAACTGTTTTCTAACACCTTCATGCTGTCAACTTAAAAGTTTTGGGTTCAGCTCATTTCTGCCGAGCGTTAAATGGCCAAAAAAATCATTTAATGCAGGCTCAAGTGTTTTTGTTCTGCTCAAACTGACAAAGATATTTTCCATGTAAACAGTGGTTTGAAACCTCTGCAGTAGTTTGGACTTGATCAACTCCAGATTCAAGGCCACTGCTCTGCCACCGAGGATGAGACGTCGACACACCTAGAGCGCTCACGAAGTAACTCCATCCACGTCTCACCTGGAAGTCGTCGGTGGGGAACTGCAGCATGTCGCGCAGCACGTCGCTGATGATCTGCGTCTTCCTCTGTAGAATCACATTCTCATAGTCCAGAGGCTCTATGATCTTCGGCTTTACCTGAAAGAGCAGATTAGAGCAGAGCATCAACAACTGGCAGCATGTGGAGAGACAGAAAACCTGCTCTTCTTCTTCTCCTGTTCAGCTGCGTTTGCTTCTTGATAAACATTTACTGAGCAGCGACTGTACAGCTGATAGGGGTATCAGTGTGTGGGCTGCAGGGTGAGTTACAGAGGGATATTGGGGGTATTCACGCTGTCTGGACAACAAGTTGCTATTGTCTCCTCACAGAGTTACTGGCTGACAGCTACAGCAGCAGGAACTGGCACAGAGACGCAGATGAATGTGGGTTAACAGAAGAGGAGATGCAGGATGAGAGGAGCGAGGGATGGATGGATGAATAAGCGGGAGTCTGTGCATGCCATTGTACCAGCCACTGTGCCATGAGCTCACGTTCAAACCTGGACTGGATGCGTAAATAGTGGCCCTTGCAGCCCTACAGATCTCAAAGAATCTCAGATATAGAGAACAGGATTCTTCCTGTTTGGACATATGACACACACGTGTGTGTATGCTCGGATTCAAAGGCAGTAAACAAAGCGGATCAAAGCCGAGCTAAGACAGATTTCAGATTTAAAATACTTCACGGTGTAAATTAGACACCCGGTCTAATCCGTACCTGTAGACTTCACCTCTGCACGAGTGAGTTTCAGGCATAGATCAGGACACCGAGCAGAAAGTTGTGAGTCAGCACTTGAGAATGAAGAGAAAGATGAACTCAGAAATGTTAATCCTTTCCTCCCTTCAATTTCCCTTGCCTTAAAGCATCACAGAGAGGCCGGATTTGTGAATGAAAATGAGAACAAGGATATTGTTTTCCACTCAAAAGCTGAAGATGATATCTTCAAATTGTAGCTCCGAGATGTTCAGTTTATAGACACACACATTCAATTAGGTCTTTTTTCAGCTCTAATGTTTGTTTAAAATCCATCAATTACATCACGTGTGCAAAGCTGCCTGTATTGCAGCTTTATGAAAAAACAAAAGAAGAATAAATGCCTATAACCAAAGCTAGCAGCTCTGTGCGGCTGCAGTTTGCACTCTAAGCTAAATGAACGTCAGCATGCTAACATGCTCACAGTGACAATCTGCTATTGTTTTGCAGGTACGTTCACCATGTCCACCATCAGTTCTGCATGTTAGCATGCTAACATTTGCTAATTATTACAATCCATCCAATAGTTGATGAGATATTTCAGTCTGGACCAAAGCAGTCGACAGACCAACTGACAACCAACGATGCCGCCCCAAAAAGCCCTAAAATGAGTATCCAGAGTGCAGTTTTGCAGGATTTCTGCATTTGTCAAGTTAAAACTTCACCAGTCACATGCAGAGTTGCGTTTCCTGCAGCTTTACCTAACAAACAGATAAACCTTGTATTACTGGAAGATATCTCTGTGCACATTTCTAAACTGTCATACCTCCCAGGTCTGGATGTGGCCACTAGGCGTGGCTGCCATCCAGATTATTTGGATTAGCCTCTTGGTCCGGGTCCAGTGAACACATAACAAACTGAGGCCAATTAAACAGACTTCTGACCATAGATTTACATTTTGATTCGTCCAAGCAATTCTCCCGATGACGCAATGAAAATATCCCTCCACAGCTCTCTGGATATAAAAGATCATCTGATAAGCAGCAAATCGTCGGTCCTGATATCCAGCTGGATAATTGCCATTCAGACAGAAGATAACAACAAGCAGCTGTGAACTCTGACTTGTCAGTAATTATCTCACATGAATGCATTAGAGAGATGCGAGGATCACATTTAACTTGAAGGTTGATGAAGATGTAATTGTTATTCTGCTCTATGACGGCGGTTTAATAATACTCTTACCTAACTTGTGAATTATGACATATAATCTTCATGTTCTGATCAAACATAATGCAAATGTGCGGAAACTTTGCAATAAAGTGACATATGATTATAATAAATCCACATCAAAGAACTCACATCTTTAAAAAAAAAATGCTAAAAAGAGCACATGCTGCTCTTCACAGTGTCCTTAAGCAAACTACGGAGTCTGCGTCACTGCACCAACTTTACAGCCAACTTGTCACACTCCCTGACTCTGATGCACAGAAACAGTTAATGAACAAAAGGATCCACCAGTACTCCATTTCCTAAAAAAGACCAACATTCAACCCCCTGGAGAGGTGGACCCTGAAGCTGCTATTTCCCATTTCCGTCTAACCCTTTTAAATTATCTTCAAAGCTTCTCTTGAAAGGAAATCTAAGCGATAAAAAACTTGGTTAAACAATGAGATCACATCGGCTCCTTTCGGCAGGCAACTCCCACAACGAGGGTGGATTTTAGAAAAACTTGTAAGTAAAAGATGGCACAGTCCACACTCACCGCCGCCACCTGCGACCCAGCCTCCACCTCCGCCTCAATCTCAGCCAGGCTCTTGTACTGCTGCGGAGACTCTATCACCATCTCCCTTTTGGGGGCTTTGCCGGCCCGGCCCTGCATGTCGGTCACTCCTGCCCGTGTGTAGCCTTCAATCAGGTGTGAGACTCACTGCACACACACTGCCATGGCGCCGCAGCGTGTGAAGGGCGAGGGAGCTTTGCCCACCGTCCAGTGAGATTCCCTCTGTGCTCAATCACAATAGCCCAGCCTCCCTCTCCCTCGCTCCCGCTCTGACTCTCATCAGGGTAGGGCCCCTCCCACCCTCACAGCTGTGCAGCTGTGCGAACGCGTGTGTGGATATGTGTGTGCGTTTGTATGTACAGTATGTGATGTGCGTGAAGGGAAGGGGAGGAGAAATCAACCACTCCCCCGTTAAAAACTTCGAAGAGGCCCAGAGATCATGGCGTCATGTGCCTGCTCCACCTGCCCTGAGTGTGCTGAAGACAGAGGAGTGGCAGGAAAAGGTAGAAGACAAAAGGAGGAGCTGAAGGGACAAAAGTTTTGTAATGTTGTGGATTACAGCCAGTACTGAGAGTACACACAGAGGACCAACACACTCAGCCTGTATGTTCTTTAAGACTGGAATGTAGTGATAAAAAAAGGCTCTTTAAGTAGAAAAACTTCATCAAAAACTTCAATACATATGACCCAACACAATTTGAATGCAAAGCTGACTTTCATTGTGCTACAGCGATAGCAACACACCACCCAAAATACCATGACTTAATATGCAGCAGGTGTCAGGAAGAGCCCCCACGGCCTGCTGCTTTAACAGAGCTCTCAGATCACAACGAAGAGCTGAAGAGATCAAAATCGATGCAGGCGAAGAAATGAACGCACATTCTACTTTAATTTCGGTTTGGCTTGTCTGATGGATCCTATATTGGATCTAAAACCACGTTACTGTTGAAGTGACTTAAAATAACTGTGACCAGCCGTAGTAACAGCGCTCAGACACTCGATCTGTGTTGATGAAGTTCTACTCCCCATTGATATTTTGCTCTGCTTTGAACTGTCCCTAAGCCGTATCCGCTGCAGCGGGTACCCACAGCGGGGTCAGTTAAAACACACTTCCCCCTTATTCGGCTCTTAGACACAACACACACACACTCACACACACTCTCCTGCTGCTTCAGGAACGGTTTGAGTTGCCCCTTGTTTCTCCATCCAGTCGGCGCTCTCTCTGAGGAGAATCGCTCGCCTTTAATCTTTAAGCAACGGAGGCGCCTCGGCTCAGCTGTTTTTGATCGGAGAGCGTGTTTCAGAATGATGACATTTAAAGTTTTCAGTGAGGAATTACTGTGGGTAAATTTATGCAAATCCTGTATTTTGGAGGGTTTTTTTTTTTCTCCTTTATGCTGCGTTACACACAACTCCCAAACCACGCCGATGTTTACCAGCCACTGATTCTCTCTGACTCAACAAGCACGATTAATAACTCATCCAATTATATCTATGGGAAGAGAAGTTGGGGCTCTCTTGAGCGCACAGGATGGGAGGGAGAGGTGGGATGTCAGAGAGAGGGGATGACACGCCACGGATCGGGAGGACTTCAAAGGCCGTCATGTCTCTGTTACAGTTTCAGCGCCTCCTAACAAAATGTAGCACAAAGGCAGGCAAGGGCGCGTGTGTGTGTGTGCGTGTGTGTGTGCGAGCTTCACTTTTTGTACTGCGGGCTTCTCTGATGTGTGCGGCACTGTGCATAATTAGCATAACTTGTTTTAACTGTACTCGCTTCAAAGGGACTTGCTGAAATGTACCATTCAGAGAAATAACTTCCTCTAAAAACACAGGAAGCTGCACGGAGGCTGTAAAATAAGGGCGTTGCACTTGGCCAACAGGGCGTCCGTGAGGCGAGGTGGGATGGAAAAGGCTTTACGAGCCACAGGAACGGAGCAGCATGAGTACATAACTAATCAAAGTGTGCAGGGCTGCCACTGATGATCACTTTCGCCATCAATTAATGCATCAATGAATCCATGAAATGTCATAAAAAAGTGAAAAACGTGCTTAAGCTCAAGATGATCTTTTCCTGGATGGCTTACTGTGGTATTTCTTGCTATGACAGACATTCATGGTGTCCACAGGATGACTGATATTTCTGTTTCTTGATGAAATGTCTCAACTGCGACCGGATGGACTGCTGTGAAATTTGTATAGATACTCATGTCTTGACTTTGTGGCCTCAGTCTGTAACGGACTGCTGACTGCACTGCGTCCCCGCCATCCTGCAGAGGCCTCAGTGACAGCGTCACCAGCTCAGCGTGATAATCAGCCTCTTGTCAAAGACCCTGGCTGCGCTGAGGTCATCCCGCTTCATTCACCCACATCTCTCGGGCGCTCTCACACCATCACGCTTCCCGGAGCTATCGCTGGTACCATGCCAGCCATATCACATGCACTGCGTGTGAGTTTCTGTCTGAATGTGTGTATGAAGGGCGATGAGAGTGCAAATTAATTTACAAGGCCATCTGCGGAAGAGCCTGACATAAAAAAAGAAGTTGTCAGAGACAGAGCGAGGGAGGAGGAGGTGAAGAGGACGGTGTCCATTTGTTTTTGCACAGCTTGAACCCATTAGGACATGTGAGCCTTCCACACCCTTCCCAAGTGGCATGCAACAGACTCACACACACACACACACACACACAGCGTCACACAAGTCTGTGGAGAATTGCATAAGCGCAGGTTGACGTAATGTTTGGGAGCTGATGACGGCTACAGGCGCCCCGGAGAGGGAAAGTGTGAGGGCGTTGCCTGAAAAGAAGTGAAACTTCCCCTTCAGACCGATCCCCCCTCCTCACACGAGACACACACACACACACACACACACATACACTAATCACATGCAAGTTAGCTCCCTGAACTGAAACTCACTCATCTGTCACAAGTCATTATCTGTCACCAAAAACCAAAATGCAGAATGCCCTTTAATCAAAGAATCAAAGAGCAGCTGGTCTGTCTTGTGGTCAACATTGTATTACTGTGGCTCCAGGTAACACAGGGGAAACATGTGGGACAAGTTAAATATGACATGAGAGAGGGGAGTTCCCTAAGCCTGTATGAAGTCAGAGATCTCAGGGGTGCTGAGAGCAACAGCAGCTGAAGCGCAGAAAGTCCCTGCCTGGGAATAGGCCATTGGAAATTCATCCAGTCTCCTGTCTGTCCCACAGAGGGATGATCTGTAGCCTGCGCTGGACCACAGAGCTGGAGGCAAGTCTCAGTGGAGCAGGACTGACATTCATCTTACTGTACAGGTACATGATGAGAGGTGCATGAGGAAGACCCGGTCGCACATGCATTTAAAAAGGAACTGACCAATGGCAAGCCATCTTGGTAGTGGTGACCTCAGAGGAGAGGATGCTATCATCGCTTATTAGCTGTGTTTAACCCCCCTGTCAGAGTCTAAACTGTTCCACACAGGAGGCTTGACACGGGAGCTGATGGTACAAATCAGCCTTTTGAATAAACAAGCGTTGGTGTTTGGACATGGACGTGTGTTGTCCATCTTAACTATGACTCGGATATTGATAGAAGGATGTATTCTGCTGTAATTGCAGATGTAATTGCTGTTTTTATGGGAAGGGTTAGAGGAGGCCAACCGCAGCTTCATGGTTGGAAAGGAAGCACTGCATCCGAAAGTGATAATGGTTTATAGTGAATGTCCTTGACTGTGTGCACCAGCTCTCCTGCTTAACCCCCTCCATCTTGATTGTCCATTAAATCTTTCTGACTTAACACAGTGCAGGCTGCTGGCTAATGGAGATAACTTAAAGGGAAGTAGCTTAATGTAGCAGTGCATATATCTAAGTGGAAGACAACATGGCTACAGGCCGAGGGAAAAAAGTTCAAGACCCAGATTTTACTTTCCTTGCTCAGTGCAAGCAAACTCGCGCAGATCCTGAGACGTGTCTTAGATTTCCTCGCAGGCAAACGCTGAGCTTTTGATGTGCTCCACCAGTAATTGTGTGATCGGGGGCCACTGAAAGATACACTCCACTTCTAAATGTGGTTCCTCCGGGGAGTCTATTAGGGAGATTATTAACCAAAATTCTGCTGATGTGTGCAGTAACTCATGTTTAATCTGACACGTCTTCGCTCAATCTGTAAATTATTAATTCTTTCCATTCTCAATAAAGACATGATGCTATATCTCTATGTGTCATATGTATAGAAAATAGATGACTGGAGCTCTAACTAGAATCTTTGCTCCAATCTGCTCAGAAATCCAAGCCTGTGATGGTGTTGTATTTCTGGAGATAAACTCATTTTGAGCTGTAATTTTGCATGGTGAACATTACCAACTGGACGAAAATGAAACTGGAAACTGAAAAGACTTCTCTCCAAGAACACTGGAGTTTAATTAAATTAAAAGCACAACTGATTTCAAAAGAGTGGAAAATGACTGGAAAGTACCCACAAACACAACAGGAGAGGCAACATTTGGAAATGGGTTTACCAGAGCGGTGGTGGGAATCCAGAGCTGAGATCCCCTCAGACTCAGTGTTTCCTCTTCCTCCTCCAGAGCCCCGAGCTCCACCGCCCCCTTGATGTAGCCACAGTTCCTCTCAAGGATGGAGCGCAGCCCCTCCAACAGAACCACGCTGGTGGTGCATCCCATGGCGACTGCAGACGCTCACCAGCACCATGCAGGAAAAGATGGAGCCGTATTTCAAAAGTCTTGCCTTCAAGTTCAGCTCCAGGTAGATGCAGCAAACCCAACTTGAGCTCTCAGCCTTGACCTCCTCCACATCGAGTCCCCTCACAGGTGTACAAACAGGCTTTAGGATTCACTCAGCTTGTCTCCCATAGGCGAGGAGAATCCAACCAGTATCTTCAAAAGCAAATCCCAGCCCGAGCGCTGGGCCGCTGAGTCGTATCCTCCTGTGTGCAGCTCAGCGGGGATGGAGGGATGAGCGCACGGACGAGAGAAGCTGCTCATTCAGCCGGAGCAGGGCGTCGACTCTCCGACTCCTCTTCCTTCCTTCTCCCTTCTGCCGGGGGATGCTCAGACGCTCTGCTCTCTCCCTCTCCCCGACTCTTCTTCACGGGTTTTGCTTTCTCTCCCTCTTTTCTCAACCACCTCTCTCTATCACTCACTCCTGCCTGTCACTTTCACTTCTCCTCTCCAGCAGGCTCGCTCTCTCTCTCCCGCCCTCACTCTCACAGCTTAGTCATTTCTCTGACTCTGCAAGCTTTGTCAACAGTAAAAGCAGACTGATACCAACAAAGACAGGCGTGCGCACACACACACACACACACACACACACACACACACACACACACACACACACACACAGTCACCCCCCCTACACACACATAACAACTGGCTGGTGCAGACAATGTCTTACTCTTTCTCTCTGCCTCTTTCCCTCCTTCCTCTTTCTCCCACTGACAATGAAATTACAAGCGATGCAGTCATCCTGCTGATGTCATTTGCACGCACTCTAAGACATAAAAAGGAATGATTTAACTTCTCTTGACCTGCGTCGCCAGGCCCACGCCATTAACACTTGGTTGGACTCGAGCGCGATGCGTCATAGGACGACCAGGACAAACCTGGCAACCCTCTGCAAATCATCACCTAATTAACATCCCAGCATCCTCACATCCTCTCTCCACAAGCAAGGACGCAGGCTGGTTTATGTAAGGCTCATTTACATGCACATGCAAACAATCCTCTGAATTTTCTTCAGCTTCTCTCCGATGGCTGGTGTAAATATTTCATCAGCGGTTGACACACTCACCTACTTTTAAGCAGATGATGCAGCAAAACGGTTAAGACGGAGAATCACATTAAAAAGCAAGAGGGGGCACAAAGTAGAAGCAGTATTTGGACTCATCAGAGGGCTTAAATAGATAGAACTAATAGCATTGTAGCGCGCCTATGTGACTTTTACTGACAGCAGTTATTATGGGCATAAATGAAAAGGCAGGTGTTAAAGCTGCAGTCAAAATACAAAACACGAGCGGTGAAAGTGAACCAAAACAATAAGCCAAACGATGAGCTGAAATATACTAAAATGTCCTATGGAGCTGAGGGCAGCTGTAGATTTGGTGATAATGCTATTTGGGTTTGTGTCTATGAGCGGCACTTACATCTAGTCATGTAGATATAAAAGTACTGATTATAATTGAGGGAGTCGCAGGGGACACATTCATTAATTGAGTAGTACTCCTCATGACAACTGATCTTCACGTGCACAATGGATGGAGTGGCCCTTTAAAGCTGTTAACTGGTTTCTCTCAGTTTTCAGGCTCATTAAAAAGCCTCAGCAGCATTCTTTGAACAATCTCATTACATTAGGGCTTTTCCTCAGAGGATGCATTAATCTGATGAAATCCAAACTGCACCCCGTAATGCATCCAATAAGCTTTTCACACAAAAAAAACGAGACACTGCACCAGACCGCAAAAATACTTGATCAGAATCCACAGAGGACATTTATCAGTTGTTTCCATGTGCCGCTCAGTCATGAAAATCCGCCTCAGTCAGCAGAGCAAACATAATGCTCTTCTCAGATGCTCATCTTCCATTCCAGAAGACAGTGCAGTACATCCTCCCTCCATCACAGACGTACTGCATGGACTCTATGGCTTTAGCTTTGGTAGTTTTAGACCAAAATGTGGATTTTTTTTTTTCAAACAATTAACTAGGAGGGGTTGGTCTCCTGGACAGCCATCACTCATGCCAATGCACGTCTGCGTTTTTCTCATTGCACAAGCTGCAAAAATCTAATAAATCAAGACAGACTTGTGTAAAGATTTATAGGGTTCCACGACCATGAATGTGAGAGTGCCATGCCTTAGCTAATGCTAATAAAGACACACTCAAAAGCTTCTTCCCCACTGCTCAATGAAAGCATAAGTCTTTACATGTTTGGATCATTTCTCTCCAGCACCTCCACACAGGAGGACAGAAGCAGAAAACATGCATCATTGCTGCCTCCCACAGTCTGCTCCGAACACTGCAACAACACTGAGGCCGGATGACTCACTGGAAAGAGGCCAGACGATGCGTCTTACCTCATCTTTTCTTACAGATTTTGGGAAACACTCCCATCACATCCACATGACTCAAAGCAGACAAAGAGGATGCCATGCGAGCTGTGAGCCTGTGCAAAAGGCTAGAGACGAGCAAGCACGAAAGCTTTGCCCAAAACACACTGTAATGTGACCCAGAGAGCATGCAGAGCACAGCAATGATTCAAAAGACGGCATGGCGGCCAAGTTTGACTGCAACGGTTTGATGTTCGGGGCGTGGAAAAACTATCCAGGGTTTGTTTTGCAAAACTAGGCCTCAGAGACTTACTCTACTGTGAGTTTTATTTTTGCATGAATGTACAGTTATGTAAATGTAGATAAAGGGAATTAATGCCCAGTGTGACTACACAGCATTAACAGTGTGATTAAAACTAGGCTAGAAAGAAACCACATTTGTCATTAGTGAATAAGAGAGATGAGGTGCTACCTCATCTCTCTTATTCACTAATGGTGAAAATGCCTGTTAAAGGATTTGGTTTAAATAGTATGTTATGAGGATCGCTGAGAGAACAGAAGACAATTTACATCTGTCACATGCAGGATCTAAATTTGGATAGATTTTGGTAATTTGACTCTTGTCTGTCCTACTACAGGGAGAGTCGCTGCACTTGTTGGAGGATTGCTTCTCAAGCCTCATTGAAAAGTGGCCCAGATCGTGTTCCCATTGCTCTTTTAGTCCATGCAGTGCAAGTTTCAATTGTGATTCTCTTCATCTCGGGCAAATGTGCCAATAGTTTCATCAGGGACCTAAATTCAGGCTAACCATAATGAATGCTGGTGTTGAATCTGGGTTACGCTCATGTGATTTGGGTATTGAGTGTCTCATGAAAGGCCTGCAGGTAATCTAGCAGACTAGGACAGGGTCCTTGTGTCCTGACATGAGTTTTTGGCTGCGATCAATACCCTTCATGGCTAACAAACCAATAATGAGAAAAACCAGCGCAGTGCTGTCGCCTCTCTGTTCTAACTAGGCCACTGGTTAATGCGCTCTAATTCGAACTATCTGAGCCTAACTTTGACATGGAGGATTCTCAGGCAGCCAAAGGGACCGTGAATGTTTCCTCACCAAAGTGAAATGGCTATTTTTACACATGCTACAGAGGACTGGATGTGCAATTGTGTCAACTAGGTCAGAGGAATTTTTTATGGTCAGTGCCCAATTTTTGCAGACAAGGATGGCTACACAGCTGATTAAATAGCAACCGTTTAGTGAATCACACAGAGTTAAAGGTGCACTCCACCAATTTTACACATAAAAGTGTATTTCATTGTCATGGGGAGTCTTCTGCGGTTCTGGAGGGGCTTTGTCAAATCTGAGAAAATAACCCTGATGATGTCACAGTGATAGGATGATGTCATCAGGGTTATTTCGGCTTTAGGCTCTACATATTTGTAGGAGGAAGCCTGTGTTTCAAACTGGAGGTGTGGAGTTTTTACCAGGCACGGAGAGTGGAACCAAATCTGTTACTGGGTGCATTATGGGAAATGTAGGCTTCAGTGTTTTTGGACCCTGAGCCTCTTGTTTTTGGAGACTAAAAGTTTCAAGCTGTTTCAGTTCAGACCTTGTTTTTTAATCTGTTTCGTGGCCCTCCAGCTTCATGAATATTCATAACCTGATGGATTTAACTGGTTGAAAAGGACTCTCATCTACAACACTAAAAAATACTGAAAAGAACAGATTTTAAACAATCAGATGCAAACAGACGTCAGAACTGAAGACGCTCCTTGGATGAAGGAGTCGCTCTAGATTCAACCCTCCTTGGATGACCATGACTTGGGTGACTGAGAACCTTCACGGACAGCTTTCTGGAGACGTTTCACCACCGCCCATAATTTACTTGAGTGTTTGTCAGCTATGAGTATCTCCTCCATTTCTTCTGCACACAACTGCATAGTGGAGAACTCAAAAATCAACCATATTTAGTTTGATTGCCATCTGTTTTGAGTGAACTTTATTTCTTTTTTCAATTATAAAGTTCGTTCTTTGGAAAGAAAATGGCAGATTCTGTGATTTTATGTTAAGTATGGAGCTAATTAAACAAGAAAAATTAATAGCAACAGTAAATTAAAACATTAAAACTCAAAGTCAGTAGTAGGTGGTGATAAATGCTTCTTAAATAATAACTGTCAGTCTCAGCTGTAAACTATAACTGATGCAGTTCCCATCTCTAATACTGCATCTCGAGTCTTTTCTTAGTACTTTATGAATTCTATTGGCTGCCTGATCTTTACCCAAACATTAGATTCATTCAGCCATTGAGATCTTTTTTTCTGCAGTAGTGACACGATGATGAACAAAGATCTGCTGGAGCTGCGAGACTTTGTGAAACTGCTCAACATGAGATGTAATGCCATTGTCTGCTAAAGCTTAGGCAGATCCCTACAACAAACAACGAGAGAAACCTCTAAACACTGAAGATGGTGCAATAAGCTGAAATCTCCTTTACACGCTCTCTTGAATCAACACTGCGGGCCACGTAACAGAAACAAAAACATGCAGCAACTATCCAATAAAAATGATGTGGCGCTCAAACAAGCACAGACTTTTCATTTGTGAGCCTGCAGGCTCTGAAGAATGATGACAGCCTTGTTTGCTGAATATGGTGGAAACTGGCAACGTGTCAAAGCCATGTCATGAGGCAGGAATTTTGCATTACAGTGATGTTGAATCTTGTTATTTTCTGTCAATCTTAAAGAAGAAATGAAGCTCACAGACAGGAAAATGACACTCTTCATATACTTACAAACACACACATGCCAGACTGGCCACCAAAGCAAGAAGAGAGCGGGTGTTTACGCCAATGTAAGGGTGGCAACGACACAGACTGTGAGCTATAGCCTAAATAAAGAAGACATGGAAACCACATGGCCAGAAAAACCCTCGCCTCAGCTATCAGTGGCAGTGACTCGGGACTCAACCGCAAACCCAGCAACCGACCAAACGCCCCGCTCCATCACCGCCCCTGTATCATAACACCGATATAGGTCAGCAGTGCTAAAGCATCTGCAAATCTGCAGATTATCTCTGCCAGGTTTTTTTATGCTCTAATCAGACCAAATCCTCTGGAGTGGAGTTCACTCTTAAGTGGAATTCCACAGTTTGAACTGCTTGTCTGAACCGACCACTGTATAAATGAGAGGTGGTATTAAGGTATCAGGAGGCACATTATGGGGTTAGTGCTTCTCACTGGTTAGAGTACAGGAGTCTAACAGCTGGAGGAAAAAAAGACAATAGACAAACAGCCAAAAATATACAAGACAAATGCAGAATTTGAAGTGCTTGTGTGCATTTTCTACAGCAGAATGCACGAAGGAAGTCATAAAGCCTCTCAATCAGCAAGGCAGAGAGAGGGCAGAAGGAGGTATAAAAACGTCGAAGCAAGCATTTCCCACAGTTGGAAGTGATTATTAAAACTGCAGGGGCTGTCTTTAGCTCTCTCCCGCTCGGCCTCCACTGTGTTTACTAAGGTATAGCTGACAGTCAGCCACGCCTGCAGTTATCTGTGGTGTGTGTGTGTGTGTCCAACTTCGCCCCTGATCTGGCATAAGTCTTGAATCTAGATGATTTATCACATATGCAGGTATTCATAATTGATGGTCCCCTGAGCGCTTAGTGTGACACCAAGTTACAGAGGAGAAAGAGGGCAAGTTTAAAAATAGCTAGGACACCTACCATCATCTCATACATTATTAAATACAGCCCAGAGATCTGATCTGACATCCATTATGCCACTCCACACACTGTGAGCTCAGGCAGAATTAATAGGCTACTATGACAGAAGTGTAGGGATGGAGATTAAGACTAAATAATGGATTGTGTACCAGGTAGAGGAGTATGTTAGATTTGAAACTCTCTTTATATACAGACAGCTGTCCTTCATCTGCAAAAGATTTCCTGCATCCTTTTGGCTTAAACATACAAAACCAGTCTGATCAGATCAAAGCTGCCAGCATCGCACCGCAGTCCGAGGCCAGTCGACCTGCGTCTCGCTGGGCGAATGCTGAATTGTTGAGGAAATTCTTTGGTGTCCAGTAACTATATATATTTGCCTTCACCATACCAGCCTGTCAGTGTCCATGTCAAATGCGAAGGGGAAACAGCTGCACCATAAGTACACAGTCAAAAATAGAGGTACGTACGGAAGTGTGTTACTAACAGATGTACTACAGCGGGCACATAATGGGACCCAGATGCATACCTTGGGATCCACGGATAAGGTACAAAGTAGTTTCTGATACCTTAAAGTACAGATTTCTGCAAATTTAGACTGAATTTAATGTACAGTTGTGAAAATTCGTTGGAGGGGCACTTGTTCGCTCGTCATGAGCAGCACTTGTTGGCCTGTGCAGACAGGCTCTGAGGAACTTTGTCAGGTCTGACAAAACAACCACGATGATGTCATCAAGTCTAACCAAATATACTATTGTTTGCATTATGGGTAATGTGGGTGAAAGAGCCTTCGGAGCGTGACCCTTTTTAGTCCTGAGTATACAGGGATTAAAAGTTGGGACATCGCAGTCTCTGCTGATTTGATTTCAACATACTTTTAAACATATTTTTTTCCAACTTCCATGGTGCACCCATTTCAAGGACTAGCTTTAGAGATGCTGCCAGGCTGACTTGGTAACTGTCAGACAGAGCTAGGCTAGCCGTTGTCTACAGTTTTTATGCGAAGCTAAGCTAACTGGCTGCTGGCTCTAACTGTCATTGTGTTCCTTTAAGATGTGGCAATGCTTCCAGAGCGGCCATATTAAATACAATTAGCACTGCACACAGGCGGGAAGCTGGTGAGAGATCACGACACTGTCTCCTGTTTACTAATTATGGTACACATAATTATGCTGAAGAATACACAAAATGCAGCTATGGTACATGAAAATCTCTGCTTCCGCTCCACTTTTTTCTGAGTGCATAGCCTCATTGTGCTATAAAGGCAATGATGCACAGTGTGTTAGTGTAACATGATGATCCGTGCCCAACCCCAATACAAACTCCTCAGCGCTGACAAGATCTCCCTTGGCTTGGACCCCTGGGCTCAGGCAACAAGTGAAGGGAAAACGCATTTATGTGTTCGTTGCATAAGCAAACAACCCTCAGCTCTCAGGTCTCATTATAACTGAGTCTAAACTCAGTTTCTAAGACCCAAGGACAGAGACAGCAGTCATAATTGATAGCAAAAGCCATCAGTTGCAGACAAATGGCATATTGATCACTATCACGCAGGAAGACAGTCATGGCTGTTAGTCAGGTCTGTGCTGTGGACGAGTCCCTGAGGATGAGGACAGCACGAAGGCGATCACAAACTGTGCAGTACAACCTATATTCAAGAGTCACTTATGAGGGAACAGTATAACCTGTTTTAACATGAGGGAAGACGTCGTGTCCATATAACACCATCATCATCCTCACTGTGGGTATGTTTACCTGAGTGCATACGTCAGGCAGCTACAGGCCACATGCTGCCCTGTCATACAATAAAAACATGGACCGTGTCTTTGGCAAGTTTCACCTTTGTCGCTGCTCAGCTGTTTCGCTCTAACCTATCTGGTTGCAAGGTGCACCTGAGGGGGTCAGATGACAGAATGAACTACACAAGCGTTCATGTCTTAGTGTGTGTGTGTGTGTGTGTGTGTGTGTGTGTGTGTGTGTGTGTGCGCGCGCGTGTGTGTGTGTGTGTGTGTGTCATCTTTCTCGTCCCTTTGGAGCTGGTGGTGTATGTTTCAGTTACCTGGCAACCCCTTTGAGAAAGTTGTAACAATAGACACCCTGTAGAGTCAGACATGGGGGACATGCAGCAGTAAAGGACAGCATAGTGACAGAAATATCAGTGTTTCCAGATGAATTATGACGGATGTTGCAGAACGTGCTGTCCCAGTTTTTAACTGTGTTGTATCTATAAGTATCTGCTCTGCTGAAGTGTCCTTGAGCAAGGCACTGAACCTCTGACCTGAAGTAAGGAAAGCCTTTATAAAAATATACTGCTTATGATAAATTATGTGTGTTCAGTCTTGGTGTGTGAGTGCAGAACAGACTCCCCTCACCATCAACACTGACGTCCTGACAGCCTCCGAGACGCTCTGCCTCAGCTCGGCGGCGGTGCCCGGTTTGTTGAGCCCCCGGGTAAACTTCCTCGCCTCGGGTGGAGCAGAAGCCATGGTGTAGCCCACCTTTCATCAGGCAGCCAGGTGCGGAGAAAAGAGCAGACTGCGAGAGCTGTCCCGGGCGGCGGTGTGAAGGCTGAAACCCTGCGCTCCAGGCTGTCCGACGTGCGTAACTGCACACTGGCGCTCTTTTATCCAGCCATTGCGCTTCTCTTAAACTTTGCACTGACTCGGTCACATCTGCAGTTGAAACGGTCGTCCAGGGTGGAATGGAAGATGACTTTCACCGGTCAACAGCAGGCGGAGAGCAACATCCAAATGCTCCGTCCCGCCAGCGGAGGTCCCTTGCGCAAACTGGCACGCCCCCCGCTTCCTCAGTGTGATACTGCCCAGTGGGACAGCACTGCAAACTAAGTCATCCATCATATTTGGAGGCTATACGAATAGGTGCTACTGCATGTAGCAAAACTGTATTTCTAGTATGGCTGTGGGACACTCAGCAGTGACATTATAGTGCCCAGATAACATCATTTGGCATTTTCTACTTGCGGTATCACGATTATGCTTCAGTAATACACAAAGGAACATGAACAGACTTAAAGGGCAATTCATGTCTTAATTGTTATATAAATACAAGGCGTACTAAGTATTTGAGCAGCACTAATTACTGTTTTGAGGTTATATAACTACAAACCACAGGCTGCTCTGCCCTAGGCACAGGATAACATTGCCATCTGCTGGAATAATTATTGTTTTAACCGTACAGTTTGTCAAAGTTACTTGACCACACAGAGGCGGTAAAGTAACACAGTTGAATAACTATTGAGGCATTTAAAGGCACTTTGTCACTCTACAGCACTTGAAGGAAGTGCACCTTTGGGATTTTGCATTAAAATACAGGCATTGCACAAGTCACATTCATTTGCTGGTGGTTTTCTAATGCATGCTCAAACTGAGCTTTACAGCGTTTACACGCGTCTAAACAATCGGACAATTGCACAGAAAGGATGAACGCAGCATATGTTTCCAGGGTGTTATATTCACAGTCTGCGGCACAGCGGCGCTGCAACACCCCTTCTGACTGTGTAGGACTGTCCTCCACCCCCAACACCAACCCACAGCAATCTGATACCGGAGACGAGCGGTCCAGACAAGCCTGCAAACGAGGCGTTCCCAGCCGCCCTGTCTGTCTGTCTGCCCAGTGGAGCTCCAAACCGTCAATGCCAAACGCTGCCGACCGCCTCGGGGAAGATCAGACCCAAGAGATATCCATTCCCCCAACCCCGTCGCCTGCCAGCACGGGAGAAGCGACCCCCATCTATCGCGGAGCAGAAAAGCTCACCGTAGACGCCGTGGGCTTGTGAATTCTTCTTTTTCGCACAACGAAGATCGTGAAATGAGACGGGACGCGGAGAACTAACTGGCTAGCTGTTAGGCTAACGTCGGTTAGCGGCGATAGCAGGCAGCTTGGAACCTAAGCGAGCTAATTGGCTAACGTTTATATGCCAAATTCATGCCTGTTGTGTCGAAAGGGTGGACGTTTTTACAAAGTGTGCAACTGAAAATGGTCTGTATTTACATGAATTAGTTGTGTGTCGGTTATTTTTAGCGTTATTTACCTTCTTTGCCCAAGTTTTCTAGTACCAGACAGTCGCCTTGGGCAGCTAAGTTAGCATGTTAGCTAGCAGATATGGACGTTGTTCGCTGGCTGGCTGTAGATGGCAGATCCGCCAAACAAGTTAGCTGCTTGCTTTATGTGCCCGGTCTGTGCTGGCGTCGACAGCGGGACTAACTTAACTTTTCCTGGCAGCGAATGTTAGTTATCAAATCACGTCAAGCGACCCCAACACGACAGCGCCTCTTTTTCGCATCGTTTATCAATGTGCTCCATGCCTGAGAGATCAGTTCAAGTTATTGAGCTGACGTGAGGTAAAAACAAAGTGTGCAAGAGAAGAAGACGAGAAGAAGTAGAAGAAGACGTGGAGGAGCTCGAGCTACGAGACCAAAGTCTGTGTCCGCTGTCATGGCTATGGGCCGAATCACGATGAAATCACTCGCTAAATTTGGGATTTGCCTGGCGATCCTCCTGACTTCTGTGGCTGGTAAGTGGCTTATTAGCGAATTGATTTTTTTTGGGAATGAGGGAAATGTGCTTCCCATGAATATTTGATGCTTTCCTTTTGGTTTCTGCTGCTTTGGTGCAGAACAGTCTGAGCTACTTTACCCCCATCCAGATTGTCTTGTTCGGACTGGGACATCTCTGGTGTCGACTGTATTTAATACTTTTAATACAGATCATTATATCATACCTGTGTCAGACCTGCCTGTCTGTCTCTTATCCACCTTGATGGCTCAATCTGTGTAACTCATCTCACTGTAGTCAAGTAAACCTTCATAGATATCTGCTCTTGTGCAGACCAGCAACTACACCCCTGGCTCCTTTTTAATCATTCTGTGTACAAAGGCCTGGAAAAACACTGCCAAACATACCGCAGTCCTTGTCTGCCAAGTTGTGCCCCCTGTTCAAGACTTTGGGCTGAAGCCAGGCTTCTGTGAGACCTTGAGCATGATAAGATAGTAGCTGGGCTGCACAGTGCATGCATGTGGGTGGGGAGGGGGGTGGAATGTGTGGGAAGACAGGAGGTATTTTACGAGATGGATAATTTCGGTGATAGAAATTCAACATTGTGCTTAGGCTTTGGCAGGGTTTTGAAAATAGGTGGTCTTGTAGCTGGGTTTGTTCATCCGATGTTACAGCCCTGTGCGTGGGTGTGAATGTGTGTATAAACAGCTTCTCAATAGTGTATTATCATTTCTGTGAGCGTGTGTTATTGTTGAGGCTCCTCCATCCATTCATAGACAGGGTATTATCAGAAGCCCAGAATAATAACTGCTGTTGCAGAGGGAAATATGTGAGTGTGGAGCATAATTTGAACACACAGTTTTGACTGCGCTCGTCACTTTAAGCTGGTAGTGCAGAGAGACTGTGCTCCTATTTGCATTTACATTTGCATTTAACAGACAAGCAGAAGCCTGTGTTTTGTTTTTTTTTAAATTCCCACTTCTTTAAAAATGACATGCAGGGGCTTTTAATTGTTATTGCTCAGACAACAGCTGATCATGAGGTCATGCGTAAGCAAATAGAGGAGGAAAGCTTGCTATTTAAGCTTAAAATTAGAAACACTGGAGTAGGGAGATAAGTAAGGCGCAGAAGAGGGGTGATTCAGCCGAGAGCGGGACGTGAAGCTTTTACTGGAGAGATGAGTTGTCAGGTTGTGACGTAGGATCAGTGGGGGTGGGAAAGGCTGAGTGCAATTTTCATCCCGAATTGTAATATTCAGCAAAACGTGAAACAGTAATTTATCATTTCAGCACACACACGCTGAAATTTGTCATCATCACCAAATATTATCGCGCTGATAAGCTCACCTGTATGAGACATGACATGCAAATTAGTATTCCCCGAGAGCACTTTAACGACTGCGGTGACTGGCAGAGGATTGACATATCCACTCAATAATCAGTACAAGGACGATTAATGGATACTTACACGCACGCATGCCATGTAAACAGCCAATAAATTCAAATCGCTGCACTGTGCAAAATTAATTAGGCCAGCAGTCAGACTTTGTTGGCATAATGACTGTAAAGAGACAGGAGACAAATGTCTCTCTGTCTCTCTCTGTGCTGCTGTTTAGTTCATGAATACAAAGCAGAGATACACCCGAGCCCATTTCTTGGGATGATACTTGTAATGATGATGATGAGAGGTATCACAGGGCCCTGCAGTCTGCAGGAGCGTGTTAGTCATCTCTCTGACCCATCACCTTTCCCTTTGCTCCCTCTGTCTCAGCTCCGGCAACATTATTGCCTCCCATCATCCCTTTTCCCAACTCGCCTATTACCACTGTTAATTTCTTTTTCAAATCATTATTCATTTCCTTCCACCCGCCATGTGTTTAACCTGTTTGCAGCTGAGCTTGGGTTGTCCTTCCGCTCCCTGTCCCCTGTGACTAATCAGTGTGTGGGTGTGTGCCTGCTGCTCCAAAATCTGGAGTAGAAACTCGGGATGCCAACGGTTAACCACTAATAAGTTAATCACAGAGAATATTTTTGACCAGTTACACGTTGGCCTATTGGTTGATCTTCATACCTACACACACACAGGTGCTCTGCTAACAGCTTCGCTTAGCCCGTGGCTACGTAAAGTACACTGAAATGTCTGTGAAGTAAAAAATGAAGCTTGCTGTGGGAACATTTCCTGCTGCTGTGTGTGGAATAGTACTAGCACTTGGCTGGACAGCATTAAGACCAAGCACCCGGCTGCCATGTCCAAAGCCGGCTCGCAGCCAAAGATCATGTCGCCGGTAGCCGCAGGGAGAAAGTGTAATGCGTGCTGGTCCGAGGCCATCATTCAGTTGAGATGGATGTGATGCCACTCATTGTGCTCGAGGGCAGGAAGTCTGGTACCTCAGGCCAGAGTACATTACACCAGTGAGAGCCATCGTTACTATTACAAAACACACTTTGAGGAGAAGAAGTATGAGCTAAAAGTCAAGCTGGCCAGGGCAGATAAGCTAGCTCTGACTGGCTCTAACACCAAAAACTGTTAACTAGCTTTATTAGTTACCGCTTAATGGTTGTCAGGCTGTTGAAAGCAAAATGAACTGAGACTGAGATGCCTGCAGACCCTACCTGTGGCGTCTGACCACAGGTGTTCTTAAAAGCAGCATTAGATGGGGACAGACTTTAGCCCAGATTCTTATCAAGTTCATCTTGTAGCGCACACATGCACATAATGTGTGCCTCAGCCCACATTCAGGCAGACATTTTCACTGTTGTTCCAGGTAAGATGGGGATTTGAGGGTCCAAAGAGGATTAGAGCAGAAGTATTATACCATAGCATAAAATGGACTGCTCATTTGCTCCGCTTGTCCAAACTCCGTAACTGCTTCTCTGGAGCCCCATACTGTGGCGTTGACAGGCCCACTGTTCCCCAACCAGCCCACATCTCCCCAGCCTCAGCGGGCCACGGGGTACTCTTGAAGCTGTCGGCTCCGCGGTCACATCAGCGGCTCAAACAGAAAGTGAAGTTATTGGCTCGAGATTACAGACTCGCGCTTAACAGCTGCAAGCGCGTTTGCCGCGAGGGCTAGCTCAGATCGGAGCCTACAGAATATGGCGAGGCAGGCCCAGACTGCTGTCAGCCCGGCAATTAATTGATGGTTTACATGGCAATGTTGGTTGAAGAAGACGAGGATGAATCAGATTTAATGCCAAGTACAATACATTCCCCGGAATCTGCCGTGGTGACATTGCAGCTGAGATATTTTGGAAACAAAGACAGGAAGGGCTGTAACAGTGCAGAGAGTGAGAAACCTCCTCGGTGTATTATGGGCTGTGACTAAACATTATTCTCATGATTGATTCAAGGGAACACATCAGCAGGCTTTCACATGCTGGGGAGTACTATTGTACATATGAAAAAAGCTGTATTCATCCTGCTGCGGCTCAATGGGGAGCTGCATGAAGTCTGATAAACTGCCTCGAGTGATGTCACTTGAGTTTGAATATGGGGGTGTGAAGTTAGAAAGAAACACGCTTACCAGACCGCTGTCGTCTGATCCTCATCTCTGCTTGAGACACATTAGCCGCTACTAGCGTAACTCACCCGAACCTGTGGCTGAACTGGCGATGGCTGAGTTGCATTGTGGGTAATGTAGGCACCTGGTTTTGACAAAGAAGAGAGATGGAATAAAAAAAGATATCTGTGGTTCCACTGCATCAATTTTGATCCCTTTTTTCTTTTTCTTTTTAAACTGTTCATCATGAATCTGACTGTTTCAGGAGTGCAATGCTAATTTCCTAAAACGGCTAACTGATTATCTAAGTAGCCGATTATTTTTTATATTTACGTATAATCGTTTCAGTTAATTCTGTGACCAGCTCGTACCACATTCATGTTTCTAACAATAATACCGGCTCATGTAAACATTAGTCATAAAAAGCTTTTATGTCAATGATAGTGAACACCAGAGACTGTAAGAAAGCAGCACAGTAATTAGCACGAATCAAGGCATAGAGACTGATTCTGTACATCAGTGGTGTGAAAACGTGTGTGATTGATGTTTCAGTTAATGGCGCCGATTTTGCTCAAAGCCCAGGGGCTCACACCGCCGAGCCGCATCACCTTTGGCTCTCGAGCGAGTCTGCTGAATGTGCATCCCAGTCGTTTCTGGATGTGATGCAGCATCACTCCAGAGGTAAACACAAGGATAGTAAATGTGGAAAAAGTAGCTCGTAAAATGTTAAAGTCACTTGTAAACCCGCGAGGCAACCAGTGTGTAGAGGCAAAAATAGAGGTAATATAATGATGTGTACTTACTCTCAGCCTACAATTTGGCATCAGTATTTGCACTACTGGAGCAATGCAGTTTAGTTCGGAAGTAGTCGCCTCAGCTGAAGGATATACTGTAAAAGCACAGGGCCCACTTTGTTTCTGTATTCTGCATGCGTGAGAAGAGATGACACTGATTGCTAGAAACAGACCAATAAATGCTGGAATGAGGAGAGGGGGTGGCTGCTGTTTGGTCTCTAATACAGCTAGCCCTGTACTCTATTAGATGAAGAAATCAATGTCTGTGTCTCTTGGTACCTTGGTTTGAGTTCTGAGCAGAAGTAAAAGCAAAGCTAGATACAATGGAGCAGTGTTCAGCCGACCTTCTGGTTTGGCAAAAAGGAGAAATTAGTGGATGTTTTAGAAAACAAAAGGTGCAGCCTTGAGATGGTAACTCAGAGTGACAGCCTATGATTAACACGAAGCGTTCTCCTTGACCGGCAGAGACAATAAGTCCAGAGCGCGCAAAAATGCTGCTCAGACTATGGATGAACTGCTGAGCTTTTTGTATTTTCACCCATGGAAGCTTTAAAAAGAGGGATAATTGTTAGCATCCAAAAGGCTGTGAGGTGATTTTGGTCTCGTTTTTATTTCCTCTTGTAGCTGGGACGTCACATCTGTGGATATTGCTGTGTCTTTGTGCCTTTCCCATGAATGCCTTGCATATCTTTGGCCTTGTACATTTCTATTCATGTCAGTTTGTAATAATTGCAGCAACAGAACAAGGTGCAGTTTCCAGATCTCAGTATTGCAAGCGATCATAAGTACAGTATTACTTAGAGAAAAATCCCATATATAGTGATGTATGGTCGGACTGACTCTGGATTTCTGAGGCCAATACTGAAACTCCACATCTGACAGTATCAAAAACAACAATATATTAGCCAATAGTGTTTATTTTCATATTGTAACCAAGATACATGCTTGTCAGTGCTCCCTGGCTGACCATAGAGTCGCTGTTATGGACACACTGTTTGTAAATGACCTCAAACCTAGTTTGACATTTCTGTGGTGCAATTTCTTGTCTGCAGTCACAAACAGATACTGTAGTTACTGATATATCTACAAAAAGTCTGCAGTGTTGTGTAAAGCTCAATGTGATGTCATCAGATGGCTTGTGTCTGCGTCGTGCTCCAGGGCGGTATAACTGTTCAGTTTACAATCACATTAGACAAAGAAAAGCAGGAAACGATCATAATTCTGAAGCAGGAAAAATGACTTCGGCTTTTATAAAAGATCAGGTCTAACGTCACAGCCCCACTTGTCGAACAGGTGAAAAACCCATCATACCAGACAACCACAGGCCTCCAGTGGTGACGCTGTAGTGGAAAATCAGCCTTTCAAGCTCGTGCGTAGCCCGTGAAGCCTGCAGTGGCTGTTCATTTACTGAACGAGGAAAAGCTTTATAAACACGACTAAATTCAGACACGGCCTGAAAGCAAACTTTTGCTTGTTCATTAATAATCTGAGATTATACCCCCCACGGTGTGATTGTAAACGCCACTTTGGGCTCTCTGTCATCTGTGTATCACATATTCTGGAAAGTTAAGGTATGGGAGGGAGGGGGGGTGAATTTTGGTATAAATGCATCGTGGTCAATAATGGAGGCCTCTAAGCTTTGAGGGTAGTATAAGCTCCAGGATTAGCATAACTGTACCAGACCCAGACAGACACAGACTGAGTGGTGGTGTTTTTGAGGGGGGTGGGCAGTCCCGAGGCAACAGATGGGACAGATTAAAGCCCGCTCACCCCCCTACATCTTTAAACTCAACCAGGGGACTTGGAAAATTGGGGGTGTCAGCAAATACGCCTGAAACCCATCCATCCTACCTCAGCAACAAGCACGCACCCAAACACCAGCAGCAGGTACAATTAGAGCGGATACATGCTCGTGTGCAGCAGCTTTAGCCTTTGCGGTAATAAAAACAGCGCGCACGCCGGCACACATCGTGCTCCTTTGCAATTTGAAGGTTTTTGGCAGCGGATGCACCGGCCATGCATGATGCATTATCGGCTCTCGGGGTGTGCTCGTCTGCTTCACACAGTGACAAACACCAGAGAAAGGTCCGTCTTTAAATGCATGCATTTTTGATACTGACGCAGAGTCGATATCGTACAAAGGCTCCACGCGGCTGCATTATGCCGGTTCTCCCCACGAAAACCCGAGCAAGAGAGCGCAACTTATATACTTCAGTGGCTGCGGACAGTGCACGCATGCCTGCAGAGGAAATGGTGCGTGCACAGGTGCATCAAGCACGTTTCAGCCTCCTCTGCTTTTTTTCCTGCCCCTCCCGCCCTCCCTCTCTCTGTTTCTGCCTCTAATCTTGTGAACTCGGAACCAGTTGTGGAGAACAAACAACCGACACATCAGTGCACTGGGTGACTTTTAATCAAGTCTCAGACTGCCGTGTCTTGCATCGCTCCAGTGGGCCTTGGCAGTAGGAAGGAGAGAACCAGATTAGATCGCTGTTGTTTTTTAGCAACGAGGATGAGGGGATGGGGGTAGTCCGGGGAGGGCGGTAGGGTGCACCGAAGGCCAATTGGGGGAGGAGGGTTAGTAGGGGGGAGAGATTAGCAAATAACTGGGCCATGGGTAAACACTCAGCAGTGCCTGCCATCATCCAATGAGCAGGCTTGGAGCAGAAAACTGCGAAGCCTTTTGATATGACTACCCTCTTTCTCTCTCTCTCTCTCTCTCTCTCTCTCTCTCTCTCTTTCTCTCTCTTTCTCTCTCTCTCTCTCTCTCTCTCTCTCCCTCCCTCCCTCTCTCTCTCATCTGCCTCGCTCCACTGGCCTTGCCTGCATACTCTGACCCACAATCCAATACTGCAGCGCAAGCCAAGATCACACAGCAAGCCCCACAGAGCAGAACCAGGGACAGAGCCGGCCTCGGCCAATGGGAGATAAACACGGATTGGCATCCAACCAGAAACGCTCCTCAGAAAGACAGAACTGAGTCAAAGAACCAACCACAGGCGAGCAGAGCGGCAGACAAACCAATGAAATCTGACTACAGAAGTGCTCCCATGGCTCAGACTGCAAATGAGCAAAGCCTGGATGTGACTGCTGTGGTTTGAGCGCCATCCCATGCTACGCTGAGCTTTTCAATCTAATAGATGCGCTTCAGAATCTGGGTTTTTGTTCAAGAGTGAGGAGGAAGTGCGAATTAAAGAAGCTGCCGTGTGATCAGCCCATGCTCTCCATTAAGCGTGTGCAGCCGTGCCCACACATAAAACAATTATGTTATCTTCACATGCATCACCATCAGGGTATGTGATGCCTGCTGCATACTTAGCAGTGTTAATATGGAGGCATTGCTTTTTAACTTTTTGTTAGTGCAACGTATTAAAATAGCCTTTTCCCTCATGACAGCGAAGTGCAAAAATTATTCACACTTGTGAATGAAACCCCGAAATCAATTTCTACATTGACCTCACAGCCTTTTATCTGCTTTTCAGCTTTTTCATGCCCAAGAGCTCTCATGCACCGAGCATCATAATGGGGTTTTTGATTTCATAGCCTTGAGTTATAGTAAGAATTTTAATAATTAATGTCAGATACAGTATCTGGCCAGCTTTGGGTGAGAGACAGAAGATACTCTGCTCTATGGATTTCTGTTCTCCACATCTTGGCGTACGAGGGCAGTCTGTTTGTCTAACTGTCTCTGGGTGTTGTCACCGGCTCGGCACTTCCTTCTATTGTTCCTTTATGTTTCTCCTCTTTTTACTAGAGTTCCTCCTCTACAACTCACGTCCTCAGCTCCACCGCCCACTCCCCTCCATTTCTGGGTTTGGGTAATTAGACAGGAAGCGTATTGGAGGCAGAAAAGATCACTGTTCTTGGGTAGAGCTCTGAACTGCAGTGTCTTTTTGGAGGCTTTGCGAAATAAATCCATGAAAATGTGTCAAACATCATGATTATTTATCCGTTTTTACAAGTTGAAAATAGTTGCTGCTGCTAGCCGTCAATCCCATGATGCCTTGAGTCGAGTCTGTATGGACATATGCTTCTGTCAGCTGATTGTTATCTGTAGATATCACACATATTCAAGCCTGGAAATGATTAACAATAGTGGGACACTTAAGGGCGTCCCCATATGTTTAATGGACTCTCCCTCCCCGTTGTGCGCGACGCTGAAGTGGCGAGCAGCTGAAAGGTTTTTCCCCAGAAGTCCCTGAACATAGCACAGAAGACGGTAGATGATAACTCAATAGTGATTATTGTGGTTATTATGTTTCGCTTCAAATAAAAAAAAATAAAAAGAAATGGCCGTGATAGGAGCTCTTGTCTGCAGCTGTCTGTTAACTGGTAAGAGGACACTTAAAGGTCTGCTTATTCTTCAGCAGATAAGCCACCATTCCCTTCAGATTATCAAGTAAAGGGGAAAAATGCAGCTTGAAACTAAAGGGTTTTCATTGCATTTCATTTCAAGACATAAAGATAATAAATTCCTCCAGCGTGGTCGGTGTAAGTTTACTTTAAACGTATCATCACTTGTCAGACTCTGATAAATCAGATCTGATTTCCCCTCTGTGACAATAGAAAAGTGGTAAAATATGCATGAGTGTTTACCCATTATGTCTCCCTGTTATGTTCATTTTGGGGAAAATGGCAGTTCCCAGTTCAGTTGTTTTTTACGCCTTCCATCAAAGAGCAGAGAGCTTGGTTTTGGGCCGAAATGAAAACATATTGACAGCTTCTCTGCGTTTTTATTTTGATGCATTGAGAACATGCACATGTGACATAATATGTATGATAATTATGGAGAGCATGTACCTTTTGGTGCTCATTTTAACCCGGTGCATGTCGATGTGCTAGGAATACATGCAAACGGCCAACCGTCTGCCCAGTCGGGAATTTAACCGCTAACCCTGGCAGCGCCGTCGTCGACTCGTTGAAATTCAGTTTCCTCATCAGAATGAAAATTCCTCCACATACTTAACCCTTAGTTTGAACTCCTTTCCCACTCTGCATGTACACAGCGTGCTTCCCCCTGCAGGCAGAGTCCGTCCCACAGAACAGTAGGCAGTAAAGGCCCACAGGTTGAGGGCAGCCGAGGCCCACAGTAGGCCAGGGTTGATAGCTTTATCTGCAGATGGGAGCAGAGGAGGAAAGTTGGCGCCGTGCCCAGCAGAGCTACCACTCCATCGCGTCACTCTCTGCCCACACAGGCTAACTTGACCTTGGGCAGGGCACAGTCACCCTCCTCCCTCCACCCCTCCATAACAGCCCCCCGCCTCTTCCCGGCAAGGAGGAAAGGGAGGAGCTGGGAGTAATGGAAACAAACTGGCACATCATGTTTCCCTTATCTGAAATTACCCACAATGCAAGCTACGTACACAAACACACACTCTGACACTGGCTCTAACTGTCTCAGAGGACTCGCCCTCCCAGACGTTCGCTGCAAATCAACAAGCGAAAGGTCCATTTCACAACTGGAACTCACACTCTGGCTTTTCTTTGTCTCTCAAAAGACGCTGTCGCTCTAACTGAGGTTCACTCATATTTTTGGTAAAGCCAACGTAGAAAACAAGCCATCGGCCATAAATCAGTTGATTTCATTAAGTGCAAGGTGGGAGCTTTAGCGTGCTGAACATCCATCTCTCCTTCCTGACATTTCATTTTCTCCGCGCTGCGTTTTCATGGTCATCTTGCAGTTTTTGTTTATGTTTTTAATGAGGGTTCTTTCAAACCCTAATGTCCCCTTTTCCTCTGCGCCTCTGCATGTGTTATGTCCTCCAGGCTAGAGTTTAAATTGGTTTTTCTATTGATCTTTGGCTTGTGAGAGGCAGCAGTCTTTGCAGGCAGACAGCTATTTTTCAGCTGTGGATTCTTCCTGTACAGACAGACGCAGCACCGGCATCAATCTGTGTCTGTAGCTGGTCTGTACACGTGTGTGTTTTCACAAATGAACGCTGTGCATAATTTGCTTTATTAGGAAATGTTTGATGTGAGGGACTTTTCATCTGCATCAGGCTGTAAATTCTTATGTGAAACGTGCATTAGTGTTAGCGTGTCGGTGGAATGAAGCTAACCCTGTCTCCTCACCACATCAACACAAACTTGCAAACTACTTTCATCTTACAGTTTGATGCACTTGCCTCTCGACATCCAACCGTTTAATTCACTTTGTTGCTTCTGCATGAGCACAGCTCCGTTTTGTTGGAAATTTGATTTGACTCCAGCTCCTCTGTCTCTTTGCAGCGGCACAGGGCGAGGAGAGGGAGTGTGCCTTCACGGACCAGCAGCAGCAGTGGGAGGTGGAGCGAGTCGCAGGGGGCGAAGGCCGGGTGTCCCCAGAGAACACCACCATCCGATGTGCCAAGGGCAGCCACTGTTTTGGCCTGTGGGAGAAGAGTCCCCCGGGCGAAGTGCGACTTGTCAAACAAGGTACGCCTTGAGAGAGCTGTGACGTACGTAATCCGCCTTCAAAGTGAGACTATGACCCTGTTGACGCAGCCTGTTCAAGGTGGGAATGCTGCACCGTTATTCCGTCTCACTGGAGGTCAGATCAGAATTAACGTTGGCGTAAAGAGGGTAAGCCGGCGTGTTCTGTGAGCGACCCACCAGCAGGGGATTCAAAGGACAGCTAGCAGCAGATAACAGGAAACTCAAAGGAGAGGAAGTCTGTGGCTACAGCGACTGATCACCTGGTTCAGTGCACAAAAGCAAAGCCAGCATAATGACGTGTCAAAGGTGGAAAAGAGCCACAAAGTCAGCAAACCGGCTCACTCATGTCTGTTCTAGAGCAACATGTAGTTGGCTAATATTAAGCAAGCATAAGCTAGTGGTCGCACCAGACTTCACTGGATGTTTTCAATCCCTGTTTCCCTCGCTGTCCCCACCCTCACCTGTCACCCCCTCTCTGTCAGGTTGCTGGACTCACCTGGGTGACCACCAGGGCTGCCGCGACGACCGCTGCGTGGTGACTAACCTCCCTCCACAGATCCAGAACGGGACGTACCACTTCTGCTGCTGCGGCAGCGACATGTGCAACGTCAACTTCACCGAGGACTTCCCCCCGCCCAGCCCCACCACCGCTCAGCCCATCTGTAAGGAAGCAGAAGCACACACTCCATCACTGCCGCGCTCTGTGCGTGCAGTCATGCAATACATATCCCATCCATGCTTGATTTGTAGTGAGTTTCATTTAATTTCTTGCCAGAGGATGTCTTTCTAGTCATGACGTATCTTCCTCGTCTGTGACCGGTGGTCGGCCAGCCATTAAAACCATGTCAGCCAGATGGATTCAGAGCCAAATCGCAGCCTACGCTAATACTTTCATAGCTTTAATATTGAATTTGAGCTGACCATTTTTTGAGAGTAGAGGCAGGGAGGGAATTCACATCAGCACTAATCACCTTTGACATCAGGTCAGTCTTCCTGAAGGAGTTGTGTTGCGCTGAAAAGGGAGCTGTGATTTTCCCTTTTCTGGATTCAGACTGCCTCCGTTAATTTCTCCTCTGTTTCTGACTGATGAATTCACTCAGGAGAGCATTTTTCTCGGACCAGAGAGAGTCTAACTTTTCTGCCGTGGTTGCAGTCGTCTCTTACGCGAAGGCGCGAGGGGACTGAATGAGAGAAAAATGACTAACAGAGAGAAGAATGGGAGAAAACAAATGCAGGCCCACACAGCTCTGAAACACAAAGCTATTAACAGAAAAGAATGAAAGGATGTTTGATATCATCAGAGCTGTTGGACCTACACCTACTTGTAGCTACTTTCTCTCTCCTCCTCCTCCTCCTCCTCCTCTTCTTCTTCTTCCCCTGCTTCATCATTCAGCTTAGAACTGAGCTTCCTGATTGTTATCCATTATGAACCTTGACAGCTGTGAATTGCAGTGATGAATTGGTTTGCGTTGCCGACAGATAAGAATTGCAGGGTTTTCAGTGTCTTCGCTCAGAGCTGGTGGAGGTTATGTGCACTAAAGGCTCGTCAAAGTGGCTGATATCAAATTCTGTTAGTGTCGGTTCCCGCCTGTTGTGTTTATTAAGTTGTTGGTTTGCTCTTCGTGAGGTGTCAAACACAGCAAACATATTGTTAATTGTTCCTTCCCTTTAAGGTTTAGCTGTGAATGGAAGCAATGTGTGTGGCAGGAGAAGGAAAGAGGGGGGAAGGAGGGGCGGCGGCGGCGGCGGCGGCGGCTCATCTTCATCTCTCCTGCCCACACATAAACACAAACACACACTCTGCCATCCATGTCGTCTCTCTGCATTCCACGGATTACAAGGCGTCTGGTGTATCTGCCTGTCTGCGGGCGTGCCGGTGACTGTTCCTCGGAGTAGACGGGTGACGAGACAAACACTGGAGAAAGTTGGGGAAAAATAAGCATTCGGCGTTAAAGGGACGTTCGATTAGTTGTTGGACATTTAAGTTCGGGTTGCATTCTAGCTTCGAAACCTGTTTCTGTGTCTGCTCGATTACTAAATCCTGACATGTCCGGGCAAATGGGTGGCAGTATTATTAGGAGCAGGAAACGGTTTGAGTCAGTTGGCTGTCTGAGTGATCTAATGCCAGCAGCCATGGATGACGACATTCAGGTCTAGGTGGTGGAAGAAGCAGTCTGATCTTTTACTTAAGTAAACGTAGCAGCAGAGTGCTGCAGGAATGAGTCCTCAAAGCCAGACGTGAGTTAGCATTGTTGCCCTTCCAGTTCCCTCGTCTCGACGTCAACGGACTCTTTTGAATAGGTCTTTGGTGAGATGCCCGAATTAAAGTCTGCTGTTAACACGAGATTAAGAGATTTTCACACTTTGTTCTCCGACTTAAAATACGCCAGTAGATTGCCTAGTCTTGATTTTAAAGCTTTTACACAGGCGGTTGCAAACAAGAGGCTAAATGAGACTACTCACTAGCCTTTGTCACCTTGTTGCTTATGTGTGCGCTCCTGCAAACTATTCACACTCAGACTTCCCAGTTTGTGGATTTATCATTTTATAGTAAAGTGTGTATCGTGCAGTGTAGTCGGACGCTCAGCGGTGCTGAGGTTGAAGTCATGTGACCGTAGTGTTGTTCATTTGTAGCCTAGCATTAGCTTTCTGCTTATTAAAGAGTTTACTTTCTTGCAATAATCCAAAATCCAATGAGAAATCCCATTGTGTTTGTAGTCTCTGCAGCGTTTTATGCCACAGTGTAGAAGTACTGAGTTACAGGTAAAAGTGTAGAAATATAAATATACTTTAAATAGCAAAAGTAGGCAGAATTGTACATTATGTAATATGATTGTAATCATTGATGTGTGAATGTCTAAGCATCACTTTTACGTTGAAGCAGGTAAAAGTTGAGTTAATTTGAACCATTTGATGTACTGCTGGGATAGACTAATCTATAACATTCATTGATTATATTTCAAATTCATCAGAATCTGAAGTAACAAGTAAACGTACGATAGAAAGTCTCAGAAAATGAGAATACATAAAAGGAAAAAAAGTGCTTCCCAGCCCCGAGGCCGAGCGATAGTATGAATATTTAAGATTGTGGTGATATAAAAGTCAGCACTATCATTAATACGATGTGTGTTTGGGCGTGCCTGTGTGTGTGTGTGTGTGTGTGTTTGTCAGATTGCTTCCTGTGCAGCCCTCTTGTTGATTGTGAACTCACTGACCTTGGCATTTGAGTGGAGCCATGTCAGCCCCCGTGTGTGTGTGTGTGTGTGTGTGTGTGTGTGTGTGTGTGCATGCGTGCTCATGCTAGCACGTCAGTCAAAGTTGGCCTTAGGCTCTCGAAGCCATCAATTATTGATAAAGGCTGGTGTCTCGCGGCAGCACCAGCGTGTTGACTGATGTAGCAGAAGCAGGAGAGTGTGTTTGTGTGCGTCTGGGCAGCTGCTGTGGACTTTTCTACCATTTCTGCAGAGTAGAGGTGTATAAGAGGAGCAAGTGCTGGCACACAGTATGTAAGGCATGTGTTTGTTAGTCTCCAGAGTCACACTTACAGCTGATGCAGTTTCATTAATCACAAAAACCTGACAGCTAAAGCTGCAGCCGCCTCGGCTAACTGCCTCTACCTGCCATCTGACCGGCTCTCCCGTGCTCTCTGTGTTTTTCTGTATTTTCTTTCGCACTCTCTCCGTTCACCTCCCACACATCCTCTCTTCCTGCACTGCTTTCCAGTCTGTTGACCATGCTTCATGGCTGTTTGGCTTAATTGATGCATTTTTCCTCTTTTCCTTCACGTGCTTCGCGGCTTGCCTGATGGTCCACAAGCGCGCATACTTGCATACCCGAGGCATTTCGATGTTTGTGTGTATTTTGTTGACCTGTTATTAGGGAAGAAAGAAAACACAACTTACTGTATGCTCACGGTCTTCAGTCACATGCAAACCTCAGCTGTTTTGACTCCAGGGCCCTGCTGGAGTTTCACTGGAAGAGCAGCAGCATTTACACCTGACAATACAAAACAGAAGAAGGAAAAGCAAAATGTTAACAGCGCACACAAGGAAAGAATCACACAGCAACAACGTGCACAGGCAGAGCCAGAAAGCCAAGAGGCTTCTGATGTGCTTGAGCAGGAGAACTCAAGGTGTTCTGAGGAGTTCTGTTTGCATTCAGTGTCACTCCAAAAAACACATCGTGTGCATCCCCGAGGAGCAAATCTGTGCATTTCCCTCAGAATAATGTATTTTTTGGATATTATAAATCCTGCATTGCTCACATCCACGTTTGTTAGCGACAGTCTTCTTCTTCCTCCCTGGTGAAATAATCACCGCAGACAGAAGGCAGAGTGCTTTTGATTTAACGACGAATGACCTGCACAACCTGCTGCTTGTCGATTTGGAAAACTGAGAATGGCAGAACTGGTAAAAAGGGGTCTGTGTATTCACTGGAGCTCACACAAAATACAGCGAACCTCTTAGCTGGTTGTGTGTCGTGTGCACTCACCCGTGGTACAAGGCAGTAGAGGGTGAACCATGGAATATAAACATAATGTGCTGCTGAATTTTCACTGTGTGCTGAAAGAATAATAACATACTGCTACCTGTCGAGCTACCTGCACTGTGGATTGCATCAGATTGTACAGGTGCAGCCACTGATGGCCGTCCTCTGACGTCCCGCTGGCAGATCAAAGGCCGGCCGGTGCACGGCTTCAGCCTTCCCACGTAAAGGTCACAGTTTTTCTTTCTGACGCGTGTGTGTGTGTGTGTGTGTGTGTGTGTGTGTGTGTCCTCTTTATAGACTCTCGCACACTGGGCTATGAAGAGACAGTAATTATCACCCTGGCAACAGTCTCCGTGCTGGCCGTGCTGGCCGTGGCAGCCTTCTTTGGTTACCGCATGATGCACGGTGAGTTACCATGGCGCCACGCCGCGAGGAAGAGCAGGGAACATTCATTATTCAAGGCCGTTAAAATGTTTTTGGTCGGATTTCCATTAATTGGATAAATGGAATCAGAGCTGATGTTTTCTTGTGTTTCTGTGCGTTCGCAGGAGACGGGAAGCAAGGGCTCCACAACCTGAACATGATGGAGGCCGCTGGCTCCGAGAGCTCCCTCGACCTCGACAATCTCAAACTGCTGGAGGTCAGTGTCCACGCCGGTCTCATCGCTGTCTGCGCGCCGCCGCTTTTAACGTTTTTAGTTTTGTACTACGCCGTCATCTGCTCATCAGTCAAATCAGTTTGTTTTCTGGCCCAAGAAAGAGCCAAAGTATTTAGTGTAACAGTGCGAGTGCCAGCACAACACTGTGTAACACGGCTCTCACTCACCAAACGAGCCAATAGGAGCCAGCGAGAGCAGTGACTCTGAAGTCTCTTTGAGCAGTTTAACCAATAAAGCTGCATAGGTTCAGTTCTCAGTGATAAAGGAGGTGTGTGTGTGTGTGTGTGTGTGTATGTGTATGAAGGAGGGAGGGAAACAAGAGTCAGACAGAGAAAGGAGAAACCAAAGGCACAGAGGCAAAAATACAGCCAAAAAACATCAAGGTTTACGGTTACATTTGTTGATTCAATGTGACCTTTATCATCCGATCACAGCAGGACGCATTAAGTGACAGGTCAGGGCGTACAAAAATAGGATTTTGCTTGCACTGACACACGATACCGAAAACCTGATATGGAAGTGGGAAGGCTCATATTGTGATAGGAAGTCAATGGAGTGCGCATGATATTCAGTCACAATGACAACATAAGCAGGGTGAGGGGATTAAAAGACGAGCAGGAGGAACCAATGCAGCTGCTGATCTAAATGACTGCGGTCACAGGAGACGCGTGACGGCAGCTGGAGCCTCTAAAGCACAATTTAACTTTCCTAGAAACTTCTCTCAGTTTGCCAGCTCCTCTCACGTGCAGCCTTTTAATATATTGATCTCTCCGATTGAAAGACACATTTCCAAGGACTATTTCTGTGCCGTTCACAAGCTTTCTTTTAGCTTTCTTCTGACACTTGAGAGCTGAAAAGGATCTTGCAGCCTCTGTAGAGATTAGGGAAACAAAATGTCGTATTTCAGGTCAAGCAGCAAAAGCCTCTTAAAACTTTGTGACATATTTGACACAAATAATTTAAAAGACCTCTGCGTCTGATTGCAATGAACAGAATTAGCCCCCTGGATTAGCTACTGGAGCTAACGGCTGCTTTCTATTGTATTCATCAGTGATAACAAACATTTGAGAGGAGTAAACAAAGTCCTGACAGGCTTTGATTAATTAATCTATTGATTAACTGCATCATCTCCACACATGGCCGAGCTCTGCTGCTGTTTTTGTGTATTTTATTTCTGTAATACAACAGCAGTTTAGCAAATGCATGATATCAGCTGCTTTACCGCTGAAGTTATGATGCTGACGAAGCTCAAACTCGTGCTGCTGAAAGTTAAAACTCCATGATATGCTTTTAAAAATGGCCGCAGTGATATCAGCTGTACACCATTTCTGGTAAACTGGCTAAACATGCAAATAGAGCGCTGTGATGGCTTTTATGTGAAATGTTAGCTGTCAGAAAATGATGCTTCTGCTGTGCTGCTTGACAAGACAGACACAGACAGCCAATCAGCACTGAAAGCAGTGATCAACCACAGAGATGCAGCCACGTTTTTCCTTCTTTTGACATCTATTTAGTGCGTTTCAGACCAGACAGGAGTAAATTCAGAAGGCTGTCCTTGTGCCTTATCGAAAGCAGGCACATTTTCTTTCACATCACACCTGGAGGGGGGGGGGGGGTGAGCCTTACTCACAGACAAAACAGAGTCCACTGCTTTCACAGTATATTTTAGAGCCAGAGATAGATGTTTGGAGCAGACACAGAGGTGGAAATGACACAGAAATAAATGCACTCCTCAATTCATTTCTTACTCCCATGCAGAACGTCTGGGCCTTAATGGCATGCTGTGCTCTGGCTAATTCAGGAAGCTAATTGAATGATTTGGAACTGACTTTGGGCCATTTTAACTGTTTAACCCTGCTGTTCGCCTGTAATTTAGTTTAATTCCTATCTCCTCTGCCTGCCTGCCTGCCTGCCTGTCTTTATTTGTGTTTGTACCTCCCTTCATGTGCTTCTTTCTTGCGTTTGTCAGGGAGTCTTTCTGTATCCTGGCTAGCGACTATTTCTGTAACATTTCAAAGCAGCACAAACAAATTGATCATTTTATTCGCTGTTTTCATGTTTGTTTTTAGACGAGCGAGAGCTAAAGGTCTAGAATTACAAAAAAACAAAAAGCCTATAAATAGTTCTTTCCTGTCCCGCCACCACGACCTCTTTCAGCTGATTGGGCGTGGCAGATACGGCGCCGTCTACTGCGGCTCTCTGGATGAGCGGCCCGTGGCTGTGAAGGTGTTCACTGCAGCCAACCGCCAGAACTTCCTCAATGAATGCTCCATCTACCGGCTACCGCTGCTGGAGCACGACAACATCGCCCGGTTTGTGGCTGCCGATGAGCGGACAGGGCCAGAGGGACGCACCGAGTACCTGCTGGTCATGGACTACTACCCACATGTGAGTAGCAGATTCACCGATGACATTTTATTGATTTAGTTTGGCAATGAAGAGGAACCCTGAACAACAGTTTCCAGGAGCCTCCTTTGTTTACATGCAGGAGGTCAAGAAGTCTGAGAGATCACCTGCCGAAGGGGCATTCTGGTGATGTGCATGGGAAATTTCCCCTGCAAGTCTGGCACCATGCAGCAATATGGTCCAAACTGATAAATGCGAACATGCACTCACACGAAAAAGGACTCAAATCAGATCCCTTATTACCCGTAAGACTACGCGTGTGATTCATCGACACTTCAGTCAATGCAATAAAGAGCGTGCTGGTCAAACATCTCCAGTGGTAAAAACAGGGTTTAATGAGCTCTGAGGTGGTATTAGACGGGCAGACGTGACTCACCTCCGTGAATGTGTGCACAAAACTGAGGATCTAGAATGTATTGGAAGTGAAAAAGCTTGAAAAACTGCTTTTACAACAGGAGTATTATTGGATCCATCGTCTGAAAACCCTCAATCCAACTGGCAAGCACGAGGAAAACAGTTTGATCCCCCTTCTGTAGGCTTTGTACGTCACGGCAAGGAGCTGAGCTCAGACATTATGTGGCGTGGATTACGAATTCTGTACGTCTTGTGATGCATTGAAATCTTTCAGCTGGAAAACTTGGACACAGGTGTGAACTGCAGTGTGTCTGTGTGATTCCGTTCACTTGTTAGCTTACCTGGCAGCCTCACGCGAGGGTTGCGTCCCTGCACTGATGAAGGCTGGGTGCTTTTTGCCAGACGGATGATGGAGTGAACTTGTTAAACGATACGCTGCATCGAGGATAACGCAGCACTCGGTCGGAGCGCGGCGGCAGGGTGGGCGGGTGATCCTGGACGCACCTGCAGGGGATTTATTTCTCGTCTTCTCGCTCCAGTGTGGGTTCTGAGGAAAGACAGGGTGCAGCCACTGTAAATTCAAAGTGTAATCTGTTCACCCGTCTCAGCTTTTCCCGCAGACAAATCAACATGCGGCTGGTGGAGCAAAAGAAAATTTCAGCGCTGACTACAGAACGCCGCCTCTAGAAACTCTTCAATATTAATGTGGATGTACCTTCAAACTGTTTGCTGTCCAAGCCTTCACCCTCATAATTACACGTCAGCTGACCCCTGTGAAAGCAGCCTTTTGTGCACCGTAACCATTACTCTAATACATGTTGTCATGGAAATGTGGTGCAAGCCAGGACAGGAGACTGGGACACATAATGCATTCAAGTAAATGATAATATGATTTATTTAAAACGAAAAGATCTAATGTAATTTTCTTTAGTAGCGGATGCGCGAATTGCCTTGTGATTGATTCTGAGAAAAAAAGATTTAAGTGCACGTGTGTGTGCGCGTGTTGGGCTTTGGGTGTGCTTGTGCGTCAGGGCCAGATTTATAATGGAATATCAAGGCTAATTGAGATAATTGCGGAAGGAAATGAATAATATCCAACATAAATTCTCGTTCTCTTCACAAGGCATCGTCGTCTTTACGCCAAATTCTTAAACCACAAGCAGTCAGAAAATAGAAGTATGCAGAATAGAGCACGGTATAGGAGACAATGTCAGATATGAAGAAAGTGCTTCATATGCAGAGCTGCCAATGCTGAGCTTCAGGCAGCTGCGTCGACTCATGCACGGCAGATTATTAAACAAATGACGGCCGGTCAATGGCTACGGCACAGTACAGGCCTTATCAATCACTGGTTGCACTGGGAGTGGCATTAGTTCAGGCTGACAGGCCGGCTCATCAATCACCTGGGCTGGATGTGGCTCAGCGGGGAGCTTGGGAAGCCGGTAAGCCAGGCTCAACGCGCTGTGACCGGGACTGAGGAGAGCCGCCGTCTGCTGTGTCCAATCAGGGTCTTTCCTGAATTTGACTTGATGTTACCTGCTGGCTGACTGTGCCCTCTACTGGAACCCTCTGAGCTCATACTTCATTCATACATTTTATTAACTCATCCATCTCTCAAATGGGCAGCACTTGCACTAAATTGGTCGCTGCAGGCCCATCCGGCCCTACACGAATGGTTGAACACACACATCACTCGCTGTTTGCTGCTTGTGTTTAAAGTGGAGAGTCAGCAGTTTTTGTTTTTTTTTCCTCTTCCCAGTGTCTCTTCTTATCTTGTTAGACCTTGAAAGCAATGCTGGTGATTGATTTTTATCTGTATTGTCTCACCCTGCCTTTCTCTTTTGAATCTCCCTTGTTTAAATTCCTCCCCCATCTGTTTCCATCCCTCCTTTGTCCCTCGCTCTCTGCTCCTTCTCTCCTCAGGGCTCCCTGAGTCGCTACCTGAGCGTCCAGACCAACGATTGGGTCAGCAGCTGCCGGCTCGCTCACTCCGTCACCCGCGGCCTGGCGTACCTGCACACCGAGCTCTTCAAAGGAGGTGAGCGGGAGGGCACGTGAACACACACACACACACACACACACACACACAGAGTTAATTACATAACTGCTCACAGTTTACTGAGGCTCAAGTTCCAAGTCTGCTGCTTCCATCTGTTACTGAGACTCAAACACATAGAAGGAATTGTGGTAGAAAATAGGAAAGTGTGTGTGTGTATCCCAGTTAGTTTAGATTAGGCTTAAGAAAGTGTGTGTGTCTGATTCTCTCTCTATCCGGCCTCGCTGCCTTGTTCTCCAGCCTTCTTACGACCTGCACGCTGCAGCTCCACGTGGGTCTGTTTGGCTTGGAGCGTTTTGCATCCCTGCATTTTGACAAACACACACATAAACTCTGCGTGCACGCCCAGCCGAGGGTATTTATAGACCGGCCTCGAGCTTGCCTCAGAGAGAGTGAAAAAAATGCAGAGAGGGACAAAATAGGGGGAAGGAAGGCGAAGGCGAGATAGGGATTCAGATGACACGTTACTATCCCCGTGGCTCAGTCTTAGGAGGCAGAAGTGACAGCCGAGCCGAGCCTCGGCCTCGGCGCTCGAACTCGGCCCTTCCCTTTTCCCTTCATCAGCACAGATACACATCAAACAGGCTTAGAAGTGAAGAAGAAAGCGCACCCGCAGTCAGACTGCCGAAGGAATAGAAGTCATTCTTTTTGCGCAGGCATGTGACACACACAGGCGGGGGCGTCCGTCTCCCCGCCTTCCATCCCCCTGTGAATCTACAGCGAGCGGCAGAGCGCAGAAGTGACAGAGGAGAAGGAGAGGGCTGGTGTTTGTCAGCCCTGCGCCGAGCTGCTAACAGCAGAATCTCTCAGGCTTTGATACAGTCGTCATCCTCCCCCACTCCTCCTGCACATCAATGGCAGGCAGCAGATAGCTGTGGTGGCTGCCACAACTTTGAGCCGCCCTCTGCCTCGCTGCACCCCCTGCTGGACAGCGAGATACTGCAGGCAGAGGCTACTCTGATATGGTCATAATCCCATTGTTGTAGATTAGATTAGTGGGTTTAGCTGTCTGTTGACAGTGCAGCTTGCTTTGCTGAACAATGAGTAATGAGGGGAATGGAAAGATATATGAGGGGATTTTCTGGATGTTATCATTCATTTGCAAATACCACAAACAATGCCTGAGTACATTGTATCTGGGAAGCAGGGAATTTTGGGAGTGCTGTACAGGCTTAAATGTTTAATGAAAAGTAAATTAGCCCAATTCCTTTGTCTTGTGTCTTACCCTGATCCTCTGCCATCCTTTCTCGCCCCCCCTCCTCCTATTTCCCCTCCATCCAGACTTGTACAAACCCGCCGTTTCCCACAGGGACCTGAACAGCCGAAACGTCCTGGTCAAGGCTGACGGCACGTGTGTCATCATCGATTTCGGCCTGTCCATGAAGCTGACGGGAAACAGGCCAGCGCGCCACGGAGAGGAGGAAAATGCTGCTATAAGTGAGGTGAGTGTTGAAGAGGAAGCACAACTGTACATGAATTCAATGCAGTAGAAGACGTTTTTAGCTGTTTGTGTACTAAAGCCTGTGCAGGTAGTCATGGCGTTTTTTTTATCTGTCCTTTGCCACTGTACAACCAGTAATGATAATGATGTCGTCACCGTGCAGGAACGAGAATAAAGTTTACAGTGGAAATGTGATGTCTAACGCTGGAACATGATTCCTCACCTCACGGTTTCTTCCTGCTCCGTCTACCAGGTGGGCACGATCCGCTACATGGCTCCAGAGGTGCTGGAGGGGGCGGTGAACCTGAGGGACTGCGAGTCGGCGCTGAAGCAGGTGGATATGTACGCCCTGGGTCTGATCTACTGGGAGACCTTCATGAGATGCACCGACCTTTTCCCTGGTGAGACAGACAGAAGGACTGTTTTGAGTTGTGTGGATCAGTTATCACAGACAACACAAGAATGAGCCCCTCCTCCACTACATACAGCAGAAAGCCATTAAGTACACATTCATCATAGTGGGAAGCAAGAAGGTACAGTCATAAGTGTGATAAAGATATCTAAAACACATCCTTCCTCTTGCTCTTCTACCTCTAGGGGAGTCTGTGCCAGAGTACCAGATGGCCTTTCAGGCGGAGGCAGGGAACCACCCGACGTTTGAGGACATGCAGGTCCTGGTATCCAGGGAGAAGCAACGGCCCAAATTCCCCGAGGCCTGGAAAGAGAACAGTTTGGTATGTGTGTGTGTGTGTGTGTGTGTGAGCAGAGCCAGAATTCAGATTATAACACTACAATAACCAGAGATACACACCGTCAGCAGATTGTGAAATGTGTCGCTATGACTTCAGGTATTTTCAGTTATCTGAGAAACATTCAGATTAACATTTTAGATACTGACAGCACAGACAGGAAACTGTGACCCCCGTCCAGAAATTGTGGACTCTGGAAATGAAACCTTATTTTGATCATTTTTAAGCCTCAAAAGGCATGAGAATCTTCTGTTTGTGCAACCAAATTCTAACCAGAATCCGTCAATAAAGCTGGGAAATAGACTGATCTGATATCAATATAAACTTGGATATAAATCAAGTCACTGCACAGCTTTAAGGATATGCTAAATGCTGGTTAGTTCACTCTATTTAAACTGCGTCTCGTGCAGGCGGTTCGGTCCTTGAAAGAGACGATGGAGGACTGCTGGGACCAGGATGCAGAGGCCCGCCTCACAGCGCAGTGTGCCGAGGAACGACTGGCAGAACTGCTCCTCATATGGGACCGCTCCAAGTCTGTCAGCCCGACACTCAACCCCATGTCCACCACGCTGCACAATGAGAGGTAGCCTGGAGCACAGAACTGCTTCTGTCATTGTGGTGCTTATTTCAGATGTTCTCTTTAACATTCGCTGCTCTGTTCGCTTCTCGTTGTTTTCTCGCAGAAACCGTATGACGCCAAAGTCCGGCCCGTACACAGACCATCCCTCCACCTACATTGAAGAGCACGAGGGCGTGGCCAAGAACACGCAGGCTGACACCGCCAGCTCTGTGAGCGGTCGAGCTGGGCCTGGGACCGGAGAGAGAAACAGGAATTCCATCAACCAGGAGCGCCAGCAGCAAGCCAACGCCCGCCTGCCCAGCCCAGAGGGCAGCAGCACCAGCATGGGACTGAGAGGCAGCCCCTCAGCCTCCACTACAACCACCACTATTATCGCTGAGTCAGAGGGACCTGTAGGGGTTGCCACAGTCCCAGTCTGCCTCCACCTCACCCAGGAAGACCTAGAAACCACCAAACTTGACCCGAAAGAGGTGGACAAGAACCTGAAGGAGAGCTCGGACGAGAACCTGATGGAGCACTCGCAGAAGCAGTTCTGCTCTCCAGATCCACTGAGCCCCGGCAGCTCCAGCCTCCTTTACCCCCTCATCAAGATGGCCACTGAGGCCTCAGGCACTTCAGACCCCGCCGCCCCCATGCCCACCACCATCTTCCCCCTGCCCAAGCAGCAGAACCTGCCCAAGAGGCCGTCCAGTCTGCCCCTGCGCACCAAGCCCACCAAGAAGGAGTCGTCATCGTCTTCGCTCAGGTTCAAGTTTGGACGCTCAGGGAAGTCCAACCTGCGGCAGGTGGAGGGAACAAAGATGAACATTGGTGCAGTAGCGGGCACAAACACAGCTGTAGAAGCTCATCGGGGCACAAGCACAAACAACACACCCGTTCTACGAGACACACACGTCAACGGTAGCATTAACGGCGCTGTTAACGGTCACGCCAGCACTGGGATGTCGTCCATGGCGACAGGTGGAGCGACGGGTTTCGGAGGATCCAGCATAACTCAGAACGGGTCCGGAGCCTTGAGGTTGGACGACGGGCGTCTGAGCCTCGGCGTCATCACGGCGAGCCCCGACGAACACGAGCCGCTTCTGAGCCGCGATCGAGAGCAGCCCGATCCGAGAGACACGTCCTCGACCGTCGCCGCTCTCCGCTCAGCCCGACCCAACACCAACAACAACAACAGCAACACCGGCCACGGCCAGGGGGACGGGGAGAGCGGAGGAGAGAGTGATGGAGGAGAGGAGGAGGGCAGCGGGGAGGGAGGAAACAGGGACACCGCAGGGCCCCAGGGAGAAAGCTCGGGGTCGGGATCCGGCACCGCTGACACCCAGGGGGCGGCTCCGGTCACCATGAGAGGGGAGGCCCTGCTCAGGCAGCCCAGAGCCCGCAGGCCTGAGAGGCCCAACTCCCTGGACCTGTCCTTCACAACACAGGACCTGGCCTCGCTAGGTGATCTCACGCACCAACACCTCATGACGCTAAAGTGACCTTTTCAAGGACCAGGAGTGTTGCATGAATGTGTTTCATGTACACTGGTGTTAAAACTGATCCGTTTTCCTTCCTGTTTTCTAGGGGAGGGCTTGGTACAGCCGGATGGAGCCTTGGGGGGGACAGGAGAGAAGATCAAGAAGCGCGTCAAAACTCCCTATTCGCTGAAAAAGTGGCGACCCACCACATGGGTCATCTCCACAGACACCAGGGGGCCGGAGGTCAACAACAACGGGTCCTCCCGCGGTCAAGGTCACGGTCAGAGCCGGCCCAAGTCCAGTTCGGCCATCTACCTGCGGGGGGGGAGCTTGGCCAGCGAGCCCAGCGACACGCATGTGTGAACTCAGACCCTCTGACAAGACTGAAAAAAATACCCAGAGAGCGTTTGGTTTCTGTCTGTCGAGCTCTCTGCTCTCAATCAGCAAGAGGAAGCTATGGAGTGTCTTGTGAACAGTCGAGTCTGATCGTGTACAGTAATTAGGTCTGTCTCGCTCCTGTGTGTCTTTCTGATGATGGCATTGCTTTAAATGGAATCCAGCTATGCAGCATTCTCATCCGCTTCTGTTGTCCGCATCTTATTAATCTCCGTTTTGTCGGTTTGTTTCATGTGTCATCCTCATGAGCGTAGCGAGGTTTTGATGGATTTCTTTTGTTTTCCCTATGTGCACTTTGAACCGAGTAAAATCAGTGTTTAGAAGTCCTGTCTGTTGCGACCACGACAAGAAGTGGTCTCTAAACTTAAAAAGGCGACGAGAAACAATCAACACTTTGAGCGCTCTCCTTCTCGTACTCCGCTGTACCGAGAGTAGGCTCTGTAAAAGAATTCATGGTCTTAAAAGACAGAACAAACTACTTTAATTTTTTTTTAAATTTCCTTGATTTGTATGCAATACCAATTTTTGTCCTTTTTGACTCTGTATCCATTTTTTGTATCATAATTTTTAACTGTGCAATAGGATGTAGCTTTTAGATGCTTTCGATGTTTTTATCGCTTCCATTTCTTTGGTCGTTGTTTCATCCCGTCATTATTTTGATATGTTAATCTCTGTTGCACTTATGAATTGTCACAATCGTTTTGTAAACAATCCACCACTCACTATCACCCCGACTCAAGAGGAGAAAATGGATGACAATCCTCCTCTCTTTCCTTCTTCTCTGGACTATTTTTAGGGGGAAACAAACACTAACAATCAACCCCAGCTGACTGGAAAAGTGGCTTTTTCGTGGTACTCCTCTGCTTGCACAATTACACCAGGAATGGCTCAAACTCTGGGGTCTTGTAACACTACAATCGCCAGAATCAAATCTATGGAGGGATCTGTTACAGTGGCCAATGCAATCACTGTACCACTATCACCTGACCTCACTGTGGACTGTGTGTTTAGCTGTCTGTCTGTGACTGAAAGATCGGAAGCACTAGTGCCCGGGCGACATCGCCTACCTGAGCAGCACGTGTGCGCCGTGGAACCTCTTGCTTTTCACGCCAGCGCCCATGTTAAGATGGCACAGCAGCCACGCAGCCCACATGAGCAGTGTGGCTGCAGCGTCTGTTTTATTATTTTTTTTGTCATTTTTTTTGCATGAAGAGCGCGGTTCTCAGCAAAAATAGACAGTGAAAATGATCTGTTGATAGTCATATTGACATACCAGCAACATTACACCTTTCACTACATATTCAGCGTCTATATCTGTAGAATATGTCACACACATTAAAAAAAAAATGTAACACTTCCTGCCCTCTCGTGTTAATGTGGACAGAACTTCTTCTTTGTTAACAAGGCTTTTATTGTGAAATATTTGCAGATGTAGAAAGGTAGGGATGGCAGTAGCAGCACCACACGAGTGCCAGCTGCAGCAGTTCAGCCAGGTAGCACAGGTAGAGGTAGGTGCTGTGGCCCGGGCCTAGAAAGACCAGATTCTGCTCTTGGAACCCTGTTGGAAATCAGAAACTAGTCTAAAAAAAAAACAAAAAGAAAAAAAAAACAAAACCCAAACCCCTCTGAAGCACGCTGGATATTATTTCTGCTTCTTGTGTCTCATCCCTTGATGTTCAAATGACTGATTCGGTGTGTGTGTGTGTGTGTGTGTGTGAGTGTGCGTGCGTGTGTGAGCGTGCACGTGTTGTGTGTCTTTACATCAGCAAGCATTAGAGTTGTTGGGGCCTAGCGCTGTACAGACTTGCTGAAATGTCATTGTACTCATTCTGTATTTTCAGCGCTGCTTCAGGGCATATGAAAAGATCTCATTTATGTTTTTGTAATCTGTAATTTGTATGAAAAAAAAACATATGTATGTGTATTGCATTGATATTTGCATCATTTTTATGGAATTCTGTTTTGCATTCAATGGATATGGCCTTTGATTCCATTGCTATGCGTCTGCTCGGTACAGTTTCTGTAAACATTTTCAAGTCAATATGAAAGAAAAAATTCTCAATAAATGTATGAAATGATTGTTGGTTATGTCTGTTGAGGACACGTCTCAAGTGGCTTTCAGACATGAGATTCTGGAAGTATATATGCTAAATAAGAAGCTACAGCTAGCAGCCTCTTAGCTTAGCTTAGCTTAGCTTAGCTTAGCTTAGCGTAAAGACTGGAAACTGGGGGAACCGTTAGCCTGACTCTCCATTTCTCTATTTCTGATGTGCACACTTGAATAAAACATGCTTTAATACTTTGTGGGCCGTTGAACGTAGGAAGGCTATTTAAAGTAGGAGCTCAAATTATATTATCAGGGAAGTGCAGCCTTTTTTTTGGGTACCATTTTGGAAGCCATGTTAGTTTTGGCATGCATGAGCCAGGGGCAGCAGCAGAGGACTGCTGTACAGCTGTATAATGAAACAGATGTGGTCCTCGGCTCTAAATTGATTTAAATATGTCTGAAACTGATTAAATATAGATTCCTGAAACCCTGTCAGACATAATAAGCCGTCGTAGGTCTATTCGAAACACCGTGAGTTGCTAAACTGGACACACGAGGGAGACCTTTCCTCTCCTCCGCTTGTTTACTTCACTTCTCTTCGTCTGCTCCACGCGCCCTAGCAACTGCAGCATCAGCACGAGCAGCTCAGCGTTTGTACGCTACGTCACAGCTCTCCTTCGGCTGCGTCAAGTCAGCCAGACGTAGCCGAGACACCGCCGGAAACTGTCCGATTTGCATCCATAATAAAATACGCGTCACAGTTGGAGCGTTTATCTCACTGTGATTTTTAGTGATATTAAGTGAAGATTTCACTGTCAATTGAGGTGTTTGAGCTTATATGGCACCGAATATGTGCTATGATTATTCTTAATAATTGAATATTAAAAATGTTTCTCTTCATGGTTACTAAGGACTCTATTTAAACATGGTGTTCACAGATGTTTAATGTTACTTAACGATGCGCTTATCTTACAAAAAGTGGCCAAATAGGGCCTCCGGTTATGGTCAACATAGCCGGATCAAACTTCAAGAGGTCCTCCAAGAGTATAATACTTCTGCAGTGCTCACAGTATATCAATACTTTTGTACCTGTTTGTACTAGAATAATACCTGGCCTCTGATTTGTTGTGCAGTAATTTGATTAAACACATTAATTTACAAATATGCAACATGTAGGCTCAATACTGAAATAGTGAGTTTCTTACAATTAGATTTTAACTCAGTGACCCTCTCCAAGACAGGGCTTTAAGACCAGATGATGTAACAGATATTGTTCTTTAATGGTGCTTTTTTTTTTTTTTTTTTTAAATTAAATTACCAACTGAGCCACAGTAAAGCCTTTGGGATCCTGGGCCCCTGGACAGTAATCAATTGAAAACTGGAGAACTCCTCGTATCCAGAGCCCCGGATACAACGCGATAGCGCAAGTATTTTACTTTGAAAACAACAACCGGAAGCTTCATTGCGTATTCCAGGCTGCTTCACACTGGTCCCTCTCCCCGTCGTGTCAAGCGAGGCTAGCCCAGCATCACCGCCTTCTTCTTTCTACCCTTCTCTATTTTCTGTCCTTCCGTTCTTTTTCCCGTCGTTTTGCGGCACCTCACGATGCACCGCGCATTTTCCCCTTTTTACACTCATTTCTTCTTGGTCCAGAAAGCGTGTCGGTAGCCGCTCCGGCCGTCGTGCCGCATCAACCGGGAGAGAAAAACATCCATCCACGACGACGAGGAGGCAGGGTGCGAATACAGCAACGCCCATTTTGACACCTAAGTGAGGGTATCGCACGGTGCCCGCTAAGACGCCTAAAACACCTTTTCTATGTCTGCGTGCTCATATCTAAGAGGGCTTTCCTCACTTGTAGCCTGCGCTCGCGCCCCTCTCTCCTGCCTCTTCCCACCGCCTCTTTAGCATCCTCGAGCAGATATCAACAGGGGCCGGGGTGCCGAGGACCACCGAGCCCCTCTGCACGCAGCGCACCGAGATCACGTCTCTGCAGGTGAGTGTGTTTTTCCTCCCGCACACACCTTTAACTCACGAGCCTGGACGATGCTCCTCAGTCACGCGGAGACGGGTTCGGGTCGTGTTTTGATGGTGGTGGGGATCATGTGTGGGGAGGGGTTGCATGCTCGTCTCCCAGTAAACAAAACTGGCCTACATTGTGCTTCACAGGCGGGTGCACGGAGGTTTGACATCCACAGTGAGGTATTTATTCAAGTTAATGTGCACTTCAGAGCTCTGAGGCCCAGAACTGTGCATTTCAGGCATGATCTCTGCTTCAGCCCCAGTTTGTGATCATGACACTCAGAAATTTGCAGGATAAATGCAGATATTATGATCCATTAGATACAAAGTGCAAACTAGACCTGGAATTATTCATTTAAAAGCAACTATTTTGATTAAATTTTAAGGATTTTTTTTAAGCAAATGTGACAAAAAAACCCCACTGATTTTGCTCTTTTCCTCTGTCTGCTCTTACATTGGTTTAGTCACAGTAGATCTTTGGGTTTTGGACCAAATTGAAGGCATCAATTTGGCATTTTTCACAGTTTTCTAATATTTTAAGGGCTCAATGATTTTGCTGCTCTCTGTGTGAGATGGCGTTTTGCTCTTGGCTGGTCAATAAAGCCCAGGGCTGCAACTGATAATCACTTCAATCACTCTAAATAAATCTGCCCATTATTTTCATGAATAATCAATCAGTCATTAAACATCATTTGAGAAGCTGGAACCAGCAAATGTTTGACATTTTCGATTGAAAAATATGACTTTTTGACATTTAATTTTCTCACCATCGACCAATCAATTGATTAAATAATCAGTTTCACTCTAATAAAGCCTGTCTGGCTTTAGGTGGTGCTGCCAAGTAACACCTTTGAACAGGTAAAGAATCAATATTGTGAATCTGTGTATGGACTGACAGCAGGCTGAGCTACTATACTAGTACTACTACTACCACTACTACCACCAGTGGTACTCTGCTGTCAGCATGCAGTACATTGCAGTGCAGATGTGAGTGGACAGAGGCAGGAGAAGCAGCAGTCATAATAAAAAAAAAAAAAGTCTGAGCGTTTTGCTGGCAGACTGCTGATGCCCAAACTGTTTACACACACACACACACACACACACACACACACACACACACACACACACACACACACACACACAAGCGAGACTGTGTGAGGACCGGTCGGCTCCGTTCCCTAGCAACAGCGATGTGCGCTGGTCAAGGCCCCTGCCAAATTTAGCTCCAGGACCAGCTCTGCCAGCCGATGTGTGTGTTTGTACGTACATGCTGCGCGTACAGTACGCTGTTATCAGCGCTGAGCAGCTTCTCGGCTCCCGCTGGGAGCATCTAAAAAATACATGCATCCTTTATCCTGCAAGGTGCTTTGTTTGTGTGTGTGTGTGTGTGTGTGTGTGTGTGTGTGTGTGCGGCTTCATTAATGCTGCATTGTTGTTCTGTTGCTTGAGCCCGTAACATGAATATTAAAGCTGGTTTTTGTTATTGATTTCACTTCTCGGTGCGGCTGAATGCGGCGCTCTGCTTCTTTAACACAGTTCAGGACACTGTGTGGCACGGTCGTGAGTTGCGTCGCACATGGAGGGATTGTGATGGATGTCGGTGGACGCGTGCACTCGTGCAAAACACGCTGCTGCAGCTTTGAATCAGGGTCAGTCGGGCAGAAGCCAGCACCTGCCCTCACTGCACCCCCCCTCTGCTTTAAGCTCTTTTAATGCCATTAACCAGGGGGCTGTGTGAGGGTGGAGGGGGGTATATCCGCTCTGCCCAGCGAGGGACGGATTAGCATCAATCTGACACACTCATAGACACAATGCCCACACACACACACACACACACACACAAACCTAGACAGACAGAGCGAAGCAGCCGTGAGCTTATCCCGCAGACCAGCTGTGTGTCTGTTGATTTGTTGATGTGTTGACGAATGACTTGTTTACATCTCATCTACGCTGCTCTCTCTCTTCCCTCCTCAGACTACATCAGTGGCCTTAACCTACCGCATCTCTCCGTGGTTCTCCTCCACGTCGTCCGGCGTCCCCCTCCTCTCCCTCCGAGCGCTCCGCTCCTCATTCTCCTCTCGGTCCCCCGCCATCGCGTCCAGCTGTGGCCCTCACAGGGCGCGCTCGCTGGCTCTCACCTGACAGGTCCCTGGCCTCAGGACGACAGCCAGCACCAACACGTTCCCTACATGAGGGACAAAGCGACGCAGGTGAGTGCTGTGGGGGGGTTCAGGTGGGCGGTGGTGGTTCTGTTTATGTGCAAAGGTTTAACACAAACAATGACAATGTGTGTGCAGAGAGGGGAAAAAATCCAAAATGTCTTATTGATCTCCTCAGCCTAATTATACAATACAAACAAAAGCTTGTAAGAAATGCTAACATCAGCATGCTAACAGGCTCACACTGACGATGCTAACATGCTGGTATTTAGCCGGTACAATGTTCACAGTGTTCGTCTTTGCTTTAATGGATGAAAGGTCAGAGGATCATCAACGTCAGTCGGATTCATCATCAGGGGACCGTAAACGCCTGCATGTAGTGCACAGCTGCACTGCTAGCATGGCTGCAAAGGCTTGTTTGTTTGCTTTGAAGCAGACAAACCAGAGCTTTCCCGAACACATTTGGTAAATTAAGGAATAACAGTGGCCCAAGAAGCCTTGGGGGACACCACATTGTTCCGCAGCATCCGAACAAACTGCTCACAGATGTTGCCTCTCTGACATTTCCATAATTTTGTCCACGAATGAAATGAACGGTACAAATTGTGTTCTTGCTTCAGACAAGCCGCACCGAATGCCTGCAAGGTGTGTGCGCGCGTGTTTACAAAGCAGCCAATCAATGCAAAGAGGCAGAGAGAGAGATTGCGGACGGTTGCATCATGGTGCTGCGCTGCCTCTGACTATCGCTCACAGACTGACTTTGAAGCGGACTCAGGTCAAACAGTCGCTGTGAGATATTTCTTTAACAGCAGGTCATCTCAGCCAAGCGACCAGAGCGCACGCACGTTTGAAACCGCTTCAGAGAGCCTGTCTTAGCCCACAGATGCTGCTGCTGTCATATAAAACCTATAATATTGTACTTTTAACATCATTTTCAACTGTAGTTTAGTGCTGCTGATACTTGTTTGTTTTCCCTTGACTGCGCACAAAATGTTGGCATGTGTACATTTCATGATTCTGTCTGCAAGAACGTGTCAAAAAGTGGATTTTAAGCCAAAAAGCAGTAATATTCTCAGTGCACTGGCAGATTTTATCACTTGTTTTGAGAGCAGAGGACTTAAAGGACCTAAGTTTGAAGCCTAAGTCAGAAAACCTGCAGTAATATTGGATTATATAGATTATTTATGGGTCTTTACATCCAGGTCAGCTTTTCATGTGACTTTTCTCTCCTCCCAGGTGGCACCTAATTTGGCTGTTTGTTTAATATTTAGCTCTAACCAGTGTGTGTGTGTGTGTGTGTGTGTGTGTGTGTGTGTGTGTGTGTGTGTGTCTCAGACCCCCAGGGCCTGGGCAGATGAGAGGAGGAGGGGCTCTCACAAACGCTCGGCCTCCTGTGGGAGCACCGACCAGCTCAAGGAGGTCAGTTCCTTCCCTGTGTTTTGACTAAATGCGAGCGTTATGGACGTCTGTCTCACGGTGTCTGTCTGTCTCTGAAACTCTCCAGATTGCCAAATTGCGTCAGCAGCTTCAGCGCAGCAAACGCAGCAGCCGCCATCGGAGGGATAAAGACCGCAAGTCCCCGTTCAATGGCAGCCATACCATCATCCAGTCGCAGGTGATCGATAGTGTGTGCGTGTGTGTGCGTGCGTGGTGCTCTGACAGGAAGTAGGTTGGGTCCCTGATCTGAAGGGTTTTGAGGACGTCCCACTTTTCCTCATGTCCCTGTTTGGCTGTGTGTCTCCAGTTAATTTGAAACGTGACTCTGGTCTATGAAAAGTCAGTTAAACTGGGCTCGTCTGATGCTGCACACACACACACACACACACACACACACACACACACACACACACACACGTCATGTGTGTCGGTGACAGCGACAGGGCCAGTCGAGCGCTCCCTGTGGAGTCTGCTGGAGTGCAGCTGTCCCGCTTTCTGGGGCTCCTCGTGAGACAAAGAACGAGCAGGACTGGCGGACTGATGGCGCAACTTTCCTCACAAAGCTCACCAGCCAGCAGGAACACACACACACACCCAGAGCGACACGGAGATGAAGAGTTTCTCTCCCCGTTTCTCTTAACTAAATATACATCGCATATATATCTGACTTCCTTTGTCCGGCGGCTAAATGAAAGTCACTGCAGCACCTGTGCGCAGGTGCCGAGTCGACGTTAACTGCAGCTTGTCTGTGCCTTTCAGTCGCCGATGCCCAAAACCATCCTGATCCCCATCCCCATATCCAAGTCCTCGGCCCCTCGTTTCCGCAACAGCGTGGAGGGCCTCAACCAGGAGATCGAACGCATCACCATCCAAGACGCCCCCGAAAAGGACGAGACCATCGTTGTGAGTCCCACCGACTGGGAGACTGGGGTGGGGGTGACGTGAAGCTGTCTTTTTAAGGGTCTGCACGCCACCGCTGGCCGGGGATTAAGCCCCCGATGCCGCGTCGCTATTGTGACCTCGTTTGTGTTTGTTCGACAGCCACAGGATGTCCCAGATGGGCACCGTGCGCCCCCACCCGTCCCCCCACAGCGCAGCAGCAGCACCCGCAGCATCGACACGCAGACTCCCTCCGGGGGCGGCCTGAGTGGTAACCACAGCAACTGCAGTAGCCGTCCCGACTCCATCTCGCCCTCCTACCTCACCGTCCTCAACGACATGGGTGGAGGCAGCCCCTATGAGGACAAAGGTGACCAACACACACACACACACACGCGCTGAAGTCTCTCTGAGCGCGATCTGTTCCTGATGCTGACCTTTGACCTCCCTCTGTGTCTGTCCTCAGAGCTGGGCCCCTACTCCCCGCTGCCTAAATACGCCGCCTCCCCCAGACCCAACAACAGCTACATGTTCAAGAGAGAACCTCCGGAGGGCTGCGAGAAGGTCAAGGTGTTCGAGGAGTCCATGTGAGTATTCGTTTTTCGGTTTTTCGGACAAACTGTGCCGCGTGGCTTCACTCTCACTGCTCTCGTGCTCTGTGAAACGTGTGTTCAGTGAAACAGCTTTACGAAACACGCGATCATCCATCTGCCCAGCACCTAACAGTAAACACCATTAGCAGCTAGCTGGTGAGCACTTAGCACCACTTGTGTTAGTGTATCTACTATGAAGGCTAACTGCGTCCCTGCGTGTGTGTTTCCAGGCCCAAACCTCTGCAGGAGATCCCTCCTTTCCTGTGTCCCGACCGCAACAAGGTCAACTTCATCCCCAACAGCGGCTCTGCCTTCTGCCTCGTCAGCATCCTCAAGCCCTTACTCCCCGCCCCGGACCTCAGCTTTCGCCCCGGGGTGGGCCTCCGCAGCCTGTCCCCGTCCCTCGTGCCTCTGTCCACCCAGCCCTGCCTCCTGGAGGAGCCCGAGAGCTTCTGATGGCCCTCGAGGGCTTTAAGTCCCCACATTACCCCCCCCCCCCCCCCCCCCTCAAAAGAAGCCCCTTCCTCTCCCCCACCACGATATCAGAAAACATTGGAAACTAGGAAACAACCCTTCTGCTCCAAAAAAAATGCCTTCAGCATGCCAGCTAAGCTCTCTCTGATGTCCTTATCTTGTTGAAAAAGCGCTTCCCACTGCCTCTCCTCCTCAGACGACTACAACGTGAGAGTCCTGCAGCCCTGCGTGGGCGTTTGCAGCTAACATTTCATCGCTTTCTTCTACCTTTAGTGCTGGTTATGTTCCTGTTTTTTGGGAGGAAAAGGGCGAAAGGACAGACTCTTATTTCATCGTATTATACCATGGCGCCTTTCCACGGACATATCTCTTTTTCTATCTGTAGTTATTTCTCTTGATATGAAATTTGCCTTCCATTACGAGACAAAAAAAAAAAAAGAGGCCGCTGGTTCCTTGGTGACCAAGAGTTTGACCACTGAGGCTAATTTTGGTGCTGCAAGATAAACCGTAGCAAAACTTGAACGGTCGTGACAAGGAGAAGTTAAAAATGTGCCTGATCTTTTAGACCGCTCAGTTTCGCTCAACCAGCGCGGCGCTCTGATCATGTTCGCTCCTTTCGCACGGCGCACATGATGTTTGCACTGCGATGGCCGTAGATACACGAAGACGGGCGGGTAGACCACCTGTGAAGTAGGTCCAGACGTACGTTTGTGCTTCAGTCGGCTGTTTCCAGTGGACGCTGACTGAACTGGTACGAGCTGAGACCTTTGTTACGCCAACTGGTAGCAGTGAGCCGGTCCCCCGCCGGGCGGCGTGTATCTATGGGAAACACAGGCCAGGGCTATGATGTGTGCAGCGTGTTCAACCTGTGTCTGCTTGCCCCTCCTTCCCAAGCGCCAGCCTTTGCTCACAATGTCCCTTTTTAGTCCACCGCCACCACAGCCACCCCCTTCTGTTCCTCCATCACCCCGCGCTCTCTCTCCTTTTCTTTCCCTCGCCGTCACTGTAACGCCGACCCCTCTCTGTCTTGCTCAGTGTTGTTGTGAAATGTGTCCAGAGGGGCTTTGTCCTCGCAGGACGGGCTCCTTCTGGCGCGTAGGGCCCTGAGCGTGGAGAGCTTTGCCAAAGCGAGACACTACACTGCAGACCGTGGCGGCAGGTGGAGTTCAGATACGAATCACAAACATACAGCGCACAAAGCTCGAGTGCAAACCTTGCACTAATCAATATTTTTATATAAATGGTAAAACAAAACACTCCTTTAGCTCTCCTCACCTCTACGCTGCATTGTAGCATCCTGGGATTTTGTTAATTAATGCAGGTTATAGTTTATCATTACATCAAACAACCCACCAGCTGTCACTGACCCGTTACTAACTGCACTCTGATTGGTGCAGCATCACTTCTTTCCCAGTTGACGGTTTTATGGTTTCAGTGTCACACAAGTCTCTCCAGTCTAAAAAGCAGAGAAATTATATGGACAGAAGCTGAAATGAAAGACGTTTACTCACACGATGTAAACACCACCTGGCTGAGACTCAGCGTAGCGTGTTGGTTGGCAGCCTCTCCACGCCCCGGCCCGTCCTCCTGTATATGTCATTACTACTTGACTGTGCCTGCTACAGTGGGATAGGAATGTACTGGTTATGTAAATATAGAGGCACACTGTGTTTGTATTATCGGCTGACAAAGATATGTATCTGAATGAGTCAACAATTGTACCATATAACCTCCCCCCTCCTGCTTTTCTTTTTCCCGCTGAGTACTGTGAATTACTACATGTCTCATTATTGTGAATAATAATGTATTTATTTATCAGGAGTGTAACTGGGTCTGCAGAGAATTTTAATCAAGAATAGATTACATCGTCCATCTCAGGTTGTAGTGACTAGGATACAAAAAAAAAAGAAGATATACTAACTTTTCAGCGCACACTAACAAGTCTACACTACTATTAAGAGAGCAAACCAACAGCTGCTATCGATGTAGCCTCACACAGTGGAAATCCAGACTGATGTGAACATGTAGCAGAGTAGACGTAGAGAGAAGCGTGGATGTCATTGACCCGCTGACCTGATTTGGCATGAGTAACCTTCCTATCAGTGAAATTACTGACGAAATGAGGAGTTCTGTTCCAAAATGAGATATCCACTTGCTGAAAAACAATCACACCTACAGCGACACGCTCTTCTTTGTGGTTTTTAGACGTCTGTTTACAAGAACAACACAAACAAAAAATAGGTAGTTTGAAAGAGCAGATTCATACATGTGAGAACAGATTTCAGATATTTTTCTTTTTCAAAGTGGATAAACAGCATTTTGGAATGAGGCTCGACACAATGATTCTTTGTTTGCTTGTCCAGTTTATTGGAAACAGAACTGCCAAGTTTTCATCTGTTAAACCCCTCGAGTGAAATAAAAAGGCATAGTTGAATTAAATAAAGCGTTTGTGATTGATTTGAGAAATACATTCTTTTTCTTGAGGTGTGTAAATCAGAATACATGATGTGACAGAAACACTAACACAGCAGGTTCTTGTGACCATGTGTCACATTAAAAACAAGGATTAAATGATACTAATGTGCAGCTTGTATAAAAAGTGTTTTTTCTGACACTCACAAAACATTTTTTCCCAGGATGCACTCTGATCACCTTGGCGCCGCCGAGTGCGACTCACACTGAGGATTTGGTTTGAGTAGTGTGTGCGTGTGTGGACGCCATATTCACACCTCAGCTGCTCAGACGTGTCATCCGTAAAATACACTTTTGTCACTTTGCAGCTCTTCACTCAAAGTTCATAAACATTCAGAAAGGTCAGTCTTGGTCAGCGGGCGTTAAACCCACATCAGGTAACTTAGAGATGGTAACAGTTCTCCAGTGTTGACTCTTAATCCATGTGTGAACTCTCAAAAGACAAAACACACACAGCTCAAAATAGACACGATAGCGTTATCTTTTTTCAGTAGACTGCACAACTATTTGCAAATAGTGGAATAATCAGAAAATAAATATATTTCAATGCATCTTAGGCGCTGTTTACTTGCAGATTAGCAGGATTTAAATAACCCACCCACCCCAAAAACAATCTAATTCCTGTGTCCTACTTTAAAACTTCCTTCAAGAGACTACAAAACAACTTTCATCCTTCACACATTTTTCTTGGCCTTGGACTTGTGATTGTGAAACGACAGATGGGACTGACGTTCAGATGCATCCTATTTTTACTCGTTCAGCAGGGAGAATCTGGGCTGAAGGTGACGGGATGAACGAGACGGCTCAGAGTTCATTGTGGTCTTCAGACACAATCCTTCATTATAACGGAGAATTTCCTTGTAGAGATCAATAAAGCGTCACATTATTGATCTTTAACTGGTGGAGTTGGTGCAGGAGTCTGTATCACAAAGCGAGTGTCAGTGAGCCTAACATGAGCTGAGCGAGAAGTAGTCTGATAAGTATGTGATTGAAATGTCGATGAGCCTTGTGTATTTTTAGTGTTTAGCGCTTATTAGCAAACGGTAGCATGCTAACATGCTAAACTAAGACAGCTGAACATGATCAACACTGCAGCTGCTGAGCATCAGCATGTTAGCATGCTAACAGCCTCTGGAGCTGCTAGCACAGCTGCAGACTTTTTCATGTGGGTAAATTACTGTTACTTCTGTGCATGTCACGATGACTCCGGTGGGCCCAATTGTGGGCGCTGTGAAACCAGAAAACCCAAATTAAGACTCATCTTGGTTTGTGATACAGACACCTGCTGTCTTTGTGTGCAAATACAGGCTCAGGGTCCCATCTCATCTCATACAAACACTATGTCTTATATATACAGTACAGACTGTACGCTCTGCACTCGCATGGGACCGATCGTGCTACCGTGTAGAAACGATGCTGAGTAAATAGAGGGTTTTTACATCTTGGGTCCCTTGTCGTGTGCACACGCAGCAAACTGACACACACCCAAACACAAATAAAACACAGGAAAAAAAAAAAAAAACATGTGCCGCCCTCCAAAATAAAGCTGTAAGGCAAACATTCTCTCCGCCCGACAGAAGCTGCAATGACTGACAGTGAGAGGTAACACGGACCACATGAGGTTTGTTGTGTGAGCCGGTGGCTTCATGTGTAGTGTCGGGTGCAGAGCTGCAGAGCGGCCGCGAGCCGCTGAGGAGACAGTGTTTCCCTTTTCCTTAAGTAAAATAACATCTTCCAGTGTAACACATTTGATATGTACACACCTCCCCTGCTGACAGAAATGCAGGAGAAAGTGTGTGTGTGAGCATCAATATCTGTGTGTGTTTTTCACTGTCAGTGTTCTTTGACTACTGACATCCAGATCCAGAGAAATCATTCACTACTGCACGCACACGCAGGACTTTAGGCGTTGAGCAGCTCGTCCGCGGAGCGTCCAATGGCGTCGGGGTTGGAGAGGGGGTCCAGGTCTGCGAACAGGCTGAACCAGGCAGACATGTCTTTGGATCCGCCCGCAGCAGCTGCACACGCACGCACACACACGTTGTTGGAAGAAAGTTTATGCTTGTAGAAATGTGACTGCTGAAGTAGCTTTTGCAGCGCATGTTTCATGATTTATTTCATGGAAGGACCTGCTTTATCACGCTATCATTATTGGATTATATTTTGCAGAGAAGGTGCATATTGTGAAATTCATTTGAATCTAATCAAATTACCACTCAGCAAACCTGAGGCTGTGTAATGTTCAAGGAATAATGTACTAATTTAAACTAGAATTACCACCTTGCGGTTGTATGCCTCCACCAATGAGTCAAGTTGAAGTTTACATCCACGTGTGTCCAGACTCATATAGGTGGTGAAGACTTTGAAGGGACTTAATAAAAAGTACTAAGTGTATTTTTAGTGAAATGGAATTTTGACATGTTTGATTTCAGTGAGTAACGTATGCTAACGATGCTTCAAATATGGATGGTGCAGCAAAGAAGCTGTAAGTTGGCACGCATGGCATATATCTAACATGTCTGAGCACCGTGAACATAGATTGGGAGGAATAAGGGCGTTAACTGGGGCCCAAAAGCTTAAGCAAGTTAACCATGGGGACAGTGGGACTGATGACATTTCACCGGTTTACAAAGACACAAGTAGTAGAGAGAGAGAGAGAGAGAAAGAGCTTACCATTGGCTGCTGGACTTGCAGCTGGCTGAGCTGATTGGCTTTGACCAGGGGGAGGCTGCAGGGGTGGAGCCTGGAACATAGGTGGGGTTGCCCAGCCTAAGAGACAAAGCAGAAGACGTATGAAAAACCCTGTTGTTCTTTGTTATAATGCGAGGGATCGGTCAGTGTGCTGCGGTGAGGCTGACCTGTAGCACTCAGACTGTGATCCAGCAATTGGGAGGGCAGGAAGCCTGTGGGGCTGGGGGGGTTTGAAGGCGGACGTGCCGCCGGCCCACTACTCACTGCTCCCGTGCTCGACGGAGAGACGCTGGGAGGGTCGAACAGCCCGAAAGCGTCCTGCCACTCCCTGCTGAACTCATCGCTGGCCCCCGGGCCCGGGCTGAGGAGGTCTTTGAGGAAAGCCATGTCACCACGTTCGCCATCCTCCTCCTCTGGTCTCAGGCCTGTCAGCGGAGAGCAGAGGGAAGGAAGACAAGTAGGTAAAACAAAGGACAGATGTGCAGCAGAGAGGTAGTGGTCAACAACAAGGCTCTTCAATGAGTCTAAAGCTGGAGAAACTTTTTCCACAAGCAAGCTTGTGAGTCAGGTGCAGCTAATGACATTAATGGCTGCAAAGCACCGCAAGAACTGCAGGAGCTGAGCCATCGCTAATGTTATCAGTTCCACCAGCGCTGCTCCTGCTGTGGATTTCATGTGCGCAGAAGAAAGAAAGAAGAGCGCTTTGATGCTGCAAAGACTATCAGGATTGAGTTTAGTAAGATTTATTCAGAAAGACGTGAAGTGCAGGATGGGCCGACCTTCGACAGGGAAATGTAAATGTGACAAAGCTGATTTTAAAGCTCAAGTTTAACCTCAACGACGGAGGGGAATCCCAGAGCTTATAGTGACATCTGATAGAGCACACCTGTGCTCTGTCAGGCAGGTACATTCAAGCTGCCTGTTGTGCTGTCAAACAAACAGCTCCCTCAGTTAGAAATGATGACCCTCAGTGTTAAACCAAGAACAGAGCCAGGCTAGCTGTTTCCACTCCGCATTCTAAGCTAACAGGCTGCTAGCTACAGCTACATATTCACCTGACAGATGTGAGATCATTGCTCAAAGAGGTGAGTCTCAGACATGAGGACAAAAGTGAAGGAAGCAAAGCATTTTGAGGCAGTCAGGCAGAATGAATCCAGATCCAAAGTGTGAAAAGGAACAGAGCTGAAGTCCCAGAGGAGGTGAATTTGTGCCACAACCAAGCAGACTGGAAAGCTGAGAACCAGTGAGGCAGGTAGAAGAAACAGGAGACAGTCGCCTAGTTTACCGGTGGCAGGCAGCTGGGAGAAGCCGGACTGGTAGCTTCCAAAGCCCCAGAGCTCACTGGGTTCTCCGCTCTGGAGCTGAGCCTGGAGAGGGACGTTTGCTGGGCCTGGGAGCGGCAGCTGTGGCAGATTACTGCCCATGAGCATGAGGTCATCACAGGAGCCCCCCGATGGTCCTCTGAGGTCGTGCAGGGCTGGAGCAGGTGTGCTCGTGTTCTGGTGCACTGGGGTCAAAGGATCATAAAGCCAACAGGCATCCAGTGCACACTCAGCGACAGCAATTCCAATGCACACATACAATACACACACACACACACACACACACACACACACACACACACACACAAGAACTTACCACTGTCCCTGGTTTGCCTCTGCCCATCACTGCTGTGGGTGGGGTCTGCAAAGGAGAACACTCGTGGTTTTTCTATTTGACAATGTCACTTATACTGTGAATCACATCGTGATTCAGGTGAACCAATCAGAAATGAATCTGTGGATTATTCCCCCCCAAGCTCAAATTATGCCATCAAATGGCTCAAAGCCTCAAGATTTTCTAACTTTTAGGCTTCTTACTTCTTCACATGAAGAAGGTTTGATCTCTAAACTCTTATTGTCACCGTTCACTGTATTCTCAGAGCCCATGATTTCCACTCTAATATGCGTTTCAGCCTACAGGGGGCAGTCCATACCTGTGTCTGAGGCACTTCCTGCTGGCTTGTCGTCATCCAAGGACACCAGACTGAGGCAGAGAGAAGCAGAGAGGAGGGGGAGAAATGAGAAAGGGCCTTATCTATCTGGTGAGACTATTTGCTATTTTTAGCGGCGCGGTAGCCTCTATTTGATTTGGAGCTGCAGTCTCAGGTTCGCTACTGTAAAGCCATGAGCTACCACATGGATCACTGCTGGTGGCCACACGTAAAACCTGCCACGCACACTTACTTGTGAGTAAACATGGGCATGACATTGGCCTCGTGCTTGATGAAGACATAGCTGAGCGGGTCGTGTGCATAAAAACAGAGAAATATCAGGATGGAAAACGTGTGCGTGTTAATGATGGCGGGGCAGAGAGAAGAGGGTGGTGGCATGAAAACAGAGACAGATGGTGTAGCAGGACATGTGTGTGTGTGTTAGTTTGACACACATTAGACTGTTTTGGCACCTTCTCTCACCTGTCTGTGTTGCTCTGCAGGGCCTTCTCCTTCTTATCCTCTTCTTTCTGTAAGTCTGTTATTTCCTCCAGTGGGTCTCGCAGGTCCTGCAGGAGGGAAGAAAACATGAAGACGTGTATCAAACAGAGCAGACTGCGACAATCAGCCAAGCCGGGTATTCAAACTGCGTTGTTTCATGTACCTTGAGTGTAGTGAACTGGTATGGTACGTGTCCTTGGAAGGTCTCGTGGATTCCCGACATGGAGTGGGCCGTCCTCTCCCAGAACTGCAGCAGAGTGGTCTGTCATGACAGGAAGTAAAGAAACAAGTAGGTGACAGATGGCACTGTACACTTGCGACTGCTTTAACCCTGAAAGCTTTGGACAGACACACACCTGGTAGGTACAGAGGGAGTGTGACAGCATGTTGCAGCGACTCGCTCCCAGCATGTCGACCTTCTGACAAACATCATTCTTCAGCTTCTCAAACTGGCCCTTCGTCCCTCTGACCTGGGCTTGCACCTGACGACAGAGAGACCGTGAAAGCCCCCCGCACATGCTTTTATTATGAAAAGAGTTATCAACCCAAAGTCCTCCCACCTTGCGGAACTTTTCCAGCTGTTTGTAGGTGTCTGGGTCCAGTTCTTGGGAGACGTCTTTCATCCAGAGCAGAGCTCCTCTGTACTCGGTGCGGGCCGTCTCCATACGGCTGACGGTCAGCAGCGTGTCAGCAATGGCGCGCCGCCTGAATGTCTCCACCTCCTGCTGCAGGCGGTGCAGCGGCGGGCACAGTGCCATTCTGTGGAGAAAGGAAAGACACAGCAGGACGAAGCTGGAGATTAAAACCAGAATGGGACACACTGTTGCGACACAAGACTGTTTAGACTGCACTGTATTGGCTGCATTGCTTTGTGCTGCTGACCTCTGCTTGGCGGAGGTGCACAGAGCCTTGCTGGTGGCGTCCATCATGTTGCCAGCCTTGGTCCGATCGTGTTCAGCCTGGAAGCGCAGGAACAGGCCGAGCTCGTTCTCCTCCTGAGACAAGCCTGAAGAAAAAGGACAAAAAATAAGACTGTTAATGTTACGTAAGGTGATATCAAGGCTTTATTAAAGCCCTGATCCCACCAAGAAGCACAACAAAAACAGCAAAGACCACCTCAGCCAGCCAGCCTGCAATGTGATGTAATGGGTCTGGGTTTCACCGGGACTCACGTGTGATCCTGTGCTGGTACTTCTCGATCACCTTCAGCAGCTCCGTGCACGTGGACTGAACCGAGCGGAAAAACTGCAGAGACAACACAGGCTGGTTAGAAAACCTAAACCGTAAAACGGGATATAATACCGACAAAACACCCCCAAACACTCCCACTGCAGCGGTTTGGAGACTTCCTGCCACTTCCAGGACTTTTAGTTTGCAGTGTAGTGTTTGTCCCTCAGTGCCGCAGCGCTCCAACCTCTCACTCGGTAAACAGAACATATTTTTCTCTCTCGCTTTCTGTCTGGCAGTCAGCCGCCTCTTCTCCCATCTGGTAGATGACAACAGTGTGTGTCATAGCAACGCAGATTTCATGGCCGCTCCAGCACTGCCATCTGATAGAAAGGGAGGAACGAGGGACGAAGGGGTCATCTCGACTTTTACAGGCTGGTGGTTAGGAGGTGCTCAGGCTCCGGCTCATGGAGAGCATGTGTTGTTTGGCTGTTTTTCTCTGCAACCTGATTGGCGGTGATGATGTTTTACATTTCAGAAGCAGGCAGAAAAACCTATACTGAGCCAATTAGTGTGCAGTACAGAAATGGAAAAGCACAGCGGTTCTCGTCATGCGTCCCAGTAAGCCATGACAGTGAGCAGGTTCCTGAAAATGAAGCAGCTAAATGGAATTCAGCAATTTCCTCCTGTCACCTGTAAAAATGTCTCCTGTAGAAAAAAGCCTTTACTTTGGCCCGTGTCCAGTGACAGGAGAAGACAGACATATATAATAAAAATATTTCATTCCACACATTCTTCCTCTTTGTTAAAACCTGGTGCCTCCATTACCCACAATGCAACTCGACCAGACATTTCAGTCAGAGAATCTAGCATGTTATTCCCGTATCGGCCGATGTAGCCTGGAGCCTGCAGCAGAGATGAGGAGCAGCTGCAGAGGTCTGTTCAACTCGCTTCTTTCGAGCTCCTCACCCACATGTTTTATTCATTTTCAAACTTGCAGCCTTCAAAGCCAACTGATGCTGACTCGAGTGACATCACTTGAGGACATTTACCAGACTTCACACGGCTCCCGCTGGAGACGCAGAAGACTTTATACAACACTGATAAAAGCCTCTGGTGTGCAAAATTGGTGGTTTTCCTTTAAGAGATGATTTCAAAACCAGTTTGAAAAGCACTGCATTCAGGCAGGTTTAAGACGGAGGAGGTGACGAACATGTGTAGTTACTGATTAACTGCTGAATAAACAGTCACTACCTTCAGTCTGTCAGCCTCAGCAGTGGCCAAACACCCCTCAGATCTCTGGCTGCGTGCACGTCGCTGCTCCTCTTTTTATTTTGTGATGAGAAATGCTGATCGATTTATGAAGATCACGTTTATGTAACGGCAACTGCTGGGCCTGAGTCACGGCAATATGGCAGGGAGAAAACAGAGGCCGAGGGAGATGGACTTCCTGTGTTTGTGCGGCACAGGCACACATCACTCTGTTCAGATAATGACTCAGTGCGGATAAGTTCACTTTTACCTCCATGAAATTGTTCTGATAAAAACAGGACACAAACATATTCAGCAAAACTGGACAAAATCTGATCTGATGTTGCATTTATGCAGCTCCCAGACCACAAAGCAAATGCAGCGCAGATGAAATGTGAAAATGCTCTGAGGCACAGTTGTGATAAAAACCTGATAAAATCGGGTTAGCTGTAAGGCTGCCGACCAGACCAACCTCTCACTCGGTAAACAGAACATATTTTTCTCTCTCGCTTTCTGTCTGGCAGTCAGCCGCCTCTTCTCCCATCTGGTAGATGACAACAGTGTGTGTCATAGCAACGCAGATTTCATGGCCGCTCCAGCACTGCCATCTGAGAGAAAGGGAGGAACGAGGGACGAAGGGGTCATCTCGACTTTTACAGGCTGGTGGTTAGGAGGTGCTCAGGCTCCGGCTCATGGAGAGCATGTGTTGTTTGGCTGTTTTTCTCTGCAACCTGATTGGCGGTGATGATGTTTTACATTTCAGAAGCAGGCAGAAAAACCTATACTGAGCCAATTAGTGTGCAGTACAGAAATGGAAAAGCACAGCGGTTCTCGTCATGCGTCCCAGTAAGCCATGACAGTGAGCAGGTTCCTGAAAATGAAGCAGCTAAATGGAATTCAGCAATTTCCTCCTGTCACCTGTAAAAATGTCTCCTGTAGAAAAAAGCCTTTACTTTGGCCCGTGTCCAGTGACAGGAGAAGACAGACATATATAATAAAAATATTTCATTCCACACATTCTTCCTCTTTGTTAAAACCTGGTGCCTCCATTACCCACAATGCAACTCGGCCAGACATTTCAGTCAGAGAATCTAGCATGTTATGCCCGTATCGGCCGATGTAGCCTGGAGCCTGCAGCAGAGATGAGGAGCAGCAGATGAGGATAAAATCGGGTTAGCTGTAAGGCTGCCGACCAGACGTGAGCCCAAATCTAATCTGCCGTGGTGGCTTTAGTGCTCTGCTGCTCCACAGAGAGCTCAAGGTGAAGATGAAACGTGTGAAGGAGACAGAGGAACGCAACAAGACCGATCTGCTCTTCAAATATCGCCTCTGAATTTACTCTCATGTCTCTCTGTCCATCGGCGCCTTCCCCCTCACTTCTGACTTTGTCTCCTGAATGGTGGCAGGGACAATGAGAGCAGGAGGACAGAGCAGGCCTGATCTTGTTCTAGAGCAAACAAAAGCCTCACAGTGCGTGAAACTCGACCACGTCCCCGTCTCACAGGGCCGGACTGTCACACGGCCTGTCACAGCTAAATGCCAGCCAGCTTTGAGCCAATCCAAAGTGGCCACCCTCATTTGTTGAGAAATGACTGCACCCGGCTGACATCTTTTTCACAGCTGCGAGGTGGCGTCAGACATCTCACGTATGACTAAAACTGTTCAGAGCCAAACAGCAAGAAAGGATCTCTGCAAACATTAACCACCTTGTGCCAACAACTCACTGTGGGTGTATTCATTCTGCAGCCACGTAATCCCTTTTAACTACAGGCTATCACATTTTCCCTTATGGGCTGGAAAACATACATACATATAAAATATTTTATGGATCAGCATGTTCCAGTTCTTCTTCAAAGCCATACGATGTTGGTCCCCATTGGACTAAACGAATTAGCTTCACTTCACACAGCTGTAATAATACAATGCTGCTCGCACGTTGATGCATCAGTACTAACAATCTAATAACGTCAGATGAGTACTTCTACTTTTGAAAACTTTAAGTACATTCTGCTGTTAGCAGACTTTTACTTAAGCTGGACTTTACATGTAGGTCTTTTAGCTGTAATGAAGTATTTTACATTATTGTATTGATACTTTTCTGAAAGCAATACTGGACTGTGTCGCCATACACACACCACACACCACAAAGCCACCACCGCTGCCGCCGCCGCCTAGCCAATTACAGTCTCAGCTGCTTGTAGATGATGTGTTACCTCATCACTGGTTTTTGTTACTCACCTCCACTTTGAGAACTGTGACTTGTTTACATGTCGTGACAAGTGGATTTTTTTTGTTCACAAATACTAATTTACGTGATATCTTTTTCCTTCACAAGCTCCACAGGAAGTCCTACGAGAGAAGCCGTTTTTGGTTTACTGCTGTGCTTTCAACCGAAGCAACAGCTTTAGCAGAGAGCTATAATGCTTAGGAAATGGCCACCGGTGATAGAAAGCACTCTGATGATGACACGTTGGCAGAGGGAGGGGTGAGTCTGAACAGAACAATAACAACTTTAGTGGTGGAAGGCGAAAGCCATGGAGGTCTAAAAGCTTGAGCTCATCTGTCCTCTCCCACCTCGAGCTTGGCATCCAGGTCGGCGTCTGAGGCCACCACGTACTCGTCCTCCTTCTTGCCCGTGGCTTTGATGAGGACCTGCTTGGTCTTCCAGAACTTCTTCTGCATGCGAGCCATCACCGAGCTGTCCTCACCGAGCAGCGCCCGGCCGCCGCTCAGCATGTCCCCCGCAAACCTGTGGCCAACAGCTCAGTCAGTGACAGCAGAGGGATGCAGCCTGCAGGTTGGCTGTGTTTTATGACTTAATGATTTGAGGATATCAAATCCACACATACCCGTCCATCACTGGATATCAGCCTTTTTCTGTTCTGCAGACAAAAACACATAGAGGTGATATTTTTTGGAAGAGGGATAAAAACATAAAAACCACCTACTTTGTCAGCTGGGTGAGACTTTGTGGAAAATGTGGGAGGGACAGTCAGCCTGAGCGTCTAACCCTGAATGAAAGCGGAACAATGAGCCGCTTCATGTTGACTTTTGCTGTGATACCTACAAGGCACAACAGCAAGCGTGGAAACGGAGCTGACAGCTGTTCCCCCACTGAATGATAATGGAGTAACCATGCAGGGTTTATCTGCGGCTGGACCAAAACTCGTCTGTGCTTCCGGCTAAAAAAGCTAATCTAATATGCTTCTTGACGCGGGGATCAGACACCTGCGACTTGGAGGAGTCTGGAGACTTGAGAGCCAGCTGGCTGTCGAGCAGGTGTTCGGTTACAACAAACGCAGCCTCGGTGACACGGAGAGAAAAGGCAACCCCGAGTGTCATTCCGACATTTGCCAACACTGCGAATATTCATTAAAAGGTGTAAAAGAACAATACACCTAACGGCTGTTAAGAAAAAAAAACTGACAGAAAACGTCAGCAGAGGAGCTCGTGCGCTAGCAGTTTAGCTAGTAGCAAGTATCGAGGCCACGATAAAAATGCCTTGTGTACGTTAAACTACGCGAGTCCGGGTTTTCTGTTACTCAGACATATAAATAAAAAGGTGAAGACTTCTTTACCTTGCTTTTGGTTTTGTCCAACCGTCCGAGCATCGAGGCAGCGCAGCCCGGCTAGCCTCCTCTTCCGACAGCCGTCATAATCTGAGGCGGAGAAGCAGGATATGCAAAGTGGTTGTGACGCAGTTTGGACACAAGGGGTCACTGCTGTTCCCGCCACACCGAAGATCGTCTATTGATATGATGAGCCACACAGCTGCATGTGGCTGGCAACAGTATCTCAAATTCAATCTGCTGCAGTTGTAAGACAATATGAATCTATAAATGACTTAAAAAACGATAATCCTTTATATCGAACACCGCTACACTCTTTTGTCAGGTAACCTTATTAAATTCCTCTGGAGTTTCCAAATTGTTAAGAGAATGAGCCATAATTTAATGCTTTCTAGAGCATTCTAGTACAATAAAAAAGAAGCACAGTGACGGCTCTTCGTTTTACCCTCTCTCTGGTCAAACCAGACCAAGGAGGAAAAAGTCGAGTTAACGACAGAACAGGTTATTCTTTTGTTAGCCAAAACATGAGGAAGTTGATATGGTTCTGCAAAAAATGTGAAATACACCCAACCTAAACAAACAATAATAATTAATGACAAATTTCCCAATATAATGGTGTAAATAATGATTTCATCCATCATCTTTACCCTACCTGGACATAAAGCAAAAACATGCAATAATACTTTAAGGTGATTTGTATGCAGAAACCATTTCTGATAATTCTCATTATATTAGAGCCACCATCAAAACACCACAGATCTACCAGCAAGCACTAACGAATGAAACATGAAACAGAAGAGACGTCTTAGGAGACAATATTAATTTATACTTCTTTTTGGGTTACAGGAGAACAAAAACAATCCATAAGAAAATATGTGTAAAAATTGAAGGAGGGTAAAAATAACCAGGACAGCAATGACCAAAGCAAGCCAAGGTTTGTGCCTGTGTGCACAACACTGATATTGTGTGTACGAGTCTGTCCATTCTGTGTGTGTGTGTGCCGATGGATGAGGTGGATCTCTGCAGGCCACGCTGGCTGTGGAGCTTACGCCCCCGCATCTGTCTGACAGGCTGTGTATCTGTAGGTGTACAGCTTGTTATCTGCGCCTCCACTCAACATCAGCTGAAAATAGAAACAGATTGGTATCAGTCATTGTTTTGTTATATTTATGTACCATCCTCAATCGGCCTACTGATTCAAGCACTGAATATTCTGTGCTTTGGGATTACACTTTTGCACAACAGTCTTACCCCACTTTCTGTCCAGTCCACACAAAACACTTTGTCCTCATGAGCTGCCAGGTCGTACAGAGGAGCCTTACAGCTGGGAGACACAAAGGCAACACATGCGTTTTAAGAGTGAAGATGACTGGAGACCCACAAGAAGACCAAACATATACCAAAATACAGCAGAGACAAACGAGGGGGCTGAGATGCAGTGGGTGTAGGCAGCAGAAATGGCTCCTAAGCTTTAGAAACTAGCTCATTATTATATTCCGACAAAGACAGGAAGCTCGGTCCAGACGGGCAGAGAGCTGTTTGTTTTCAGATGTGTGGAATGAACAGGATGTCCTGCTCTGCACGAGTGACCTTTCCTCCTGCAACGGCTCGGCTAATGACGCAGCTTGTGCTCTCACTAGCTCCAGAAAATGAAATTGAAGTCTAAATGGTCTTGATGGAGTGAAAATGGAGAAGAAGAAATGGGATGTAATGAGCGGAAAGTACAGTTGGACACATGCTGGTGCAGACATAACTGCTGGTATTATATGTTAACAAGATCCATTGAAATATCAAAACGAAGGATGACTCCATCCCACATACAGCCTCCTGCTGCAACAAATACTCAACGTGGCCCCAAATTAATCCGCCGCTGAAAATAGTTCCCGACAAATGCATCATTTCACCCATTTTTTTGCCTTTTTTTTTAAATGAAAGTACACACTGCCTTCCGAGCGGAAAACAAGTTTTCACACAGTGAACTACGTGCTTCACTGACCTTCTTGTGTCCCACAGTTTGACCAGGTTGTCAAGGGAACCGGAGACCAGCTGGTGCTCATGTGACGGCGCCCACTTCACAGCGGTGACCCAGCCAGTGTGGGAGGTCAGAGACAGCAGCACCAGCGACCCGTCTGGAGAGGAGAGGAGACGAGAGGAGGAGGGCGTGAAGAGGAAGAGCGAGTGCAAAGAAAACAGCTGACTGTGCACTTTCACGACACGCAGACAAAATGATCTGAGACATGTGAGGGATTCAGAGCACAGTGGTACCTTTGGTGCGAGGGTCCCACAGTCTGATGTGCCTGTCAGTGCTGCCTGAGGCCAGCCGCCGACACAGAGGTGAGTAGGAAATACAGTTGAACACTTTACTGCCCGTCTGTGGACACAACAAAACCCTGGGTCGGAAATGCCAAATGAACAGCATCCAAATGTTTCCAACAATGTTACTAATGTACAATGTTTTCCCTGTGAATGATTCATCAGCTAATCAGAAGGTGGATCAAAAATGACTGTTAGTTTCAGCCCGAGCCTGCAGTTTTCTCTCAGGTCGCCGCTGCAGACCTAAGAGGCAAAATCCAGGGCAAAGGAAATCCAAAATATCTGTCTACGACTGCAGAATCAGCTCAGTTACTGACCCACTACAAGGTTCTGCTTCATCAGTGTGTCTCTCACCAGCGTCGTCTTCATTCCTCCCGTCTCGACGTCCCACACGCGGATGGTGTGGTCCCATGATGCACTGCAAACTTCCTCGCTGTCGCACCAGAGGACAGAGGACACTGCCTCGTTGTGTCCAGATAGCGTCATCAGGGGAGTCTGTCAGTGTGAGAACATACAAAGCTCACTCCACACGTAAACTCGTGCATCAGTTCTTGTGTTTTCGGGCCATGTGGAGCACTCACCCGGGTGAGGCCGAGCTGTTGAGTCTTCTGTTTCTTTCTCGGCCTGTCGGCAGGTTCTTCCACCTCGTCTGCCTCGTCTGTGGGCACTGACAGCACAGGACAGCAGGTGGAGCTTGTTATAGAGATTAGCTTTCTATTCAGTAATGCTTAAGATGCAGTCACTCATTCAGGTAACCTACCTGCTGACCAAATCTTCAGCATTTTGTCCCAGGAGCCACTGCAGAACTGTTTGGGAGCAACACAAATGCTTTGACTTATAAATAACACTCAAAGACTTCAAATCTGTCCCTCCACCTACTCATTCAACGCCATCCGCCTTTACCTTTGAGCCAGTGGGGTCTGTGGCAACAGTGTCAACGCTGCCCGTGTGTCCCCGACAGCAGTGTCTGGCTTTCACCTTGTTCCTCTCAGAGTTCCACTCCCACAGCAGGATATTTTGGTCCAGAGAGGCCGTCAGAAGCAGAGAGGTCAGACCGTCTGCACAGAAATACCCACACAGATGTTTTAAGAAAGGTTGTCATTCTTCCTGGCAGGGTTCAGGTCTTCCGTTCCGTCCCGCTCACCTCTTTTCACCCAGGCCACATCTTTGACCACGTCTGCGTGTCCAGCCACTGTCATCACCGCCTTGCCCTCCGCAGACCAGATCCTGGCCGTCTTGTCATATGACCCCGTCAGGATCCTGAAAGAAGAAAAAAAAAACCTTTCAAGCACAAATATATGAGATGTGACAAACACAGAACAATGGGAGGTTTCTGTGATTTAATGTGGTTTTTAATCACACTGATGTCTGCTGAAGTGTTCCCTTTTTTCTGATAAGTCTGGTTATAATCAGTTATTTGGCGATATGAAAACAGGGTGTGATGTCATGATGGACAGCTTGTGCATGCTTGAGATTGAATTGGGCAGGTGTATGGGCGGGACCTGGATCACCCCTGCGCAGTCTGGTTCCAATCACATCTTACCATTCAGCATCTGCATCTACGGAGCTGATCCAGTCATCGTGCATCATACACTCCTCCGGCTCAGGGGCCGTGATCCGCTCTACGTACTCTATCTCCACCACCTCTTCCTGAAACACAGACAGACACACTGATGCATGAATATCCAATCGCGTGACAATCCAGTTCACCTTGCTTCCAACATAAACGGAACAGCAGGAAATCATAAACACAGGTTTAAGCAGAGAGGCTGGTCATACCGTCGATATGCCCTCTGTGTCCATGTGAGTGGACAGAGACGTTCGCAGGAACTGACCCCTGACCAGGAAGTCGAACTCCACTTTGCTGTGAGATGCTGTGGCAACAAAAAAGAAAACACAAGAAGATATAACAAGTACTTCTGATTAAGTAGTGGGATTTTGTGACCAGTTCGATGTCTGCTAAAACTAATGTCCCAGCAGCACTATTAATTGTTAAAATAAAATGTATTTCTCACCATTTTTGGCCTCCAGTAGCTTGTTGATGATATTGCTGAGGTCCTGCACTTCAGCGGCAGCAGGGATGGAGAATGGGACATCATCTACAACATATCTTTAAAAAAAAATATGCCATAAGTTACAGCCATCAGATTCACACGCGTTTAATATGAAAGATTAATGTGTCACATAAATTACCTTCAAACATAGATGCTAATGTGAGGACGTTCATATGTTGGGATTAGCATTAGCAAGCAACATCGACTAACGTGATGTTAGCATCAACTGTTGGAATACTAATTGGAGGGTATTTACAACACACAAGCAGGGGTAAAAAGCCGAAAAGTGCCTCACAATAATGCACTGCTCACTGTAAGGACTGTAAAGCTAGTTAGCCAGCCCGCTAGCCTGTGCTGTCCTTTTAAGTTTTCCTGTGCTTCGTTAAAAGGAATAAGGGCTCACCTTTTGTTCTCCGTGAAAAACCTCGCTTGTAACTGCGACATCTTTGGCTACGTATCTCTCTTACAGACCACAATCAATGGGAGTCGAAGATATGGCTCAAAAGCTGATCCCTCATAACACATCTGACTCTCATGAAGTCAGTCGTGCCATGTGGTACGAACGTAAGGCTCTTCAGACGAACACAGATGCAGACCATTGATGATGCGGATCTGTGCTCCTTCAGTAATGTCTGCCTATAACAACTCGCCACCGGCACAGGAAGTAGACACAACGTTGACTCGATTAAAACTGGCAAGACTGCAGTATGAAAACACACCATTACAAGTATATGTCCTAAAAGTATGTACTAACGTACCACGAGCAAAAATAATTAGTATAAAAAAAAATAAAATAAATCCAGTTTTATACTATTATATTGTTGAATTATTATACTGATGCACTCATGTGTAGCATTAGCATTTTACTGTTGTATTTGTGTAGTTTTAAGCTACTTGTATTTCACTTGAGTATTTTATTTTCATTTTATGCAATACCCCTACCTAAATATTTAGTTACCTGCTACTATGCAGATTTAGATTGTGAATACAAAATATAAATTGACTGATAAATTATGATGTATTGTTATGGATTAAAATACCCAGCTATAATAATTATTATTATTGTTATTATTCATTTGTATTGTGATTCTGAAATATTTTTTGTTGTGTGTTGGTGCCGTATTGTATCTGTCTGATGTCTGTTAGGCTGAAAACCATCTAATCGGATGAAAGTGTGAAATTATCTCGAAAACTACAAATTCCCCAACCCAAAATAAAGTCCACAGAGAAATTCATTTCCTCAGCATCCCCATGACAGAATATAATCTCAAAAGCGAAATTTAATTTGATAAAAGTTGCACTGAAAAACACTTAATGGCAAAAAAATAAACAAAATCTCTGAAATTAAACACTTTAGAAGTTATTAAAACACATTTTCAAACAGGCTATTTAAACAATGCATTTATCTACATTAAAAATAAATTCAGAGCAATCTGATCATCACAAGAGGACAGCTTTAAAAGACAGATTAAAAGTACAGTGCAAAGCAATAAAATCTGTAAAGGAATTTTAAAAGAAACACAGACTCTGAAGAGCACTGGTTCAAGTTCATGTGTCTGTCAGGATCAAGAGTTGGCATCACACACTTTGTGCTTCTCAGAGGGCTAATACACTCCGCCACCAGCTCTCCCCTCCGTCAGTTCTTCCACGTGTAGCTGTAGTTGTTCATGTTGATGTAAGTCAGAGCGGTCTTGCCCAGGCTGGAGGGCTGCTTAAGCTGCTGAATGGAAGCAGGATGGAGACCACAACCAGAGAGGTCCACTGACCCACCAGCACCCTGCAAGCACAGACACAGCTGGAGTGGGTGTATGTTTACAGAATGACCACTAGGTGGTGCAATACAGACATATGGTGCCACTGACATCCTTAGTTCCAAACAAAAACATCTGTATTCAGACTTATTTATACTCCTCATGTCAGTCTTTATTTCACCATAGTGTGTGTGCAGATCATGCTTTAAGTTTGGCTGTTTTACCTGTTCCTTGGTGGTGTGTGTGTTCATGACGCCGGTGGGTGTATGTGTGTAAAGAGTAGCTGAGAAGTTTCCTTTCTGTGCAGGACGGAGGAGAGTTGTGATGGTGTGGAGGGAGGAGGGGAGAATGGGTCCTGAAGGAGGGAGGGTAAAAACGAATTTTAAACCATTTCATTATGCATTAAAACTGCCTCCAGTGATTTAGAAATATTAAATACTGGCTGCAAATTTTCAAACAAATGAGATGAGATGGTGCAGCTGCGTACCTGTGATCTCCAGGCTGCTGATGTTCTGGTATGAAGAACCAACCTGGCTCTTCACATTCACACTGCGGGCCTGAAAAACACACATACACACACACTGAGAAAGATGTGGTAACAGCTGTGTATGCGTTTACTGTGCCTGTGTGTGTGTGCCTCCATACCTTCAGAGTGTGCACTGCAGCTCCTCTGAAAGCGACGGGAGCCAGCAGCGTTGGGGGTAAGCCGGCCTGGGAACCCGCTGCAGCCACCAGACTCTTACAGTTGATGAGGAAGTTGATGAGGGTGAAAGTGTGTGATCCCTCCACACACACCACAGACTCCGGCTTGTGGTCCAGAGCGACAGCGTGGCCCTCCTTACGACTACATCAGCAGTCAAGGAGCTTTGACTTGCTCTTATTGACATATTAAACCAAATTAGATGTAGCTCTCTTAGTTAAGAGTGCTTGTTAAGCAGTATGACACACAAACAGGACAGCGGACAGTCAGAGAAGGGGGAGGATACAGTTGTATGCTGATGCTGTCTGGCTTCTTGATTTTGTCCTGGACTCCCATCTCCTTCAGCCAGGAGAAGCTGCCGTCGTCATCATCGTTGAATCCATTATTCTCTCCTTCATCACCTGCCTGACAATCCTCACCCTCATTCAGCTCAGAACACCTGTAAATAAAATGATTCGATTGATTAAAATAAATGTCAGCACCACCCAAATAATCCCTTTTGCAGTGTTCTGTGTCAGTGTCATGTGACACACATGAAAACACACTTACTCCTGCACCTTCTCCTTCTGCTCCTCCTCCTCACCCTGGTGCACTGTCAGGTTCTGTGGTTCCCTGCTCTTCCTCCTCTCCTCCACTAGAGGGAGACTGAACTCTATACCTGAACAAGCACACCAATAAAGCAAATGAGAAAAACTCTCCAGCTGTGTTTTTGATATCTGATGGTTGGAGGAAGGATAAAAATCCTCAACATTCACGTGATGCCTGCATTTTTAGGGATGTATGAAATAATAAATCTGAACGAGAGGTTTCAGATTTCACGGTTTGAAAAACATAATCTCTCTTGAGACTCGCCTTCAGCCTTCATTGCCTCTCTGAGACCCCTTGTTGTCGGAGAGATTAAGGCAGAGATGTTGTTAGAGCCCCCGAGACCTGCTGCCCTGAACAACACTGTAAACTGAAAGAAAAGAAGGATGGAGGGAAGTGAATGTAAAAGGATGATTTGGATGCATTGTAATGTAATTAAATTCAATAAAAACAAAAGCTTTAAACACACAAGCGCCTACCTGATAGGAGCAGAGATAGAAGTAAGGACACAGTTTGGCCTTCAGGAGACTGTAGAGAGACGACAGACTGACTGACCTGATGAGGATGATCAGAGAGAGAAAACTGTGATATGAAACCATTCAAAAAGAGACTTATATACTGAATGATGTGTTTCTGCGCATGTTTAGTCACATAATTGTGCACGTGTAAACTACAGCACAGTATATGCAAGTTTACGTGTCGATTTCATTCCAGTTGGACTTTACCTCCAGCCTTACCATTCACTCATGAGACTCTGCTGCAGCGCTGCATCCTGGGCCCATGGGGTGCTCTTCCCAGTAAAGCTCCTCTCAGCGTTGATCCTGGGGAACAGAGAGATCCAGGGCAGGGATGGGTGCTGCCAGTACACCAGACTCTGCTGGAAGGCACAGCGAAGCTCCGAGCAGGACTTTGGATCCTGGACAGCGAGGACTCATCATGTAAGAAAGTGGCTTTGGAAGAATTCTCACTAAACATAACATTATCCAGCAAAAATGATGAAAACAGGGGGTTAGTCGCTGTCATCTCTACCTGTAGGCTGTGTGGCAGAGTGCCAAAGTGAGCTCTGCAGTGCTGATTGAGTCCCAGAGCTTCCTCCTGGGCTTTGGGGTGTTCTGCCCACAACAGGGAGAGCGAGGAGGTGAAGAGGAGGCGAGTCTTCAGGCTCCAGTCTGCTGGGTACTCTGTGCAGACAGGAGGAGCGATGGAGGCCGGAGCAATGGCCTGGGGACTCTGCGAAGAGAGACAGGAAAGGACAATTTTAACACATACTTGAATTGAGAGGAGGAAGGAGGACAACTGAAACAAGGAGGAGAGACAGACATTTTGTGTCTTCAGCACAACCAACCTTCAGCAGCGGACTTTTAACATCTTCTCCTTCTTCTTCAAACAGAGAGTCATCTTCAGAGAACGTGAGGCACTTCTACAGCAGAGGACAGACAAATGAAGATGGAAAACATTAAAATCTAAAACAAAATGCAATTTATTCCTTTTCTCAAATATAATTAGGAGTCAGATACCTTGATAACAACTACAGGAATATGGCACCATTCTCCGATCCCTGCACACTATGTAGTTTACTGTATGTATTTAGCCTTTCAGCCTAAGCTTTCACATTAACCAATGACAAAGTCCATTCCAATCTCCTATCAAAAATGTAGAAATTGATTAAACTCCTACTTCTCAAATCAACAAAAGCTAACAGGTGTACCTACATATTGGCACAAGAGCTTTAAACAATTGTTAGGTTCAACTCGGCTCACATGGTTTACACAACTTTGAATTAAATAATAACTTTCAGTGCTGTTTTTTAAAGGGGGTTCTGCTTTGGGTTAATATATATTATAGGTCACGTTAGCTAAATGTTCGCGCTAACTAGTTTGTCACTGCTGAGTTCATGGGTGTACGCAATTCTAAGGTTATTTTTACATCCAGATATTAGAACCAACCTTGCTGGAAATATCTTGGCGTTCCTGGTTTTCTACCTCAGTTAGCCTCGCACTGAGACGTAAAACTCCTTGACACTCTGTCTTTGTTGACATGTCCTCATCTCCCTCCTTTTCGGTCCGTTTGTTGATCTTGTAATTGTCCGCAGCTTCAGCATTTCCGTCGTCGTTATAAATCAGTAACTTCTTTTTGGGGCTGTAAATATTCTCGAGATTTGCGAACGGGTTCCTGCGTTTTGTTCCACCTCCGGAGCGATTCTGGGTGTTGAAAAGCGGTCCCGGGGAGAAGGGCCGAACGCATGCCGGAGATGATTCGCTTTGTCCCGGACTGTCAGCGGAACCCTGGGCGCTCGGACTGGAGAAGACACCGGCGTCGCTTCGAGCTCTTTTCCTCCTCATTCGCATAATTTCAGCCGGTCGCTTGAAGCTGGGCGAATAGCCTGCCTGTTGAGACATACCGAAGAGGAATACTTTATCAAAAATAACCAAATTTAATCAACAAAACACTAAGAACACTACTTCCGCCAGTGTTTTACTGTTGCGCCTTCCGCACTTTACAAATTTGGCGCGTAGCATGCGACGTCACGAGTCTCGCTCGTGTTGCGTTTGAGTCGTGGGAAATTGTATAATCGTTCTCAGTAATGAGGAATCAGAATGGAAATCTATCTAGTTAGAAGTTTGGCTATATGGTAAGTCCTCTTGAAGCATGCTGAACCCTAGATAGAATCAGAATGGAAATCTAGCTTGATAGATTTCCATTCTGATTCCTCCTCCCTAGCTAGTCAGGCGCCTAGTTTTTACCGCTGACCGTAAACATATCATGCGCGTAGCGTTACAAGTATTTCCTCACCCTAATGTACGAACATTTAAATCTTTTTCATTTTCATTTTTAATATTGACAACACCCATGTAATTATGTCTTAATTACACCTGTCATGCTCAGTAATGAAGCAGCTAAGTTGTAATTTCTTAGTTTTATAGCCTTTTAATGTTGTAATACATCTCACATATAAATAGATAAATAAATAAATCTGTTGTCTCTCATGGATTTTTTCATGGAGTTTGTTGCTCCATGCCTCTTTGCCATCACCACCTCTGTCCCTCTGTCACAGTGATTAATCGGACATTATGTAAATTTTGGCTCCCTGATAATTTGTCCCTCGTTCGTCATTACTGTGGGTCATCAATCACATCTGAAGCTCAGCCAAGCGCCAAGTGATGGCTGCTGTTAGGAAATCAATTCTCTTGTCTGTTGGTGGGCTAGAAGAGAGAAAACTAGTGCCTTAAGTGTCAAACTGTGCTTCAGTTTTGAATTGATGTCTAATGACCTTCTGCAGGGCTCCCAAAATGTTGTTACCCCCGGCAAATGGAACTAATGTTAAAAAAGTGATAAAACTAGGTATTTGTATTCATAACGTCTTGAAAAAGACCTCTGAACCTCTTTGGGACCACACGCAACATTGCAGTTGCAGAATGAAATTACACCACTAGATGTCACTGTTCACCAAGGCAACAAGACCAGCACACCATGGCAGTAACTCTACTGCAGGAGGGTTTCCCTTGAAATGACCAGAATTTAAGAAGAATCTGGGATTTTGATTTTCTTGTGTTTTGTGGCCCAGTTTCACCTCCATGTGCTCTGTGCTGCTTAATCAATCCTGTTCATCCACTGTGCCACATGGGGCCACAATGAGCTCCCTCCATTGTTTCCTATCCTTTGAAACCTATTGAGCCTTATTGAGTCATATTGAGCTCATCTCAGGACAACCTTTGGGATGCGATCTGCCTCCATTCAAAGCAGCCGTCACAGCCACCTGTACCTTATTCTAGGTGGTGTTGTACTCGGCGGTACACGTGGAAAATGACAGAAATAGCTGGAGAGAGAATTTAAAATCTGGCCTAGATTCTCGCCTCCAGTGGTTATGAAAGTTACCAAAATTGTTGGATGCAGTGTTGGGGAGGCTGGTTGAGATGCTGTTTGGCGATATGGTAAGTCCTCTTGAAGCCTGCTGAACCCTTACCGTTCCGAACGAACACGCACACTTACTTCTCACAGTGATAGGCGAGTTTTGAGGAGGTCTGAGATGAGGCGGACTTTGAGCCTTTTGAAACTGTGTGCTGTTATTCCCATTTGTCTGGTCATAGTTTGTTATGTAATGGTGCGTTTGGAGCGCACTGCCACCTTTGCTTGGACTTCCAGATGTTCAGTAGGGAACTGAGTTTTTCACATCTTTACCTGGTTGACAAGGTGAAGTCCTCATTTATTCAAAGTGCTGCTGGAGGAGTGTCACCTGAGCCTTGGAGGTGTTTGGCATTAAGCATGCATGATTTTCACATCTACCATCCTACGTTCCCATCACTTTTTTTTGATAAGTTGCAGAACACTGTGCACTCCTTTTCCAAACCCTTGCCTGCAGTAGATCAGCTTTTTATACTGTGTATTCACTGTCTGGCTGCAACCGCTTCACCTTTATTTAGCAGCCTCCGTGTGTGTGTGCGTGCATGCATGCACGTGTATAAACTGGCAGAGAAGGCAAGCTAGGGCTTGTCTGTTTGCCTGTAGGAATTCCTTCATGTTCAGGAATAGCAATGGATGAAATGTGTGTGTGTGTGAGTGTGTGTGTGTGTGTATGTATGTGTGGCTTGGCAGATGCAGGTGGTAGCATGCAGAAGAGATTTTTCTATAAAGATAATTGAGAAAACACATCGGACGACCAGCAACCACAGGACGAGCAAAGTTTCTTCACAAGAATATTTATAGAACTCAAAACCGAATGTGCGCAATCAACAATGTCAAAACAAACCTGCTGTGTGTGTGTGTGTGTGTGTGTGTGTGTGTGTGTGTGTGTGTGAGAGAGAGAGAGAGAGAGAGAGAGAGAGGTTATGAAAAGATGAGCAAATGCAGGTGTAATTTACAGCTATGGTTATATACAGTACAAATAGACAGTGGATCATGGGTAAATGAGACACACACGCACACACACAGACAGACGCACACACGCATACAGTACACACAAACGAAATGCTACCAAAACTGGTATTGTAGGAATAAATTAAAGTATTCAACAAAAACTCCATGCTGCATTGTTTCCAAGTGTTGTGAGAAAACCAATACATCTGAGACAAAATGTCGTCGTCGACACGGACACTCTCCTCTGTGTTCATGTAGAAATCTGATCAAAGTGTCTCCACGTGTGGCTCGAGTGGCTCAGCCAGTGTAAAGTTAAGATTTTATTTTCTCAGGATTGGGTCAGTTTCTGTCCAAATTGTCCCCGGGGCCACGAAAACCACAGCAGTGATCTTCTGTCTTTTGTTTTTTCAAGAGATGACGGACTCGCTTTTTTTTTTTTTTTTTTTTTTTTTTTTTTTTTAAATGGCAACCAAGAATGAGAGAGGAGTGGCAAAATCATGGAGGTGATGATAAACACCAACAGGCCTTCCACAGTGTTTGGTATGAGCAAATCATCTATTCACAACACCAACGATATTTATGAGGAAGAAGTCTTGTTATCTTACAAAGGAAGCTGACTTGAGATCAGCCCAGTGCTGCTGCATGCGCTTTGTCAGTGTAAAACCAAAATATTACCCTGCTGCTCTCCACCTGTCCTTCATTTCAAAGAAGCTCTTCTCTGGAGTCCTTTTCTGTGTCCTGAGAGTGAGACCGGGACGTCCACTCGCTGCTGTCTGTTGGCTAACGCGCCTGTCAGTCGTTCTGCTTGTTTTTCATGGGCCAACATTGTTTGTCAGTAGACAGTTTTAAAGCGGGCGCGCTCATCTGGCTCCTGGTCAAGTGATGACAAACGGTACCAGGTGGAGTTTTTTCCTAAATTTAGACACCAGTAATCACTGGACAATACCAAGGACCATTAGAGGAAGCTGCATCGATAGGCGACATTCAACACTGCTGCTAACGGGCGGGTGGGCTCACATGTTCCTTCATGACCACCATTAAATCAATCCCATGTGCACCGGAGCACCAAATGTGGATTAATCCGCCGCTAAAAATAGTCCTCAACAAATTTCCTCCTGTTTATGTAACGTGTTTTTTAAATTACTGAGTCTCTGTTTTAAATCAAAGGTGTTTTTAAAGTTTACGTCTTCAGCAGGAACCAATGGGCTTGAAGCTGAGAGACGAAGAGGAGGAGAGGAGGACGTGCTGAGAGACACGTTTTGGTCAAGTTTGGAAAATAACACCAAACTTCTGTTATCCTTGAGATAAGGGGCTGTGGTCCACTCATGTCATTCATCTTACTTTGGACTGGCGTATGTCTGACATCACATGACCAGGTGGTCACCTTAAATGAGCGTGCCCACCGTGTGCCGTTCAAAGTGTCCCGCACCTCCTGGGCCGGTTCAGTAAGGTCTCCAGACCGCTTCAGCAGCTGCCATGTTTGTCGGGGAGCTACTGTGGCTGGACTCCACCTCTACACCCACTCCTTCGTTCTGATTGGGCAAAGAGGGGTGCAGGAGGGAGGAGCCCGTGGAAGCGTTGGTGCACGGCGGCAGGATCCTTGGCGGGGAGCGCGAGTCACTGCTTCCTCCTCCCCCCGCCATCATGGAGAACTGGTATGAGCCGGCAGCGGTGGAGTAGTACAGGTGGTATGGCGAGGAGGTGGACTGGAAAGGCCCATTCTGAGCCTGGTGGGGGGTGTTCGCCGGGTAGGGAGGAGGCAGGTAGGTGTGGTACCTTCCTGCTGGAGTGGTTGCCATGGCTGTTGCCATGGTGATGCCAAGGGCGCCGTTGGAGACCGGGTTGTGTGAGGGGGTGTAGGTGAAGGCGGCCGCTGTTGGAGGGTAGTGGACCCGGGGGTCGGAGAAGCGGGAGTCAGGCAAGGAGGGGAGGGAAGTGAAAGGCCGTTCTAAGGTCATTCTGGGGTCGCCAAAGGCTGTGAGGTCTGGGCCTGAGAGAGGTCAAAGGTCAGAGGTTAACAACCTACTCATCTCACTGTTTTCTCTGTGTGTACACGCTCGTGTGTGTGTGTGTTACCTGTGAGTCGTGTGGACAGGTCACCGAGCGAAGATCGACCAGGCGAAAGGGGATTGGCTGTGTGGACGGCGGGCGTGGTTATCTGGCCAAGGTAAGGATACGACTGGTCGTAGGACCAAGATGGAGACGACTGCATCTGTCTGGAGTCTGAGAGAGAGAGAAATGAATCACTGAAACATCTAACATCCAACATCTGTACTTCCTAAAACTTCAGGGAATTCAAGAGACGACGCGTCAGTGAAGTTTAAGGACTCACAAAAGACGGATTATTTCGAGACGAGTGTTTCCTCGCAAACGCAGGCTCAGTTATGACCCCGAAAATGTCTTGAACATGTTGAATAATAATATTGAATAAAGGCCGATTTAACTGAACTGTTTTGAGATGGAAGCTGTTGATCGTGAAAGAAGAAAGAGAGACGGAGGAGAGGAAGCAATTAACTTAGTGTGGGGGTGGACGGATGAAGGGGAGGGCTATGTGTGTGTGTGTGTGTGTGTGTGTGTGTGAGTTCTTTCATTCAATCCAGTCTTTTTTCCCCACAGTCTAATAAATGGCACTGATCACCCACAGACTTGCAGACAAGAGTGTGTGTGTGTGTGTGTGTGTGTGTGTGTGTGTGTGTGTGTGTGTGTGTGTGTGTGTGAGTGTGTGTGTGTGTGTGCAGACAGACGAGGAAGCAAATTGTACACAGCAGCCAAGACGTCAGTGAAGGCTTTTCAAGCCCGGCCAAGAGCTCTCCCAAGCACTGACGCGTGTGTGTGTGTGTGTGTGTGTGTGTGTGTGTGTGTGTGTGTGTGTGGGGTGAGTTTGGGTGGTGGTGAAGCCCAGGCCCTGTGCCAAGCCCCCTCCTTTCCTGGCTTCTCTCCCCTGGCAGAGTGCACTAATGTGGGGCAGGAGTCACAGACGGCTGGCTGCTTGGAAATAGAACCAGAACACACAGAAAGGCATTTCTTTGGTGTTTAATGGTCGGCTAATGAATCTCAGAAATGATTTAAGGAGGATTTTATTTATTACATGTACCGTTGTTATTGAAAATTGATGGAATATTAAAGGGGTTTTGGTTTTCATGCAAACAGCTGTTGTTGCTGATTGAATGGCTTTACAATACTGCAGATAACATTAGTATGTAACGCTTTCTGAGGTCCTAATAATGTGAATACAACATACTTTTTCAGATTTTCTCTCATGTTTTAATGCTCAGTTATTTAATATTGCATATTTTACTAAACACTGCATCTTTTATACACCCTTAACATCTTCTTGCTGCAGCTATTGACTGCAGTAAAGCCTCGATTTCATCTGGACTTTTAGCATGTGACACCACTCTGTGTATTTTACATCTGTTATGAGCTGTAAGTGGTTTGGCAGCAGAGGGAACATAGACTTTTACTGCACTGCCACACATGTGCGGGCCCGAGCGCCAGGGCAGACGCACGTGAACGCTTTTGTACACACACACACGGACATTTCATGAAATTATCGTACAGTATTTATTACTCACAGTTAGGACATTTTGAGAAGTGAAAGAAGGGAAGATGATGGTTAAAAGAGAAATGAAAGCTAAGCAGGGGGGTGGTGACGGGGAGAGAAAAGGAAAGAAAGGGGAAGAGAGAGAAAAAGAGAGTGGCTTAATAACGGTTTCCTGTTGCTATTTTCATTTTTAGAGGGATCAGAAAAACACAGAAAGCAGGAAGCACTGAGCGCTACCTCTGTGTTTCTCTTTCCCTCAGTCTACAACTGCAGCGTGTTGGTTGTTTTTCTCTCATTTCTCACTACTCTACGTTTTCGCTTCGCTTTAGCTCCAATTCAGCTGAAAGAAAAGGTGATTTTTCTGTTGCAAAACACGCTTCTGAAAGCTAAAACTGCAGCAAATATAGTAGAGTAGTATAGTACCTATATGAACATGCAAACTACTTACACCACTGATGAATTCAGCTGCAGTTTCTCTGGTAGCCACGTGGCGATGGCTCCAATCACGGTGCTTGAGGACTTCTGTCCAAACTGTAGCTTAAAATGTTTATTTATCTGATTCTTTTGTTTATCACATACAATGCATGTAATTGTACTGCACTTTGGATGTTGTGGTTATTTTCATATGGTAGTCTTTATACTAGTTTATTCTGAGGTCTGTCTCTGATGTATTACAGTAAGAGACCTATTTGATCCACATGTGTATTTGATCTATTTTTGAAGTCTCTGCATTTACTGCATTTTTTTTAAGACTTTTTAATTTTCTTAAATTCACACAGTTTTATGTTTGCTTATGATTTTTTCTCTCACAGCAGCACTTCCTGACAGCTGACTCTCATTTCCTCCTTAAGACATAACTTGCTTCCTCACCTACAGTACAGGCGCACACACATGTAAATGCACACATAAGAAGGAACAAGCGTGTAAGCACACACACACACACACACACACACACACACACACACACACACACACACACACACTCACACAAACGCACATAAAGTCACGTTTCCATCACTTTTTGGCACATTGCATAAATTTAGATTCCTTTCCTGGAGGCCGACCCTCACCATAACCATAACCACTACACGCCTCAACCTAACTATACCCTAACCGTAACACACACCCACACACACATAGCATCACTACCACTGAAGGCGGAAGAGGAACAGATCTTTTGGTGCCACACAGAGTATCCACACAACCGCAGCACACACTCTCACAGGTACACACATACACACACACAGGCACACACACGCAGACCACAATGGATCTCACCAAAAACCACAAGGAGGAACAATGAGGTTTGATGCACGAGTTTGGGAAACATACAACCACAGTACATTGTTTTTGTCTGTTTTTAGACGCCGTGAGTGTTGCTGTATTCGGTATTAATCTGCATTTTAGCACTAGAAATGCCGTAAACCTGACGAGTCTTCCTTCTTCTCAGAAAATCCAAAAAAATCTGTGGGTAAGGGTTAGCTTTCGGTTCCAGAGAGGCACTTGAACTAACCATCAGGACATCTGTGCCATCATCAGAGGTTGACATTGTTCTGTTTTCTTTACATTTATCTGTAAAATAACTCCAGGAAGTCACTGTTCCAGGCCAAGAAATAGCCAATAGTACATTCTCCCTCATAAAAGCACTCTCAATTAACTCACAGTAACCAGTGTGATGCTGCTTCTACTCCAGCAGGTCCTTTGCGCAGACGTGAGCAAGTATCATTTCCAAAGAAACGATGGCAGAACGGCCTCACCTTCCCTTCCCAATAACACTGTGAGCAGACGTCTAGTCTTATGGCATCAACACGCAGGGTTTCTGAGTAATCCTCAGTTCTCAAAAATGAGGTCAGAGTCTGCAAAGAGGACAATTTTTTCAAGTTTGTCATTAGAGGAGAAAAAGACATGAATGTGGTTTTGTCTGTTCTCCAAGGTACAGTTGTTGAAAGCATAATTTGGGAAAATAACCTTTGTGGAAAGTAATTGACTCCCCTATTAAAAACAATGACTGTTCGGGTTTCCATGCAACATGAATCTGCATGACTCAAAGAATCAACTGCTCTGGTGTCCACTTTGCTGTAATTTACTGCACTTCGCAATCCCCAGCCGACCTCAGGTGCTCAATATATCCTGTCTTATGCAACTGAGTAGAACTTGTATTAAAGGATAGTTGTTTTTGCAACCCAGACTTCATTAGAACGAGGATTCCCGTCACATATAGTTGTGGACAACAATTTAAATGAGCACGGTGTAGACAAGTCACGGCGAGTGAGAAACAAATGTATTACTAGCATTAGTGCAGCTCAGTTCCCATGTCTGACTAATTTCCTCTTTTTCTAAGAGATGTATCATCGTTTCTAAATAATTGCCTCATTGGGTTGTGTTTGAACTCATAGACAAACTGCAGGAGAGTAGTTTCTCAATACTAAAGCTGCAGCTCAGGTGGTAAAGCGGGTCAGCCGCTAATTGTAGGGTTGGTTGATTCCCGGCAACTCTCGCCCACGTACAGTATGCACTGGTGGGTCGCCCTCTGTGTAATCATGAGTGATGGGAATAAACATTTTCAGTTGATTTAGGTTTGGATTGAGCAATCACTAGTCCTGATCCAGGAAAGACAGCTATATAAAGAAGTGAGGAAAACAACCCACATTAAAACACCTTTTAAGTTCTGCAGAGTCAGGCACTGCCATGATGGCACAATGACGCTTCAGAAACCGACGGCTGACGTCACAGAGGCTTCCTCCATGTTTCATACAGTCTACGGACAAGGTGTGGTTCATTTTCAGGGCCTTACCAGCGGTTATCTGAGTGTGCGTGGGGCTGGAGAAGGTGGCAGAGTTGAGCGCTGCAGATTGGCGGGTGTTGGCAGAGGGTTGATGGTGATGGTGGTGAGGAGGCGTCACCCTCATCGAGCTCCGCCTCAGATGTTCCAGCTCCGTCAGCCTCTCAGAGAAGGCCAGAGAGCCGGGCTTGACCTCGTCCATCTTCTGACGATGACCTGGGAGGAAGAGATTACATCACGATTACTGATTATTTTAAGCTCCCCGACACCAACTTTCTGCACTTTCAGATGAAACTGAAGTGCTAAAGTGTGCAACACAAAGATATCCTGAGGCCGTTTGTCAGCAGATAACTTCATGCTTGAAACCTGATTACATAATCCAGGGATTACAGTAACAGCTACGGCCCAACACAGGCTATAACATTGTCCCGACATTGTTAACACACTCTGTCTGCTATTGCATTCGGGAATCTGACGATGGGCGCCGCATAGGGGTCTGGCTGTCTCCCTGTGTGTGTGTGTGTGTGTGTGTGTGTGATGGAGTCTGTCACGCTGTCTGTGGTGTTGGCTGCACTTCAAAGCACTGAGGCTGAGCTCCAGTTACAGGCACTTCCTCCCAAAGGGGGAAGTGTGCATGTGTGTGTATTTATACTGTGTGTGTGTGCGCGCCTGTGTGTGTGTGGGCGAGTTAGAGACGAGTGATGGTTATTCACAGCTGAGTGGAGCTGGCAGGAGTCTTCCTCTCTTTCTGTCACCTCGCTGACTCCTCTGACCAGTGTCGCTCAGTTCACTCCCATTTGACATGAATGGGAATTATTCATGTGACATGTATCAGAGATTAGCAAAACAAAATCGCTCTTTCTCTTCTCCGCTCTTCCATCCGCCATTAGAAATCCCCATATTTCATCATACTGAGTGGGAGAGGAACTCAGTGTTGCATCAGGTTCCTTATTGACTCACTCATCTGAGAGTTTGTCAGTCGGGATTAAAGGCATGTCTTCACTGGGTATGTCGTTGGTTTATTGATTTCAGCTCAGCACTATGACAAATATTATACATAACATTCAGTGGTAAAATAAAAGCATTAGAATCAAAGAGTACAGAGGCAAGAATGCAACATAAGAAGGGGCTCATAAAATGTGAATTAACATCAAATGTCAGATGTTAGATTCAACATCTGCACGTGGTAACTATGGTGTGCTGAGGAGGAAAAATGTCAACAGTTGGGTGCCAGTGTCACTCACGTCGTGGCTCTCTGGGACCGTCCACTGTAATTTTAATGGCTCGCTGGTACGTGGCCACCTGAGGAGGGTTGGTGAACACTGTGATGGTCAGGGTGAAACTCTTCCCTGGGAGAGGAGAAGAAAATGGGAGAAGGAATGAACGTTCATTAGTATTAGAACCTTTTTCAAGTGTTACTCTCCTCTATCCCTTTCATCTCTCCTCGACTTCTCTCCTCCCTCCCTCACGTACTCCCCAAATATCCTCTTGGTCTGCTTAATGCATTAAGTCATGTAAGTCATGGACCCCCAGACAGGAATAAACCAGATGCCACACACACCCACACACACACACACACACACACACACACACACAGAAAAAAATGACAACATGAAGAAAAAACCATGGCAGACGGATCCATTCAGTAGTCTCGCAATGGTAGCTGAGGGCCGGCCATCAGCGTATGTGTGTGTTATTCTGTGCATGATGGCGTCGGGTCTACTCGCGTGGCTAGTGGCTAACACGATATCTGTCTGTCATATCTGAGAACAAATGTATGTTCACGGTGTTTATACTACGCGTTTATAAGACTGTTTGTGCATGTGTGCCTGTCGGGGGGGGGGTTGCTGCCAGCCTCAGCTTTGGAGGCAGCAATCACTCAACAGCATGCTTGCTGCAAACACACACACGCACACACACGCTCACACACGTGCAGACCACCGCTGTTGTTGTGTGCCAGGGCTGGAGTAAAGTTACCACATGCAGACAGTCTGATGCCACACAAACAGCAGACACATGTGGCCGATGCCAGGTGTTGCTCTCACTTCTCTCTCTGCTGTGTGTCTCCGTCTCTCTCTCTCTCCCTCTTTGAACGTTTCCCTTTCACATTATTGCCGAGAACACTGGTGACATGAAATTAACTGCATACAAATTTCAGTGAATTATGTCGTTTTTACGCTGTCGCCGTTGAACTGGCTGGAAAAACCTGGAAGACTGGAATTGGAAACCTTAAGGCTGGAACAAAATTAGATTGTTGCTGCAGTCGCCTGACTGAAGCCTCGACAGGTGATCAGTATACAACTCTGTCTCCACACAAACACCAGACTCCACATGATTTGCATTCAAATGCAGACAGTGCACACACACTACTGCAGGGACATCAAACAGAATTCAGCCACAAACTGTGGAAGGTCACGCTGTATTACCATCTGAGCTCCATGTGAGTGTACCATTGTTTCCCTTGTTTACTAATACCACCTTAAATAGCATACAGGCAGCATATCAAGACAGCAGGTTGGAGTCAGCTGACAGTCAAATAGCTGCAGGTAGTGGACATACAATCCTTATGTCAGACTGAATATTGATATCGGACATCCCACAAAACCCTGGATTATGCTAAATGACAAATTTTTAGCTAGCAAGCACTGTATGGTTAAAGTTTAGTTATGCCAAATGAATTATGGGTAAGGTATGATCAGGGTTAGGCCTCTAACTCCTCCACTCTGGAGGTTAGAGTTCATAAAGAAGCTAACATGTACATCACTCCTGAGGAATCTGCAGCTAAATGCATATGGCGGCTACGTGCCTGGCTGCGGGTCGCACCGTAGCTGATGCTGCTCATGTTTTTTCCTGCGTGTTTCTGATGCTGGTGGAGATTGTTGTGAGTGAAGACAACAGCGAGGAAGTTGAAAGAGAACGTTTTCTTCTCCTTTTCACCTTCAGCTCACCGCGACCTTCGCTCTCTACGAAGGAATGAACGTAAACACGGCGATTACACCTCATTAGGCTGCATTCAGACCGACTTTAGCCCTGCATGAAAAAAGGAGGCCTTTCATTTTTTTTAAATGGAGCCAGACAGGGTGTTAGCCAATCAAAGACTGTTCTATTGTTTACCTCACGATCGTAGCAATGGAAAATGGAAAAATGCTGCTGTGACAACCTTCCAGTTTCTGATCGAATAATATGGTGCACCACTGTGCAGTGTTTTACCATCTGACAGACCGTTTGACCAGTTGAAGCATCCTCGCTTTATACCACATAGAAGTAAAGAATGTGGGAGTATGGAGTATAATCAAAGTAAGATCAATGGCTCAAATCAAAATCTACAGTGCAGGTATCGAGTCCAGTCAACCCCTGACGTCAAGCATGAATCCGGCTTTGCATGAAGGACACACTTCTTCCTGCACTGAATGTTCATTGTGAGGCGTGGACTCGACCATGTGAGAACTAATCCACGGTGCTGGACTGGTGGATGCTGCGGTAACGCTTCTTCTTAAAGATGAGTCATACAACTGTTCAGCCAAAGAAACAGGTAAAGATGATGAGCCATGTTAAAGTCTACTGTTCGAATGGGCATTTGGGGCACATGCAGTTCTTTGTACTTCATTGAAATTAAGCATAAACCACACATCACTGACACAAATTGGCACTGTTCCATACTGATGGCCACTAGAGGGGGTGTTATCACTAAAACCTGCCCCTGTCTGTCCTTCTCTGAGCAGTCCACACATACGCAGCGTACCTATTGTGTACTGTATATGCTGCTCTATACATAGGGTATTCTGTGTAAACATGACTGGATACACACAAATTAATTGTGCTGTATAAATTGTTTACAACACGGAGAAACGTGGAGTGTTTTTGTGCAGGTTGTTTACAGAGAGAGAGTTTACAGTAAGAGATTTTGTCTGATAGAGACAGACAGGAGGAGGGAGAGAACAGCTGAGGTCTTTGTGTCTGTTGTGTCTATCAGCCAGCTGGTGGCATCACACACACACACACACACACACACACACACACACACACACACACACACACACACACGCACACAAGATTACTAAATCACAAAGGCGAGAGTGTGTGTGAGTGTGTCTTGATGGAGTGTTTTCCGGGACTTTCTCTCTAATCACCCTTATGTCTCTCTCACTCTCTGTAGATAAGAGCGGATTTCACACATGAGGTGCACTCTGTGTGTGTGTGTGTGTGTGTGTGTGTGTGTGTGTGTGTGTGTGTGTGTGTGTGTGTGTGCGCACGCATCATGTCAGGGCTTGCTGATTTGGGATCATCCGGTTTGTCTCACAAGAAGCCGATCAGACGGCATCTCTTATTTACACCATTTTCCACAAAGAAATGTGTGTGTGCTCTAAAAAAACAAGGTAGTTGTACGTGTGTGTGTGTGTGTGTGTGTGTCTGTTCACACAGAGTCAGATATTGTGAAAGAGAAAAATGAGGGTCCTGTTTAAAAGAGGAACTAAGAGACTGGCTGCACATGTGCATACACACACACACACACACACACACACACACACACACACACACACACACACCAGCACAGACGTACACAGTGGTACAACACATGATTGATTCTGCATCATCTGTTGCAGAGTTTTCTTTAATTTGCATCCACACTGCCGTTGTGTTTCATTACCAAACTCACGATCAGGAGCAGCTTCTGTAGCTTGTTTGTCGCTGACAGACGCTGCACGCGTCAACCACGAAGCTGTTTCACCAAGTTCACATCTCACACTCTCATAAAACACAGGTTCATTTCCCTAATGCTCATTTTGGCATTCACTCGCCACGTTGCTCCAGGTGAACGAAAACAACGTATGAGCTCGGGTCTGTGATAATTGCTGTGTTGTGCAGCCTCGGTGGTGACAGACTTCACACTGAAAGCAGCGCTGCATTAAAAAAAACCCACAAAGACTGCAGCGGTGGAGGCGTGTTGCTTCAGGTGCCAACGAGATGATGAAATGGTTTTGTTTTATCGTCACTAAATTATCAACTTCAAAGTGAAACAGATGAATCCACTCAGACTTCTTGCGATGAGGGAAACCGCTGCACAAATCATGCGCGTATCAGTGTCTCTGCGCGCTGTAACCAAGTGTTTCTGCAAAACAGGGAGCACTGACTAATGATGACTAAGTTTGAGAACTTTGACACCCACTTCCACCCACACATGCACACGCAGACGGACACTCAGAGAAACCACTAGTCAAACCACTAGACCGCTCATTGCTGTTGGCGGCTAAACTAACAACTTCCCACACAGACAGTTAATGACATTTTCGAGGTTTTAGGTGAAGAAAGTCGACTCGACGTGTGGGTTGATGTGGCTTGTTATCACACAATACATTAAACCCTCAAAGTATTGACGTTTTCGTCCAGAAATCATGGTCCTGAAACAACGACTGGACCCTCTGCCAAAGATGATTTCATCCATTCCATCATATCAGAGTCAGACACTGTCAATAAGCCAAAAGTTAAAGGATAAATGTGGTCATATTCTATATTTTTCTCCTTGTTAACAAATCCCATGTGCAGAGACAAACTAACCATGAACAAGTATTGTGTTTGTTTAAAGGCCTGATGTATTTTATCCCTCTGTGCCACAGAGGAAGCAGAATCAGAATCACCACTGGTCTGTCAAATCCACACTGGTCAAAGCCTCAAAGTCATTTCTGCGTTTCCGATCTATTTTAGGCACGTGAGTGGTCAGACTCAGAGGACTGAAACACCTCGACCACGACAGGACGGATTCTGACTCTTCTCCTCGCGCCACCATCAGGTCAATTTTAATTTGCCCAATGCCAAAATAATGGCATTCCCGCTGCCTCAGCTGTGTTATGCTAGCATGCTAACATGCTAAAATAAGACAGTGTGCCTGTTAAACATCAGCATGTTAGCATATCGAGGTTAGCATGTTAGCCTCGCAGAGCCTCTAGCCTGGCTGTAGACTCTTAGTCTTGCCGCAATATATTATATATATGATATAACAAAGGCATACAGTTAATAATTCCAGAGGCCTGAATGTCAAAGCAGAAGAAGCGGGTATCCTGTCTTCACCACACAGTTCCAGCTATAAAAAACCCACCGTGTTTTGTCATTTAAAGTCCTCTTCAGATGGAGTGATGCTCGCAAAACGAACCTCATTGTACTCTGCGCAGTTCAATTTGCATAAAAACAAATTTCTGCTCCTCAGCTTTCTTCAGTTGAAGGGCATAAATTATTAAAACGCTCATTTTTCAACAGCAGGACGGTGGAATCTATCAAACATTGACTGTTATTCCCATATTTCCATTCAGCTGGGGAGAGCTCGTCATTTTTATGTGTGTGTGTGAGTGAATGTGTGAGTGTTAGCATAGCTTGTGTACACAGGTCTGGTGTTTTAAATAGATAAGTTGGGACATTTGCCTGTGACTGATTTAGAGTAACTGTGGTCTAGTGTGTCCGTTAAAGATACACGGGGGTGAGAGAGGGGGGAGGCAGTGCAAGGTCGACGCTGAATGGGGTGTAACGAGGAAGTTGAGCGAATACTGTTTTTATTCATATGTACTTCCCCTAATTTATCCACGCTGCGTTGTGTGCTTGTGGCTATTTACACCTATTAAATTACAGCCAGCGTGAAGCTTGATGCTGGTCTCACTGTAGCTCATATTGATGCCATTTTTTAAAAACTACACCACATGCATTCATGTTTTCACTGTTGTCGTGTTCGGGTGTACCTCTTCCACTGCGGCCCACAAAGCGCAGGTCGTTGAATCTGGCCACTTGGTTCTTGATGGCGGCCGTGGCGTTGCGCAGCTCGGCTGAGTAGTTCTCGTCATTTCCCGCCATCACCGTTACCAGAGTGCCATCAGGGATGTCGCCCAGCGCGACCACCTGGTGACACGGTGGAAGAAAGGAGGAGCAGAGATTGGTGAGCCCACAAGGCGATCAGCCTCAGATGTTGCTTAACTTATTGTCTCGTTATCTATTATCTTACTTCTGTTTGGGATAACCATGTTCTGGATTCTTGAACTACAGTTCCCATCATGCTCTGAGGGACACAAGCAAGCAAGGAAGTATTGAACTTGTCTTTTATCTTGGCCTAAAAGAGGCATTTACAGCTAACTTGTAACTAGCTTGTAACAAATGTACAGCTTGCTTCTTACTAGCTTACAGTGTGTTACAACCAGAGATGCACCTGTCCAGGTAAAGATCACACACACATTCACACAACATGTTTGGCTCATGCTTTTATATCCCGCTTGATCCAGAATAAATGAAGCTGGACGTTGAATACTTATCAGCGAGTGAACTTTCTATCTGATCATGGGATCCATTTTATTGGCTTCAAAATGTCACCGAGAGAAACAAACAGCTTTGGGCTTTTTGAGCTCTCGAATGTCATGTAAGAGATGCAAAACAATGAAATAAAAGGTCAAAAAAATGTTCCCTGAAAGATGAAACTCTGCCGAAACGCACACATAAAATGGAAACGTGTGACACTCGGTGCACTAGAGAGCACATTCGCCTCCTCTACGCCTACGCAGAAATAGAGCCAGGGAAGGCGATTTCCATATTAACGCTAATCACACCAAAACATCAATGTGCAAATGACCACAGCAGATAGTGTACTACGGACAGTTTCTCTTTTAACCCTGAGCTTTCCAAGTGAGTAACCAAAGCCTGCGATAACGGGGACTCTAAACCTTGTCTTCCCCCTTAAAATGTCCTCACGCGTCCCCTTCACTGTCAAACAGCAGCATTGTTTTCCAGGGAATAACATCAGTCTCAAATATTTGTCTAACTCTGTCGTTTACCATCAAAGAGGCCTTGAGTACGACGTGAATTTTCAATACGCTGATGTCCCAATAATCCACCGATGACAGTATTGATGAGCCTGTGGTGGAATGTGATTGGATAACATTCTTCTACAAACTCGCTGAGTTTGAAAATGCAGGTCCTGGCCTGCAAATAGTTTACACTCGAGAGCGGGGGGGAGAGAAGGACACACACACACACACACACACACACACACACACACACACACACACACACACACACACGCTGGCCTGAGAGCTTCATAATTGTTTCCTTTGTCTTGTTTATTCTGCCGGGCTGGTTTCATGCTCTACTGCTGCCAGTCTCTTTCTTGTCTGCCTGTGTGTGTGTGTGTGTGTGTGTGTGTGCGTGTCTGTGTGTGTATATTCTTAAACAGTTGAGTATGTGTCCTGTTTATGCACACTGTACCTGTGCGTCCACCTGCAGCACAGTGTGTATGTTGTCATGTATCCAACCACATTTGCACCTGTGCATATAAAAATGTGTCCTGAAATGTGTATTTTTGCGTGTGTGTGTGTGTGTGTGCATCATAACAGTCATCCATTACCAGTAAAAGGCAGTGACATCCGCTCATGACACTCCATAATGATGCATAATGCACCAAACTCACACTCACACTCACACACACACACACACAAAGGCATGTGCGAACGCTAATGCATAAAACTCAATAAATCAATCAGTTGTGTGTTCTGCGGCTAAAAGCTGCTTTTCCATAAATGCATTTTGTCTCAAAGTGCAGGAAAGCCGTCCACATCCACACACATCAGTGCATGAGGGAATACACAAGAAGATGAGCCCTCCGTGTGGAAATATAGTACAAAAGACTCAAAATCAACAAACTAATTTACATAAAAGGAAATCAAAAGAAAAATAAATCACGTTCTGATGCAACAGAAATCAGACGCTCCGATGTCTGATCAGACTTGTCGCGCTGTCCGGTGAAAATCTCCGAATATGAGCTGTGATTTTGTTTTTAAGATATATTGGATGAAGAGAAAATTGGCCAACTTGTTAAGCAAATTAAACCATTTAAAATCCCAGAGAAATATCTGAGTGATTCCTCGACACAGAGCTTTCCAGAGACACATGTTTTCACGACACAGCTGTGTTTGGTTATTTAAGGCCGAATATTAAGGCCAGTATTTTTAATCAAAATAATTAAAGCTTTAATGTTTGCTCTCTCACTCTGTTAAGTGGAAAAGACTTTCATTTAACTGTGATTTGACTGGCCAGTGAATTATTTTTAGAATCAATGAATTCCTGGAGTCATTTCTAAAGCAAAAATGAACAAGATTCAATGATTCCAGCTTCAGAAATACGAGGATTTTCTGCTTTTCTTTAATGTAAATGTGAGATAATTTCATTAAAGTCTAAAATGTACAAGAGAATGAATGAACTCTGGTACGTTTTTGCAGTGGTGTATCAAAAGTAAAAATACTAATTTCCTGAGTGTCTCCTTTTATATTATTGTATAATTATGTTTCTCTTAGGTGATTACTGATACAACATAAAGTAACATACACACCTTAAAAGCAATGGGCAGAGTCTTGTTGCACCTCCAGTGTGTGGGCAGCACAGAGCACAGGAAGTTGGGACTGTCGGTCTTCACCAGCTCACCTGGATGATCTGAGATCACCTGAAAGAAAAGCAAAACATCACAGTTACCTTGACGACTCAAATGTGAGCAGTTTTCAATGTGGTGGCGTCCATGTTGGATGTTATGACAAATTCAATCAGCGTGTATATTTAGCCCCATGTCACCGTACCTCCACCATGCCGCGGTCGGCCATGCGCAGTTTGCCCACCAGAGCGGCCCCACCTCCGGCCTCCTGGGCGCCCAGGGGCAGGGCCTCGGCCATCTTCCCCCCCGAGGCGAGAGTGGTGGAGGGGGGGGTGTAACGCCGGCCAGGGGCTGGGTCTGGGAGAGGACAGATGAGGTCAGCTGAGCTCATTTTCCTTTCATGCTCCTCTAAATATCTCCAGATTTATTATGTTTGATGGAGATGCAGACAGATATCAGAGTCAGTTACAATTTTGATAATCAACTAAGCTTTAAAGTCAAAAATTCATTGGTTGCAGCTTCAATTCTGGTCCCAAATGTGACTCTGTTCTGGTTCTCTTAGTCTTCTGTACTGATAAATGAAATATCTTTTGGCCTTGGAGTGTTGATTGGACAAAACCACACACACAGGCAACTTTGATTGCTAAAGAAATGAACGAACTATGGTTGATCTGATCTGCGACAGATGAGCTCGAGTTCGTTTTACTTTCATTCTTTCACCAAGAAGGAAGACTTAAACTCTGAAAGTCACTGGAGCAGAAATAAAAAGGATGTATGAAATCAGACATGAACGCAATCGCACAGATGAAACTCAAAGACACTCTGTAACACACACACACACACACACACACACACGCAGTGCATGATGACACACACTGTGGTCACACTGACTCGAATACCAGAGTGTGTAGTCATGAAACTAAAGGCAGCAGCAACACTCCTGCACTCATCCCCCATTTTGCCCCAAGTCTTCCTTAAACGAACACATGAAAGCGAGGATGACTACTTCCATGAAGAGAACTGCATCTGGTGAGAAAAGTGAATGAAACAGAGGGAATCTGATAAATGAGCAGCTGCCTGTCTGTCTGTCTGTCTGTCTGTCTGTCTGTCTGTCTGTCTGTCTGTCTGCAGCATCAGTGGCTCCTTTTGGTTTGTCAGTCAGCCAACCCACAATTGAAGCCACATGCTGGCGGTTTGGAGTTTAGTTTACAGTTTGAAACCCTCCCACCGCTACTATAATGTACGACTGCCTGACCAACGGCCAGCGGTTTTAACACATGAGGCCACAGACACACTCAACCACGTCAAATCTTGTATTTGGGGTCTGACACACTGAAGATATTTGAATAATCAGAGACTTGACCCAGGCATCATGTCTGGAAAGTTACAGATTTATGACGCAATGCCCTTATTTGTTCCCTTGATTTTAGGAGCTGTGATGCAGTCGGTAATAAAGCTTGAATGTCTTATCTTTTAGTTATAGAGGCGTTATCCAGGTAGCAGTTTTTAAAGCGAGGCTTTGCTGAGGGAGCGGCGGGGTTGTGCTTTCAGGACGGCCCAGGTCGGCTCTGCACCAAAAGGCCGGGCCACAGCAGCGGCTTTATCAGGTGAGGCGAAGCGGCCTTTTCAGGCAACACTGGTAAGTAATGTTAGATCATAAGTTTGTGTTTGACACGAAGTGGCACTGACTTGATGAGTCATTTCCTTCTCAACTTTGTCTGTTCCCTCTTTTACTTCAACTGTTTCTATGCTGAATTCATGTGGATGATGGAGACACAGCCAGAGAAAATCACACAGAAATCTGGAGTCTAACATCTGTCCTAGAAATGACAGGTGAGCCCACACCTCGCATACATTAAGGCAGAATCACACCAGAGTACAGTCACTATATAAGTAATTATTAAGCATCATCACAATGTGTGTGTATAATGAAAGTCACATCATAACTGTCAATGTTTGTGTCTTTGGTTGATGTACACTAAGACTGAAAACGCCTGCAGTATCACCTCCAAACATCACCACAGCAGCTATTTGGGTCAAATCTATGGGAAAACAGCGGAAGAGTTTCCCAAACACAACACCATCATGAGCACACGCAGGCACGGAAAGGCACATTTTCAGCCAGTGAGTGGTTCTGCTCTGTCTTTTCGCTCGCGTGTGTTGAAATAAGCAGCTCTGCAGAGACACGGACACGGACAGGAGGGAATTCATGAAGGACTTTCTATTATTTTTCCTGACGTTGCTGCATGTGAAACTCTTGTAAAGCAACAGAGAAATATCGTAAAGGTGAATTCAGACAGAAAAGACTTTTACCGTATTTTGCGTCCCACAGAAATACCATTTGTGCGCCACAGTGCGCCCACAGGTACTCAACTGCTCCGATCTTCACTATAAACCTCCCGATTTCGTCTTGAAATAAAAAAAAAAAAACAGATGGTTTTCTGTAAATTTGTCACGCTGTCGGGTTTTTCTTGTCTGTCCGTAATGATCGGCCAAGTTCCGCTGCTTTATCCCCTCCAGAGGCGTCAGATTGCAGCCTCAGTGCGCACGAGCCCGCCGCAAAGCGATGTCCGAAGCAGCTTCCCGACACTTGGAATAAAAACACTGGCGTGCTTTTCTGGAGTTGTCCACGCGGAATAAAAGTCACTCTGAGCCCTGTGATGGATTTTGGAAGGTCTTCAATGCTCCGTCTGACTCCTCGCAGCTGAAATTAAACTTCCACACGCTTTTGGCATCAGAAGTGAAGTGAAATGAAGTAAAGTATGAAGTATTTCTACTTAAAATCACGCTTCATTCTGGTTTTAACAGCCTGCACCGAGCACGCCGCGCTCTCTCTGTTCCCCAGCTATGACTCTCTCTCTTCCCCTCGAGATGAATGGACATCCCCGCTGACAGCGCCAGGATTTTACCGGCAGTCTCTGAATTTGCATCTCATCTTTGCACGGAGCAGCTCTCAGCCAATGGAGAGGCTCGCCGCTGGCTTTCGCTAGTAGGGGATTGACCAATCGGCGTTATGTCCGTCCGGGAGGAGGCGGGGTTTAGGGGAGATCGAGAGGGGGAGAAAGCACAGCCGCACTTCCTCTTGCGCTGATGAAGCGGCAGAAACTGGCTGCACCTCTTGAAATACATACAACACTGTGTTATAATGCATGTGTTTAATCTGTGGGACAGACTAATGTATGAATTAAAACTGAACAAGGAAATGAAAGATGGAGATAAATTTGAATTAAATTAGTAAAAGACAAGATAAAATTTAATAAATGCCACTACTTCTGTGAAGAAAAAAAAAAAAAAACACCGCCACATCTCCCAAACTGCTTGATTTCCTCTCAGAAATAAGAAATGCAGTCAGTCTGCTCGTTTCAGATGACAATAAAGACAGCGCATCCAAACCTGCCTGTCAGTACCAGATACAGACAATAGGGGGCAGTATGTGATCTAAGTCAGGACACAAGCCTGATGTGTTTCCAGAGCCGTCTGAATGAACTGCAGCCACATAAAAAACACACCACCGAAGCTCTCAAGCCAGACTCCATTTAAATAAATAGGACTTTTGTATTGTGCTGTCTATGAAAACATTAACAGTATGACTTCAAAATGTCCTGAATTACACGGAGCCACCGATTTAAATGTCACCCACCAACTGCAGTTCGTTGAGTAAAATCAAGTGTTCGTTCCCCCAGTGCCTCCCCAGTTTGATCAAAAAAAAAAAAAAAAAAATGCTCTCTTTGGTGATTCACAAAATTTTATCCTGTTAATTTTAAATGATAATATTGAATCACTGACGAGCTGGAGACCATCTTACCAAATACTGAAAGTACATGGCAGAAGAAACTTTATACCACATATAAAAACATATATAAAATGTCTGAAGACACGTTTTAATATTTGAGCAACTTTGCTGAAATCTAAGATGAATTAAAGTTGTCACTATGTGAGTTAGGAATTATTTTATCTTACGGCAAACAGCCCTGTGCTGCACAAACAGCTGGGGGATGGTGGGGTGAGGTGGACCGGCTGTGCAGCATCTCAGCATCCCAGAATGCATCCTGGTACAATTCATCTTCAACTTGCATTTAATCCAGTGTTGTTAGAATAATTCCTACATGTAAATATACAATTTAAACCAGTTTTTACCAGGTGGTATTTATATAAAGTACACGCTAATCACACTGTAAAAATGATGGGTAAGAAAACATTTCCACTGATAAAAAAAAAATACAGCATCTGTGTGGCTGCTTACTTGAATTTTGGTGGCTGAATTTCACCAAATTTAAGCAGTTTTTACGTCTCAAATTGAACTGAACTGAATTTGAGAAACTTGTTTGATGATTTTTGAAATCCTTCTTAAATTTGGCAGCTGCAAAATTAAAAAACTGGAAGTCAGTAAACACAAATTCAGACTGATGGAGGAAGAAATCTTTAGTGCTTTGAATTCAGAAGTATTTCAACATCAAGTATTCAGTGTCTGAGGTGCAGTGAATTATATCAAATAAGAAAAGTAATCCTGCTTTTTAATTTAATTTAGAGAGGCCATTTTTTTTTTTTTTTGCACAATAGCTCTTAAATAAGAAGATAAGTGACCAACTGGCTCAACATTAAAGGCAGTTTCTGTTTTGAGGGTCACGTACTCGTCGTCGTGTGCACCTGCCTGTTTCAGTGAGGCCTTTTTGGGAGTCAGTCGATTTGATTTGAGTTAAATCAACACGCTGTCGGATGTGTTTTAGTGAAACGCCAGTCTGCCTCTCCATCCGTCCCTCTGTAGCCAAAGGGGAGATGATGAAAAATGTAAATGCCTCCACTCTCGTCTCGGCCTGAGATGGACGTGACGTGGTTTGCCCTTGGAAATATCTATTTTTCACTTCCTCATCCAGGGCCTATTTGTCCTTCTTTACTTGTTATCTGAAGATCACCTTGTGGAAGAATTGAGACACCTCAAAATGGCCAATCAAAGATTCACCGATGCACAAAAAGCTGGGTACAAGACGAACAATGAAACCTGCTTGTATTAAGCACAGTTCTGCTAAAAGCACGACATGCTAAATCTGCACCCAAAGCACTTCTGTCAACCTGCAACTTCATCAAAGTTAGTGTCATTAAATTTGACACTGGACATTTATTCCTCATAGAACCACACTTATAAATAATTCATACACCGAAGGATGCTTTGAAACTATATATCTGTGAAAATTTCAGGCCTTATGCCAAGTGTACAGACAGATTCTGTAGAAACAAAGCGGGTTTAGACGCTCATAGCAGTTCATATGGTCACATATCATCACGGAGGTATATCTTGATGGTTATTTATGTTCACAAAACGAGGCTTTAAGACGACTTGTGCTGCCACAAAATGTCAAAAATGTAATATTTAGTTGAAAATGATTGATTTTAGAAATGCCTGCGTTGATCTCTCCCCCATAATAAAAAGCTCTGGGTCCTGTCTGATTTGACCAAAACAGCCCCGTTTGGCAGTCCCGTTAAGTCCTTTAAGACTTGAAGACTGATGTTAAAATATTTGTGCAAGAGGGAAGAAATTAGATTAAGACGCTGTGCGAACACATGAAGACACAAATAACACAGAGGAGGCAGAGAGAAGAATCACGGCAGAGGGAGAGGAGTTGGATTACGCTCTGCCAGCGTTTCTCACTGACTGGCTCGCAATGTGAGCCGCTCAGTGTCCTCTGATCCATAATCAATGCCCAGGCACAATCGCCTATCAAAGTTATTGATAACAGCATTGCTTTGCATTATCTGCAGCAGTCGAAATAATAGCCACATGCAAATCAAATGGATAAAAACACAAAGATCCCTTAAATTGACGATAAATTCAAGACACGGAATAAAAGTGACAAGATGAAGATTATATTAGTATTTGGAGTTTTAGGTCCATCAAGGCCTCGATGCTTTGAAAAAGGATTTCCCACCATAATGGGAACAAACTCCTGAGTGCACATGCAGTCACTATAAAGACAAATTTACCAAAGGACACTGTACTTGTAAACAACCAGCTTCATGGCAAGAAATAGATATAGAATAAGTATATTTTTATTTCAATGTCTGAGTCTGGAAATCAGACCAGCTCACAGAAAACCCTTTATGGACACTGGAACTGATGCCCTAATACCCTGAAAAGACATTTCAAACACTATTATATATCAATGCAGGTAACTGAACCATCCAACCTTTTATCAGACGAGAGCTTCAATATTAGACGATTCTCAAAAATCCTGGATTTCCTTCTTATCTGATTCTCATTTTCTGCAATTTCTGCACGGCAGTTATGATATGGTTTATGGAACTAAAACACCTCGTTAAGGTTCGGGTTAGGCAACAAAAGAAAGTTAACTGCATGCCTGGTGGCCTGCATGAAAGCCCAACCTTTAAATCCTGAGTTTCCACCTGGTGCATGGAGTATTAAAATAAACTGAGCATGGATTATCAGACAAACATGGAAAAAAATGACAAAAACACTGATTAACAGCAACAGACAAGTGGCATGACAAGACCAGGTGATGGTGACTATGAGGTGTCAAGAAGAATAAGCTTTACCAAAGAGTCCGCTGCCTGTTCGGCCTTTCCTCATCAGGTACATGGCCCAGGACAGAGGGCCAGAGCTGGAGAATGCCCCAGGGTTCATGCTTCAGTCCTGGGTGTGGAAGCAGCAACAGCTGGGGCCAAATATCCGGCACCCAGAAGGAAGAGAAAAAAAGGCTATCAAGGCACACAATAATAAGGAGAAGAGGGAAAACACCAGGAGGTAAACGGGAGGGAGTGGGAAGAAAAAGAAAAGGTAAACAAGAAAGAGAAGGAAAAAGAGCAAAGAAAGTTTTTTTTGTTTTTTCTTTTTTCACTTTTTCTTAGTCCAAAATTTTAAGTCAACAAGAACAAGTCAGAAACTCGTTCAGCGAAGAAGAGCTCCAGCCCGTCCTCACCTTCGCCATCGGCTTTTATACCCCTCATTCATCCCCTCGCCCCCCTTCCCCCTCCCTCCATCTCACCCTTCATATTAGTAAAAACAAAAAAGAAGCGAGGGAGTAAAGAGGAGGAGGAGGAGGAGGAGGAGGAGGAGGTGGTGGAGAAGGAGGAGAGGAGCCAGTCAAGCTTAATTCATTCCCTCCTTCTCTAAAGCGTAGCCACGGGGGACACGACTCCACTTTGCCCTCAGGCTCTTTAAAGCTGCTAATTTCATTTAGCTACTCAAATGATTTTCTCCATTTTTTTCTCCCTGTCCTCCTCCTCGCCCTCCCTCTTCCTCGCTATTTCAAAGTTCTGGTAGGAAATTGAGGTCATTCGCTTGAGTGATATGAGTTTGTTTCACTCACTCAGCTGATTTGCTAAATTTCTTATTTTTGCAACCACACATTCATAGAATTTGGTTGTTCTAGATGGACTTTAGCTCGTACAAGCTAACACCTCTGTTGCCAAGCTAATCAGGCTAATGGACACTATTTGCTTTGTTGCTAAGTGGTTGCAATCAGGTGAGCTCGGCTACCTGTCCTGACCTGTCTGAAAGAAAGAAAGGAACGAAGGAAGTGACTCACAATGTAGTAGAAGTGTAAAGTGACAGGACGAGAAAGTTCAATTCATGGACACTACTCGAGTAAAAGCACTTAGTTACATTCATCTCTGTTGGTTAAAGTTAAATACAGATGCTCAACCAAACCTCAAGGTGACCACTATGACACACAGACACACACACGCAGTGGTGGACAGTGAGCTTCCCACCTCTCCCAGAGGCCCTTTGGCTGGTGACATCACCACAAAACTCCCCGTGTGTGTGTGCGTGTGTGCGTGTGTGTGTCACTGGGTTATGGTGAGCCACAGTGGTCGTCTGAGGTGTGTGTGTTGTTCACAGTGGGCCAAACCAGCTCCTCCTGTGTGTGGACTGATGGTAAACCATGGAAACATAACGGCGTCTGTAGGCCGACACACGGTTTGGTACAGCAGAAACAAAGCTGTCTTCACATGCTTTCCCCTTTTTCTTTTATATTATGGGTTTTTTGAAAACACCACCTTCGATTTTAATTATAGTGCAAAAGGCACTGACATAAATAAAATAAAAGCTTAATTTCCGACACAAAAAACACTTGTTTATGCTTACTTTGAGGTTAACTTAACAAGTCTAGTTTACAGCTGTGTCGCTGTTCTATTCAGTTTGCCTCTTTTCGGATCCATTTAGGTGAAATAAATTTTCAGATTTTTGTCGGGTAAATAAAAACTCACCTTTCTGAGGCCTGCCTGCTGCTGTCTACCTGCCCGGTCACTGAACAAAATAAGAAACGGTGCTTGAATGACGTTGAGAAAAGTTTAAAAATGCTCAGACCTTTTCTAAAATCATTCATGTGCTGCTGTGATCGAACGCTCTGTTAGATGCATCTTGGGCTAAACAGCTTATGTATGCATGTAGGAGGAGTGCAGCCTTTCATTATATCCATGTCAGACACATTTTCTGTGCAGACATCCACAGTTTACACCATTTCAACACGGAAAAATCCTTTTTTTAGAGCCTGTAACTGGATGCAGGTTCAGGCGTAAAAGGCCAGTCACATCACTACATGTTATATTTCATGTCCCGAGTATTCAGTATATGAAGTTCACAAACGGGAATCACACTTACACACACTGTAATCACAGTGGAAAAGGAAAAAAAAAACTCTGTGTGTGTGTGTGTGTGTGTGTGTGTGTGTGTGTGCCAGCGGCTGTCTGTCCCTGTCGTCCCCTGAGCTGAGGCCACCCTGAGGCCAATGACAGTGGCATGGCGAGGATCAATACCACACACACACACACACACACACACACACACACACACACACACGCTGCCACCCTGAGCGAGGGATCGATGGAGGGATAGAGGGAGTCTGGGGAAAAGGAGGCGTCCTCTGGTTTTTACCTCCCATCAGCCCCTTTAACACCTCCTCTCATTCTATTCATAAAAGCGTTCAGTCATCAAATCAGATCTTTATATTCCTCAAACTCTTCGGTTTCAGGCCTCGTTCAGACACTTCGGGAGTCAATTCTAAATTAATGTTAAACAGCATAAATTTAGGAGTCTAATGTTAACTACGAGGAGCAGTTAGAGAACTTGTGTCCTCTAAAATACTCTGAATATTCATCGGCAAAACCAGTGTTAACAAGTTCCAAATATCAGTGTAAAAAGGTCAGATTTTAATATTAAATTCCTAAAGTATCAATTCCTTCAAAAGCTCCATCAATCACATGGAAACACGTCTAAAAATACTGTGTTTTTACTGTCACAGTGTCAGTGTTATCACTGCTTCTACATTTAGACGTCTGTGTATTTTTATTGATAAGTGTAAAAATCAAATGAGGCAAATTTGGACGAAAGATTCTACATTTTGTCTCATTTATTGTGTGATTATGTTAATTAAGTTCTTCTGTTTGTTCATTGCCTTTTAAACATTCAATAAACCAGCAAAAATAGTGAAATCAAAACCGAAAACGAACATTTTATGCGGTAATTTCAGGAAAAAGATTTCGGAAATCCGCTCTTGTCAGTTGCAGCTGTTTTAATCAGAAGCAGATGTTTAAGCGACACAGAAATGACAACACACACACTCACACACGCGCACACACACAGTGAAAACGATAGAAAGTCGACATGGAGGAGTCAAGTCAGACACTTCAGTGGCTCAGTAGATTTGTATTGAGGCACTCTCATCAATTGATCAGTGACGGAGGAGTTAGCAATTGTCTCTAGTTAACAGAGCAGTCAATTCTATTTCTGTCTCTCTCTCTCTCTCACACACACACACACACACACACACACACACACACACACACACACACACACACACCTCCTCTATAATTCATGGGGTGTATTGTGCGGATGCAGTTAACTGCCGCTTAAAAGTAATTAATTGATTTTCTGACATATCAGTTAGCAGCAGCACCGAATGACACACACACACACACACACACACACACACACACACACACACACACAAGATAAAAAAACAGATAAGGACAGACACTCACACACATAGGCAACACACTGATATTCATGCATAGCCACATTACACAAAGTTGTGTGGTGACACACACACGCACACACTAAAATAAAGTACATGCCAGTACTGTGAGGACTGTGTGTAAAATACATCAATTACAGAGAAATTTTAGCAAAAAGAGTCATAAATGTCTTTAATTCTACCATTAAAACGCCATTGATCCGTCTTTTCCATCAGACAACGACTTAGCTTCCTGTTATTTCTTATGGTTTTGTGGTATTTTATCCACGCTGACTCTTTGCCTCGTTAGCTCTGAGGTGAAGAAAAGCACAGTTAGCGTCGTGCTGCTCGCTCACAGCCTGCTGGAGCACTTTATGGCTCAAAAGGGACCTTTGCTTTATGGCATTAACCGTGAAGGGCTGCTGCTGGAAAGCTTTCAGGCTCTCTGCCACCAGCAGATGGAGGAAGAAGTGAAAGGCCCACAGTCGCCAAAGGTCAGCAGAGGTCACCGGGGATGACCCCTGGCCTCTTTACACTACAACATACACGACGATTCTCTGCACACAATCTGCAAGAAGTGTTCTAAAAAGACAACGTAATGGCGTCTTCAAAGCCCCTGTGGACTGAGTTCAGCGTCGCTGGACTGCAGCGTTGCTGTGGCTGAACCACAGTCATCTGTTAGCTGGCCTCTGACCCATCAACATATTACCTCATCAGCTTCACTTTCTAACTGTTTGTGAGTCACAGTAATCCGTGTTAAGATTTCCTACTTTGTTATTTGTACTAGTTCGTCATGCAGCTTTTCCCGAAGTGCAGGAGATGAGCAAACTGTCGCCAAGCTTTGGGCTTTGTCTGCAGACCACTGCGGGCTCTTTTCAGACAATGTCTCACTTCTCCATTGTTACCTTCTTCTTCTTCTCTTTCTAAGCTGTAGAGGATGAAACACCCACTAATGCCATCACCGTTCACGAGTTATTTTTGGTCGAAATGCTTCAAAATCAGGTGTGTGAACCATAATGGAACCCGGCTCCATGTTGATGGAAAAGGGGGAAAAGATTCTTTGTCCACTGGAAAGGAAAAAGCCCTATTTTAACCTTTTTTTTATTTATGGGATTTGTTAACACATAATCAGCCTGAATATCTCTGTTTATCCTTACTGGAAAGAGGCAACGGGGACAAGAAGCAATTAATGTTAACTTGGTGTTGAGAACGACTGTGACGAATAACACACACACCCACACACCCACCCACACACACACACACACACACACCCACCCACACGCACACACACACACACACTCACACACACACTGGCCTGAGAGCTTCATAATTGTTTCCATTCCTTGTTTATTCTCACTTTCTTCACAATATGTTGATCAGAAAAATATAATATTGGAAAACAGTTTGACGTCTGGGAAAAAAGTTGTGGAAACCTACTTTTAATGTGGAAAAAAAAAAAACCGGGATGTGTGTATTTGTCCTTTGTGTGTGTGTGTGCGTTGAATTATTCAGCCGGCCTCTGTGATGAGAGAAGATGGGTTGTATTCTTGCTAAACTAAAAATTGATTTTCTGACACAAGACATGAAGGACAGAGAGAGCAAGGGAGAGAGCAAGAAAGTCAAAGTTAGTTAAATGTTCATACTTTCCGCGTAGAAATGGAAATAAAATGGAGGAGGACAGAGAGAAGGGAGACAGCGTCTCTGATGGAGAGAGACAGATGAGACAGAGAGACAGCACGATAGAGAGATAGATGGAGGAAGATAGAAGTGCCCCGGGCTGTGTTTAGTGCAGTTTGAATGGCTGAGCAGGTGCATCAGAGCAGAAACGTCTAACTCACACACACCGAAAAAGGAGAAACACGCGTCCACACTGCAGGCTGGACAGTGAACACAGACTGATCGGGAAGGTTTACTGCAGGGACGTCCTGCCTGTCCACTCCGTGTCTCTGAGCTCTGCACTGAGAGACGAACGAGCCCTGTTCATTTCGCTCTTTCCTTCACATTTAAATGGAGCTTTTCTGAATGCTGCTCTCACGTTGGTTTGGCCTGATGAAAGTGAAGTTGTCAGAAATTGTCACAAACACAGTAAATGCACAGTTACTTCTGATAACAGTGATGTGAAGCAGCCAAAGTCATCTCTCTCTTTCAAGTCATCCATCCAGCGCAGTAAAGCACCATCTCATTCTGTACCAACCAGCCCGTCACCCCGTCACAAGGCTAAGAGCTTACAGTCATGGTGGCAGCTCTGAGCTAAATGCTAAATTGTTTGGATGTAACGTGCCTCTGTCTCCACCCACCCCTCCACCTCTCGCCTGCAGCTCAGGAATACCTGCTCACCTTTGGCTCTGCTCATCAATCACACACACCTCTGCTGGTTTACTGTGTTCGCTACCGTACGCTAACAAATGATAAGTGGTAATATAAGAGGAATTCATCCATACATTGAATAGGAACAGCATACAGAGGGGGAAGAAGCAACTGATCCTCGGTCTGCTACCTGCATCATAGCCTCTACAGTGTGTTAATGCTGTGTTTTTAGGGAGTCACAACCTCTTGCACAGACCCACTCATGCACTGCTGTAACTGAACTGTAGTAGTACTTGCAGGGTCTAAGGCTCGCTGACTCTGGGGTGGAGTGTATCTATGCTGCACCTCCAAAACAGAGCAGTAAGAAGATGCTAGTTTATGTAGGGAAGTGGAAAGAATAATAGATTGATGCAGACAGACAGACGGATGGATGGATGGATGGATGGATGGATGGATGGATGGATGGATGGATGGATGGAGTCGCAGCGGTAGTGTGTGAACAGAAGGATGAGTCCAGTCCTTGAGGGCAGGAAGAGAAGGATGAGAGGAGGATTGAGGAGGAGATCCCTGAGGAAACGAGGGATTGAGTGGAGGAGGACAACAGAGAACCGTGACTGATGATCAAACTCTTTTAGCATCAGTCTTTCAACGTGTGATTGTTATTCAAATCCAAGTTCAACTCTTTAATTTCAAGAGTTGGTCATCGCACAAATTATCTGCTGTCCATTTTTTCGGCACACCGCTCGGCCACGTGCGCCTCCATGCGCTGGCTCAACGCTGCATCGGTGCGTATGTGCGTGTGACCAATCACGTGTGATGACAGGCAGAGATCACGCCATCAGGTTAAAAGCAGACAGGGAGGCTGGTGGCCTGCAGTTCTGAGAGACTGTAGATTTCCTGGTTTCATCTTTGATTTACTCTTTTCATTTTGCATTCTCAATACTGTTCTGACACTCATGGCCAACGGCTGATTGTTTCTTCTCCTCCTGCTTTGGGGGCAAGTTCCTGGAACTAAATTCAGGTCGTGCTGGCGGTGATACTCAGTCTGAGCTCCAGGTATTTTGGGGGATGGGCTGCCACAGATTGCTGCACACAGCAAACATGGCAATTAACCAAAACTGTAGATTGTGGGCACAGTGCTGTTGAGCATGCTACTCCCTTAGTTAGGTTTCCAAGTAATAGTCAGGTTGCTTCGCTATTTTCAAAATCATGCAACATATCAAAGAATGAGCAATTTTTCCACACAAGAGGACACTGATCATTATTAGCAGGCACACACTGTAGATTCGTGCACCACAATCTACCAGTCACTACGGACGGCCACAAAAATCAATGACTTTTCCAGGGCCAAGATCATTTCTGACAGTTACAGAAGGAGACTTCAAATCAACTAATTAGCCATTCCCATCCCTCAGGCTTTGGGTACTTTATGCTTTTTGTAGCATGTGTGTGTGTGTGTGTGTGTGTGTGTGTGTGTGTGTGTGTGTGTGTGTGTGTGCGCGCATGTTTGCATGCTAAGTAACCAAGAAAATTCTGGAAAACAGAGACGGAGCATCAAAGTGGAAGGAAGCAGCAGAATCAGCCAATCAGAGACCTTAAATCCAACCACAAGGGGACGCACAGAGTCCCAAACGAGCCAATGAATAAATCAGAAGGCTTAGTCGCTGGGTGGAATTTACAATACAGAATAGAAGAGCGCTAATGGGTACGGGCCACACATACACACTCGTCAGGACAACACTTTGCATTCACTTGTTAACCACAATGTGGGGACAAATGGGGATGGAGGGAGGAAAAGGGGTGAGGAGGAGTGAGAAAAGGGTGAGGCGACTCTTTGCATGACTTCGTCGTTAACCACATCACTGAAGGGACCTCGCCTCGCCTCACACAGGACACCTGTCCCACCAGACTTTACAGACACGCACCCGCCATCTCACCCATTAAGGCTGAGGGGAACCAGTGCGGTCTGGAGAAAAAACCGGCCGGGAACATTGAAAAGCTCCGAATGATCGGAGGGTTCATCGATCGTCAGATGGCTCTTCGCTGTTGGCGGTTTTTTGAAACTTCGTAGGAGGTTAGAGTCAGCGGGGAAGTGTAGCGAAACAAAGAGGGCGCCCGAAAATAGACATGGGTGACGACATTCTTCATGAACCAGCAGCGCAAACATGCAGGAGCTTTTGTGAACGTACAGCTGCAAATGATACACTTCACTATATGAAATGTGTGTGATTATTGGTGGATTAGCCAAAAGTGCGAGATCTCGAGGTTTGGCTCGGTAACCATAAACCCACCAGCAAACCTAAACGTAGCTAACCACTGACTTCCTACCCTCACAGCACACACACACACACACACACACACACACACACACACACACAAAGAGGGCTTTGCATTGACTGAAACATCTGGGCTCAACTTGCATTGGGTGCACACTGTGGTAAGGCTCAACTTTACCATTAATATGGGTCTGCGGCCTAGCTGGTGGTTCCCCCAACACACACACACACACACACACACACACACACACACACAGACGTACACACATGCACACACACTAAACTAAAAGCAGAAATAACACTACATGCAATAATTCGGTCTATGGTTGTAACAGCTGATCCCACACACTCATAACACAGACACACTCATGCAGTGTGTACATGGACACAAGTCATTCCGCATTATTCATTTCAAAAGTAATCACATTACTTTACTAATGACTAGCGTTGAAAATAATGTCTGAACCCGGCTCTTTCAAAGCATGTCCCCCCTCACTTTTCAAAGCTTATTTTGCCCTCAGCTTTGCCTCTCAGGCTAAATTTAGTCAGCTTTACCTCACCTTTAACCTGGCATAAACGCCTGCATCCTCTCTGCGTTCAAGCTCTAATTGAGCATCAAATCAATGAAGCACATTTATGTGTTTATACACTCATTCTTCCAGAAAGCATGGCAACAAAATCTGCATTACAAGTATAAAACTCCCCAGAGAACAGGAAGAGGATGGTAGGCTGCTGTCCCTCGACACCTGTGTTCATGTGAGGGCCCAACGGAGCATAAAGACGCCCAGTGGACAGGACGCCCAGTCACACAGACCAGTATTCATTTGGACTCAAACTCAAACTCAGTAATGAAATCCATGCCCTTCACCAGAGAAATGTCAGTATGTGTGAATCAGTGCAGACGCTGTCCAGATCACGCCGATATTAAAAAACACTGAAGCGATTAAGCAGGCGCTCGGAAGGAAGTGAGAGAGGGCAGCAGCGAGGGAGGAGACAGAGGAGGAGAGATGAAAAAGAGGAGAGGAAATGAAGGGATCTTTATTGGAGCTCCGTCTTCCTGCTGCAGCTGATGAAGGAGGACAGGAGGACGGAGACCCTGTAAAAAATGACGCTAAGATCTTACCCGAAAATGCACTGTGGGTAATTGCTGTTTTCTGATCTGCAGCAGTTGTTGTTGGCATTTACAGGCCGCCAGAGCACATAAGAAGTGCATGATGAATATTACAATTCTACATTTTAATGGACAATATTTAAAACCCACAAGGCCAAAAATGCTTTTAGCTGTAGATTAAAACCCAAAATATTAAATGTGATGTAAATTTCCGATGACCCCCCGACTGTTATACTCACTAGGACACCAAATGTGGATTAATCCGCCACAGAAAATAGTCCCCAACAAATCCTGTTTGAGTAACATTTAAGGAGAAGTGCAGCGAGCAGCTGTTTGAGGAAATGAATGAGCGTTTTTTTTAAGATCTGGTCAATACTTCACTGACTTTGACTGTAACCGAATCTAATTAAAAACACTTTAATTAGTCTCACATTTTACGACCGCCATGATCATCCTGTGTTTTAATGTTGACTTTTAGTGCCTCTTGATGTTAAATGCTGATTCCAACCATCAGTGGTGCGTTTAAAAATGGCTTTATGCTCTCGCTCTTGCCTTGAATACATTAAACACTGTCATAAAACAAAGTGGATGATGTGGGAATCCATGATAAAACCACCAGCTGAGTGTTGACATTTTTTGCAGGGGGAGGTGCAGAGATCAAACAGCAGAGCCTGGCTGTGTGATGTGTGGCCAGATCGCCACATGGGAGCCACTGTGTGTGCGTAGGTGTGTATAAAACATGTGTGTGTGTGTGTGTGTGTGTGTGTGTGTGTGTGTGTGTGTAGTAATGGGTAAAAGACAGACAGATACAAGATGAATCCATAGAAGGAACTCTGCGCTTATTCCCAGGCTTCAAAAGAAGAGACAGAGATCACAGCTGGACAAATGACCTAAAGCATACACACACACACACACACACACACACACACACACACACACACACACACGCACACACACAACATGCACAAACACACATATGCACGAAGAGACAACAACACCAACAGAAAGAATGAAAGACAGACTTTGAGTCCTTGTGGGGCTCTTCATTGCTATGTATCATCATGACTGTCTGACTAAACATATATGGATAATGTGTGTGGGTGGGGGTGTGTGTGTGTGCGTGTGTGTGTGTGTGTGTTGCATGTGCATTTGTGTGTGGCTCCAAAGCGCTGAATCATAATGATTATAGCAGACAGCTCCTCAGTGAGACTGAGGTATAAAACCTTACTGAGTCTAATAGTTGGACAGCAGGAGGTGACACACACCTACACACGCATGCACGCACACACGCATGCACGCACACACACACACACACACACACACACACACACTTTCATGTGGCAGCACAAAGGAAAATTGGTGTTGTACATTTTCAAAATCTATTTTCCAACTGCATTTCTTCCCGCAGCGATTAGCAGGAATGGAAAATTCCATCCAAAAAAGAGACAAGCATGAAAAGAAGCTGATGTCCTGCACAAGCTTTTGGCGTCTTTGTGAGGACATTCATGCAACCCAGAGGATGATTATCGATGATTTCTGACCACAATCAACATCTAACCAGCAGACTGTTGTGAAATTTGCCAAACACACTGCTGTTTCCCAGAGATTAAACCCTTTCTATGCAGGAAGCCCCATCGGCTTTCCTCTCTTGACACTCACAAGATAAAATATCAGACAAGATAATTCTGTTTTTAACATCTTCCATCCCAACATGTTTGGGATCACGCAGCAAAATAATTGAATTTAAAGCATGAATCTGCCTGTGCATCCAGATAATCTGTGTAAACCCACGCAGAAAATGCTGATCCACAATAATAAATCAATTGCTTTCTAATCACATGTTGTGAAATGTGCAAACAACTGTTTTCTAACCACGGCTACAGTTGGCACAGCTGATGGAGGAGGATTGAGAAACGATGTCTCAGACGTGTCAGCCCTGCTCTGCAGTGTGAACACAGTGACGGGTTGAGAAATAGTTGTCCTACACAGTAAACTGAAGGGAGGGGAAGGAGGGGTTTCTGGTAAAACAACATTACTAATTTCTCATAAGTCCTTCCTTGCCCTCTTTCATCTATCCCTTTTTCCATTTCATTCTCGCCGACTTCCCAACATCATCAACATGCTGGAAAACACATTTCTATCTGCTGAGAGTGAATGTGGGAATCAAAGGGCAGGACTGAAGCACCCTCATGCAGCATTTTGCTCCTCACGTTTGAAGAGCAGGCTGGATTATTTGTGTGATTTCAACACATCTTCATCCTTAAATGACTGAACGGGTCGACTTCAGTCCTCAGGTTGTTCATGAAACAGAGTCCATCCACCCGTCGCCCATGTGTGGACTGCCTGACTTCCTCCTTTGCTCCTGTCATAATTACTACAACTAACAATAAAGATGAAAGTTTAGACCCTGCCTTTGTCCCCACCTTCACATAACTGTCCAACCAGCTCTGCTTCTCTCCTTCATCCTCGCCTCCTCTTGTCTTCCTCTCCTCTTTCATGTTCGCCCCGCCTCCCCTCTTCCTGTTACTCGACTGCTAAAATAACGATTTCCGTTTGTCTTCTCACGCTGTTGTTTTGCTTCAACATGTTTTTCTTTTCGTGTGGGGGCAAGCACACGCACACACACACACACACACACACACACACACACACACACACACACACACACACACACTCACACATTGACACACACAGTTGAAGTCCAGTGAGCCCTCTCTTGTGGTTATTTATTGCAAAACTCTGCTTGGTCTGTGGCTTTGGTAAGTATGTTAGTGTGCATGTGTGTGTGTGTGTGTGTGTGTGTGTGTGTTTGTGTGTGTGTGCAAGAGAGGCAGAGTTGGTGTGTGTGGTTTACCAGCATGGCTAACCAATATACAGTAAATGCAAAACTGGATGCCACAGTCAGACACTGATCTTCTCTTTGTATGGTCATAATTAGTCATTTATTTGAATGTCTGCATTCAAATTATACAAAGACAAATATTTGCATCGAAAGTCTTGTATATTGTGTTGCACAGTGATGTCCAGCAATGGCAATAAAGTCTGTGGATCATTGTGTCTGCATGGAAAAAAACAAACAAAACATGTACACACATTGCCCTGTAGTTGGTGTGTGTGTGTGTGTGTGTGTGTGTGTGTGTGTGTGTGTGTGTGTGTGACAGAGACAGAGAGAGTTGTAACAGACAGAGGAGATAGTGAGGGAAGAAGGAAGCGAGGAGGATGTGTGTGACAGAACAACCGTTAGAAAGACAAGGCCTTGCATTCAACAAACACACACGCGCGCGCACACACACACACACACACACACACACACACACACACAGCCAACAGACATTTTGAAAGAGTGAAACAGCCTCTGATAGTTAAACAGGATTAAGTTAACTGCTCTACTTGTATGTGGCAACCAGTCGTTTAAAAGTTAAGCCGCCGATGAGCCTCTTTAATACTGCTTTACATTACTGGTGTGTGAATGGTTTCATGGTTCTATTTGCTGTCTCATGATGGTTAGAAAAGTGGATTAGAGAGCGATCATTGCAAAACACCAACTGCACGTCAAATCTGCAGACATCCAGATATAAGAAAAGGGCACAGACTGCTGCAGCTGCAGTCACAGTCACAGCCCTGTAATAACCGGCAATATAGGATAAATTAGACACTGAAATCTTACATCACCACACAGTTTCAGAGATATCTGGCACAGAGCGCTTCACTTTATTAAAGGTAGATGATAAAAAGTACTGATTTATGTACTTATTAGTAGTTATTTACTACAAATCCACATATACGTACTGCAATAATGTTCGAATCACATATATATTATATTACCAGTACTGTGATTTACATTAATTAATATGTTTTCCTTCCATTCAAATCAACTTGATTTTAATGAGGACAGGGCTGTTATTATTATTATTATTATTATTATTATAAAGACACAGTAATGCAATGATATATTTGCCATCTATGCAATCACGTGTGGCTCACTATGATGGTTTGATTCATTTAAATATGATGATTTTTGTTTTGTACTGAGCAGAAGTTAATAGTTATGTCGGGCACTAAATCTCAACACTGTACAGTATAGAAGTGGCATGACATTTAAAGTGTCAGTGACTGTACAAACTAATTTATTCTGAATTTGCAGAAGTAAAATGTACTTGCATATTTTTTGTCGGGTCTTGTTCATTTTATGCCACATTTCCTCAGTTTATACCAGTCAATGCTTATTGGAAACAAATTAAAAATGAAAATCATCAACAATTTTGTAGTCATTCAGTAAAATTTGCAAATTCAACCATCTCAATTGTGAAGATTTGCTGCTTTTTCTATTTGATATCATTGTGAAAATAAAACAAATGTGGTGACATCACCCTGGGAACTTGTGATGGCCGTTCGTCACATTTTTCTCACATTTTATAGGCTAAACAATTACTCAGTCGACTAGAAAATTGATCATGAAAGTATTATTTAATTGCAGCCATGCAGTCAGCCTGGATTGTATCTGTGAATCCAGAGCACAGAGCTGAGCAGAGGTTAAAAAAGTCTGACGTGTGGCTGCACTGCTGGCCTGGAGGTGACCTCTAACACCACCACAGTCAGCTCCGGATACACTGAAGAAAGAAGAAAAGTGTGCTTTGACACTGTGATAAGTTATGAATGTGAGAACGCTCAAATATAACTGTTGTGTGAGAACATACGAGCGCTCTGAGAGCCCGTCTGAACGTGGCTCCACGCTGAGAGTCAGCATCACCTCTTTAAAATCAGCCTGACGCAGACCTGTGGAGTTTCCTCTGTTACGCTTTGCCGCCTCCTGATAACACACTCTCTGTCTGTCTTTGTGACCCCCCCAACACACACACACACACACACACACACACACACACACACACACACACACACACACACACACACACACAGAGAGAGCAGGTGGAGCCTCCAGATAACCAGAATCAGGCCTGGACAGAGGAGCGCGATGTGGCTGAGAAAGTCAAAAAATGAAGGGCGGCCGATGAAGCACGTGGTGTGATGGGTTCAGACGTGGCAAAGGGTGTAAATTAAAGAAAAAGAAAGACAGACAAGCAGCAAAACAAGCTTCAAACAAGTTTGATATATGATTGTAAGGAAGGGAACAATGCAAATTCAACAAGCAGATGATGGAAATGCTCAAAAACAAGCTGGAGTGGCTCTCGTTTTGAGCCAAACATCTGAGATATATGGAGTGGGAAAGGAGGGATGGAGGATGGAGAGAGGAGGAGGGGGGGCTCCTGAAGGAAAGTTTCTCACAGTGAATTATGAATAAAAGTTTTATATGAATACATGAAATTAATGACAAATATATTAAGCAGTAATAAATGGATATTCGTTACATTTCATTCATTATTTTTGGTATCAGCAGCGTAATCATCTTATCTGCACTGAGATTTGTTTGCAGCCCTACAGAGACTCAGTCTGGAGTCCTGCCCGTCTCCTACAACCTGTTTTCTTATTAATTCCACCTGCACGAGCAGCTTACGTGCAAAGGCAGTGTCCAGTGTGAGTGCAGGTAGCAGTGTGAGGTTCGTCCCTTCGACTTCATTCCACCTGTTTTCACCCCGTTTCACATACATGTTGGCACACATGAACGTGATTTATTGATCACAGTGTGATGCCAGTGGTCATTTTTTTAATCTCTCATTTCCTCTAACTGGGTTTCTTCCTGAGGGAGCCCTAAAAAAGCTCACTGTTGTGCTCTTGCTGATTTTTAAAGCCAGAATCATCCCACAGAGGCTTTGTGGATGTGCACATGGCCGCCCTGCACAACAACAAAGCAATAAAGAAGAGATAAGAATGTGAGTTTGCAGTCATGGAAAATATTTTGATTTTTATTGGGTTTTGGATCATTAAAGGAATTGCTGATGGGCTAAAAATACAATTCTTGTTAATCAGTAACATTTTGAGTGTAAGCAACGGTCTAAAAATGCAGCGTCTCGTGTTGCGCTCTCAGATAAACTGAAGCTCAGATAAGTCAGAGGAGATAATCTCAACAGGGGACCAACTACGGTAACTACACACACACACACACACACACACACACACACACACACACAGAACTGATAAAGCTCGCTGCTTTATCAGTGTGTCTGTCTGGTAGATTTATCTCAAAGCTGAGGACAGAATAACAGACACACACAGAAGCACACACACGTGTATTCATGTATAGATGAAGATAAAACAGCAATGTGTGTTCAGTAGATTTCACGTTAAGAGTTAGAGTTAAGTGGTGACATAACCACTCACCAACAGCCAATGGGACTGCAGGAGGTGGAAACCAATCAGAGATGAGAGCTACATTGATTCTAAACCACTGATGGGTTAACCACATGTGATCTGATCAGCTTATGCTGGTTATATCCTACATGCTGCGGTTTGATCACCCGAAGGCGTGACAAAAACTTTACAGTGAGGAGAAACAGAGTTTTCTTTGACGTGCAACTGATTCATGAAGCGAGATTTCAGCAGGCCTGAGGTCAGATCACACACCCACAAAAATCTGCCATGACAGCTGTGGTCACATTGGGCAGATGTCACTGAATGATGGAGAAGAATGGCAGCATTCTGTGTCACACACACACACACACACACACACACACACACACATGCAACCACAGGCGGGAAACACGTGATGTGACGTCTTTACTGCACGACACAGCATGAGAGGCCCACAACACATGTAGACGTGTTACTTTGACTTCTCTAGAAACCGAACCTTACAGGACAAATAGGCGAGCGCTCGTTATGCGACCGTGTGGACAGATTTGCTCATAAATACGTTTCTATACAGCTAATTTGCATTCATGATAATGTGCTGACAAACGGAATCACTGCCTGGACTATTTTCAAAGACAGTCCTGATGTTATTGAGGGGTTGGAGCAACTGATAACACATGTAGAAAGCTAATCTGCAGACATAGAGACCAATTCAGGGTTGAACTTACTTTTCTTTCCCCATTTTGCACTAAAAATGTTCTTTTGTCAATACATTTGTTTATTAATTTAGTGGTAATGTGTCCACCAATCAGATCAATGAACCATACGAAGCAGTAGAAACCACCATTGTGGCTCCTCTCGCGGTTGTCACGGTTAAACCACACCTGTAGCCACCAGCAGTTTCTCACAGGACGCTGATTGGTCTGACCCGGTTGTGGTCTGGAAATAAGCAAATGAACTGAAGCCTGGAAAGATGAATTCTTGGCTGGATGATCTCACGTGATCTTGCAAATCCAGCTGCCTTGCAAAGTCGCCACAGCAGCAGAAAGAAATGTATGTTCCCATTTTCTTTTTATGTCCCGCTACAAATTATAATAATGGTCAGCATTTGCAACAATTACACAGTTACAGTACATTCTGTGGACACTGAGTAACAATCTGTACTTCATGCTGTTTTTGTAGCAGAAACAATACTCAGTGTTCGTGGCAGTTGGTGTTAATAATACTGTGCGCCACTTAAGATAAGATGAGGATGTGCGAATGCAGACCATGATGTCAAAAGTGAGAACGCAGTCAGGAATAGAAGCCTTCTCTTTCAGAGCGCTGCACCATGACTGAACAGGAAACACACATAGACGCTTAACGTACATGCACGCCGTCACACAGTGTTCTTGAGAATTTCCGCAGTGAAGACAACCTCCACTGGAGACATGCAGCAGCAGGTTGCAAACCTTTCCTTTTCACACTATCTACATCACCCACTAAGGTGATGCTACTGAATCAGCAGCTGATTTGAAGATAACTCCACCACTTCTCCTGTATTGCTTTCACTGTAATAATGCAACCAGTTAGTGTCCGGTGCAACAGAGCATGACCGTACTTAAATTTAGATGTGTGGAGTGTTTCGTTTTCCTGTGTAAGGATGACTCTGTGTGTATTATTGTCTGTGGATTTGACTGACCTTGTTACCCAACATGAGTGTCGGACTTCACAGATTAATGCCTATGATTTTGTGTCTACATATGAGGTGACAGGAAGTCCCAGAGCCGTGGGGGGATCCACCCCTCTATTTCACACAACCACTAAAAACATTAAAACGACCACATCAATATTTGTTTCATGGGTTGAGTGAAGGAAAGCGATCAAAACAGATGAATGATCACGAAAAGATGCGTATGGTTACCTCCAGCCGTGGGCCAGAGGCAGCCCGTGGTGGGAAAATGAAGCAGACATGTGTCGTCATTCACACAGCTGCTGGTTGATGCAGCAGGAAGGAATGCCGGATACATTCCTCACTCTCCTCCCTCCTGTCATCCTCCCTGTTAGCGGGGAGGCTGCAGGCTCGCAGTAGCAGCCGCATGACCTGGAGGTCGCTGCTTCAGGATATTCTCTCATGTTGACGACACACCTGAACTTCCAACTACATCCCTCTCCCTTCCTCTCTGTCATCTTTCAAAATGGTACACTAATATCTTAACTCTGAAGACACTAATGAACATTAATCAAATTCAGCATTTGCAGCTCGCAACTCCCAGTCAAGCAGATATTTTCCACTGAAATTCATCAGCAGGACTTACTTCATGACGTAACCCATCTGGGGTATTGCAAATGCTCGCCGCTGACAGTTTGCACACTCAGTGAGTTTCTGTCTCTGTGGATGTCAAACACCTCAACACGGAGGCTCCTGGTAATTGCACAGTTGTCTTATTCACATGTTGTGTGTTCTTAGCTGGCTTGCTAACATTGGCTGTAGTTACGCCTCAGAGAGGGAGGGTATGTGAACCTCACAGCTTCATCTCTGGGATTTCTGAAGAGCAGCGTGCAGTCAGAGACTCTGAACTAGCTGTTGAAGGTCAGGACGGAGTAATATCATGCATGACTTGTGCTGCTTAGATATTAGTAAAGTATTGTAGTTACTTAGTCAAACTGGGCTGCCATAGCAGTGAAAAACTAAAGGTGAACGGGGATTTGTTCACTGCTTTCCCTGCCACATGTCACACTGGCGACACACACAAAAAAACTGAGGCAACTCACTATCAAATGTGTAACAATGCAGGACAAGTGCAGCCTAATATGCCAACATTCATAGACTTAGGATATCTACTGGGATTTATTCTTGTCAGCCTCTTAAAGCATATTTGAATATTACAGCAGTGACTGCAGGTGCTGCACACACATTAGTTTTGCACTTGGAACAACAGCATTTGATCTGATGTTACATTTTGTGGTGGGTCGTGTGTCTCTGCTAGTATTTCGCAGTGTCTCGTATCAGATTCTTGTACTTGTAACAGCACTGCAGGTTGGTGCTGTGTGGTATTGTGCACTGAATAATGCTGGTACTGGGTGCCTTTGTGTTTTTTACTGTGCACTTACAGGCTCTGACTTGTCCAACAGCCTTTCATTTCTTGTTTTGTTCCAGGTGGGCTGTTCAGTTCATCCGGATATCAAAAATGTTTTGAGAACTTTTATGATGTAACGTGAAACTTTTCACAGAGCAGATGCAATCCAACAACAGGAACGTGTAAACTCAATAAGCATGCTGATTAACAGCTGTATTTGCAGCTATAATTGATACTGCAAGAGAAGCAAAAAGTGCATGGGACAGAATTCAGACCCTAACTGATCACTAGAACCTCCAACTGAAAGCTAAGTTTGCTATAGCACCTCAATAATGTTCTGCAGGCTCACTGTTCATGTTTTAAAACTGCCAAGTTCGCTGCTAAGTCAAGTGCAGTGAATGAAAAACGAAAGAAAAGGACACAGCAACTTTTCAAGCAATCCAAAATTCATAATAAAATACACTTAAAATGCTTAAAAGAATCATAGAAATCAACAAAGACCCAACACAGCAGCTAAACAGCACAGGCGAGCATGAACACACACACGCACGCAAGCACAGAAAAACACACTTACCTCGTAGAAAAGCTGACTGATAGGACGACAGGGATTCAAAGATACTGTTGGATGCCATGAAATGATTATGCTTTTGATTGTTCCTCTTCTCCCCCTTATCTATCTGTGCATGAATAAAAACACACATACACACAGGCAACGAGAGGTCAACAAGACACTCCACAATAGGCTGAAACGTCAACATTGATGGTCAATCTCTAAACCACAAACCACATCTATGTGGGCGTGTGCATGAGTGTGTGTGTGTGTGTGTGTGTGTGAAAGAAGGTATGTAGTGTATGAAAGTCACCATTAATTCTTCGGTATTAATAAACGCTGACTACACAAATACGACATATAACGTTTACAGCTCTATGAAATTCATAGAAAGATATAGAAGGAGCACCTGCAACGAGCCAATCACAGCCCAGTCTAACACAAAATCTGAATCGCCTTTAGCGGCCACGTGTGTGTGTGCACATACAAGGCATTTGAAAATAGAAAATAAACGAATATTATATACAAGGAGGAGCAATAAACAAAATGTGTTAGAAATTCAGAGATTGAGCGCACAAAGGCAGCTAATGCGTCCTAGCTCCTCTGCATAATGTCGGACTAAACAACATGACAACAAGTAATATCCAGTGGGAATCAATGGTGTTAGCAAGCTAGGCTAACTAGCATCCACTTTATGATTAGGTGCTAGTTTGCCTAGCTTGCTAGTTTCCACATTCCAAATACAAACTAAACAGCACAATTGGTGCTACATAAAGTTTAAAGGTTATAAATGGACAGACGTCTTCAATGGACATACAGAAATGGTACATAATCGCTATGTGAGCTTGCAGGGCCACCGTGTCCTCCATTCAACAGTGCACCACTGAAACTGACGTCTCCCAGGAACACTGGTCCTCTGATGTCATTCAACTGCTGCATGGAAAGACCGGAGCCTTGAAACTCAGGCGCCATTTCTACAAGTTTGTCCATAAATATAAACAATAACGCACAATAGCTGCATAATCATTATCTCCTCACAAAAAATGAGAACTCAAGTTTCGCTTTGACATCAGGCTCAGGTTGTTTCGCTCACAGCTCAGCTCGCCGTGAGTACTATGAGCCGCCAGGGCAAATTTGGAGGGAACCTGTGGCACAAATGAGGTGCATGGTGTTGTTTCTCTTGCCGAAATGAAGCTGAAGCTGTCACAGTGTTTGAGCCTGGCAGGAGGGAATGAATGGGTGATGTAAAAATAAGATTATGCATCAGCTCCACCGCGGTCTGATTCGCTAACCGTGAGCTCAGCGATGAGTTTGGTGATGATTCAATGATGTTTGCAAATTCATTACATAGAACTGAATGCAGATAACTTTTCTCTCCTGCTTGATCTTAATACAAACATTTGCAATAAAGGCAGAAATACCAAAAGCTGATATACTGTTTCGTCAAATTCTACAGCACAGTGTGTTGCAGGAAAGAAAAACCGACCACTAAACATAAATAGTGGCGGTGAAGAGGCTGTGGTTGTGGTATTCTTACCCCAGCGGAGGTGTCCCGGTCCTGGGCAGAGGTGGTAGAAAAAGCTCCTTGTGGTTTTTCCAGCCAGCCGGTGACTCAAAATAATCCAGAAAACTCTCCCATTCTTTCTACCTTTCTCAGCTTGTGGTATCTTTCTCTGCCTCTTCACTTGCTTACAGCTCTTTTCTGCTTCCGCTCGTTCTCTCTGTCGCCATAAACATCTTCCTTTATCTCTCAACGCTCTCTATGACTCTCTCTCTCTCTCTCTCTGGTTTTGGTATGTGGTTCTCCAAATCCCCTTGCTGATGACTTCTTTCCTTCAGAGTTGACTCTCTCCTCGACATTTACCAAAGAGAGATTGTCTTTCTCTCGATATCACCAGCCACCTAGTTTGGTTTCTATTAATCAGGCATTGTGGCTTTAGCATGTGTGTGTGTGTGTGTGTGTTGGTGTGTGTGTAATCAAACTAACCACCTGCCCCCCCTCAGCCAACAGTTTTCATCAAGGAAGTAGCTGTGGTTAGAGAGAGCGAAACAGAGGGAGAGGGCGTTGTGGTGTGTGTTTTTATGCGCCCATATGTGAATTTGTGGTTTGTGTGTAGCAGGAGTTAGAGAGAGTGAGTGAGTCACCTCAACTTCACCAAGCTTCACTGCAGGTCAGACGTTAGACCGCTGCGACCACTTGTGTACGAGTGTGTGTGTGCATGATGAAGGTTAGCTGAGGAGAGAAGTGGAGCGCTATGCTGCTTTTTATCAGGGATGACTGTGAGTAAAACAATACCTGAAAGGGGAATTCCACTCATTCTATATGCCAGTTTACTCACCTCGATCTCAATCTATGAACACAGCTGTGTGATGTTTTCTGTGGCTTTGGAGGAGCTCTGCCAGTTCTGAGAAAATAACCCAGATGATGTCACCAAGGTCATCTTGGGGGACCGTCTCTTGTGAAGTTAGAGTGCTCCTTTAAAGGTGTAATAACTTGGTGGATACAGGTTTAAGCCCAAAACCAGGACTTGAAAACCAGGCAAAGAAAGAAAGGCTGACTTCACCAGGCTGAGCAGGCAAAAAGGCAGGAGTCCACCATTCAGGCAGTAGGTCACACAGCCAGGCAGGTGACAGGCAGTCAGGCCGAGCGGGCAGCACGCTCACTGAAGACCACATGAGACGATCTGACGGCTAACAAGTGCTGGTATAGAACTGCAGGGCTGATGAGGAAAAAAGGGAACAGGTGTGTAGGAGGAAGAGGACGTCAGGTGACCAGGACTGGCATCTAGTGGATGGCTCGAGGATGGCAGAGTAAAGAGCTGGACACAGGAGCAGGGCCAAGTATGTATTCATTGTGCTGTTTCATTGCCTTGAGTGTGTTCGAAGAGGCCCTGAGATGCGGTTGAAAGCTCCAGAAAGCAAACTGAGCTCATGTTAAGCAGTTACACAGCTGCTTTGACTACTCTGAGCTGAGATTTGCCGTCACTTCCCATGCAACAGCCATAGATTAGTGGATGTTTATGTCACTGTCACTTGATTTCTCACTCAAATTTCTATTTTCTGAAGCATCTCCTACAAATTTGAATCCTTCAGTACGGGTGTGGATGGATTACAGGCCAACCAGGGGCCCAGAGGGCCCCTGAGCTAAACATCATAAAGGAGCATGTAAGAATTGTTCGTGGTGTATGTGAGCGTGTCCAATCAAAGATTAAACACCTGCTGGTTTAGTATCTGCAATCAGCCTTTTGAGTGGAGGGCAAACACACACACACTCACACACACAAACATACACACAGGCAATTTGACCCTCAAATCCACGCCTCCTTACACCCCAACACCTGCACTGACACACTTCTACCCACCTGAAACTCCACCTCCACCACCTCAACACACAAACAATGCCAGGACAGCTGCTGCTCCACCCCTGCAGGCTTAGGTTTCTGGCTCAAACTCAAACGAGATCTGATCATCGAAATGACAGAGATGAAACCACAAATGCACTCAGTAAGCATGTCTAGAAAAACAAAACAAAGTGCAATGTTCAGTTTTTCTTGATCAGTTTACTCAGTCAGCCTTGTGTTGGTGAGGTGTCCTAAACTGGAGCCTGACTGGGATCTGTCAGGACAGAGGGTAGCTGAGGACTGGGTTGGGAAACAAGCCAGTGGATGTCCGACTGTATGTTCTGGGAGAGCTCAGTGGGACGCTGCTCACCCGCTGACCCCTGACCCCCCCAGACACAACATGACCTCCAGCTGCAACTTCCTGGGTCATGCTGGGGTCAGACACCGACGCAGGGGGCTGAATCAGCTTTGATTATGAAGCAGTAAAGTCATGCAATCAACCTCGTTTTTAATGGAAATGCACATATTCCAGTGTCTTATGTGAATTATGTGTTATCTTATGTGTGTATTCAAAGTGAATAAAAGCTCTTCAACTTAAATGATATTTTTAATGACAGCCTGCACTGTAAGTGTTAATACCAGGTTGAAAAATAGCGATGAAGAGTAAAGCCGGGCTGAGAAGCATCTGCAGGTCGACTCTCATGAACAGCTGTCCTCCCTCCATCCCCTCCTCTCGCTCCTCTTTCTCCTCCTCCTCCTCTTATCCCACTTTTTTTTCCAACCCTCCTCCTCCTCGTCCTCCTCTACACCCCACAGAGCTCCCACGACATCAAACCCCATCATGTCTAGACCCTGCTCGCATGTGTGTGTGTGTGTGGGCACGTCGCTGTGTGTGTTCTTACCAGCTGCTAAAATACAACAGTTGAAGTGGCCTTTGAATTCATCAACAAACAAAACCAAGAAAAAAAAAAAGAAGTGGATTTCAAGTCTGGATGCTGTCCAATGACATGCTTCCTTTAAGGGCTTCCATTCAACTGTAGAGTGGCCAGAATTACCAACATGGCCAGACTTTGAGTCATGATACCAGGCTCCTCTGTCCTCACTCGTGTCCTTTGAGCATCAGACAGAGACTGGTGGCTGGTCTGAGCTCCATAAATCTACAAAGCATGATGATATGACTGAAATAACTGAAGTGGAACAACTGTGTGTAAATGTTAGAAAGGCTACCTCAGACTCTGCTTTGATAGCTTGAAAGCTAGCCTATGTAGCATTTGCTGTACAAGTGACAGCTGCAGAATAATGGTAGATACCGGAGAGTGGTGTAAAAGTAGAGAAGGGTCAACGCCCTTTATTGAGCTGAAAAAACAAGCTCTGCAAGAATGTTTTGTATCCAGCAGGATGAGGTTAACAGTGCCAGACGTCTTGCATCAATGCAGCCAACTGGGAAGTAAGGGAGATTCCTGCATCCACCCACAGAGAAGGTCCCTCCCAGGTGGTATTAGAGGTTTTTTTCTGGGGAGAAGAAATAAACACATGACAAAACTTTCGGTATATAATTATGTCTTTGTTTCAAATCAACAGAGCATCATTTTAATGCACCAAGGGGATGAATCAAGGTGCACAATGAGGAAAACTGGATTTTCAAACATCAGTAAAAGCACCAGGCACCTGCAACAGATCCAATAACTCTTTCAACATTCTTCTTGGGAATGATGAGATCATTATCGATACTAATTTATGGTTATTGAGTGCATTTGTAAATCAGCAAAGCAGTGTTGAAGCGACTGAGAAGCAGAATCCTTAACACAGTTCAAAATAGTATCATCAGCATAGAAATGTATATTACATTACATCAATATAAAGAGAGGGCTGAACAGGCTGCAGGAAGGACCGCTGTGTTCAAATTAATCATAATGATTCATGATTAGGTGGAAATGCACATAGATAATATCACACATTCTTCCAAAGCAATAATTTATCTTGTCAAGAGCATGAAATGTTATTCGTATGTAATCAGTGGGAGTCATGTGATGAATGCTCATGACATCAAATGGACTGAAAGGATGAAGGTGGGACCGAGGGGAGGTGAGGAGAGACGGTGGGAAAAACGTTGAAATGACAGAGGAGAGCGAAGATGGAGGAGGGCGAAGACGTCTGGTCAGTGTGAGAAACTACTGGAAGCAGAGTTAGTCACCCTCTTCCTCCCTCCCCCACACACACACACACACACACACACACACACACACACACACACAGAGCAGCTGTCCACTAACTATGCCTTTGTTCACTAAGATGAACTGATGGTTTGAACTTGTCAGTTTAATGCACCAAACACACCGGACGGACTTTTAAAAGACTTTACGCAGAGATTAACCTCCTGTTGTTGTTAGCGTACGCAGATGGAAATGAAAGTGTTCCCAATAATACAATAGCAACTAAATATAAGTGTGATACTGATTCTATTCCAGATAGAAATGAGGGAAATTACAAGCTTTTGTTTTCCACTTTGCGTCCTCCATCCTCTGACCGTCTGCCTGGGAGGAGGGAGGAGAACATGGGCGTTATCTGCGCCCAGCTCGGATCCGGGCAACACACGGTTTATCAAAAAGATCTGTGGCAGTTTACAGAGCGTGAGTCAGCCCGGGAGCGTTCGTCTTTGTCTTTTCTGTCGCCTTGTGCTAACGTGTCAATCCTGCTGTCTCCTGTTATGAGTGCGCCCAGAGATTCTTTAACACAGGCTCAGTGACGTGTGCCAGACCTCAGAGTTTCCCTTTGCTCTTCAGCCTCCTCTTTTTTCCTACTCTGTCTCTCCTGGGGGTCCAAATCATTTTGTTCAGATGTGTGTGTGTGTGTCTGAGTGTGTGAACTGGGGCTAAATAGGACTGTGTGTAACAGCACCGGGGGGTCAGATCATTTACCAGGACACACACACACACACACACACACACACACACACACACACACACACACACACACACAGAGTGACTGGGTTTTTATTTCTCTGTTCCACTGAGCTCTAATGATGTCATGGGTGATCATTTAGCCATCTTGTTGAACTCTGTGTGTGTGTGTGTGTGTGTGTGTGTGTGTGTGTGTGTGTGTGTGTATAACAGATGTCAATGATGAGGCATCATCTGAGCAACACTGTAAGACCCTTTTGTTCCACTAATGGGACAAACATAACTTTAGAGTGTGTGCCACGTGTGTGTGTGTCAGCGGTGGAATAAGTACCTCTGCTTATACTTTTACTTAAGTAAAAGTTACTATACTTCAGTGTAACAATATAGCTAAAATTCTGCATTCAAATCAAGAATTAGCATCAGAATATACTTCACTTACCAAGTAAAAGTACTCATCCAGTTTCAGAATTTAGTACATTATATCACTGGATTATGATTATTGATGGGTTAATGTGTGTGGAGCTAAATGTAAATAATGTGTGTACTGCAAGGTAATTTAATCTATAATCAATACAACCAGAATTTATATTAAGTCAGCAAATAAATGTATAAATGGAGCAAAAAGTACAATTTTTGCCTTTGAACTATAGTAGAAAGAGGTAGAAAGTGGAATAAAATAGAAATACTCAAGTACCCGAAAGTGCAAGTACTTCAAAATCATACTTACTGTAAGTACAGTACTTGAGTGTGTGCGTGACTGAGGACAGAAACAGATAATCAGAGACAGATTGAGGGATGGAGAAGAAAGATATATAGAGATGTCTCATTATAAGACGCATGGAGGACTAGTGTGAAAATGTCTGTGTGTGTGTGTCACAGAGAGATGTGAAGGAGATTCCATCGCCTCCATTTTCATGACTCAGCGGCAGGAGGGGGATTCTTCCAGTAAAACACCTCCTCCTGAACACACTCACACACACACACACACACACACACACACACGAACAAAGACACAAGCTGTCTGCTTTTCTTCACACACAAACACATACATGCAAGCGGACCAGTGAGATGTTGGAATATATTACATCAGACACACACACTGAGTCACACACACCTGGCGCTGTCATTCCACACACATGTGTTGTGTCTGTCTCCTCGTTGGGTCTGTCAGCTGCGCACACGCCGGCAGCTGCACATCGACACACACAATACGGACTGTTGGTCAGGTTTGGACATGAAGCTGTAACAAGCCTATATTTGATGTAAACATGAGGTCTGAGTTGTGTCCTGGCAGAGAAAATTCATTAAACTAACGTACGGCAGAGAGGAAATAAGGAAAGAGAGATGGAGGCTTGCTGCTGTGGACCACCGGGTCATGGGAAATAAATCACCTTTTTGAGTTTAGTTATTGTTTTAAGTGTTGTTGGATTACATAAAAGGCTCTTAAATTGTGAATTAAACTGCAGTGTTAGCAGTCAGCCGAAAAACAGAATTTAAAAGGTTGTGATGGCAGATTGAGGTCGGAATAATTAACAGTCCTTTTGATAACGAGTTTTTGTTTTCTTCGCTTTACAAAAAAGATCACGTGGACATGATTTAACGCAGTGTCGTCACTTCGCATTAGGAAGCTTTCAAGTCTCGACTGGACACCGTCAGAGACAACAGGAAGTAGATGGACACAATACACATGATTCAAGACATACAGTGTGATTAAGCATACTGGCACACACACACACACACACACACACACACACACACATAGAAGCATTATGCCATCCAAGGCTAATGAGGTGATGACTGTTTGAGTGTTTGCTGTATCTCTCTCTCCCTCTCTCTCTCTCTCTCTCTCTCTGTGTCAGTATAGAGATTGGGGGGTTGGAAAACAGAGCACAGCAAATGTGATAATTGGTCCCATGTGGTTTTCAGGGGTGTATTTCTGTGTGTGTGTGTGTGTGTGTGTGTGTGTGTGTGTGTGTTACAGTTTTTTTCTGTTTGTTTATTTGGTGTTTTTTTGAGAGGAGGTTTTTGTTTTTTTTCTTCCACAGCACTTTGGAGTAAAAGTTGAAGTCCACAAAGTTCACAGTAACTTGGTCTAAAGGTAGAGAAACTACAGCAAAGGAAAGATAATGAAGAATTCGGTGGTGGTGAGCACGGAGGGCTCCTATTTATCTTATCTAATTTTGGCTTTGTTCATGACAAAGGGACAGTTAAAAAGTCTATTAAGTTTTATTTTTAAATGATCTTTAAATCAGTCAGTTCTAATATGATATGAACTATTGAATTAAAGCAAAGCAACCAGAGTTTTTAGTTCCATGAGCTGCTTTTCAATGAGCTGAAAGGCTCCTTCAGCCTGCTGCTGTCTGCGTGTCCACCGCAGGCTAAAGGCTCATGAAGATGGATAAAAAGCTGTATTTACACTTGTCAAAACACAGTGAACAAGTGGTTGAATGTTCAGCACTGCAAGCCCACCTGCAGTTCCTGCACTTTTGGAAAGTAGTATCCCACCAGCAGGGACCTTCAGGAGGTCAAATATTGTCCCTATAACTTAATTTGGACCCTGGTCGGTGTGGTGGAATTGCACTGCGTTCCTCCAAAGGTTCAGAGTCCGTGGAGAAAGTTCCTGCCATGGGAACATGGCTTAGATCACCTATTATCACCTGTTTCTACCATGTGATCTGTGTCCTGGATCAGGAAGAAGGTGTAGATGCAGCAGTATGTCGTCCTTGTTTTGACCAGATCGTGTCCACATTATAAGTTTTCATATAATGAGATCAGTTCTTATTTCTGGAAAAAAGAAACCGTTCTTGTACTTTTGTTAAATTACAAAACTTTATCATTATTACAAAAAAAAAATCGATGTACAGCAAATGTGCAGCAATCCCAGATATGTTTGCTGCAGCAGGAGGAGGAGGAGGAGGAGGAGGAGGAGGAGGAGGAGGAGG